>NC_053040.3:397877588-398538427 GCF_002575655.3 Aegilops tauschii subsp. strangulata | reverse complement strand
AGTCTGCAAAACAGAGAGACGTCTAACTTCCACGCTTTCCATGATGTCATATGGGGGCAAACTCACATGGGTAAACTCTATGGTCACCTCCCTTCTCATCTTTGCTCTGTGTACTCTGAAGTTCCCGCAAAACTCATTGAGATGCAAGATAAAATAAGGAAGAGATGCCTCTAGACAAAAAAATAGAGCAAGGAGACAAATGCAATTCCTTGGCAGCCTGGGATATGGTCTGTAAACCAAAAAAGAATGGGGGACTTGGCGTCATAAATTTGAAGGTTCAAAATGAAGCATTGCTGATGAAATTCCTACACAAATTCTACAACAAACATGATACGCCCTGGGTTCAAATGATTTGGGAGACCTATTATGGAGACAAAATTCCGCATGCCACTGAAGCGGTTGGGTCCTTTTGGTGGCGAGACATACTCAAGTTAACACCGTTGTTCAGAGGGGTTTCACAAGTTAGTGTGGTGTGTGGCACGACTGCCCTATTCTGGAAAGACTTATGGCAGGATGATGTATTGGAAGTAACTCACCCGCGGGCCTGCTCCTTTGCACTCAATGAAGACATATCAATCAGAAACTTCCTCCAAGCCTCGTCACTAGCAGAAACGTTTCACCTCCCATTTCCCCCCGAAGCCCATGAAGAGGTTCGAGATCTCCAAGCAATAACAACGCATGCACAACCCCTAGCTACAAACTCTGATGTCTGGCATTACACTTGGGGGAAATCTGAATACAGGTCGACTGATTAGTACAAGTTCTGCTTCAAAGACATGGAGGCCCACCAACTTTCCACTATCTTTGGAAATCGAAATGTGTGATGAAGATTAAGTTCTTTGGCTGGCTACTATTGCATGACAGAGTCAATACGCGGAACATGCTAGTCCGCAAACACTACCAAATCGGTGATGACCATAACTGTCTGCTCTGTGGCTTATCCATCGAAGAAACATTGGACCACATGATCTTCACTTGTGCTTTTAGCCAACAATGCTAGGACAAATTACACATATACTGGCCACCTTTAACCTGCAGGCTGCAACTACTGCATGACGTCAAGCAAACTTGGAATAACCCCCTCTTCTTTGAGACATTCTTAATAGCAGCATGGAGCATATGGAAAGAAAGGAACAACAAACACTTTAGGGGGGGTGCAACCCAGCATTGATGCATGGCTTAGGAGGTTTAAGGGAGATATCACCCTACTCCAACATAGGGTCAAAGAGGACCATAGGCCTCTGATCTCCACCTTTGTTAATTCCATCTAGACCGAAGCACTTTTTGCTTCTTTTGTACCCCACCCTGCTGTCCAAAGTGGCAAGAGGTTGATGTAAAATATGTAACTTTGCAAGTTGTTCATATATTAATGATATTACAGTAGGAGCCTCTCCTACTATTTCAGGTGTCAAAAAAACTATAGGAGCGTCGTCCTAAAAATATGAAATTATTCAGGGTTCATTTTGCCTTTTTATACATTATTTGAGTTTTCTAGGCATTTTGGAACATACTTTGGTGTGTGCAAAGGTCATGTGTATACTAGCCACCTATGTAATTGGATGTTCAATCTGTTTACGGAATCAAGTCCTTATAAGTTATAAGTACATATGTTGTTGTTCTGTGTGCAATGACATCGCACACGGACCATACTAGGGACCCGTCGGTGATGATTTCATCAACCGCTGGCAATTGTATACCAGCAAGCGTTTGCCCACAACACACACGGCTTATTAGCAGCAATCGTCTGTGTTATTATCAGTATTCGCACACATTTCTGATTACGGACCTGTTTGTCGCGTATCACACACATCTTGTGAAGTTGAACCATTTCTATTCTCTTGGCTGAACGCAAACAGTTCATCTGAGTGAACTGTATGCCCTCTATCGCACACACCTTGATCTGGCTAACTGTTTCTGTTGTGTTGCCTAATCGAAAACAGTTCATCTGAGTGAACTGTATACCGTATATCGCACACACCTTGTTGTGGCTAACCGTTTCTGTTGTCTTTGATCATCACTAACAGTTCATCCGGGTGAACTATATGCCGTATATCGCACACACCTTCATCTGGCTGCCTGTTACCGTTGTTAAGCTCATCACAAACAGTTCATTCAAGTGAACTGTATGCCCTTCATCACACATGCAACTAAAATCTGAACCGTGTTTGATGTATCCACCATCGCAAACGTTTTGCATCTTTTTTGATGGTTTGTTTACATCACGGTTTGCGATTAATGCATCGCACACAGGTTCGTCGAAGGCTCTCTGATTGTAGGGTCACGTTAGCAGGATCCTGCAGTAGTGAAGGTTGATGTAGAAGCCCTCCGTGATCGAATCCCCTCCGACAAAGTTCCGAAAAAGGTCCCCAGATGGGATCTGACGAAGACAAAAACTTGCGGCGGTGGAAAAGTATTTTTGGTGTGCCCTCTAGTCTTTGGGGAATATATTGGTATTTATAGAAGAAGAATTAGGGTCAGAGGAGCCACGAGGGCCCCACAAGCTTGGAGGCGCCCCCCTGGGCGCCCCCATGAGCTTGTGGCCACCTCGTGGCCCTACTGGCCTCCTCCCGAAGCTTCTAGGGTGTCTTGTGGTCCCAAAAAATCGTCAATTTGTTTTCCATTTGGACTCCATTTGGTATTGATTTTCTATAAAGGAAAAAAGCAAGGGGAAAAATAGCAGTTGGCACCGGGCACTAGGTTAATAAGTTAGTCCCAAAAAAGATATAAAATAGCATAATAATGCATATAAAACATCCAAGGTTGATAATATAATAGCATAGAACAATCAAAAATTATATGTACGTTGGAGACGTATCAAGCATCCCCAAGCTTAGTCCTGCTCGTCCTCGAGAAGTTAAATGATAAAAATATAATTTTTGATGGGGAATGCTACCTAACATGTTTATCATGTAATCTTTCTTTATGTGGCATGAATATTCAGATCCATAAGATTCAAAACAAAAGTTTAATATTGACATAAAAACTATAATACTTCAAGCATACTAAAAATCAATCATGTCTTTTCGAAATATCATGGCTAAAGAAAGTTATCCCTACAAAATCATATAGTCTTGTTATGCTCCCTCTTCTTAACACAAAGTATAAATCATGTACTACCCTATTGTTAGCCAAGCAATTGGTTCATACTTTTAATGCGCTTCAGCTTTTTCAACTCTGACGCAATACATGAGCGTGAGTCATGGATATAGCACTTTAAGTGGAATAGAAGGTGGTAGTAGACAAAAAAGGGAGAAATTCTCACATCAACCAGGAAAATCAATGGAGTATGGAGATGCCCATCAATCGATATCAATGTGAGTGAGTAGGGACACTACAAAAAAAGACACATCCGTGACATTTTGGGCCAAAGGAAAAAAATTCTGTCATGCTTATGACACTTCTATGACGATAATTGTGACAAAACCCGGTATCATCATAGATGTGGTGGGCTCCTACTTCTATGGCAAAAAATCATGAGAGAAAATGGGCTTTTCGTCCTGAGCGGGCCGGAGATGTAGCTGCATGACATTCTTTGGGCCGCCCATGACGGAAAAAACCGTGGTAGAAGCGAGGGCGAGGAAAATATTGGGGAGTTCCCGGTTACGGTGGGTGGTCGGGGCCGAGCGATGCACAGAGGGATTGTGCGTTTCTCTCGTACGCATACACGCATGGGTGCGACGCGTTGGGATCTAACTGAACCCGAGCGAGGTGTTCGCCTACTAAACCCGAGTGATTGCACTGCAGGCTACGCGTTACTGAGCCCGAGCTATCGATCGATCTGGCTGTTAACTAAACCCGATCGAGCGATTCCTTCGTACTACTGCTAACTGAAGCCGTTTGAACCTGCTGGCTCTTGATGAACAATGAGCGTTGTTGGGGGTTGGATGAACAGTTCCCGGTGGGGGTTGGATGAACAGGACCCCGTGGTATTAGAGGCCGTTGCCGCTGGATGAACATGACCCCGATCGAGCCGGTTGGTGGTGGATGAACAGGACCCCGTGGAGGGCTGGTTGAACAATAGCCGGTGGAGGGCTGGATGAACAGTAGCCCGTGGAGGGGTGGTTGAACAGTAGCCGATGGAGGCTGGATGAATAGGAGCCCGTGGATGAACAGTAGCTGGTGGAGGCAGGAGGGAGACACCATGGATGAACAGTCGCAGGTGGAGGCTGGACGAGGTCGATGGTGGATGAACAGTAGCCCGTGGAGGCTAGAGCGACACTACTAGGGAAAACCCTAGTAGTAGCGCTTGAACTATGCATAGTAGTAGCGCTGGGTCTAGCGCTACTGCTACCACACTACAGCTAAGTTGTAGCAGTAGCGCGGTATGGGCAGCGCTACTGGTAAGTATTGTCAGTAGTAGCGCTTCCCGTGCCAGCGCTACTGTTAGATATCTATAGCGCTTGTTCAGATGAAGCGCTGCTGCTAATCAACCGCTGCTAGTAGATGCTTTCAAGCGCTACTGCTATTATTCCCGCTTTCACAGATTTACACCCCCTCTACGTATTTGTGATCTATTTATACAGACTCTATAAAGTAGTTTCATCAGATCATACTAAACATAAACTATTCTCATCATATCATAGACATACAGTACTCTCGTCATACCACCATCATCATCATCATTCAACACAAATGTCATCACATCTCGAAAATAGCAATACACAAGTGATCATGTCATGTCTCGAATAAGTGCAACTGCATGGTCATGGCACACACACAAGTTTCATCATCTCTACCTAAACCATGATGTAGAAGAGAAGAGCGATCAGCATGAGCAAGAGCGCGACCGTAGTACTTGAGGCACCAGCGGTCCCGCCCCCGCTCATGCCGGAGTGTCCACCTCAAGTAACCCTCTGTGGCTAGCACCAGGGTACTTGTCCACCTGGGCCTGAGCGTCTCGCCAGTGGTCGTAGACTCCTGGAACCCTCCCAACGAACACAGCGTAGCGGTCCCTCACCATCTCTGATCTATGTACCTGCATTGTCAGTTGATGAATTCAATGATAATATGCAACATAATGTACTTAAGAAAACAAAGAGGCATAATTAGCAAAATACAAGCAACCAATAGTAAACATAAATGACGAAGTTCCTCATACCCAAACTAATTAACTAGAGCGATCTACGCTAGTTCAGGACCACGGTTTAGTTACATCACATAGTTTCGCCGTGCATAAATTCAAAGTTTTGCCATAGAAAGACATTAGTGACACATTGTCATCGACAATCAGTCCTCCATGTCGGCGGCCCAATCTTCATAGTCAGGGAGGAAGCACCCAAGCTTCTTGAAAGGCTTCACAGACGCCGAGCGAGTAGCAGTGCTCGGACATCTTCCCACGTGATTGGCCCATGGTAGAACATCCCTGTTGGTTCGAGGACCTGCTTCATCATCACTTGCGCAAGTTCACACTGTACGTGATAAAACTCAGCTCGGATTCGATGATCCGGTGTCTTTCCTATGCTTGTGTTCAGCTGACAATATCGGCATCTTTGGTAGTAGGTGACATGCGAAGGCGTTGATTATCCCTTCTGAACTCAAGCAGGTGATGCATGAGGTAGAATCCATCAGCCTTACTGGTGTGCGGTTGCTGGATGCAGCAGAATTTGGTCTTATGGCGGAAAACCAGCCTGTTTTCCTATGCCTTTTCACCTTGATATATCCACCAGACAGGCTGAAGGTTAACAGGGCACTGTCAAGAACACTCTTTACGTGCGTGTAATCCTTTTTCTTGATGTTCTTTGATGAGTCCAAGTACATAGCATGGGAGTATTCCGGGTACAGAACGATGAGCACGGCGCCGCCCCCGATGCGCAAATTAAGTACACCTAGCCTCCATGCTTGCAAAGGAATGATTAATACTTACGAAAGGATATGCGTGGATGACTTATGTGGGATGATAAGGCAAGAGAATCGCTTCCTTGTCCTTATTAGCGATCATGAATTCTCCGAGGTACTTGCTCGCATAGTCACGGTGCTCTTTGCAAACTGCCAAGAAGCTCCCGTGCATATAGTATGGGTCCGCGACACAGATATATTTTATGTTCTCGATCCTGATGAAGTAGTTGAGATACAACGCATAAATGCGGATGAACTAGAAATCCAGCTTGGTCATGTGGAACATGTCGCAGATGTAGTCAAATCGCAGGATGAGCTAATTCGCGGGCCAGGTCTCGACGTACAACTTCCACCCGACACTTGAGCCGCGTAAAGCAGGTATCCTGGTTTTTCCGCGATCAGAAGGCTTTTCTCTCTGGACAACACATCTTCATGGAGTCTCTTTAGATCATTGTTCAGTATGTGCTCTAGCGCTTTGGCAGGTAGGATGAGGTCGCCGGCGACATGGAAACGCTTCTTACCTTTGACAGGTATTTTGTCTACCACCTGGGGCTTCAGAGGCGGCTGGCTGCTTGAAGCAGCTTTGGCGCCTTTAGGGCCTTTCCTGTCTGGTCCCCTCCTTTGCTTCTTGGTGGGTGGCGGTAGTGAGCCCACCATACCTTCTCTAAGCACCACCCCAGTGTCGTCGGGCTAATCAGTGGACGGGCCTCGGGGGGTTGCTGGGAAGAGGCGGCATCTGGAGGCGTCTCCTGCGAGGATCGCTTGAAGAGAGACTTTTTGCATTCCGCCTTAGGACGTTCCGGCTCCGGCAAATCAGGCAGCATCAAGTCAACATCTCCACGCTCATAGCCTGAGTCTTCGTCGTCCTGAGCCATCAATCTTCCATCATCACAGGCGGTATTGAAATACTTGTCTGGGTCATCATCCTCCTCCTCCATGTCATCATCAACAATTGCTTCTTCGACAGCGGGGGCGACTTGATCTGGCACTAATGGAGGCTCTCCCTCGCGTCGCCTACTATCACCCGCCACGATAGGTGCAGGTAATTTGGTAGGTGGGGTGGTGTTCATACCTTCTTGAGTAGGTGGCGTTGGCGTGATACTGGGCGCCTCGAGACGAAGAAGAGACTTCGGCCAAGGCAAGAACCAGCTCTTGCATGCGCCAATCCTCGGGGGGGGTCTCGTCGTCATCGACTGGTACCGGAGGAGGAAAATCCTCAAAGCCCGCTAAGACACTGGCCACGTTAACCTTGAAGATGCCTTCAGCTTCACGATCTTGCGTTTCCCACGGCCACCTTCTGGCCCTTGATGTCGTACAGTAGGGTGCACAGGGTATCGTCGGCCTACGAAGAAGACATGTCTGTGATGTCAAACATCCGAAAGGCAACTGAAATGGAAGACTATAGACATGCTGGTGAAAAGGGTATGACGCGTAATTACTGTGAGGGCGTCGGGATTAGCCAGCGATGAAGGCCCGCCGAGCATGCAAGAGACGGAGGTCGGGCTGCTATGAACAGGAGCGGGACCTTTTGCGGTTGTTTGAGCAGGTGCTGGTGTTATGGTGTTCGCCGAATTGCTCCCGACAAAGCTGGGAAGGGGAAAATCCTCCGACCGTGCATTTGGATTATTCTTCGACCAATCGAAATGTTCCAGAATCAAGCTGACCACCACGTCAGTGACCGCTGCATTGACGGCCCCGAGAAACTCTTCTTTGGTCACAGCTTTGGTCTTATTGACCGCAAGCGCGACCTTCTCGTCGATGGTCTGCTGAGTGACGACCGACCGTCTCTTCCTTCTTTCCTCTGGCTCCTCGAGGTAGCATGTCTTCCATGAGGCGCCATCTCTGACGCCGTGCACATGTCCATAGGATGGTGGCTTGTCCACCGGGACCTTTTTCAGTATATTCAGGGCCCGGTTGAATGGGGTGTCCCACTTGAGCCTCGTCGACGATTGTGACGACTCGTCTCTTTCGACTGCCTTTTGGTGCTGCTCTTTCTGCAAAAGGAACGTGGATGGTTTACTAATGTGAAAAAACTTGTAGTCGAATTGATTGGAAGCTAATATGATAATGTGGTAATATAACAATTACCAGAAGTCTCATGAACTCCCTTGTGTACGGGTCCGTGTAAAAGATCTTTTAGACTTTGTCCCACTTGTACCGGGCCCTGATTCAGTCATGCTCCAGCAGGTCGGTGAACTCCCCCAAGGGGTCTGCGATTCCGTGACTTTCACATTCAGCGTCCTCCTTGGCCCATACGTGCCTCTTCCCCTCGTAACCACGGCTTCCGAGGCGGTGGGGAGGCGTGTTCCTGGCCTGGAGCGCCTTCATTTTCGCCAAGCTTGCTTTGACTTCTTCTTTACCGCAATTCTCCTTGAATTTTACAAAGTCCTCTTCCGTTATTGACGGATTATCAGCATGAATCTTGGACCACGGTTCATTCTTCGCAATCACTTTTTTCACCCGAACTTTCCAGGAGGACAAGTCGTTGGTGAACATCGCCATCGCCTTGTCATTTATCTTTGTCATGGCGACGTCGTCCCATGGCTCTTTATATTTGCCTTCATCCCGGCCGGGGAACAGGAACCTATTATGCAACTTCTTTAGGAGCATGTGCTCCATATGTGGTATCTGCTTCAACCTCTCGTCGTTGATGTTGGCGGTTTTCCTGAGGATGCATCCAAGTTGATTGCCCCAGAACGGGCGCGCTTCCTCCGGCGCCGTTGGCTCTAACTTCCTGGGGAGCATCTCCGTGACCACAATTTGTCTGATGCCAAGCTCGTTTGGTCTTTGTGTCCTCTTCGTCTTCGGTGCTTTACCGGCTATGACAGCATCCTTGCCGGTCTCGGGGGTGGTGTCGGTGCCGGTGCTGGTGTCGGTGTCAGGGTTGGTGCCACTGCCGCCAGCATGCAACCCCATCTGGTGTTCGTCCAGGCAATCAAAATAGTGATTTGCTACCTCGATGGGGTCTGCGAGGCAAGCAGAACCTCCGACTCCGGTGTCGGTAGACATGTTTCCTATTCAACAATTGTAAATAAAAGATATAATGAAGAGAAAAAAGGGGCCTATATTTGGTCGGAATGTTGATTCATTCCCCTTCCGGCAAATCCCGGGTACTCCATATGTCCTAGTTTCTAGCACAAGTCATGCCGAAAATCATGGAAATTTTCGGCATGACCTTTGCTAAAAAGTGGACATATGGAGCACCTGAAATTTGCCAGAACGGAAATGAATCAACATTCCGGCAAAACATAGGCCACTCAGATATTTTTCGACAATTGGCACAAGTCCATATAACAGATTTGATGCTATCTCAAGAGAACATGGCAACATCATATGACAGATATCCAGGACTTAGCAAATTAACCAAGTGTTAAAAACAGCAACATTGTATAGTCTATATATATGCTCCTAAAACATCATCTAGGGTTTTATTTGCTACTGGTTTTTATTTGCTACTGTTTTTCCCTAAATGATCTCTCTCTCTCTCTCTCTCTCTCTGTCCCTCTCTCTCTGCTACTAACCCTAGTTAATTAGCTATTGCATTAGCTACTGCCCTAAACAAATTTGCCCTAGCTAAATTTGCTCATTTGCTAAAAAATTGGCCCTAGCTATATTTGCTACTGCCCTAATTAGCTACTGTTTTTTATAAATTTTTAATACTGTTTTTATAGCTAATTTATATACCTAGAAAAACTAATTAGCTACTATTTTTTATAAATATTAGCTACTATTTTTCAAACCTACAAAAACCAATTTGCTACTGTTTTTTATTTATAGGTATTTTATATACCCCAAACTAAATTTCCCTAAACAAAATTGCCCTAAACTAAATTGCACTAAACTAAATTTGCTAAATTTCTGAAACTAAATTACCCTAAACTAAATTGCCCTAAACAAAATCGCCCTAAACTAAATTGCTAAATTGCACTAAACTAAATTTGCTAAATTGCCCTAAACTAAATTTCTCTCTCTCTCTGCTACATCTCATAGCTAGGGTTCATACATCCAACACTTAGCTTAGCCAACAGAGAGAGAGAGATAGAGAGCGAGGAGGGCGGGGGAGAGGAGAGGGTGAGGCTTACGGGGCGGGGAGAGGGCGGCGCCGGCGAGGTCGAGGGCGGTGGAGAGGGCGGCTGCGCCGAGGTCGAGGGCGGCGGCTAGGTCGGGGCGGGCGCAGGGGCGACGGCCGGCGAGGTCGAGGGCGGGTGCAGGGGTGACTGCCGGCGGAGGCGAGGTCGAGGGCGTCGACGGCGGGCGCAGGGGTGAGGTGGAGAGGGGGGAGGGATGAGACTTGGTGAAATTTTGAGCCCGCGCGGCGAGGGTTAACTCAAAATAGCGGTAGCACTTGTTTGGAAACAAGCGCTATAGCTAACTTAGCTAGAGCGCTGGGCCTATACAAGCGCTACTGCTAACTGTTCCTGTCGGTGTACAAAAGAAGGGACGCACCTTTGTACCCCTTTACCTGTGCACGGGCAGTCGGAGCCGCGCCCACGGTCACACCAAGCAGAGCAAGGGAGGTGAGCCAAGGTAAGACCGAAGCCCAAGATAATAAGAGCAACGCCAAGGCCAAGACCACAAAGAGCAGAGGGACAAAGCAGGTTCCCCCGGCAAGACCCTTGCCGGGCCAGCCTCAGCAGCCCCGGCAAGATCCTTTCCGGGACAGCTCACCCCGCACCAACAGAGCGGGCCACCCTTGAGCCCACGGTCTCCAACATCACGTTGGGCCAGGGCTCGGGAGGCACCTCCGTGGTGGCATGCAGATCTTTGTGAAGACTTATTCAAGGTTAGATGAGGATTAGAAGACGACGATCCTCGGCAAGATCCTTGCCGAGGAAGGCCACCAGACCCCCGGCAAGGCCCTTGCCGGGGACGACAGCGCACCACGGCAAGACCCTTCCCGGGCCACATGGCAAGACCCTTGCCGGGCCACCCGGCAAGGCCCTCACCAAGGATGCTAGCAGGGCCACCGCCAGGCCCACGCCAAGCAAGCTTCCACCGTCGTTCACATGCAGCTGCCACCCCAACCAGCTGCGCAGGCACCTGCGTGGCAACATGCAGCTCCCAGTCCAACTCATCGAGCGTCTGCGTGGCGGCATGCAGATCTTCGTGAAGGCTCCGCCACTGCGCCACCTCAGCTGCCTGCCTGCCTAGATGGCACCACGTGCCTCGCTAGCCAGGGCGCGTGTCGAAGCAAGGAGGAGCGGCGACGGACGGGACGGGCCACGCCCCCGTCCCTAATAAAGCAAGGGGACACCTAAGCTATGCATTAAATGCGTCTTGTCCTGTAATACGAGCGATAAGCTCAGGGCACTGTACGCCTTTCCACCTCCTGTGTGCCACTGTGGCAGCCCTTTCCGACTATAAAAATAGGCCCATGGCATACTGGAGAAGGATTCGGCTCTTTCGAACCACGCACTCACCACAGCTAGTTCGAGAGCTCAAGAACTCTCTGAAATACACCCACCAAAGCAGGACTAGGGTTTTACGCATCCTCGCAGCCCGAACATGGGTAAACGATCCTTGTGCTATCTACTAGCCCTACTCTTCTTGCAACCCTGCGCCCTGGCAACCGTAGTAGGGATTCTTGTGATCCCACAGGTGTCGTTCCACATCGACATCTTTGGCGCGCCAGGTAGGGGGCGCAATTGTGAGAATCTGGTCTAGTAGTTAGCCTAGCAGTTCTTCGTCGCCATGGCTCCTAAGAGAAGATGGCCACGGCGGTCGGCTCGTTGGGAGCCGAGCGGCCCCTGCCGGTGCGGGCTGGAAGTGGACCGGTCACAGACAGGACCCGGGCCGCGGTCCGCGAGCACCAGCATCGCCCTGGTAGTCAGAGCCTGGCGAGCGGCGTCGTTCACGCACCAGACGACCGGCTGCATGTTGCCGGATCCAAAGACGGAGCTGGACCCCCCGCAGGCGGCGCGGGGCCCTCCAGGGGTGTCGTTGTGCCACCTCCGGGCGGCCCAGCGACCTCCAGGACGCCCACACCGGCGACCACTGCGCGCTCTTCCCATGGTGTGCGTGTCGAGCAGCGTCACCACGCTGGTGACCCTGGGCACCGCCGTGGGAAGAGCCCTGTGCGTCATCCGCGGGACGAAGGGGTTCAGCATGCCCGCCGAAGCGCTGGCAAAAATGGCATGCAGCCGCTGGGTCGTAACGGAGCTCCTTCTAACATAGTTAGAAGTCGAAGTGCGCCGCGATCCACGCAGCTGTTGCCGCCGCCCATGCCAGCAGAAGATTTGGCGCGCGCGCAGCTGCTCCTCGACTTCTCTCCTGCTGCAGAGAAGCTCGATGAGTGGAGGGCCACCATCCAGAGCCTCATCGCCGTCGCCAACAAAGACGATCCACGACCAGCGGGGCCCTCGGGTCGGCGCTCCACCGAGCCACCACGTGCTGGCGCTGGGAGGACCGGGGGAGCTGCGGCCACGGTGCACTCTCCTCCTCCTCGCCAGCCGCCGCGGGCGTCTGCCCGTCGTGACGACGCTTGTGATAACATCTCCATAGCGTTGTCCGACCCGCGGACCCTCCGCAACCAGCGCTAGGTCCTTCGGGAACGAGCTCACGAAGACGCTCGAACCACAGTCGAGCGCCGGCGCGAAACGCGCCGCCAGTCGGACAAGCGGGCGGGACCTGCTATGGACCACCTGGCACCGAGGGGCTCCGGCGGCCTACCTTACGAGGTGGGCTGCCTGGCCTTTACCCGTGAGCTGCGGCAGTTCCAGTGGCCGTCCCTCCGCACGTTCAAGCCCGATGTCGGTGAGAAGTACACTGGCAAGACCCATCCGTCCGAGTTCCTCAGCATCTACACCATCGCGATGCAGGCTGCTGGGGCTCACGACGACAAGGTGCTTCCCAACTATTTCCCACTGGCGCTCAAGCCCAATGTGATGTCTTGGTTGATGCACTTGCCGGTGGATTCCATTTCTTCTTGGTCGAATCTGTGCCATGAGTTCGTTGGCGCCTTCACAGGAGGCCACCAAGCTCATGGCCAGGCCAGTGAGCTGCATATCATTCCCCGAAGGAAGGGGAGACCCTGCGCAAGTACATCCAGAGATTCAGCTGGGTGCAGTACAACATCCCCGACGTTCATCCCGCCGCTGTGATTAGCGCGTTCCACCAGAACGTGCGCAATCGCAAGATGCGCGAGGAGCTGGCGATGACCAAGGTTAAGGATGTGGCCGAGCTCTACGTTCTAGCCGACAGATGTGCCCGTGCTGAAGAGGGAAGGAAGTACCCCGGCGAAGACGCCGGCGCGGAAACCGGCTCTATCGATGAGGACGCCGCTACCCCGACGAAGAAGGATCGACGTCGCAACAGGAAACGCAAGGGCAAGACCATGCTTGCTGTTGAGGGATCTAACGACACCGGTGCCAGCAAGAAGTTCAAGGCAGGCGCTCCCGATAAGGAGATTGCCGGGTGCGCCGCCTGCCGAGCCTTGGCGGCTACCGGCAAGCCAGGGAGCTCCGGCAAGCAATACTGCAAGATCCACCGCACCAAGGGCCACGACCTCCAGAACTGCCGACAAGTCGAGCTGCTTGCTGAGAAGCAAAAGGCTGAGTACGAGAGGCGGGACAAGGAGAAGGACCAGGACGGTGCTGAGGGATCCTGTAAGAAGTGTGGCGGCCAAGGAGGCTGCCCTTGCAAGGACAACCAGCAAGAGAGGCCCGCCCAGGGCCGCGACAAGAAACAAGAAGACGATGATCACGACGAGGACGACGAGTCTAGTGAGCAAGGGTTCCAGAAGGCTACGGGGGCCATGTGCGTCGATGGCGGCGCCTCGCTGCATACCTCTCACCGCCAGCTCAAGCAGTGGGCGCGTGAGATTACAGCAGCAGAGCCGTCGTTCGACGCTCAGAAGCTGCTGAAGTGGTCCAGCAAGCCCCTCATCTTTGACGTCGAGGACAACCCTGACCGCACTACCGCGGTCGGGTGTTTGCCATTGTTGGTCTCACCAACGATACGCAACCTCAGGGTGAACAAGATGTTGGTTGACGGCGGGGCCGGCCTGAACCTGATCTCGCCTGTCGTGATCAAAAGGTTGCAAATCCCTGATCGAGACCTCGAGGAAATGGGCACGTTTCAAGGGGTCAATCCGGGGAGGAGCCAGCCGAAGGGAAAGGTCACACTGCCTGTGACATTTGGAGGAGAGTTGAACTACAGGACAGAGAGGATCGTCTTCGACGTGGCCGAGATCCCCTTGCCCTACAACTGGATCCTCGGCCGCCCGGCACTAGCCAAGTTCATGGCGGCGTCACACTATGCCTACAACATGCTAAAGATGCCCGGGCCGTTGACCATCATCTCCGTCCCCTCCGACAAGAAGGACGCGTTGATCTGCGCTGACCAACTCTACTGGGAAGCAGTTGTAGCAGTTGCCATCAAGGCACCTGCTCCTGCCGCTGAAGACCCGGGAGGGAAGAAGAAGCCCGACAAGACCTCTCGCACCCACTCCGGCAAACGCACCTCCTCGGAGTGTTGTGCTACCGTCGAGGACGTGCCAGAGAGCTCTACCGACAAGAGCAAGAGATCCAGAGCCGAGCCGCCGCAGACCAAGAAGGTGCCCGTCAGGGAGGATGGCACGAGAGGGGCCTTCACCATAGGCTCCACCATCAGCAGCAAATAGGAAGGCGCGCTCGTCACCTTCCTACGGGCGAATGTCGACGTGTTTGCATGGCAAGCATCCGACATCCCCGGTGTTCCCAGGGAGGTGATTGAGCACCACCTAGCTGTCTGCCCTCATGCGCGACCCGTCAAGCAGAAGGTCAGAAAGCAGGCTCTGGAGAGGCAGGAGTTCATCACGGAGGAGCTCAGGAAGTTGGAAGCGGCAAGTTTGGTGAGAGGAGTGCTCCACCCGACGTGGTTGGCCAATCCGGTGGTGGTGCGCAAGGCGAATGGGAAGTGGAGGCTGTGTATTGATTACACAAATATCAATAAGGCTTGTCCTAAGGACCCCTTCCCGTTGCCGCACATCGACCAGATTGTTGACTCCACGGCCGGGTGTGATCTGTTATCATTCCTTGATGCCTACTCGGGCTACCACCAAATCTTCATGACAAGAGAGGATGAAGAAAAGACAACATTCATCACCCCGTGTGGTACATATTGCTTTTTACGGATGCCTTTCGGGTTGAAGAGTGTTGGCTCGACATTCGCAAGAGCAGTCCAAATTGGTTTTGAACCTCGGCTCCATAGAAATATGGAGGCATACATGGACGACATAGTGGTCAAAACCAAGGACGGGCCAACTCTTGTGCAAGATCTGGAAGAGACATTTGCCAACCTGCGCAAGATCAACCTCAAGCTGAACCCTGAGAAGTGTGTCTTCGGCGTTTCGTCCTGCAAGCTTCTCGGGTTCTTTGTGTCATAGCGCGGGATCGAGGCAAACCCAGACAAAATCAAGGCTATTGAGCAGTTTGAGGCGCCCAAGCGGATCAAAGATGTGCGTCGGCTCACCGGCTGCGTCGCCGCCATGTGCCGATTCATCTCCAAGTCTGCTGAGCGCGCCCTTCCTTTCTTCAAAATCTTGAAGAAGGCGGGCCCAATGGAGTGGACCCTAGAAGCCAAGGCAGCATTGCAGGATCTGAAGAAATACCTTTCCTCCACGCCAATACTGTTTGCGCCTAAACCACAAGAGCCGTTGCTGCTATATCTGGCGGCGACGAATCAAGTGGTCAGCGCCGCACTGGTGGCACAGAGGGAGGTCGACGAGGAGGCAGTGATGGCGGCAGAACCAGCGGATGGCCAGCCAAAGATTCCCCTGGCAGGGCCTGGTGCCGGCAAGGGCGCGGCCCCCGACAGAGTCTGATGCCACCAAGGCAGTGCCCGCGCAGTCGAGCGAGGTGGTGCAGAAGAAGAAGATGATGCAGCACCCGGTTTACTTTGTCAGCTCCCTCTTGCAGGGGGCTAGGTCGAGTTATTCCGGTGTGCAAAAATTGCTCTTCGGCCTCCTTATGGCCTTGAGGAAGCTGCATCATTACTTCCAAGCCCACGAGATCACTGTCGTCACCCGCCTGCCGTTGCAACGGATACTGCATAACCCAGATGCAACCGGAAGGATTGTGGAATGGGCCTTGGAGTTGTCAAGCTTTGGTTTAAAGTTTGAAAGTACCTCAACAATTCAGAGCAGAGTCTTGGCGGAGTTCATTGCAGAATGGACCTCGACGCCTGACGAAGAAATCCAGGAGACCACTCTCCCCGGCAAGGAAGCAGACCGCGACTGGATCATGTACTTTGATGGGGCTTTCTCGCTGCAAGGCGCCGGTGCCGGTGTGCTGCTTGTCGCACCCACCGGAGAGCACCTCAAGTACGTGATCCAGATGCACTTCCCCGGGGAGACGTCCACCAACAACACTGCTGAGGACGAGGGATTGCTTGCCGGTCTCAGGATCGCGGCAGATCTTGGGGTTAAGAAGCTCATCGTCAGGGGTGACTCGCAGCTCATTGTCAGACATGTCAACAAGGATTATCAGAGCCCATTGATGGAAGCTTACGTAGATGAGGTGTGGAAGCTGGAGGAACGCTTTGACGGTATCCAAGCGGAGCACATCCCCCGAGCGGAGAACGACATCGCCGATTACCTGTCAAAGCGTGCCGCATTCAAGCTACCTGTGGAACCAGGTACCTTTTTTCTCCGGTTAACTCAACCATCCGTCGAACCATCAGCAGGGCAGAACAAGCGGAGGAAGTCAGGTCCCGGCAAGTACTTTCCTGCCGAGCCCCCTGGGGCTGCCGGCAAGGGTGTTGCCGCGGACGCTGAGCCTGCCCAAGAGCAACTAGCTCCGGCAGGGCGTCAAGGCCTGGCCGTAGAGACAGCCGCTCCCATGGCGGAAGAAATGCCTTCGGCCCTTGCCGTCGAGCCCCAGGCTCCGGCATGGGCGCAGCATACCGTCCAATTCCTCCAAACAGGGGAGCTTCCCGAGGAGCAGGAAGAAGCGGAAAAAGTAGCCCGTCGGCCCACCCTGTACCAGTTCGTCGATGACGTCCTGTACAGGAGAAGGCCAAACGGTGTGAAATTGAAGTGCATCCCCCGGGGGGAAGGACTGGAGCTGTTGGCGGAGATACATGGAGGCATATGTGGCTCCCACATAGGGTCGAGGGCCCTTGCCGGGAAGGCGTTCCGGCAAGGTTTCTTCTGGCCCACCGCCCTCCAGGATGCGACGGCACTAGTAACCAAGTGTGAAGCGTGTCAGTTCCATTCAAAGAAGCTTCATCAACCAGCTCAAGCCCTTCAAACAATCCCTCTCTCCTGGCCATTCTCGGTCTGGGGGCTCGATATACTGGGCCCTTTCCCCCGCGCTATCGGGGGCTTTGAGTACTTATACGTTGTGATCGACAAGTTCAAAAAGTGGCCGGAGGTGGAACATAAGGTAAGTATTGTATAATAGTTCGGTTTTCCACGATTGCAGTGAGAAAGGTGACTGCTCAATCAGCTGTCAAGTTTTTCAAGGAACTGGTCTGCCGTTTTGGTGTGCCAAACAGAGTCATCACCTTCATGCAATACATTCAAGACCTCGGCAGCAAGGTCTGTTTTGCTTCTGTGGCACACCCATGGAGCAACGGCCAAGCGGAGAGGGCGAATGCTGAAGTGTTGCGAGGCCTAAGGACAAAGACTTTTGACAAGCTGCGCAAGAGCGAAAGGCGCTGGATTGATGAATTGCCGACAGTTCTTTGGTCGATCAGGACGACGCCAAATCGAGCCACCAGCCAGACACCTTTTGCCCTGGTATACGGGGCAGAAGCAGTTCTCCCCACGGAACTCATATACGGGTCACCTTGAGTGCTCGCTTATGATGAGCTTGAGCAAGAGCAGTTGCGCCAAGATGACGCAACGCTCCTTGAGGAAGATCGTCTTCGGGCGGCTGTGAGAGCAGCGCGCTACCAGCAAGCCTTGCGCCGCTACCATAGCCGCAAGGTTCATGCCCGAAGCTTTGAGGAAGGTGACCTTGTTCTTCGGCGCGTTCAGTCGGCCAAGAATGCCAACAAGTTGACGCCAAAGTGGGAAGGCTCTTATCGGGTAATACGAGTCACCAGGCCCGGCGCAGTCCGCCTGGAGACCGAAGATGCCATCCCAGTGAGCAACTTCTGGAACATCGAGCATCTTCGCAAGTTTTACCCATAAGGCATGGCTTGCCGGGCCTCCCGGCAAGCCACCTTTTGTACAAGCTTTGCCGGCAAGGCATGTAACCCTTCGTACAAAGCCAGGCGCAGACCCTGAGCATAATTAAATGAAGCGCTGGCGCCCTAAGTTATAGCATGCATGCTAGGTCGAGTCTCTTCCTTGGTTAGGGTTGATAGTGCTTAGCGATGACTAACCCCTAGCCTAGAGGTTGAGTGCGCGTCTATCTGTTTCCCTTCTGTCCTCTTTTGGTTCGCAGGGCGCATGAGCACTTCTGCCGAGCTACTTGGAAGAAAGAAAACGGACCAGCATCCCGACCCCGGCAAACCAGAGTTGCCGGGGGCTGCAAGCACAAGGATCCAACCGCGGCAAGATAAGATTGCTGGGGGGCTGCAGATCCAGATAAGTCTTTTATCCTCTGTCATGCATTTCGGAATAGGGCTGGGGCATGTGAAACCTCGTTTTTATCTCTAGGCTGCCGTGCTCCCCTTTTTTCTATACCTAAGGATTATTTCCTGGGTCCGGATTCGGTTGTAGCCGCGGCGGCAAGGAGGTAGAACGAGGATCCTAAAGCCCACTTCATCCCTGCCTCCGCCAAGAGCGCGAGAACAGTCGAGTGGAGTGGGGGGACGGCGAGGCCTGTTGCCGGGCGAAAAACATTTATCTTAAACAATAACAAGGATTCGCTCCTTGTCGTGGGATTTACCCACGAACGAAAAACCCGGCAAGCATCCCTTTTTCATTAAAAACATCACATACAGGTACAGTTCGTACGAAATGAAAAACATGAGCAAGGGGATTACAAGTTCTAAATTTAACAAAGGCCCGCAGGCTAACAAACTAAAAAAAAAGAGATAAGATGCCCGTAATCCCTTTCTTGTCCCTCTCCTCAGGAGTCAGGTCCAGGAGGCGAGAGGACAAAAGGGGCGCCTAGGCGAGCTATGAGCAGCAGAAAGCACCAAGAGAACACCTCGGTGGCCGCCCACGGGTGGGCCGGTGATGACGGTGCCGGGAAAGGAGCTGGAAGACGAGGCGGCAGGACCGGCAATATGCGATGAAGGCGTCGGTGCCCGCGTACTCCGAGTTGATGGCCTTGCCGCCCCCCTCTTCCTCTTCCGCAGCCTCCCGACGCCAGCCGCCCAAGGAGACGGCCCCGAGAAGTTCAAGGAGCTGGCCCCGCCCCGGCAAAACCCTGTCGGAGGAGCGGCCAGGTGCAGATGCTGCTGCTGCTGCACCCGCCCAGGCGCGGGGCGTCCGACGCCTAGTCGGACTCACCCCCGTCATCTTCCCCGCTGTCCTCCTCATCACTTTCGCTCGCGGAAGAGCTTCCATCATCGGAATCTCCATCGGAGGAGCTCTCCACACAGCACTTCAGGCGAGTCCCGAACTCTCCGAAGACCTTGACGGAGAGCAGGCCGTCCTCCATTAATTTGAAGTAGAGGACGAGCGCCGCCGTCAGGCTGTGGATGCGAGCGAACGTCTTCCACCCACGACGGAGGTACATGACCCGAGGAGCCGGGAAGTCGACGTCGACCCGCGTGCCCCCATTCCCACAACCCCTCATGTGCAATCTGAGGGATTGGGGCCGGTCACGCTACATATCCCGAGCAAACGGGGCGGGAAGACGAAGACGGCGACGCGGAGGCCGGCGCAGCCTGACGAAGAACTCGCGGGGCTGGTCTCCGACATGGCCTTCCATCGAAAAAGGCATCATTGGCGGGGGCGAAGCCGGCGCGCCGCCCCGTTCTCCTCTTCCCCGAGCACTGCGACCTCTGCCCCAGCCTCGCCCACGGCCTTGCCCCCTCCCCCTTCCCCTCGCGGCCGACTCCACCACCGCGGGCTCAGGAGGAGGAGGGACGCGCTGTCGAGCGGCGACCCTCGCCGCCACCGTCGAAGGACCAGGATTCCCTTTCTCCATGGCGAGTGAAAGGAAGAAGCAGAAGCAAGAGGAGATAGATGACAGAAGAGTGCGGGACGCCATCTCCCCTTCCCCCTCCTAATAAGGGAGCGGGGTCGGGGCTCGGCCGCCCCGCTCGGCCAATCCAGCCACCAGAGGCGCAGGGAATCGGGACCGACCCGCTGCCCCGACCAGCGACGGCCCGGTTTCCTGCCTCCACCGCTTGCCACCCCAAGTGCATGGAGGACGCTTGGGGGACGTGCAGAACTGAGGGGATGGGCGCAGCGACCTCTCCTCACCCCGTGATCATGGGGAGTGGACGCCTTGAAGACCGCGCCCCGACCCCGTTCAGTAAATGAGCCGCGCCTCCACGCCTCCCTCTTTTTACGGGGAAGGCGCGAGCTGCCTCTTTACTGCGATGTGACGCATGCGTGTGGAAACCGCCCCACGCATGCCGCCCACGTCACGCACACCCCTCCACGCCGCGCCGCCGCGCGGGTCGCGAGAAGCGCCGCGCGCGAAAAGTTTTACCGCGGTAAAAACCGCCCCGCCAGCCCGCGCACCGTTTTGGGCCTAGCCCAACAACGTGTCGCGCTTATGTGTGGCCCATGCCCGGGGGCTCCTGTCGGTGTACAAAAGAAGGGACGCACCTTTGTACCCCTTTACCTGTGCACGGGCAGTCGGAGCCGCGCCCACGTCACACCAAGCAGAGCAGGGGAGGTGAGCCAAGGTAAGACCGAAGCCCAAGATAATAAGAGCAACGCCAAGGCCAAGACCACAAAGAGCAGAGGGACGAAGCAGGTTCCCCCGGCAAGACCCTTGCCGGGGCAGCCTCAGTAGCCCCGGCAAGATCCTTTCCGGGATAGCTCACCCCGCACCAACAGAGCGGGCCACCCTTGAGCCCACGGTCTCCAACATCACGTTGGGCCAGGGCTCGGGAGGCACCTCCGTGGTGGCATGCAGATCTTTGTGAAGACATATTCAAGGTCAGATGAGGATTAGAAGACGACGATCCTCGACAAGATCCTTGCCGAGGAAGGCCACCAGACCCCCGGCAAGGCCCTTGCCGGGGACGACAGCGCACCACGGCAAGACCCTTGCCGGGCCACACGGCAAGACCCTTGCCGGGCCACCCGACAAGGCCCCACCAAGGACGCCAGCACGGCCACCGCCAGGCCCACGCTAAGCAAGCTTCCACCGCCATTCACATACAGCTGCCAGCCCAACCAGCTGGGCAGGCACCTGCATGGCAACATGCAGCTCCCAGGCCAACTCATCGAGCGTCTGCGTGGCGTCATGCAGATCTTCGTGAAGGCTCTGCCACTGCGCCACCTCAGCTGCCTACCTGCCTACATGGCACCACGTGCCTCGCTGGCCAGGGCGCGTGTCGAAGCAAGGAGCGGCGATGGACGGGACGGGCCACGCCCCCGTCCCCAATAAAGCAAGGGGACACCTAAGCTACGCATTAAATGCGTCTTGTCCTGTAATACGAGCGAGAAGCTCAGGGCACTGTACGCCTTTCCACCTCCTGTGTGCCACTTTGGCAGCCCCTTCCGACTATAAAAGGAGGCCCATGGCATACTGGAGAAGGATTCGGCTCTTTTGAACCACGCACTCACCACAGCTAGTTCGAGAGCTTAAGAACTCTCTGAAATACACCCACCAAAGCAGGACTAGGGTTTTACGCATCCTCGCGGCCCGAACCTGGGTAAACGATCCTTGTGCTGTCTACTAGCCCTGCTCTTCTTGCAACCCTGCGCCCCGGCAACCGTAGTAGGGATTCTTGTGATCCCATAGGTGTCGTTCCACACCGACAGTTCCAATTTTTATCCTTTTAAGTCAAAAATACTTAGCTATAGCGCTGGTCCACAGAAAAGCGCTACTGCTATTTTTTTTCTTTTTATTATTTTCCTTTTCTAGTTTTTAGTTTTCTTTTCGTATTTTCCTTTTCTAGTTTTTAGTTTTCTTTTACTATTTTCCTTTTCTTTTTTGTTTACTTTTCTTTTTCTTTTGTATTGCTTTCTCCCTTTTTTTCTCCCGACGACGGCGTCTCCCTCTCCCACACTGCGCGAATATCACCGGAACAATTCATGTGGTGGTAACATATCAGTTGACCGATAACGGTTACTTAAGTGCGTACACAAAATAGATACATATATATAAATGATGGTTTCTGATCAGCTGCGTCGACGACGTTTCACATTGAGCTTCTTCCCTTTCTTGTTCGTTGCCGAGTAATTGAGCCCCTCCTTGTGACTCTTCTGGAGCCATGGAGTACGATCTTTCTTAGGTAATGTAGTATTGGTTCTTCTTTTCACGTATGCTTCATCGTCATCGTCATCTTCCCTCACTGGGTTGCCGTATTGGTAATAGTCTTCCTCGTTGGCGACTCCATCCATTCCGACAATGCTCCTTTTGGATGTCCTCACGACAACACGGCTAAGATTGGCCGGGTCGGTTATGAAGAAGCATCGTGTCACGTGCTTAGCGTGTACCCATGGCTCATTTTTGGCGATGACATTAACGTTCACGGTAGTGCTCTTCATGTCGGGTATAGATATGGTCCTGAAATACTTGTTTTCTCTTACGACGTCCTTGGCCCATCTGACAGGGAACATCGTCGCATCATGCATTCCAGCATAGTCAAGCTCCCAGATCTCTTCGACCCTTCCGTAGAATCTTACAATTGTGCCATTGGCGTTGGTCACACATTGAATTGTCACCCTGGAGTTCTGGTAATCACTGTCCATGTCTTTGGCCTCCGTGTAGAACGTGTACCCATTGATATCGTAGGACTGATAGGTCGCTAGCTTGGGCGGGGGACCATGTGCTAAGGTGTGTATAAGCAATCTGTCTGAACTGCCCTCTTACGAGGGATTTTCAAGAACTTGCTCTTTGAACCAATGCAGGAAAGTGGCGTTGTGCTCTACAGTAACTATGTCGTCCGTCTTGAGCATCCCCATATCATGGTACTTCTTTGCGGTGCTTTCTTTGTGCCGTGCCACATAATCATCTACCACATCTAGGTGTTGTAGCACTACTAAGTTAGCCCTGTCAAAGTTGTTCCATCGATCTGAGTAGTCCACGTGCAATTCCCTCCGGCCGTTGTTGTGACCATCTCCTTCGAGCTTCCCATTGTGCTTCTTGACGGGC
The DNA here is from genome assembly GCF_002575655.3 of Aegilops tauschii subsp. strangulata. Lineage (NCBI taxonomy): Eukaryota > Viridiplantae > Streptophyta > Magnoliopsida > Poales > Poaceae > Aegilops > Aegilops tauschii. Next base: position 398,515,430 of record NC_053040.3, on the reverse strand, counting down.
AAACCAACAGCAGGGTCTCCGACGCCTATATAATTCTCGCAAAAGGAGATGCACTCATGCGTCAGATACCCCTGGATGATGCTCCCATCGGGATGGGACATGTTACGAACGAATCCTTTGATGAACCCATTCATCCTCTCGTATGGCATCATGTTGTGAAGGAATGTCGACCGGAGGTCGATGATGTCATCCACGATGTGGACGCACAAATGCAACATGACATCAAAGAACGTGGGCGGGAAGTACATCTCAAGCTCACATAGTATGACAACGATCTCTTCCTATAGCCTTCAGAGCTGCTTCACACTTATGGACTTTCGAGATATAACGTCGAACAAGTTGCAGAGACCAGTAACCGTGTCACGGACGTGCTTCTCCATTATCCCTCTAATTGCAACCGGGAGTATCTGCGTCATCATCACGTGACAGTCATGAGACTTCAACTCGCTGAACCTTTTCTTCTTGGGGTCTAGAAATCTGCTTATCTTCCCACAGTAACCGGAACTGACTTTGATTCCTGATAACCCACAAGTATAGGGGATCGCAACAGTTTTCGAGGGTAGAGTATTCAACCCAAATTTATTGATTCGACACAAGGGGAGCCAAAGAATATTCTCAAGTATTAGCAGTTGAGTTGTCAATTCAGCCACACCTGGATAACTTAATATCTGCAGCAAAGTATTTAGTAGCAAAGTAATATGATAGTAGTGGTAACGGTAACAAAAGTAACGGTAGCAAAAGTAATATTTTTGGTGTTTTGTAGTGATTGTAACAGTAGCAATGGAAAGGTAAATAAGCGAAGAACAATATGTGAAAAGCTCGTAGGCATTGGATCGGTGATGGAGAATTATGCCGGATGCGGTTCATCATGTAACAATCATAACATAGGGTGACACAGAACTAGCTTCAATTCATCAATGTAATGTAGGCATGTATTCCGAATATAGTCATACGTGCTTATGGAAAAGAACTTGCATGACATCTTTTGTCCTACCCTCCCATGGCAGGGGGGTCCTAATGGAAACGAAGGGATATTAAGGCCTCCTTTTAATAGAGTACCGGAACAAAGCATTAGCACATAGTGAATACATGAACTCCTCAAACTATGGTCATCATCGGGAGTGGTCCCGATTATTGTCACTTCGGGGTTGCCGGACCATAACACATAGTAGGTGACTATAGACTTGCAAGATAGGATCAAGAACTCACATATATTCATGAAAACATAATAGGTTCAGATCTGAAATCATGGCACTCGGGCCCTAGTGACAAGCATTAAGCATAGCAAAGTCATAGCAACATCAATATCAGAACATAGTGGATACTAGGGATCAAACCCTAACAAAACTAACTCGATTACATGATAGATCTCATCCAACCCATCACCGTCCTGCAAGCCTACGATGGAATTACTCATGCACGGCAGTGAGCATCATGAAATTGGTGATGGAGGATGGTTGATGATGATGACGACGACGAATCCCCCTCTCCGGAGCCCCGAACGGACTCTAGATCAGCCCTCCCAAGAGGTTTTAGGGCTTGGCGGCGGCTCCGTATCGTAAAATGCGATGAATTCTTCTCTCTGATTTTATTCTCCCCGAAAGCAAATATATAGAGTTGGAGTTGAGGTCGGAGGAGCTCCAAGGGGCCCACAAGGTAGGGGGAGCGCCCCCACCCTCGTGGACAGGGTGTGGGCCCCCTGGTCTTCATCTTTTGCAAGGATTTTTTATTATTTCCAAATAGACGTTCCGTGGAGTTTCAGGTCATTCTGAGAACTTTTGTTTCTGCACATAAATAACACCATGGAAAGTCTGCTAAAAACAGCATCAGTCCGGGTTAGTTCCATTCAAATCATGCAAGTTAGAGTCCAAAACAAGGGCAAAAGTGTTTGGAAAAGTAGATACGACGGAGACGTATCAACTCCCCCAAGCTTAAACCTTTGCTTGTCCTCAAGCAATTCAGTTGACAAACTGAAAGTGATAAAAAAACTTGTACAAACTCTGTTTGCTCTTGTTGTTGTAAATATGTAAAGCCAGCACTCAAGTTTTCAGCAAAGATTATGACTAACCACATTTGCAATAACTCTTAGGTCTCATGTTTACTCATATCAATGGCATAATCAACTAGCGAGCAATAATAATAAATCTCGGATGACAACACTTTTTCAAAACAATCATAATATGATATAATAAGATGGCATCTCGCTAGCCCTTTCTGAGACCGCAAAAATAAATGCAGAGCACCTTTAAAGATCAAGGACTGACTAGACATTGTAATTCATGGTAAAAGAGATCCGGTCATAGCCATACCCAATATAAATTAATAGTAATGAATGCAAATGATAGCTGCGCTCCCCAGCTAGTGCTTTTTAATAAGAGGGTGATGACTCAACATAAAAGTAAATAGATAGGCCCTTCGCAAAGGGAAGCAGGGATTTGTAGAGGTGCCAGAGCTCAATTTTGAAATAGAGATAAATAATATTTTGAGCGGCATACTTTCATTGTCAACATAACAACCAAGAGATGGCGATATCTTCCATGCTACACACATTATAGGCGGTTCCCAAATAGAATGGTAAAGTTTATACTCCCCCTCCGCCAACAAGCATCAATCCATGACTTGCTCGAAACAACGAGTGTCTCCAACTAGCAACAGTCCTAGGGGGAGTTTTGTTTGCAATTACTTTGATTTAGTTTGCATAAAGCATGGGACTGGGCATCCCGGTGACCAGCCATTTTCTCGTGAATGAGGAGCGGAGTCCACTCCTCTTGAGAATAACCCGCCTAGCATGGAAGATAAGGGCAGCCCTAGTTGATACATGAGCTATTCGAGCATACAAAACAGAATTTCATTTGAAGGTTTAGAGTTTGGCACATACAAATTTACTTGGAATGACAGGTAGATACCGCATATTGGAAGGTATAGTGGACTCATATGGAATAACTTTGGGGTTTAAGGGATTGGATGCACAAGCAGTATTCCCGCTTAGTACAAGTGAAGGCTAGCAAAAGACTGGGAAGCGACCAACTAGAGAGCGACAACAGTCATAAACATGCATTAAAATTAATAAACATTGAGTACAAGCATGAGTAGGATATAATCCACCATGAACATAAATATCGTGAAGGCTATGTTGATTTTGTTTCAACTACATGTGTGAACATGTGCCAAGTCAAGTCACTTAAATCATTCAAAGGAGGATACCACCCCACTATACCACATCACAACCATTTTAATAGCATGTTGGCACGCAAGGTAAACCATTACAACTCATAGCTAATCAAGCATGGCACGAGCAACTATGATCTCTAATTGTCATTGCAAACATGTTTATTCATAATAAGCTGAATCAGGAACGATGAACTCATCATATTTACAAAAACAAGAGAGGTCGAGTTCATACCAGCTTTTCTCATCTCAGTCAGTCCATCATATATCGTCATAATTGCCTTTCACTTGCACGACCGAACGATGTGAATAATAATAAGAGTGCACATGCATTGGACTAAGCTGGAATCTGCGAGCATTCAATAAACAGGAGAAGACAAGGCAATATGGGCTCTTGGTTAAATCAACAATAATGCATATAAGAGTCACTTCAACAATTTAATTATGGTCTTTCTCCTATCGACCCCCAAAGAAAAGAAATAAAACTATTTACACGGGAAAGCTCCCAACAAGCAAAAGAAGAACGGGAAATCTTTTTGGGTTTTCTTTTTAATTATTGCTACTACAGCAAGAAGAGTAAACTAACTAAAAGTTACACTAATTTTTTTGGTTTTTTCTTAAGCTTTAACAAACACACAAGAAAAAAAAAGCAAGAAAAAGAAAATAAACTAGCACGGATATTACAGTGAAAAAGTATGAGCACCGACATCTAGCAATGAGTGTGTGTGAACATAAATGTAATGTCGGTGGGAAATACGTACTCCCCCAAGCTTAGGCTTTTGGCCTAAGTTGGTTCATTGCCAAGGATGGCCTGGCGGATATCCATAGTTATAGCCGGGGTCGTACTGAGATGAAGAGGACTCTGACTGCCACTGGCTGGCAGTCATCTCTGGATCCCAAAATTAATCAGACTGTCGTGGAGGCTCAAATTGTGGTTCCGGCTCTGGGGCTGGTGTAGGGTTCCGGTAGGCTTGAATGGCCGCCCATGGAACGAGATACGGACCTTCAGATATATTAAAAAAGGAAGGAGCAGGCAAGGTAATAGTCTCAGGGTGATGTTTATCAAAGAACAGTTTGTATTTAAGCTCCCCTTCCTTATTCTTAACAATAAAGTCATGCGCTAACATACTCTTATAATCTAAATAAGCATTGGGCAACAATTTTTGTTCTTTCTCATAGAGCCTAATAGGTATGTTATAATGTGCAGCTAGGCGTGAAGCATAAATACCTCCAAAGATGGGACCCTTAGTACGGTTCAGACTTAACCGTTTAGCAATAATACCGCCCATACTAACAGTGTTATCGGAATATAAACCATGGAGCAAAATGATAATATCAGGAACACTTAGGTTTCCACAGTTTCCGCGACCAATTAAGCAACGACTAGCAAATATAGCAAAGTAGCGTAAAACAGGAAAATGAATGCTAGTGATTCTTGCATCGGAAACCTTCCTGGTTTTCCCCACAGTAATGGTGTCAATAATCCCGTCCACATCCTTACGATGTGGTTCATCTAAGGTACCCTCGAAGGGTATTTTGCAAACCTTGCAAAATTCATCTAGTGGCATCTTCTTAACAACATCATATAAATGAAACTCTACTGAAGGAGGTGTTTCTTTAGGAAAATAGTAGAAGTTTTGCACAAAAGTATTAGTGAGTAAGAGATACTGATGACGTTGGTCGCGGAGGAAGTCGGTGAGGCCAGCATTCTCAGCCAATGAATAGAAATCATCATAAATCCCGGCTTTTCTCAAGAAATCATCGGAAGGCCATTCACATGGCCGGACCTCCGCGGTGCAAGGCAAATTATATTTGGGCCTCTGTGCTTCTTCATTTTTCTTTTCCTTCGAGCTTCGGCTCGACGAGCCCCTCAAAAATCTCTTCATTATTTTCTGAAATATTCTGAAATTTTTAGTAACTTCAAACAAAAGTAAACCAAACTCAATAAAATTGATAGCAACTACTCCTACAAGTGCCTAGAGACTATATCATGCATTTGGAACCATATAAATTTGACATGCAAGCTCAAGAACATGGTCACCTAGGCAGCACAAATTTGCAATGAATAGAGCACTAGAACAAATACTAATTGGACCAATGGAGGAGTCACATACCAAGGAACAATCTCCCCAAGCAGTTTTGTGAGAGGTGCTTTGAGCAAGGAGATCGAAAATCGCAGCAAAATGAGCTAGAACTTGTACTTGAGCTGGATATTGGTGTTTGTGGGAGGAAGGAGTGTATGGGTGCAGGAATAAGTGGAGGAGGGCCACCATGGGCCCACGAGGTAGGGGGCGCGCCCTGGGGGGTAGGGCGCGCCCTCCACCCTCGTGGCCAGGTGCTTGCCCCTCCTGCTGTGTTCTCAGTGCCAGATATTCTCAAATATTCTAGAAAAAAATCATATTCCATTTTCAGGGCATTTGGAGAACCTTTTTTTCGGGGTATTTTTATATTGAACAGATAAATCAGAAAACGGACAGAAAAAATACTATTTTTACTTTATTTCAACTAAATAACAGAAAATAGAAAGAGGGTACAGAAGGTTGTGCCTTCTAGTTCCATCCATCTCATGCTCATCAAAAGGAATCCACTAACAAGGTTGATCAGGTCTTGTTAACAAACTCATTCCGAATCGCATGAAACCGGAGAAATTTCGAATAACACTATGTTACCTTAACGGGGATATGCACATCCCCAATAATAAGAATATCATATTTCTTCTTGACAGTAGGAAGAGGGAATTCAAAACCTCCAAATATAATCGATGGAATTTTTCCAATAGAGTTGATACTATGAACTTGAGGTTGTTTCCTCGGAAAGTGTACCATATGCTCATTACCATTAAAATGACATTGCCTTTGTTGCAATCAATAACAGCCCCTGCAATATTCAAAAAAGGTCTTCCAAGAATAATAGGCATACTATCGTCCTCGGGAATTTCAAGAATAACAAAGTCCCTTAAAATAGTAACGTTTGCAACCACAACAGGCACATCCTCACAAATACCGACAGGTATAACAGTTGATTTATCGGCCATTTGCAAAGATATTTCAGTAGGTGTCAACTTATTCAAGTCAAGTCTACGATATAAAGAGAGAGGGATAACACTAACACCGGCTCCAAGATCACATAAAGCAGTTTTAACATAGTTTCTTTTAATGGAGCATGGTATAGTAGGTACTCCTGGATCTCCAAGTTTCTTTGGTATTCCACCCTTAAAAGTATAATTAGCAAGCATGGTGGAAATCTCAGCTTCCGGTATCTTTCTTTTATTAGTAACAATATCTTTCATGTACTTAGCATAAGGATTCATTTTGAGCATATCAGTTAATCGCATACGCAAAAAGATAGGTCTAATCATTTCAGCAAAGCACTCAAAATCCTCATCATCCTTTTTCTTGGATGGTTTGGGAGGAAAAGGCATGGTTTTCTGAACCCAAGGTTCCCTTTCTTTACCATGTTTCCTAGCAACGAAATCTTTCTTATCATAACGTTGATTCTTTGATTGTGGGTTATCAAGATCAACAGCAGGTTCAATTTCTACATCATTATCATTACTAGGTTGAGCATCATCATGAACATCACCATTAACATTTTCATTGGGTTCATGTTCATTACCAGATTGTGTTTCAGCATCAGAAATAGAAATATCATTTGGATTCTCAGGTGGTTCAGCAATAGGTTCACTAGAAGCATGCAAAGTCCTATCATTTTTCTTTTTCTTCCTTTTAGAAGGACTAGGTGCATCAATATTATTCCTCTAAGAATCTTGCTCAATTCTCTTAGGGTGGCCTTCGGGATACAAAGGTTCCTGAGTCATTCTACCAGTTCTAGTAGCCACTCTAACAGCATAATCATTTTTCTTACTATTCATTTCATTGAGCAAATCATTTTGAGCCTTAAGTACTTGTTCTACTTGAGTGGTAACCATAGAAGCATGTTTACTAATGAGTTTAAGTTCACCTCTAACATTAGCCATATAATCACCCATGTGTTCAATCATATAAGCATTTTGTTTTAATTGTCTACCAAAATAAGCATTGAAATCTTCTTGCTTAACCATAAAGTTATCAAACTCATCCAAGCATTGGCTAGCAATTTTAGTAGGAGGGATTTCAGCTTTATCATATCTATAGAGAGAATTTACCTTTACTACCCGTGTCGGGTTATCAAGACCATGAGGTTCTTCAGTAGGTAATGGATTAAGATCATACGTTTCTTCAACAGGCGGTAGATTAAGACCATGTATTTCTTCAATAGGAGGTAAATTCTTAATATCTTCAGCTTTAATACCTTTTTCTTTCATAGATTTCTTTGCCTCTTGCATATCTTCAGGACTGAGAAATAGAACACCTCTCTTCTTCGGAGTTGGTTTAGAAATAGGCTCAGGAGCTGGCTCAGGAAGTATCCAATTATTTTCATTTGTCAACATATTATTCAACAGAATTTCAGCTTCATCCGGTGTTCTTTCCCTGAAAACAGAACCAGCACAACTATCCAGGTAATCTCTGGAAGCATCGGCTAGTCCATTAGAAAAGATATCAAGTATTTCATTTTTCTTAAGAGGATGATCAGGCAAAGCATTAAGTAACTTGAGAAGCCTCCCCCAAGCTTGTGGGAGACTCTCTTCTTCAATTTGCACAAAGTTGTATACTTCCCTCAAAGCAGCTTGTTTCTTATGAGCAGTGGAATATTTAGCAGAGAAGTAATAGATCATATCCTGGGGACTACGCACACAACCAGGATCAAGAGAATTAAACCATATCTTAGCATCACCCTTTAATGAGAACGGAAATATTTGAAGGATATAAAGATAGCGAGATCTCTCATCATTAGTGAACAGGGCGGCTATATCATTTAATTTAGTGAGATGTGCCACAACAGTTTCAGATTCATAGCCATGCAAAGGATCAGATTCAACCAAAGTAATTATATCAGGATCAACATAGAATTCATAATCCTTATAGGTAACACAGATAGGTGAAGTGGCAAAAGCAGGATCAGGTTTCATTCTATCATTAAGAGATTGCTGCTTCCATTTAGCTAATAACCTCTTGAGTTCATATCTATCTTTGCAAGCAAAAATAGCTAAAGAAGCTTCTTTATCAAAAACATAACCCTCAGGAATAACAGGCAAATCTTCATCATCACTTTCATCAATATAATTAGTTTCAATAATTTCGTTCTCTCTAGCCCTAGCGATCTGTTCATCAAGAAATTCACTAAGGGGCATAGTAGTATCCAGCATAGAAGTAGTTTCATCATAAGTATCATGCATAGCAGAAGTGGCATCATCAATAACATGCGACATATTAGAACGAATAGCAGAAGCAGGTTTAGGTGTCGCAAGCTTACTCAAAACAGAAGGTGAATCAAGTGCAGAGCTAGATGGTAGTTCCTTACCTCCCCTCGTAGTTGAGGGATAAATTGTTGTCTTAGCGTCTTCCAAGTTCTTCATAGTGACCAGCAGATATAAATCCCAAGTGACTCAAAGAATAGAGCTATGCTCCCCGGCAACGGCGCCAGAAAATAGTCTTGATAACCCACAAGTATAGGGGATCGCAACAGTTTTCGAGGGTAGAGTATTCAACCCAAATTTATTGGTTCGACACAAGGGGAGCCAAAGAATATTCTCAAGTATTAGCAGTTGAGTTGTCAATTCAACCACACCTGGATAACATAATATCTGCAGCAAAGTATTTAGTAGCAAAGTAATATGATAGTAGTGGTAACGGTAACAAAAGTAACGGTAGCAAAAGTAATATTTTTGGTGTTTTGTAGTGATTGTAACAGTAGCAACAGAAAGGTAAATAAGCGAAGAACAATATGTGAAAAGCTCGTAGGCATTGGATCGGTGATGGAGAATTATGCCGGATGCGGTTCATCATGTAACAATCATAACATAGGGTGACACAGAACTAGCTCCAATTCATCAATGTAATGTAGGCATGTATTCCGAATATAGTCATACGTGCTTATGGAAAAGAACTTGCATGACATCTTTGAAGGAAATATGCCCTAGAGGCAATAATAAAGTTATTATTTATTTCCTTATTTCATGATAAATGTTTATTATTCATGCTAGAATTGTATTAACCGGAAACATAATACTTGTGTGAATACATAGACAAATAGAGTTTCACTAGTATGCCTCTACTTGACTAGCTCGTTGACCAAAGATGGTTATGTTTCCTAGCCATAGACATGAGTTGTCATTTGATTAACGGGATCACATCAATAGGAGAATGATGTGATTGACTTGACCCATTCCGTTAGCTTAGCACTTGATCGTTTAGTATTCTGCTATTGCTTTCTTCATCACTTATACATGTTCCTATGACTATGAGATTATGCAACTCCCGTTTACCGGAGGAACACTTTGTGTGCTACCAAACGTCACAACGTAACTAGGTGATTATAAAGGTGCTCTACAGGTGTCTCCGAAGGTACTTGTTGGGTTGGCATATTTCGAGATTAGGATTTGTCACTCCGATTGTCGGAGAGGTATCTCTGGGCCCACTCGGTAATGCACATCACTATAAGCCTTGCAAGCATTGTAACTAATGACTTAGGTACGGGATGATGTATTACGGAACGAGTAAAGAGACTTGCCGGTAACGAGATTGAACTCGGTATTGAGATACCGACGATCGAATCTCGGGCAAGTAACATACAAATGACAAAGGGAACAACGCATGTTGTTATGCAGTTTGACCGATAAAGATCTTCGTAGAATATGTGTGAGCCAATATGAGCATCCAGGTTCCTCTATTGGTTATTGACCGGAGACATGTCTCGGTCATGTCTACATTGTTCTCGAACCCGTAGGGTCCGCACGCTTAAAGTTCGATGACGGTTATATTATTAGTTTATGTGTTTTTGATGTACCGAAGGTAGTTCGGAGTCCCGGATGACATCGAGGACATGACGAGGAGTCTCGAAATGGTCGAGGCGTAAAGATCGATATATTGGACGACTATATTCGGACATCGGAAAGGTTCTGAGTGATTCGGGTATTTTTCGGAGTACCGGAGAGTTACGGGAATTCGCCGGGGAGTATATGGGCCTTATTGGGCTTTAGGGGAAAGAGAGAGGAGAGGTTGGGCGCCCCCCCCCCCCAAGGCCTAGTCCGAATTGGACTAGGGGGAGGGGCTGCGCCCCCTCCTTCCTTCTCTTCTCTCTCCCCTTTCCTTGACTCCTACTCCTACTACTTGGAAGGGGGGAATCCTACTCCCGGTGGGAGTAGGACTCCTCCTAGGGCGCGCCATAGAGAGGGCCGGCCCTCCCCCTCCTTCACTCCTTTATATACGGGGAGGGGGGCACCCCTTGGAGACACAACAATTGATCATTGATCTTTTAGCCGTGTGCGGTGCCCTCCTTCGCCATAATCCACCTCGATCATATCGTAGCGGTGGTTAGGCAAAGCCCTGCGTCGGTAGAACATCATCATCGTCACCACGCCGTCGTCCTGACGAAACTCTCCCTCAACACTCGGCTGGATCGGAGTTCGAGGGACGGCATCGAGCTGAACGTGTGCTAAACTCGGAGGTGTCGTGCGTTCGGTACTTGATCGGTCGGATCGTGAAGACGTACGACTACATCAACCGCGTTGTGCTAACGCTTCCGCTTTTGGTCTACGAGGGTATGTGGACAACACTCTCCCCTCTCGTTGCTATGCATCACCATGATCCTGTGTGTGCGTAGGAAAATTTTGAAATTACTATGTTCCCCAACAGTGGCATCAGAGCCACGTTTTATGCATAGATGTTATATGCACAAGTAGAACACAAGTGAGTTGTGGGCGATATAAGTCATACTGCTTACCAGCATGTCATACTTTGGTTTGGCGGTATTGTTGGATGAAGCGGCCCGAACCAACATTACGCGTACGCTTACGCGAGACTGGTTCTACCGACGTGCTTTGCACACAGGTGGCTGGCGGGTGTCAGTTTCTCCAACTTTAGTTGAACCGAGTGTGGCTACGCCCGGTCCTTGAGAAGGTTAAAAAAGCACCAACTTGACAAACTATCGTTGTGGTTTTGATGCGTAGGTACGAACGGTTCTTGCTCAGCCCGTAGAAGCCACGTAAAACTTGCAACAACAAAGTAGAGGACGTCTAACTTGTTTTTGTAGGGCATGTTGTGATGTGATATGGTCAAGGCATGATTCTATATTTTATTGTATGAGATGATCATGTTTTGTAACCGAGTTATCGGCAACTGGCAGGAGCCATATGGTTGTCGCTTTATTGTATGCAATGCAAACGCCCTGTAATGCTTTACTTTATCACTAAGCGGTAGCGATAGTCGTAGAAGCATAAGTTGGCGAGACGACAACGATGCTACGATGGAGATCAAGGTGTCGCGCCGGTGACAATGGTGATCATGACGGTGCTTCGGAGATGGAGATCACAAGTACAAGATGATGATGGCCATATCATATCACTTATATTGATTGCATGTGATGTTTATCTTTTATGCATCTTACTTTACTTAGATCGACGGTAGCATTATAAGATGATCTCTCACTAAATTTCAAGGTATAAGTGTTCTCCCTGAGTATGCACCGTTGCGAAAGTTCTTCGTGCTGAGACACCACGTGATGATCGGGTGTGATAAGCTCTACGTTCAAATACAACGGGTACAAAACAGTTGCACACGCGGAATACTCAGGTTAAACTTGACAAGCCTAGCATATAACAGATATGGCCTCGGAACACTGAGACCGAAAGGTTGAGCGTGAATCATATAGTAGATATGATCAACATAGTGATGTTCACCATTAAAACTACTCCATCTCACGTGATGATCGGACATGGTTTAGTTGATATGGATCACGTGATCACTTAGAAGATTAGAGGGATGTCTATCTAAGTGGGAGTTCTTAAGTAATATGATTAATTGAACTTTAATTTATCATGAACTTAGTCCTGGTAGTATTAGCATATCTATGTTGTAGATCAATAGCTCGCGTTTAGCTCCCCTGTTTTGTTTTGATATGTTCCTAGATAAAAATGAGTTGAAAGATGTTAGTAGCAATGATGCGGATTGGATCCGTGATCTGAGGATTATCCTCATTGCTGCACAGAAGAATTATGTCCTTGATGCACCGCTAGGTGACAGACCTATTGCAGGAGCAGATGTAGACGTTATGAACGTTTGGCTAGCTCAATATGATGACTACTTGATAGTGTAGTGCACCATGCTTAACAGCATAGAATCGGCACTTCAGAGACGTTTTGAACGTCATGGACCATATGAGATGTTCCAGGAGTTGAAGTTAATATTTCAAGCAAATACCCGAGTTGAGAGATATCAAGTCTCCAACAAGTTCTATAGCTAAAAGATGGAGGAGAATAGCTCAAGCAGTGAGCATGTGCTCAGATTGTCTGGGTACTACAATCGCTTGAATCAAGTGGGAGTTAATCTTCCAGATAAAATAGTGATTGACAGAATTCTCTAGTAACCATCACCAAGTTAGTAGAACTTCATGATGAACTATAATACGCAAGGGATGACGAAAAGAATTCCCAAGCTCTTCGCGATGCTGAAATCGGCGAAGGTAGAAATCAAGAAAAACATCAAGTGTTGATGGTTGACAAGACCACTAGTTTCAAGAGAAAGGACAAAGGGAAGAAGGGGAACTTCAAGAAGAACGGCAAGCAAGTTGCTGCTCAAGTGAAGAAGCCCAAGTCTGGACCTAAGCCTGAGACTAAGTGCTTCTACTGCAAAGGGACTGGTCACTAGAAGTGGAACCACTCCAAGTATTTGGCGGATAAGAAGGATGGCAAAGTGAACAAGCTATATTTGATATACATGTTATTGATGTGTACCTTACTAGTGTTTATAGTAGCCCCTAGGTATTGATACTTGTTCAGTTGCTAAAAATTAGTAACTCGAAACAGGAGTTACAGAATGAACAGAGACTAGTTAAGGGTGAAGTGACGATGTGTGTTGGAAGTGGTTCCAAGATTGATATGATCATCATTGCACACTCCCTATAATTTCGGGATTAGTGTTGAACCTAAATAAGTGTTATTTGGTGTTTGCGTTGAGCATAAATATGATTTGATCATGTTTATTGCAATACGGTTATTCATTTAAGTTAGAGAACAATTGTTGTTCTGTTTACATGAATAGAACCTTCTATGGTCATACACACCAACGAAAATGGTTTGTTGGATCTCAATCGTAGTGATACACATATTCATAATATTGAAGCCAAAAAAATGCAAAGTTAATAATGATAGTGCAACTTATTAGTGGCACTGCCGTTTAGGTCATATTGGTGTAAAACACATGAAGAAACTCCATGCTGATGGGCTTTTGGAATCACTTGATTATGAATCACTTGATGCTTGCGAACCATGCCTCTTGGGCAAGATGACTAAAACGCCGTTCTCCGGAACAATGGAGCAAGCAACAGATTTGTTGGAAATCATACATACTGATGTATGTGGTCCAATGAGTGTTGAGGCTCGCGGCGGGTATCGTTATTTTCTGATCTTCATAGATGATTTGAGCAGATATGGGTATATCTACTTGATGAAACATAAGTCTGAAACATTTGAAAAGTTCAAAAAGTTTCAAAGTGAAGTGGAAAATCATCGTGACAAGAAAATAAAGTTTCTACGATCTGATCGCGGAGACGAATATTTGAGTTACGAGTTTGGTCTTCAATTAAAACAATGTGGAATAGTTTCACAAATTCGTGCCACCTGGAACACCACATCATAATGGTGTGTCCGAACGTCATAACCGTACTTTATTGGATATAATGGAATCTATGATGTTTCTTACCGATTTACCACTATAGTTTTGGGGTTATGCATTAGAGACAGCTGCATTCACGTTAAAAAGGGCACCATCTAAATCCGTTGAGATGACACCGTATGAACTGTGGTTTGGCAAGAAACCGAAGTTGTCGTTTCTTAAAGTTTGGGGTTGCGATGCTTATGTGAAAAAGTTTCATCCTGATAAGCTCAAACCCAAATCGAAGAAATGTGTCTTCATAGGATACCCAAAGAAGATAGTTGGGTACACCTTCTATCACAGATCCAAAGGCAAGACATTCGTTGCTAAGAATGGATCCTTTCTAGAGAAGGAGTTTCTCTCGAAAGAAGTGAGTGGGAGGAAAGTAGAACTTGATGAGGTAACTATACCTGCTCCCTTATTGGAGAGTAGTTCATCACAGAAATCTGTTCCTGTGACTACTACACCAATTAGTGAGGAAGCTAATGATGATGATCATGTAACTTCAGATCAAGTTACTACCGAACCTCGTAGGTAAACCAGAGTAAGATCCGCACTAGAGTGGTACGGTTATCCTGTTCTAGAGGTCATGTTACTTGACCATGACGAACCTACGAACTATGAGGAAGCGATGATGAGCCCAGATTCTGCAAAATGGTTTGAGGCCATGAAATCTGAGATGGGATCCATGTATGAGAACAAAGTATGGACTTTGATTGACTTGCCCAATGATCGGCAAGCCATTGAGATTAAATGGATCTTCAAGAGGAAGACAAACACTGATAGTAGTGTTACTATCTACAAAGCTAGAATTGTCGCAAAATGTTTTCGACAAGTTCAAGGTGTTGACTACGATGAGAGTTTCTCACTCGTATCTATGCTTAAGTCTGTTCGAATCATGTTAGAAATTACCACATTTATGAAATCTGGCAAATGGATAAACAAAACTGCATTCCTTAATAGATTTATTCAATAAGAGTTGTATATGATGCAACCAGAAGGTTTTGTCGATCCTAAAGGTGTTAACAAAATGTGCAAACTCCAGCGATCCATCTATGGACTGGTGCAAGCATCTCGGAGTTGGAATATACGCTTTGATGAGTTGATCAAAGCGTATAGTTTCATACAGACTTGCGGTGAAGCCTATATTTACAAGAAAGTGAGTGGGAGCACTACAACATTTCTGATAAGTATACGTGAATGACATATTGTTGATAGGAAATAATGTAGAATTATTCTGCAAAGCATAAAGGAGTGTTGGAAAGTAGTTTTTCATAGAAAGACCTCGGTGAAGCTGCTTACATATTGAGCATCAAGATCTATGGAGATAGATCAAAATGCTTGATAAGTTTTTTCAATGAGTACATACCTTGACAAGATTTTTAAGTAGTTCAAAATGGAACAGTCAAAGAAAGAGTTCTTGCCTGTGTTACAAGGTGTGAAATTGAGTAAGACTCAAAGCCCGACCACAGCAGAAGATAGAAAGAGAATGAAAGTCATTCCCTATGCCTCAGCCATAGGTTCTATAAAATATGCCATGCTATGTACCAGATCTATTGTATACCCAACACTGATTTTGGCAAGGGAGTACAATAGTGATCTAGGAGTAGATCACTGGACAACGGTCAAAATTATCCGTAGTGGAATAAGGATATGTTTCTCGATTATGGAGGTGACAAAAGGTTCGTCGTAATGGGTTACGTCGATACAAGTTTTGGCACTAATCCGGATGACTCTAAGTCTTCATCTGGATACATATTGAAAGTGGGAGCAATTAGCTAAAGTAGCTCCGTGCAGAGCATTGTAGACATACAAATTTGCAAAATACATACGGATCTAAATGTGACAGACCCGTTGACTAAAATTATCTCACAAGCAAAACATGATCACACCTTAATACTCTCTGGGTGGTAATCACATAGCGATGTGAACGAGATTACTGACTCTAGTAAACCCTTTGGGTGTTGGTCACATGACGATGTGAACTATGGGTGTTAATCACATGGTGATGTGAACTATTGATGTTAAATCACATGACGATGTGATCTAGATTATTGACTCTAGTGCAAGTGGGAGACTGAAGGAAATATGCCCTAGAGGCAATAAAAAAGTTATTATTTATTTCCTTATTTCATGATAAATGTTTATTATTCATGCTAGAATTGTATTAACCGGAAACATAATACTTGTGTGAATACATAGACAAACAGAGTGTCACTAGTATGCCTCTACTTGACTAGCTCGTTGACCAAAGATGGTTATGTTTCCTAGCCATAGACATGAGTTGTCATTTGATTAACGGGATCACATCATTAGGAGAATGATGTGATTGACTTGACCCATTCCGTTAGCTTATCACTTGATCGTTTAGTATTCTGCTATTGCTTTCTTCATGACTTATACATGTTCCTATGACTATGAGATTATGCAACTCCCGTTTACCGGAGGAACACTTTGTGTGCTACCAAATGTCACAACGTAACTGGGTGATTATAAAGGTGCTCTACAGGTGTCTCCGAAGGTACTTGTTGGGTTGGCATATTTCGAGATTAGGATTTGTCACTCCGATTGTCGGAGAGGTATCTCTGGGCCCACTCGGTAATGCACATCACTATAAGCCTTGCAAGCATTGTAACTAATGACTTAGTTACGGGATGATGTATTACGGAATGAGTAAAGAGAGTTGCCGGTAACGAGATTGAACTAGGTATTGAGATAACGACGATCGAATCTCGGGCAAGTAACATACAGATGACAAAGGGAACAACGTATGTTGTTATGCGGTTTGACCGATAAAGATCTTCGTAGAATATGTGGGAGCCAATATGAGCATCCAGGTTCCTCTATTGGTTATTGACCGGAGACGTGTCTCGGCCATGTCTACATTGTTCTCGAACCCGTAGGGTCCGCACGCTTAAAGTTCGATGACGGTTATATTATGAGTTTATGTGTTTTTGATGTACCGAAGGTAGTTCGGAGTCCCGGATGAGATCGGGGACATGACGAGGAGTCTCGAAATGGTCGAGCCGTAAAGATCGATATATTGGACGACTATATTCGGACATCGGAAAGGTTCCGAGTGATTCGGGTATTTTTCGGAGTACCGGAGAGTTACGGGAATTCGCCGGGGAGTATATGGGCCTTATTGGGCTTTAGGGGAAAGAGAGAGGAAAGGCTGGGCGCCCCCCCAAGGCCTAGTCCGAATTGGACTAGTGGGAGGGGCCACGCCCCCTCCTTCCTTCTCTTCTCTCTCCCCTTTCCTTGACTCCTACTCCTACTACTTGGAAGGGGGGGGGGTGATCCTACTCCCGGTGGGAGTAGGACTCCTCCTAGGGCGCGCCATAGAGAGGGCTGGCCCTCCCCCTCCTTCACTCCTTTATATACGGGGAGGGGGCACCCCTTGGAGACACAACAATTGATCATTGATCTTTTAGCCGTGTGCGGTGCCCTCCTCCACCATAATCCACATCGATCATATCGTAGCGGTGCATAGGCGAAGCCCTGCATCGGTAGAACATCATCATCGTCACCACGCCGTCGTGCTGACGAAACTCTCCCTCAACACTCGGCTGGATCGGAGTTCGAGGAACGTCATCGAGCTGAACGTGTGCTGAACTCGGAGGTGTCGTGCGTTCGGTACTTGATCGGTCGGATCGTGAAGACGTACGACTACATCAACCGCGTTGTGCTAACGCTTCCGCTTTTGGTCTACGAGGGTATGTGGACAACACTCTCCCCTCTAGTTGCTATGCATCACCATGATCCTGTGTGTGCGTAGGAAATTTTTGAAATTACTATGTTCCCCAACAGTGGCATCAGAGCCAGGTTTTATGCGTAGATGTTATATGCACGAGTAGAACACAAGTGAGTTGTGGACGATATAAGTCATACTGCTTACCAGCATGTCATACTTTGGTTCGGCGGTATTGTTGGATGAAGCGGCCCGAACCGACATTACGCGTACGCTTACGCGAGACTGGTTCTACCGACGTGCTTTGCACACAGGTGGCTGGCGGGTGTCAGTTTCTCCAACTTTAGTTGAACCGAGTGTGGCTACGCCTGGTCCTTGAGAAGGTTAAAAAAGCACCAACTTGACAAACTATCGTTGTGGTTTTGATGCGTAGGTAAGAACGGTTCTTGCTCAGCCCGTAGCAGCCACATAAAACTTGCAACAACAAAGTAGAGGACGTCTAACTTGTTTTTGCAGGGCATGTTGTGATGTGATATGGTCAAGGCATGATTCTATATTTTATTGTATGAGATGATCATGTTTTGTAACCGAGTTATCAGCAACTGGCAGGAGCCATATGGTTGTCGCTTTATTGTATGCAATGCAAACGCCCTGTAATGCTTTACTTTATCACTAAGCGGTAGCGATAGTCGTAGAAGCATAAGTTGGCGAGACGAAAACGATGCTACGATGGAGATCAAGGTGTCGCGCCGGTGACAATGGTGATCATGACGGTGCTTCGGAGATGGAGATCACAAGCACAAGATGATGATGGCCATATCATATGGCTTATATTGATTGCATGTGATGTTTATCTTTTATGCATCTTATCTTGCTTTGATTGACGGTAGCATTATAAGATGATCTCTCACTAAATTATCAAGGTATAAGTGTTCTCCCTGAGTATGCACCGTTGCGAAAGTTCTTCGTGCTGAGACACCACGTGATGATCGGATGTGATAGGCTCTATGTTCAAATACAACGGGTGCAAAACAGTTGCACACGCGGAATACTTAGGTTAAACTTGACAAGCCTAGCATATAACAGATATGGCCTCGGAACACTGAGACCGAAAGGTCGAGCGTGAATCATATAGTAGATATGATCAACATAGTGATGTTCACCATTGAAACTACTCCATCTCACGTGATGATCGGACATGGTTTAGTTGATATGGATCACGTGATCACTTAGAAGATTAGAGGGATGTCTACCTAAGTGGGAGTTCTTAAGTAATATGATTAATTGAACTTTAATTTATCATGAACTTAGTCCTGGTAGTATTAGCATATCTATGTTGTAGATCAATAGCTCGCGTTTAGCTCCCCTGTTTTGTTTTGATATGTTCCTAGAGAAAACTGAGTTGAAAGATGTTAGTAGCAATGATGCGGATTGGATCCGTGATCTGAGGATTATCCTCATTGCTGCACAGAAGAATTATGTCCTTGATGCACCGCTAGGTGACAGACCTATTGCAGGAGCAGATGTAGACGTTATGAACGTTTGGCTAGCTCAGTATGATGACTACTTGATAGTGTAGTGCACCATGCTTAACAGCTTAGAATCGGGACTTCAGAGACGTTTTGAACGTCATGGACCATATGAGATGTTCCAGGAGTTGAAGTTAATATTTCAAGCAAATACCTGAGTTGAGAGATATCAAGTCTCCAACAAGTTCTATAGCTAAAAGATGGAGGAGAATAGCTCAAGCAGTGAGCATGTGCTCAGATTGTCTGGGTACTACAATCGCTTGAATCAAGTGGGAGTTAATCTTCCAGATAAAATAGTGATTGACAGAATTCTCTAGTCACCATCACCAAGTTAGTAGAACTTCGTGATGAACTATAATACGCAAGGGATGACAAAAACAATTCCCAAGCTCTTCGCGATGCTGAAATCGGCGAAGGTAGAAATCAAGAAAAACATCAAGTGTTGATGGTTGACAAGACCACTAGTTTCAAGAGAAAGGACAAAGGGAAGAAGGGGAACTTCAAGAAGAACGGCAAGCAAGTTGCTGCTCAAGTGAAGAAGCCCAAGTCTGGACCTAAGCCTGAGACTAAGTGCTTCTACTGCAAAGGGACTGGTCACTAGAAGCGGAACCACCCCAAGTATTTGGCGGATAAGAAGGATGGCAAAGTGAACAAGCTATATTTGATATACATGTTATTGATGTGTACCTTACTAGTGTTTATAGTAGCCCCCTGGGTATTTGATACTTGTTCAGTTGCTAAAAATTAGTAACTCGAAACAGGAGTTACAGAATGAACAGAGACTAGTTAAGGGTGAAGTGACGATGTGTGTTGGAAGTGGTTCCAAGATTGATATGATCATCATTGCACACTCCCTATAATTTCGGGATTAGTGTTGAACCTAAATAAGTGTTATTTGGTGTTTGCGTTGAGCATAAATATGATTTGATCATGTTTATTGCAATACGGTTATTCATTTAAGTTAGAGAACAATTGTTGTTCTGTTTACATGAATAGAACCTTCTATGGTCATACACAGCAACGAAAATGGTTTGTTGGATCTCGATCGTAGTGATACACATATTCATAATATTGAAGCCAAAAAGATGCAAAGTTAATAATGATAGTGCAACTTATTTGTGGCACTGCCATTTAGGTCATATTGGTGCAAAATGCATGAAGAAACTCCATGCTGAATGGCTTTTGGAATCACTTGATTATGAATCACTTGATGCTTGCGAACCATTCCTCTTGGGCAAGATGACTAAAACGCCGTTCTCCGGAACAATGGAGCAAGCAACAGATTTGTTGGAAATCATACATACTGATGTATGTGGTCCAATGAGTGTTGAGGCTCGCGGCGGGTATCGTTATTTTCTGATCTTCACAGATGATTTGAGCAGATATGGGAATATCTACTTGATGAAACATAAGTCTGAAACATTTGAAAAGTTCAAAAAGTTTCAGAGTGAAGTGGAAAATCATCGTGACAAGAAAATAAAGTTTCTACGATCTGATCACGGAGACGAATATTTGAGTTACGAGTTTGGTCTTCAATTAAAACAATGTGGAATAGTTTCACAAATTCGTGCCACCTGGAACACCACATCATAATGGTGTGTCCGAACGTCATAACCGTACTTTATTGGATATAATGGAATCTATGATGTTTCTTACCAATTTACCACTATAGTTTTGGGGTTATGCATTAGAGACAGCTGCATTCACGTTAAAAAGGGCACCATCTAAATCCGTTGAGATGACACCGTATGAACTGTGGTTTGGCAAGAAACCGAAGTTGTCGTTTCTTAAAGTTTGGGGTTGCGATGCTTATGTGAAAAAGTTTCATCCTGATAAGCTCAAACCCAAATCGGAGAAATGTGTCTTCATAGGATACCCAAAGAAGATAGTTGGGTACACCTTCTATCAAAAATCCAAAGGCAAGACATTCGTTGCTAAGAATGGATCCTTTCTAGAGAAGGAGTTTCTCTCGAAAGAAGTGAGTGGGAGGAAAGTAGAACTTGATGAGGTAACTATACCTGCTCCCTTATTGGAGAGTAGTTTATCACAGAAATCTGTTCCTGTGACTACTACACCAATTAGTGAGGAAGCTAATGATGATGATCATGTAACTTCAGATCAAGTTACTACCGAACCTCGTAGGTAAACCAGAGTAAGATCCGCACGAGAGTGGTACGGTAATCCTGTTCTAGAGGTCATGTTACTTGACCATGACGAACCTACGAACTATGAGGAAGCGATGATGAGCCCAGATTCTGCAAAATGGTTTGAGGCCATGAAATCTGAGATGGGATCCATGTATGAGAACAAAGTATGGACTTTGATTGACTTGCCCAATGATCGGCAAGCCATTGAGATTAAATGGATCTTCAAGAGGAAGAAGAACACTGATAGTAGTGTTACTATCTACAAAGCTAGAATTGTCGCAAAAGGTTTTCGACAAGTTCAAGGTGTTGACTACGATGAGAGTTTCTCACTCGTATCTATGCTTAAGTCTGTTCGAATCATGTTAGCAATTACCGCATTTTATGAAATCTGGCAAATGGATAAACAAAACTGCATTCCTTAATAGATTTATTAAATAAGAGTTGTATATGATGCAACCAGAAGGTTTTGTCGATCCTAAAGGTGTTAACAAAATGTGCAAACTCCAGCGATCCATCTATGGACTGGTGCAAGCATCTCGGAGTTGGAATATATGCTTTGATGAGTTAATCAAAGCATATAGTTTTATACAGACTTGCGGTGAAGCCTGTATTTACAAGAAAGTGAGTGGGAGCACTACAACATTTCTGATAAGTATATGTGAATGACATATTGTTGATAGGAAATAATGTAGAATTATTCTGCAAAGCATAAAGGAGTGTTGGAAAGGAGTTTTTCAAAGAAAGACCTCGGTGAAGCTGCTTACATATTGAGCATCAAGATCTATGGAGATAGATCAAAATGCTTGATAAGTTTTTTCAATGAGTACATACCTTGACAAGGTTTTGAAGTAGTTCAAAATGGAACAGTCAAAGAAAGAGTTCTTGCCTGTGTTACAAGGTGTGAAATTGAGTAAGACTCAAAGCCCGACCACAGCAGAAGATAGAAAGAGAATGAAAGTCATTCCCTATGCCTCAGCCATAGGTTCTATAAAGTATGCCATGCTATGTACCAGATCTATTGTATACCCAACACTGATTTTGGCAAGGGAGTACAATAGTGATCTAGGAGTAGATCACTGGACAACGGTCAAAATTATCCTTAGTGGAATAAGGATATGTTTCTCGATTATGGAGGTGACAAAAGGTTCGTCGTAAAGGGTTACGTCGATACAAGTTTTGGCACTGATCCAGATGACTCTAAGTCTTCATCTGGATACATATTGAAAGTGGGAGCAATTAGCTAAAGTAGCTCCGTGCAGAGCATTGTAGACATACAAATTTGCAAAATACATACGGATCTGAATGTGACAGACCCGTTGACTAACATTATCTCACAAGCAAAACATGATCACACCTTAATACTCTTTGGGTGGTAATCACATAGCGATGTGAACGAGATTACTGACTCTAGTAAACCCTTTGGGTGTTGGTCACATGACGATGTGAACTATGGGTGTTAATCACATGGTGATGTGAACTATTGATGTTAAATCACATGACGATGTGATCTAGATTATTGACTCTAGTGCAAGTGGGAGACTGAAGGAAATATGCCCTAGAGGCAATAATAAAGTTATTATTTATTTCCTTATTTCATGATAAATGTTTATTATTCATGCTAGAATTGTATTAACCGGAAACATAATACTTGTGTGAATACATAGACAAACAGAGTGTTACTAGTATGCCTCTACTTGACTAGCTCGTTGACCAAAGATGGTTATGTTTCCTAGCCATAGACATGAGTTGTCATTTGATTAACGGGATCACATCATTAGGAGAATGATGTGATTGACTTGACCCATTCCGTTAGCTTAGCACTTGATCGTTTAGTATTCTGCTATTGCTTTCTTCATGACTTATACATGTTCCTATGACTATGAGATTATGCAACTCCCGTTTACCGGAGGAACACTTTGTGTGCTACCAAATGTCACAACGTAACTAGGTGATTATAAAGGTGCTCTACAGGTGTCTCCGAAGGTACTTGTTGGGTTGGCATATTTCGAGATTAGGATCTGTCACTCCGATTGTCGGAGAGGTATCTCTGGGCCCACTCGGTAATGCACATCACTATAAGCCTTGCAAGCATTGTAACTAATGACTTAGTTACGGGATGATGTATTACGGAATGAGTAAAGAGACTTGCCGATAACGAGATTGAACTAGGTATTGAGATACCGACGATCGAATCTCGGGCAAGTAACATACAGATGACAAAGGGAACAACGTATGTTGTTATGCGGTTTGACCGATAAATATCTTCGTAGAATATGTGGGAGCCAATATGAGCATCCAGGTTCCTCTATTGGTTATTGACCGGAGACGTGTCTCGGTCATGTCTACATTGTTCTCGAACCCGTAGGGTCCGCACGCTTAAAGTTTGATGACGGTTATATTATGAGTTTATGTGTTTTTGATGTACCGAAGGTAGTTCGGAGTCCCGGATGAGATCGGGGACATGACGAGGAGTCTCGAAATGGTCGAGCCGTAAAGATCGATATATTGGACGACTATATTCGGACATCGGAAAGGTTCCGAGTGATTCGGGTATTTTTCGGAGTACCGGAGAGTGACGGGAATTCGCCGGGGAGTATATGGGCCTTATTGGGCTTTAGGGGAAAGAGAGAGGAAAGGCTGGGCGCCCCCCCAAGGCCTAGTCCGAATTGGACTAGTGGGAGGGGCCACGCCCCCTCCTTCCTTCTCTTCTCTCTCCCCTTTCCTTGACTCCTACTCCTACTACTTGGAAGGGGGGGGGGTGATCCTACTCCCGGTGGGAGTAGGACTCCTCCTAGGGCGCGCCATAGAGAGGGCTGGCCCTCCCCCTCCTTCACTCCTTTATATACGGGGAGGGGGCACCCCTTGGAGACACAACAATTGATCATTGATCTTTTAGCCGTGTGCGGTGCCCTCCTCCACCATAATCCACATCGATCATATCGTAGCGGTGCATAGGCGAAGCCCTGCATCGGTAGAACATCATCATCGTCACCACGCCGTCGTGCTGACGAAACTCTCCCTCAACACTCGGCTGGATCGGAGTTCGAGGAACGTCATCGAGCTGAACGTGTGCTGAACTCGGAGGTGTCGTGCGTTCGGTACTTGATCGGTCGGATCGTGAAGACGTACGACTACATCAACCGCGTTGTGCTAACGCTTCCGCTTTTGGTCTACGAGGGTATGTGGACAACACTCTCCCCTCTAGTTGCTATGCATCACCATGATCCTGTGTGTGCGTAGGAAATTTTTGAAATTACTATGTTCCCCAACAGTGGCATCAGAGCCAGGTTTTATGCGTAGATGTTATATGCACGAGTAGAACACAAGTGAGTTGTGGACGATATAAGTCATACTGCTTACCAGCATGTCATACTTTGGTTCGGCGGTATTGTTGGATGAAGCGGCCCGAACCGACATTACGCGTACGCTTACGCGAGACTGGTTCTACCGACGTGCTTTGCACACAGGTGGCTGGCGGGTGTCAGTTTCTCCAACTTTAGTTGAACCGAGTGTGGCTACGCCTGGTCCTTGAGAAGGTTAAAAAAGCACCAACTTGACAAACTATCGTTGTGGTTTTGATGCGTAGGTAAGAACGGTTCTTGCTCAGCCCGTAGCAGCCACATAAAACTTGCAACAACAAAGTAGAGGACGTCTAACTTGTTTTTGCAGGGCATGTTGTGATGTGATATGGTCAAGGCATGATTCTATATTTTATTGTATGAGATGATCATGTTTTGTAACCGAGTTATCGGCAACTGGCAGGAGCCATATGGTTGTCGTTTTATTGTATGCAACGCAAACGCCCTGTAATGCTTTAATTTATCATTAAGCGGTAGCGATAGTCGTAGAAGCATAAGTTGGCGAGACGACAACGATGCTACGATGGAGATCAAGGTGTCGCGCCGGTGACGATGGTGATCATGACGGTGCTTCGGAGATGGAGATCACAAGCACAAGATGATGATGGCCATATCATATCCCTTATATTGATTGCATGTGATGTTTATCTTTTATGCATCTTATCTTGCTTTGATTGACGGTAGCATTATAAGATGATCTCTCACTAAATTATCAAGGTATAAGTGTTCTCCCTGAGTATGCACCGTTGCGAAAGTTCTTCGTGCTGAGACACCACGTGATGATCGGATGTGATAGGCTCTATGTTCAAATACAACGGGTGCAAAACAGTTGCACACGCGGAATACTCAGGTTAAACTTGACAAGCCTAGCATATAACAGATATGGCCTCGGAACACTAAGACCGAAAGGTCGAGCGTGAATCATATAGTAGATATGATCAACATAGTGATGTTCACCATTGAAACTACTCCATCTCACGTGATGATCGGACATGGTTTAGTTGATATGGATCACGTGATCACTTAGAAGATTAGAGGGATGTCTATCTAAGTGGGAGTTCTTAAGTAATATGATTAATTGAACTTTAATTTATCATGAACTTAGTCCTGGTAGTATTAGCATATCTATGTTGTAGATCAATAGCTCGCGTTTAGCTCCCCTGTTTTGTTTTGATATGTTCCTAGAGAAAACTGAGTTGAAAGATGTTAGTAGCAATGATGCGGATTGGATCCGTGATCTGAGGATTATCCTCATTGCTGCACAGAAGAAATATGTCCTTGATGCACCGCTAGGTGACAGACCTATTGCAGGAGCAGATGTAGACGTTATGAACGTTTGGCTAGCTCAATATGATGACTACTTGATAGTGTAGTGCACCATGCTTAACAGCTTAGAATCGGGACTTCAGAGACGTTTTGAACGTCATGGACCATATGAGATGTTCCAGGAGTTGAAGTTAATATTTCAAGCAAATACCCGAGTTGAGAGATATCAAGTCTCCAACAAGTTCTATAGCTAAAAGATGGAGGAGAATAGCTCAAGTCTGGACCTAAGCCTGAGACTAAGTGCTTCTACTGCAAAGGGACTGGTCACTAGAAGCGGAACCACCCCAAGTATTTGGCGGATAAGAAGGATGGCAAAGTGAACAAGCTATATTTGATATACATGTTATTGATGTGTACCTTACTAGTGTTTATAGTAGCCCCCCGGGTATTTGATACTTGTTCAGTTTCTAAAAATTAGTAACTCGAAACAGGAGTTACAGAATGAACAGAGACTAGTTAAGGGTGAAGTGACGATGTGTGTTGGAAGTGGTTCCAAGATTGATATGATCATCATCGCACACTCCCTATAATTTCGGGATTAGTGTTGAACCTAAATAAGTGTTATTTGGTGTTTGTGTTGAGCATAAATATGATTTAATCATGTTTATTGCAATACGGTTATTCATTTAAGTTAGAGAACAATTGTTGTTCAGTTTACATGAATAGAACCTTCTATGGTCATACACAGCAACGAAAATGGTTTGTTGGATATCGATCGTAGTGATACACATATTCATAATATTGAAGCCAAAAAGATGCAAAGTTAATAATGATAGTGCAACTTATTTGTGGCACTGCCATTTAGGTCATATTGGTGCAAAATGCATGAAGAAACTCCATGCTGAATGGCTTTTGGAATCACTTGATTATGAATCACTTGATGCTTGCGAACCATTCCTCTTGGGCAAGATGACTAAAACGCCGTTCTCTGGAACAATGGAGCAAGCAACAGATTTGTTGGAAATCATACATACTGATGTATGTGGTCCGATGAGTGTTGAGGCTCGCGGCGGGTATCGTTATTTTCTGATCTTCACAGATGATTTGAGCAGATATGGGTATATCTACTTGATGAAACATAAGTCTGAAACATTTGAAAAGTTCAAAAAGTTTCAGAGTGAAGTGGAAAATCATCGTGACAAGAAAAATAAAGTTTCTACGATCTGATCGCGGAGACGAATATTTGAGTTATGAGTTTGGTCTTCAATTAAAACAATGTGGAATAGTTTCAAAAATTCATGCCACCTGGAACACCACAGCATAATGGTGTGTCCGAACGTCATAACCATACTTTATTGGATATAGTGGAATCTATGATGTTTCTTACCGATTTACCACTATAGTTTTGGGGTTATGCATTAGAGACAGCTGCATTCACGTTAAAAAGGGCACCATCTAAATCCGTTGAGATGACACCGTATGAACTGTGGTTTGGCAGGAAACCGAAGTTGTCGTTTCTTAAAGTTTGGGGTTGCGATGCTTATGTGAAAAAGTTTCATCCTGATAAGCTCAAACCCAAATCGGAGAAATGTGTCTTCATAGGATACCCAAATAAGATAGTTGGGTACACCTTCTATCACAGATCCAAAGGCAAGACATTCATTGCTAAGAATGGATCCTTTCTAGAGAAGGAGTTTCTCTCGAAAGAAGTGAGTGGGAGGAAAGTAGAACTTGATAAGGTAACTATACCTGCTCCCTTATTGGAAAGTAGTTCATCACATAAAGCTGTTCCTATGACTACTACACCAATTAGTGAGGAAGCTAATGATGATGACCATGTAACTTCAGATCAAGTTACTACCGAACCTCTCAAACCAGAGTAAGATCCGCACCAGAGTGATACGGTAATCCTGTTCTGGAGGTCATGTTAGTTGACCATGACGAACCTACGAACTATGAGGAAGCGATGATCAGCCCAGATTCTGCAAAATGGTTTGAGGCCATGAAATCTGAGATGGGATCCATGTATGAGAACAAAGTATGGACTTTGATTGACTTGCCCAATGATCGGCAAGCCATTGAGATTAAATGGATGTTCAAGAGGAAGACGGACGCTGATAGTAGTGTTACTATTTACAAAGCTAGAATTGTCGCAAAAGGTTTTCGACAAGTTCAAGGTGTTGACTACGATGAGAGTTTCTCACTCGTATCTATGCTTAAGTCTGCTCGAATCATGTTAGCAATTACCACATTTTATGAAATCTGGCAAATGGATAAACAAAACTGCATTCCTTAATAGATTTATTAAAGAAGAGTTGTATATGATGCAACCAGAAGGTTTTGTCGATCCTAAAGGTGTTAACAAAATGTGCAAGCTCCAGCGATCCATCTATGGACTGGTGCAAGCATCTCGGAGTTGGAATATATGCTTTGATGAGTTGATCAAAGAATATAGTTTTATACAGACTTGCGGTGAAGCCTGTATTTACAAGAAAGTGAGTGGGAGCACTACAGCATTTCTGATAAGTATATGTGAATGACATATTGTTGATCGGAAATAATGTAGAATTATTCTGCAAAGCATAAAGAAGTGTTTGAAACATGTTTTTCAAAGAAAGACCTCGGTGAAGCTGCTTACATATTGAGCATCAAGATCTATGGAGATAGATCAAAACGCTTGATAAGTTTTTTCAATGAGTACATACCTTGACAAGATTTTGAATTAGTTCAAAATGGAACAGTCAAAGAAAGAGTTCTTGCCTGTGTTACAAGGTGTGAAATTGAGTAAGACTCAAAGCCCGACCACGGCAGAAGATAGAAAGAGAATGAAAGTCATTCCCTATGCCTCAGCCATAGGTTCTATAAAGTATGCCATGCTATGTACCGGATCTATTGTATACCCTACACTGATTTTGGCAAGGGAGTACAATAGTGATTTAGGAGTAGATCACTGGACAACGGTCAAAATTATCCTTAGTGGAATAAGGATATGTTTCTCGATTATGGAGGTGACAAAAGGTTCGTCGTAAAGGGTTACGTCGATACAAGTTTTGGCACTGATCCAGATGACTCTAAGTCTTCATCTGGATACATATTGAAAGTGGGAGCAATTAGCTAAAGTAGCTCCGTGCAGAGCATTGTAGACATACAAATTTGCAAAATACATACGGATCTGAATGTGACAGACCCGTTGACTAAAATTATCTCACAAGCAAAACATGATCACACCTTAGTACTCTCTGGGTGGTAATCACATAGCGATGTGAACTAGATTACTGACTAGTAAACCCTTTGGGTGTTGGTCACATGACGATGTGAACTATGGGTGTTAATCACATGGTGATGTGAACTATTGATGTTAAATCACATGACGATGTGATCTAGATTATTGACTCTAGTGCAAGTGGGAGACTGAAGGAAATATGCCCTAGAGGCAATAATAAAGTTATTATTTATTTCCTTTTTCATGATAAATGTTTATTATTCATGTTAGAATTGTATTAACCGGAAACATAATACTTGTGTGAATACATAGACAAACAGAGTGTCACTAGTATGCCTCTACTTGACTAGCTCGTTGACCAAAGATGGTTATGTTTCCTAGCCATAGACATGAGTTGTCATATTATTAACGGGATCACATGAATAGGAGAATGATGTGATTGACTTGACCCATTCCGTTAGCTTAGCACTTGATCGTTTAGTATTCTGCTATTGCTTTCTTCATGACTTATACATGTTCCTATGACTATGAGATTATGCAACTCCCGTTTACCGGAGGAACACTTTGTGTGCTACCAAACGTCACAACGTAAATGGGTGATTATAAAGGTGCTCTACAGGTGTCTCCGAAGGTACTTGTTGGGTTGGCATATTTCGAGATTAGGATTTGTCACTCCGATTGTCGGAGAGGTATCTCTGGGCCCACTCGGTAATGCACATCACTATAAGCCTTGCAAGCATTGTAACTAACGACTTAGTTACGGGATGATGTATTATGGAATGAGTAAAGAGACTTGCCGGTAACGAGATTGAACTAGGTATTGAGATACCGACGATCGAATCTCGGGCAAGTAACATACAGATGACAAAGGGAACAACGTATGTTGTTATGCGGTTTGACCGATAAAGATCTTCGTAGAATATGTGGGAGCCAATATGAGCATCCAGGTTCCTCTATTGGTTATTGACCGGAGACGTGTCTCGGCCATGTCTACATTGTTCTCGAACTCGTAGGGTCCGCACGCTTAAAGTTCGAAGACGGTTATATTATGAGTTTATGTGTTTTTGATGCACCAAAGGTAGTTCGAGTCCCGGATGAGATCGGGGACATGACGAGGAGTCTCTAAATGGTCGAGACGTAAAGATCGATATATTGGATGACTATATTCGGACATCGGAAAGGTTCCGAGTGATTCAGGTATTTTTTGGAGTACCGGAGAGTTACGGGAATTCGCCGGGGAGTATATGGGCCTTATTGGGCTTTAGGGGAAAGAGAGAGGAGAGGTTGGGCGCCCCCCAAGGCCTAGTCCGAATTGGACTAGGGGGAGGGGCTGCGCCCCCTCCTTCCTTCTCTTCTCTGTCCCCTTTCCTTGACTCCTACTCCTACTACTTGGAAGGGGGGGAATCCTACTCCCGGTGGGAGTAGGACTCCTCCTAGGGCGCGCCATAGAGAGGGCCGGCCCTCCCCCTCCTTCACTCCTTTATATACGGGGAGGGGGGTACCCCTTGGAGACACAACAATTGATCATTGATCTTTTAGCCGTGTGCGGTGCCCTCCTCCACCATAATCCACCTCGATCATATCGTAGCGGTGCTTAGGCGAAGCCCTGCATCGGTAGAACATCATCATCGTCACCACGCCATCGTGCTGACGAAACTCTCCCTCAACACTCGGCTGGATCGGAGTTCGAGGGACGTCATCGAGCTGAACGTGTGCTAAACTCGGAGGTGTCGTGCGTTCGGTACTTGATCGGTCGGATCATGAAGATGTACGACTACATCAACCGCGTTGTGCTAACGCTTCCGCTTTCGGTCTACGAGGGTACGTGGACAACACTCTCCCCTCTCGTTGCTATGCATCACCATGATCCTGTGTGTGCGTAGGAAAATTTTGAAATTACTACGTTCCCCAACAATCTTTTGTCCTACCCTCCCGTGGCAGCGGGGTCCTAATGGAAACTAAGGGATATTAAGGCCTCCTTTTAATAGAGTCCCGGAACAAAGCATTAGCACATTGTGAATACATGAACTCCTCAAACTATGGTCATCACCGGGAGTGGTCCCGATTATTGTCACTTCGGGGTTGCCGGATCATAACACATATTAGGTGACTATAGACTTGCAAGATAGGATCAAGAACTCACATATATTCATGAAAACATAATAGGTTCAGATCTGAAATCGTGGCACTCGGGCCCTAGTGACAAGCATTAAGCATAGCAAAGTCATAGCAACATCAGTCTCAGAACATAGTGGATACTAGGGATCAAACCCTAACAAAACTAACTCGATTACATGATAGATCTCATCCAACCCATCACCGTCCAGCAAGCCTACGATGGAATTACTCCCGCACGGCAGTGAGCATCATGAAATTGTTGATGGAGGATGGTAATGATGACGACGGCGACGAATCCCCCTCTCCGGAGCCCCGAACAGACTCGAGATCAGCCCTCCCGAGAGGTTTTAGGGCTTGGCGGCGGCTCCGTATCGTAAAACGCGATGAATTCTTCTCTCTGATTTTTTTCTCCCCGAAAGCAAATATATAGAGTTGGAGTTGAGGTCGGAGGAGCTCCAGGGGGCCCACGAGGTAGGGGGCGCGCCCTAGGGGGGCGCCCCCACCCTCGTGGACAAGGTATGGGCCCCCTGGTCTTCATCTTTTGCAAGGATTTTTTATTATTTCCAAATAGACGTTCCGTGGAGTTTCAGGTCATTCCGAGAACTTTTGTTTCTGCACATAAATAACACCATGGAAAGTCTGCTGAAAACAGCGTCAGTCCGGGTTAGTTCCATTCAAATCATGCAAGTTAGAGTCCAAAACAAGGGCAAAAGTGTTTGGAAAAGTAGATACGACGGAGACTTATCAATTCCCATAAGGCACTTGATGAATTCATCGATCTCCTTCGCACTTAAGGTGAAGCAAGAAGGGGGGCAATAATTCTCCTCCTTCTTGTTGACTTTTCTGCCCCTTTCCCCCTCCTCCTTCTCCTCCGTTGACTTTTTACGATGGAGATCTTTCCTGATCTTCAAATCTTCCAAGTCTTTCCTTGCCTTCAGCCCATCCTTGGTCTCCTCCGGCATGCATGTTCATCAGTGTGCCAAGCAAGCTCTCGAGGACATTCTTCATGATATGCATTTCATCAAGGCAATGAGGTGTGTCGTAATTGGGCCAGTACTCCAAGTCCCAGAAAATAGACCTCGTTTTCCATACCTTCAGCAGCGGCTCCGGCGCCTTTTTCATCTTTCCCGGCGCAGGGTGTCGGTGTCAAAACCGGCAGATCTCTGGTAGGGGTCCAGAACTATGCGTCTAAGGTCGATGGTAACAGGAGACAGGGGACACGATGTTTATCCAGGTTCAGGCCCTCTCTATGGAGGTAATACCCTACTTCCTGCTTGATTGATCTTGATGAATATGAGTATTACAAGAGTTGAT
This sequence comes from Aegilops tauschii subsp. strangulata, assembly GCF_002575655.3. Classification (NCBI taxonomy): domain Eukaryota; kingdom Viridiplantae; phylum Streptophyta; class Magnoliopsida; order Poales; family Poaceae; genus Aegilops; species Aegilops tauschii. Next base: position 398,482,867 of record NC_053040.3, on the reverse strand, counting down.
CTACCACGAGATCATATGTTGTGGTCTAAAACCTGAGGGTATGATGAATAATGTCATAATCTATTGACTAGCCTGGCCTTGGCTTATATAATGCACCAGAGGCCTATGATAACAAGAGTCCTAGCCGAATACGTTGGTGGAGAGGAGTCCTTGTCTTGATCACCATGTCTTATGGAATACTCCTTGTATGCGGCATGGGCTGCCCAAAGTGGCCCATGAGTGAACCTCCATGGGGGTCCTCGGCCCGATCCACCTGGCTGGGAGACGATGTGGTGAGTACCCCTAGTCCAGGACACCGTCAGTAGCCCCCTGAACCAGTCTTCAAGTTGGGGACGGTCCTCGATCCTTCCGAACTATTCTTCATCTTCAGTCGTCAGTCTTGAAATCTGGTTCAACAAATCTTCTCATCTTCAATCTTGAGGATCACCGAAGTAATTCCTAAGAGTTCACACATCGGGTATCCGAGGAGCCCCTTTAAGTTTCCGGACTTTATCAATGCCTTGTTATTTTAATGCCACACCTCGGGTTTGAAGTTGTTCCCGAGCGGCAGTGTCCTCTTGCGTTCGAGCTCCAATGCCGGACTGTATTCGAGGTATCTTTTGCAGCCGAGCACCAATCGCCGGACCGCTACCGAGCTCCAACGCCGGAATGTTGGAGCTCCAACGCTGGACTATGTCCAAGCTCCAACGCCGGACTATATTCGAGGTGTCATAGATCACCTTGGTTCAGAAAAGTTGAAGGAGTTTAGCCGAGCTTAATGCCGGAAATGCCCTCTATGGAGCCAGCCACTGGCGGCCGAGCTTTGTGCCGGACCGCTTCCGAGGTGGTGCACCACCCCGACTGCGGGCCGATTTTTTGTCAATAATTTTTATTGGTGCAATTTGTTCTCTGCCGAGATATACAGCGAGTAGCCCTGAAGGTGTGTATCGGTCTAAAACCCGAGATGCACCTGAAGGATGACATAGGACCGCTGATCCCAGTAGCCCCTGAGACTCAGGTTGATTCGCAAAATCGTCCTGAGGATCAACTCCTAGCTCAGCAAAATACTTCGGGACACAAAAAGCGGTGTGCAAAGTCCTCGAGACTCAGGTTGGGTGCGGCCGATCAACCTGAGGATCATAATCTCCTCGAAAACTATATTGCACTTAAATTTTCTGCACTAGATTGCTAATGCAGTAGCCCCCGAGACACTGGTCGGGTGGCAACACCAGATCAGGGGATCGATGTGCCCCTTTAATATTAGTAAATAATGAGCGTAAAGCCCAGTAGCTCCCGAGCCTTCATGTGGGCACATGTGGCCAAATTAAGGATCGATATCCGTTTGATAGAAAATTTTGTTGTGTTTAACACCCAGTTCTCGGAAAGAGAATAAAGGAGATATAGCTAACGAAAGCTGAGCTCGCCAAGTTCGGCCCTAAGGGGCTTAAGAGATAGGAAATCAATGCCAATAGGGAACTATGAGAGCGTTATGTCAGCTGCTCGGTTGTCTCAAAGAGACTGTGCCATTGACTCTTTAAAAGATTGACCGTGGAAAAAATGATTTTTGCTCACAATCTATGTGTAATGATTCTATGTACCCAAGTACTTAGCATCATTAATGCTCGGATCCGCATTGTACAAAACTTTGTTGACCGACCATCGGCTTCAACCTCCTCGGCTAGTAGCCCGGGAGTGTTTGTCCCACTTTTTAAAGCCGTTATAAGGGCAAAGATTTATGGAAAACAAGGCAATCCGGCCATACGGTTTTATAAACAAAGGTACACGGAGAGATATGTTATATTACATTTTAACGTAAGAAACATCTTCCAAAGAAAATAGTCCCGCTATCGGTTCCTTTCTTTGGGTCGTCATGCTTATCATGATCATGAAACCTCACCTCCGATCAATGTGGGAGGAAAATATTGAGGATTTAGTTCGGGGAAAGTTCCGGAACTCTATGGTATTAATGAACCAAAATTTTCACTTCCATCGTTGCCGACCAATGTGATCCTTTAAGATTGCTAGCTTTCGGCTTCACCCAGTCTGAGGTACGAACTCGGATGACCCGGTAGTAACAATCACAGAGGTGCTCCCTTTACCGCCTGGCCGAACAATCGGGAACGTAGGGGTAAGCACAGGAGCCAGGCAACCCAGCTTGGCCAAAATCTTAAGTCAAATTGATGCATATTTATGGCTTTATAACGATGATTGCGGAAGGCGGCCCTCGTATATTAAATACAAACGCCGATGATATGTTTATTTTGACTCTGCTGCGACCGTTTATCAGTTGAAAGTGGCCCATCGTCGGCTTCCGCCCCCTTGTAGATGCTACGCAGGGTGTTTTCGTAATAACAAAACAACCTTTAGCCGACGACTCGGTGCCCGAAGGCGGTTGTGTTAGCAGAAACGAGGCAATAGGATATGCGGGCTTTATAACTTTCACTTAGTCATAGGAGCTTAAAGTCGGGAGGCCAGTTACTAGCCCCCGGCTAGTGTTCAACGACAGTCGAGGCCAAGCCGTAAACACTTCGGCCAATGTTATGAACGGCCAGTCATTTAACATGGGGTGACCTCTATATAGTTTAACACAGTCATCGGATTGCTGACCAGTTTGCGCTTATTGTGACAGTGAGTTTTTGGCTTTCTCCACTGAGGTGCTTTAACCATGCTAGCTGGAAGCACAATCGCAGTGGTTCTCCCTTTGCACACCTAGCCGAACAAAGCGGAACATAGGAGGCAAGCACAGGAGCCGGGCAACCCAACTATTGACCGAAGACACAATTCGAAACCGATGCATATATAGCAATATCTGAGAATGTTTTTGCTGAATCTCTAAAGGTGTCCGGCGTTGCACTGCAAGACTTATGCTAGAAACACACAAATAATTTAAAAGTGCCATAGGCTTGGAAAACCAAAAAACTTTAGTAAAAACTTGACGTCCGAACTAGGTCAAGTGTTCGGTGCCAGTCCGAAATTGGTCCTAAAATTTGTGCTTCTGTCGTGCATTAATATGACACATCCGATCTCAATACCTCAAGCGGGCCAGCCCACGGCTGCAACCTCCTATCCTGAAGGCGGAGTACTGCTTGTTAGGCCAGTTTAGTGAACTAAACTCGAACAGCTTTGAGAGAGAAAACTAGGCTCCCCGGCTATCGACCACACACTCGCGTCGAAAAAAGGAGTGATAGAAAAAGATTTTGCAGCGATCAAGAAGAAAATACTTATTATAAAACGGCTCATGTAAATTTAAGAGCCCCCAAGTGACTTCGGTAAAAGAATTTTATGTATAATGATTGTATGTACCAAGTACTTATATCATATCTGTGTTCACCCGAACTTTAAACACGTCTTAACCGACCGTCGGCTTCTCCCTCTTCGGTCAAGGGCCGAAAAGTGTTATGTACTCCACCTGTCGAGAATATCCAGGGTGTTTCCGATAACTAGGCAATCAGGCCATAAGGATGTAACAGACAAAGCGCGCTCAGGGAACTTATGCTATATTACTGACAAAGCGTAAGAAGCATCTTCGAAGAAAATAGTACCCCCACCGATACCTTTCTTCGGTTGCTCATTGTTACTATGAGACTTGTGCAATAGATTTTTTGTACTCATGAGTTCCGTTGTGTGCCGACCATGATTGAAAACAATAAGAGCGCTAGCTTTCGGCTTCACCCAGTCTGAGGTCCGAGCTCGGATGACCCGGTCGTGGCAATCACAGAGGTGCTCCCTTTACTCCCTAGCCGAACAATCGGGAACGTAGGGGTAAACACAGGAGCAAGGCAACCCAGCTTGTGGAACACTTAAGTCAACATGATGCATATTGTGGCGTAATACACGAACAGGGAACGAAAGCCGTACAAGTATAATCATATGCAAGAGGAAAGGCTTCATAAAGGAAGCCCCCAAGTAAACAGGGTATTTGAATTTGTGTGTCACAAACAAAGTTTTCACAAGGAAGTATAATCCTTTGGTTGAACCGAACAAAGTTTAAAATCCTTTGGTCGAACCGAACAAAGTTTAAAATTGAAAATTCTGAGCATAAAAGTGACTTAGCTGGTTAATGTGCTCGATGTCGATGCATGGCCCGAGCTTACGGCGGGACAAGGTCCCCGCCCCCAAGCCGGTCCCGAGGTAGCGGAGCGAAGAGCTCGGCACTCCGAAGTGGCGACATAGCACGGCCAATGCAGGCTGACAGTGTGACGCCGAAGTCCCCGACGTGGGTTAATGAAGTGATGATGAAGCCCTTGGTCCGGCCAAGGTGACGTGGTATGTCGGTACGCCGAGGTGACAGCGCTGCCCGACCCGGATCCTTTACCTGTGCACAGAAAATAGTGCTAGCCGGAGATAATAGGAATAATAATAAATTAAAAAAATGTGGCATAATTAATAATTTATGCAAAGTGAGTAATAGAAGAAATATGGCCCGTGTGCCGAACACTCGATGAGGTAGAGCTCTCTCAGCGATGCCAAAGTCCCCGAGGCAACAGAGCATGTCGGTATGGCGATTCGACCAACAAGGTGATCACGCGAGCCGATTTATGCCGATTGGGACAACGACGTCGACTTGCCGAAGTGACCGCGGGACGCAGTCGAAGTCGAACACCTACACACATAAAATAGTGCGGTCCAAAAAGGATAATTGCTTTTTGCAAAAATAATTTATTTAAAGAGAAGTGGCCTGGTGCCGAAGTCAATGTCGATGCAGGGCGTCGACGTGACGCGGTGAAGGCATGGCAAAGCTTAAATTCACAGACCGATCCGAGTTCCGGATGCGGCATCCGCTGAACTGTATACGGAAACTGACCGAACCACCATGCGAGCGTCGTTAATACGGCCACCATTTGATAGACCTGTGTACAGATGATGAAACAAACTAGAGTAATAATTCCTTGGATAAAATAAACCCAAGCAAGAAAAAATACTAGGATTAATAGCACCTGGTTTATCTATTGTAGCAATCTGAAGAAAGGTTACTCCCAAAATTGGGACTCGATCCGCACACCCATTGCCTGATGGGCGATAAAGCGACGACATGGTGATGCTGGCAAAGGTGGGCTCGCCGAGGCAAAGCCCCCGGTCTAGACGTGACGAAGCTGGTCGGCTGGTGACGCTGAAGTCACCGGAGTATGTTGATGAAGAAATAGCAAAGTCCCCGGTCCAGCCGAGGTGTCGAAGCCTCCATGTCAGCCGATGAGTCAAAGCAGGTCGGCCGGTGACGCCGAAGTCACCGGAGTAGGTTGATGAAGAAATAGCAAAGTCCCCGGTCTAGCCGAGATGACGGAGCGGGTCGGTAAGGAGACGCTGCAGCTGCCATGTCAGCCGAGGTGTTGAAGCAGTTCGGCGTGATGGACATCGGCTTGAAGAAGCAACAGTGCGGCCATGCCGACGCTGGTCATAACTTGTGATGTGGTCAATGCCAGATTGATGAAGTGACCGAGCGGCGATGTCGGCGCGCCTGACCCGTGCAATCTGTGGGGCGATGGTGTTGGTGATGATTTATCCTTCATGATGCCGAACTCTTGTTCGGCTTGCCGAGCTGATGATCCGATAAGGTTAGGCTCGGCTCGATGAAGCGACGATCTGTCTAGCGCAGATCGGCAGACGTGGAGCAATGTTATCGGACTGGTTTGACACCAGCGCGATGGTGAAGAGTGCCTCAGAGAAGGCTTAAAATTTTATGGGCACGTGTTAAGAACAACGCACAATACTCTAGAAGAAAATTCCTTTAAGAAGGTTGTCAAATATCACGTTCATAAAGAAACATGAATTCTGGTCAGATCCGTATTCGCGCAGAAAACAGATCCGAAAAGTGATGCACTAATTGGAAGGTTCCCGGAGTTTGTACGGTCGGATCGAGCTGAAATTTTGAGGGGTGGTAGATATAGGAATTCCACAGCTAATCAACGGTTGGATCTTCCAAAGGACGTCCGAGCTAGGTGCTGGAGACCACGCCCTAAACTCGTCCAGATTTGACAGGGCTCCGGTATATCATAGATTGCTGGAGATTCCTCCATCGGACCTTGATGAAATTTTGCATGGTTGTTGTAGACTTAATTCCGCACAATTCCACCAAAGGAATCGTCAAAACGATGCTTGAGGAGGTGGTGGCAGCGGATACAAGTTCGCTGTTTGAAAAAACAGCGCGGTTGCCCGAGGGGCAATGTTGATGTTGAGCCCCCGAGCTCCAAGGATGATTTCTCCATGATCATGATAGGGAATGGAGTTTATGTTGATGGAGGCCCGCGTCTGAATATGATGATCGGAGGCAGGGCACAGTCCTCGGTCAAGCCAAGGTGACCAGTCGAGCCGGCGATGAAGATGCCAACGTCGCAGTCGATCTGTAGACGAGCCATTGACCCTTTGCCGATCACACAACGGAAGTCTCAATGAAAGGACCATTGTCGGTGTCAAACCCGGCAGATCTCGGGTAGGGGGTCTCGAACTATGCGTCTAAGGTCGATGGTAACAGGAGAGAGGGGACACGATGTTTACCCAGATTCGGGCCCTCACTATGGAGGTAATACCCTACTTCCTGCTTGATTGATCTTGATGAATATGAGTATTACAAGAGTTTATCTACCACGAGATCATATGTTGTGGTCTAAAACCTGAGGGTATGATGAATAATGTCATAATCTATCGACTAGCCTGGCCTTGGCTTATATAATGCACCAGAGGCCTAGGATAACAAGAGTCCTAGCCGAATACGTTGGTGGAGAGGAGTCCTTGTCTTGATCACCAAGTCTTATGGAATAGTCCTTGCATGCGGCATGGGCTGCCCAAAGTGGCCCATGAGTGAACCGCCATGGGGGTCCTCGGCCCGATCCACCTGGCCGGGAGGCGATGTGGTGAGTACCCCCTAGTCCAGGACACCATCACAGGGCACTGTTCCCAGTTTTTCAATAGCTCATTGATTTCGGTGCCGCTCCTCTTACGTGGAGGTCCTCGATGCTCAGGCAACCCATTGAATATATCTCCACGCTTTCTCCATGGGTCATCGTTCTCGAGCCATCTAAGATGCCCCATGTACACGATTTTCCTGGACCTGCCATCTTTCGTTGACGTAAGTTGCTGAGACGTTGTATCATCCATGCACCTCGTGCATCCGCAGTACCCGTGGCACACTTGGCCCGAGGTGTACCCATAACTGAGATAGTCGTGCATCGTCGTCATCAGCGCGGCTCTCATATAGAAATACTCTCCTTTGCTGGCGTCCCATGTCCATGCCGGTGTTTTCCATAACGTGTCTAGCTCCTCTTGCAGAAGCCCCTTATACAGGTTAATATTATTTCCCGGTTGTTTTGGCCCTTGAATCAGCATGCTCATGTGTATGTACTTTGTCTTCATGCACTTCCATGGGGGGAGCTTGTACATCCATACAAAGACGGGCCATGTGCTGTGGTTGGTGTTCTGGTTTCCAAACGGATTCATGCCATCGGTACTCGCACCAAGCACGATGTTCCTTGAATCTTCTACAGCAAATCCATATACGGCGTTGAATGCTCTCCACTGGCTACCATCTACGAGGTGTCTCAGCTTCGGATCATCTCCATCATTAGGCTTCTTCCTCTCTACGTGCCAGCGCATGAGCTTTGCTTCCTTAGGATCTACGAAATACCGCTGTAGACGGGGATTGATCGGAAAGTACCATACAACTTTCTAACGAGCTTTCTTTCCTACCTTCTTGTATCGAGAAGCATTGCATACTCGACAGCTGGTTTCTCCGCGTGCCCCCCTGATAAATGATGCAATCATTGATGCATGTCTGGTACCTAATGTGCGGCAAATAAAAAGGGTAAATGATTTTCTTGGCCTCCTCGACACTAGTAGGACACAGGTTCCCCTCGGGAAGAACTTTATTATGTAGATACTTCAAATGATCATCGAGGATTTTGTCTGTCCATTTGTTTTTGGCCTTCGTCTTTAGAAGTTCAAGCATGAAACTCAAGCGGGTCACCTCGGGATCGCAACCGTCATACAATGGAGTCTTCAAGTCTACTTCAAGTTGGGCCAGCTTGGGCTCCTCTCTAGAAGCAGCTCTCTCGATAGTCGTACTCCTGCGAAGGAGGTCTCGAACATGAGGGTCCTGCACGGCTGCACTTATTAGCGTTGAAGACTGTGGCGTGACCGCCTCTTCTCCGCCATCTATGGACTCTTCTTTGCCGTGTCCGGAATCTTCTTCGTCGCCGTCATTTCCGGACTCTTCCCCGCCACCATGTCCGGCGCCATCGTCTTCGTGTCGATCAGTCATCTCTTCGTCTAGCCCCATGTCATTATTCCCTGCCATGTGGACATCCTCCTCCTCATCATCTTCTTCACTTATCCACTGAGTATAGCCATCCATGAAACCATTCATCAGCAGGTGCGCCTTCAAAGTGCAACGATCAAAAGGGTGCAAAAGGACTCCTTCCTTGCATCTTGCACACGTACATCTAATCCTAGTATGATTATTTGCATACATGTCAATCACCGCAGATTGCTTGTACCGCTCCACGTTCCATCCACTCACCTTCATGACTGACTGCACGGTATAACAAGCAAAATGGTTATAAAATAAATAATGCATGCATGCTTCAAAGTCATATAAAATTTTGGAATGACCTTGCCTAAAAATAGGACATATTGAGTTTGCTCGAAATTCACCGAAACGGAAATAAATCGACATTTTGGCAAAACATAAGCAACTCGAGGGCATGTCACTCACACAAATCTCTCCATATATACCAAACACACATATTCTCATTCACACACATATTCCCATTCTTGAAATGAACACCTTTTTACTCACCTATATATCTCCCGAGAGAGACCAATCGAGAAAGCACGTGGTTAATTAGATGATGAGAGAGACCGATCGAGAGAGCACGTGGATGGCTAAATAGCTAGCTAGATCTAGTTGTTGGGGAGGAGAGGCGAATCTAGCTAGCTAACTAATGGAGAGGGAGTTATGGTGGAGGGGGGCATTAATGGGGAGAGAAGAGAGGTAGGCGAAAGAGAGAGATGTGAGAGAGGCCATTTATGGAGGAGAGTTATGGTGGAGGGGGATATTAATGAGGAGAGAAGAGAGGTAGGAGGAAGAGAGAAGAAGAGCAACAATGGTGGAGAGTGGAGAGGGGAAAGGAGGGGGAGAGAGGGCAAAGTGGGGGAGAGGAGGGGAGGGGGTGAAAAGGTGGCACCAGCCGCAACCAGTAGTAGCACTGCTTACCAAAACGCGTTGCTGCTACGGTACTTAGTAGTAGAGCTTTCCAGGAAAAGCGCTACTACTAAGTGGGGCCCATTAGCAATAGCGTGCAGTAAAATAAAGCGCTACTACTAAGCTGTTAGTAGTAGCGCTGGATTCTGTACAGCGCTACAACTCCAGCTACCGTTGGTGGCCTCGTCTGGTCCCACATTGTAGCCGTGTTTTTGTTTTCCAGTGCTACTACTATAGAGTTACTAGTAGCGCCTGCCAGGAAAAGCGCTACTGCTAACTAGCAGCAACGGTTACTATTTTACAGCGCTACTACTAAGCTACTATGTATAAGCATTTTCCTACTAGTGCGAGGCAGTAGATGGTGGATGAACAGTAGCCCGTGGAGTCCCATGTTGTGGTATGCCACACCCCTCCCGATGAACAGGACCCCCATTTCGACCGTAGGAGGTCGCAGAGAAGTCCGTTTCCTCCGTTTTGCGGTACGCCACACCCCTCCCGATCAACAGGACCCTGTTTCGACTGTCGGAGGTCGAAGCGATGTCCGTTTCCTCCGTTTTACGGTACGCCAGACCCCTCCAGTGAACAGGATCCCGTTTCGACCATAGGCGGTCGAACAGAAGGCCGTTTCGTCCATTCTGCGGTACGCCAGGCCTCGTTTCGGCTAATCTGTCCAAGCCGGTTGGCTCCCAATGAACACGACGACGCAGCTTCTCCGTTCTGACCCAGCCGGTTGGCTGCCAATGAACAGGACGCTGTCGCTACTCTCCGCTGCATCTCCATGTACACGAGCCCTGGCCGTACGTATGCGCGAGTAGGCGTTCGAGACCCTGCCCATATGTACGTACGTGGCCGTATTTACTTTCTTGCACCCTGGCTGAATGTACGTGTACATGATATTGACGGAACTGTGTGACATGCTACGTCCGCGCTTCTACTACGACACGTTCCCTTCCTTACTCGGCTATGGTTCATCGTTGTAGCCTGCAGACAGACCGATCGACCAGTATCTACGTACATGTTCGCGACTAGAATGACAACGCTATGTACGCTTTGACCAGGAGGGTCCCAACTGTCAGGGAGGTAAGGAGGCACTTCCTTGCTTGCGAAGATATAGTTGGTGGGTCCCAGCTGTCAGGGGCAGAATCATATTTTTTGCCCGTAATATGGACGCACTTTCTTGCGTGCGAAGATGTAGCTGGTGGGTCCCAGCAGTCAGGGGGAAACGTTTTTATCGCGAAATATGGTGGCCCATCCGGTGGGTCCCTGCTATCAGGTGGATGAATCATTATTTTGCGCGTAATAAGGAGGCACTTCCTTGCTGCGGCCGTGGACCCAGATGTCAGCCTCTCCATGTACAGTACTCTTCCGATGGAAGTCGTTCCTTGACCACATTGACCACGCCGCGTCGAGAGCACCAAGACGGTGGACGACGGCGAGGCCTAGGAAGGGAACAATGCAGAGCCGGGGAAGACGCGACAGTGGATGCCCACACGGAGAGGAGTACGAGGGTTGACTGGTTCGCTGCGGTGTGAGGTTGCCGTCGCCGCAGAATAACAGGGGTTGTGGGTGAGTAGAGGGATGGCCTAGCCAGAGGTTGGAGTAGGTTGTGGCAGTTAGCCCTGCGCGGCAGCAGAGCCGGCCATGGGTGGCAGGAGCAGGCGGCACGACCGACGCTGGTTTGGGAGGCTGAAGCAAGAAGACCAGAGGTTGAAGAAGTACTACGGCCGTTGGATGGACATCGTACAGTCACTAGAGCTAGAATCGTTCATGTTGACTAAGTTGACAAAGCCCTCCGTCCAGGTCAACTTAGTAGGCCCACAAGTCAGCCTCCAACTATGGTGCACTACTAGGGAAAACTTTATACACAGAATATTACCAGCAGCGCGGTTTAAAATAAGGCGCTGCTGCTATTTAGCAGCATCGCGTGTGGATAAACATCGCTACTGCTATACAAGTAGCAACAGTGCGCTAGGTACAAAACATGCTACCATTAAAAATGCGATGACGTTGCCACCCTATTAGGTATAGTAGTAGCACCTGTATTGCAGGCGCGCTAATGCTATTGAACTTAGCAGTAGCGGTTTATCGTATCCCGCGCTACTGCTAAGTTCAACTTTACCTTCCCCAATCGGCCGCCCCCACTCTCCCTCTCCACTCTCACTCCCCCGCACCCCCCGTCATCCGCCGCCGTCACCGTTCACCGACCACCGTCGTCGCCCGCCGCCGCCAACGCTGCTCCACCTCCTCCTGAGGTAATCCCTCCTCCTCTCTCCTTCCTCCTCCTCCTCCCTCCTCCCTACCGCGCCCCTCCCTCCACCTCCGACCTCCCCCTCCCCCCTCCTCCCTCCTCCTCCGGCCGCCCCTCCTCCCTCCTTGTCCGGCCGTCCCCTCCTCCCTCCTCCGGCAGCCCCTCCTCCCTCATCCTCCTCCCCCCTCCACTCCTCCTCCAGTCGCCCCCTCCTCCCCCCTCCCTCTCCTCCCACCCGCTCCTCCCTCCATCTCTCCTAAACCCTAAACTTTTTTGTACTGTTCTTGTATAATGTAGTTTTTAACTGTTTTTTAGTAAGAAAATTAATTATTTTTATTTATAGTAAGTGCTTAATAGAACTAGTTGAATTAATAGAACTTGTTTATTTTTAGTAAGTGCTTAGTTTAACTAGTTGAATTAATAGAACTAGTGGAATTTATGTCATTATCACTTTGTCATCAAAGAATTTATGTCATTATCAATTTATGTCAATATGCAGGCTTTGTAGAGTCGTGTCTCCTTCGAGTGATCGTCATCCGAGCTACCTCTACTTCCTCTACACTCGAGTTGGTGAGCTAAAAGTCCACCTCCTCCTTCTCCACTCCTCGGTGTTGAATAAAGTAAAACTAGGGTATTTAGTTATGCTTCTTAACCAAATGAAGTGTTCGGGTTATAAGATATATTCAAAAAAATTGTCAATATTGAACCATTGAAATGCAATGAGCACCAGTTTATGCTCATGTGCGAAGTGTTGATTCATTTCCGAGTGCCCTATGTTTTGCTGGAGTGTTGATTCATTTTCGTTCCGGCAAATTTCATGCGATCGATATGTCCTATTTTAGCAAAGGTCATGCCGGATTTTTCCGTGAATTTAAGCATGACTTGTGCTAAAATATGTAGGAAATATCGAGTGCCCCGGATTTGCTAGTAAGAGAATCAAATGACATTTCGAGTTGACTTTAAGTCTGTCGGGGCTCCATACATGACAGTCAAAAAATCAACGAGGGAGAGTCTCCACCATATATGAGAGAAGAAGAATGCCGACTGTTGTCGTGGGGGTCGCTTCTCCTTTGTTCTCTTTGTGCTAGACCTTTGTTATGCACTAGGGAAAGAAGGAGTTGCGACCATCATCGATGGTTGAAAAATGGGTGAGGGAGTGTCCACCATATATGAGAGAAGAAGAATGCCGACTGTTGTTGTGGGGGTCGCTTCTCCTTCTTTTCCTTGTGCTAGATATTTGTAACGCACTAGGGAAAGGAGGAGTAGCGACCATCACCGACGGTCGCAATATCAGAGAGGGAGTGCCACCATATACGTGAGATGAGAGTTTAGGAAGGAAGACTCGACAGACCTAAAGTCAACCCGTTGCTTATTGAGTAATAGTGATCTGTGTGTTGAGTTTCCTGCTTGTTGCCTTTGATTGATTTTCAATTAATGTTTCAACTATGAACATAGGAAATGCCTGACGATGAAAAGGATTTTGGTATGTGCGAATACTGCAAAGACGAGTGCGCCTGTGCAACAGAAATTTCCTAGTTGATGGTAGGTGCTTCAGCATCAAGCTGGATGAGACCTTCGAAGTGGATACAGTAAGTCACAATCACAAGTCTTTTTTCGTAATTAAGCATGACTTCTTCTTCTTCTTCTTTTGCTTCAACTTATAATTATATTTTTTTTCTATTCTACTAGCGTATCCCCTGCCATGCAAGAATTTTTGTCTTGGATAAAATTGGTTTTAGTACTATGCAAACTATGGAGGTTAAGAGAGTTCACTTGAGGACCGAGCATGGTTATACTTTTACCACAAAATTATACAATGCAGACACCTACACCTATTTTGAATGCAAAAATTGGAGAGCACTATACAAGGCTTATGCATTTCAGCCTAATATGCTTATCACCTTTGATATTCGTCCGGAAGATGATATTGAAGATAATATCGACATCTGGGTCGATGTGCAGACGCCTCCAGTTCTACCATTATGTGAGTTTCTCAACCATATTTATGTCTTGGATATTGTTTATTCTAAAATAGTTGACAACTAATTGTATTGATAGCTTATTTCCATTCAAGCAAACCTGTTCGGCGCTTGGTAGACATGACCTACTACTGTCCCGGGGCTGAACTAAACTGGGAGGAGATAAGTCATTATGTTTCATGGCTTGAGGATCTTCCTATTGTCAAGACAAATTATTTTCCTGGACTTGAAAATTTTAATTAGTACTCAAAACGTGCGACCAATAGTGTTCGTATTGAACTACGGTCACATCTATTTAGGAAAGATGGTCAGATTTTTACGATTTGTCCTTAGTGCATCTTTTGCATACATTATTTTTCAAGCTAAATTTCATTGCTAAGTATGTTACTACGATGTTCTTCAACAGGGACTCCCCATGATAGTTGTGCCTCATTGGATCAAGACTAAAGGTCGCATGTCCATGGTTAGCTTACGGCCAAGACATCCTACATTGCAATTTAGTGCATTCAAGATTTCTAAAAGCGAGCAAGTCTTATTAGTCAAAGACTGGAGCAAAATTGTGAAGGATCACAGAGAAGTACTAGGGGGCAGCAATCAGAAGCGCAACCCACAATTAGGAGACAGGTTTATCTGCATGCTCCAATATGATGAAGCAGGAGTGCTACACATGTTCTATGCTATTTTACCTGAGAGAGAGAGCAGGAGGAGTGATTAGCTAGCTAGAATGAGTTTGAAGATGATGATGTGCTACACTATGACTATGATGATTAAATAGCTAGTGTTGGTGGTAATGACTATGATGATTATTATTAGCTAGTGTTGGTGGTGATTAGATAGCTACCGTAGCTAGTGTTGGTGGTGATTAGCTAGCTAGAATGAGTTTGAAGATGATAATGTCCAACACTATGACTATGATGATTAAATAGCTAGTGTTGGTGGTAATGACTATGATGATGATTAAATAGCTTGTGTTGGCGGATTAGATTCAAGTGGAGGAAACATGTGGTGCACATCGAAAGTACTACTAATCCAAACTAGATCAAGTTTGGATTAGTAGTATAGTTTTGAGATGCACCACATGCTGCCTCCACTTGAACCTAATCCACCTTCATTTCACACACTATTATGGACATAATGATAAAACAACCTCATAATTTGTACTGTACCAAAATTTGTATGACGGCGTATAAATACACTAAAAATAAAAAAAATGAAAAAAGTATACTAGTAGCGCTGGATCGGAAACACGCTACTACTAGTTAGATTAGCAGTAGCGCTGGAAGCAACACACACTGCGGCTATGTGTCTTAGCAGTAGCATGCGTGGCTCACGCTACTACTAAGGAATAGCTATAGCGCCTTACTAGTAGCGCGGTGACACGCGCTACTAGTAGGCTTTAAACCCGTGCTACTACTAGGCTTTTCCCTTGTAGTGGTGGGTCCCAAATAGCAGGGGGAGTATTCATTTTTTGTGCGTAATAAGGAAGCACTTCCTTCCGTGCAAAGATATAGCTGGTGGTTCGAGCTGTCAGCAGGAGGAACATTTATTTCGCGACATACAGAGGCCCTTCCGGTGGGTCCCTGCTGTCAGGTGGAGGAATCATTATTTTGCGCGTAATAAGGAGGCACTTTCTTGTGTGGGTTCCTATTGTCAGCCTCTCCACTTACATTGCTCTTCCAATGGATATTGTTTGTTGACCATGTTGACCATGCTGCGCCGAGAGCACAAACGCGGTGGACGAGGGCAAGGCCCAGGAAGGGAACGACCCGAAGCCGGCGAAGCCACAACAGCGGATGCCCACACTGAGGGGAGTACGAGTGCTGACTGGTCGGCTGTGGGGTGAGGCTGACATCGCTGGAAAATAGTAGCATACAACCCATTAGCCATTATTTTCAATAATTTATAGCCCATTTGCTAATTCTTAAGGATATTTTGAAGCCCATATTCTTTTTTTAGCATTACAGACCATATTCTGGGCACTGCTAAAAAATTCAACGAAATTTTGCATATTTCGGTGGGTCCAAACTCTTTTAATCACGAAATTTTGAGTCACGTTAAAAATAATTTTCAATAAATTATATCAAAATAAAATTCAAAAAAAATATCCGCAAAAAATGAATGTAATTTAAAATCTTGACTAGCAAGATGCCCGTGCGTTGCACGGAACATCAAGATGCATTTGTATGAGTAGTTTATCTTGTGGGAGAAAAGGATGAACGAGGGAAGGCCGTATCTGCAAATGTGGAGAGGAGTGCGTGTAAATTGTCATAGTTTCCTTCCTATCCGTCAGATATAGATCGGACAGCCTGTATTGCAGGATGGCATGCACACCATCATCACCAACTCTGCTTTTATAAGAGTAGAGATATCTAGAAAAAATGATATTTGAATGTAATTGTCGGTTGGCTTTGGTTTAAAAATTTACAGCCCATTTCTTACAACTTATAGCCCATTTTCTGGGGAAGCCCATTTCTTACTACTTACATCCCTCCTCGTCTTGAAAGATTTGCAGCCCAACATGGCTGAGAAAAGCAAGTAGGCCTCAGTTGGGTATTCTCCAAAAAAAGAACTTGGCTAACAATTTTCAGAAAGAAAAAAGATATCAACTGGGCTCGTCATGTGCTTAAATAAAAGCGTAAGTGTGGGCTAGCCGGCCACAGCCCCCACACAGCGCACAGTTGAGCTCCGTCTCTAAAACTAAAAAACAACTGGGCAAGCTGCTGGGCCCTGGTGTTATCCGCTCGTTGTGTAATTTTCTCGTTTATTGACTACATTGACAATGGCGTGGGACCTAGTTGTCAAACAATTAGGAGGAAGTATTTTTTTGGCTTGTAATAACGAGGCACCTGCTTGCGTAATGCAATGACCCTGGTGGGTGTGACACCCCAAAATTTTGGCCTTGTTTTATTTATTAAAATGTTGCCAGGAAATAAAACTTTTCCATTTGTCAAGATTTACCCTTTTGTTATGGTGAATTTTTACTTCAAGTGGAAAAAAACCTTCAAAGAGTAGTATTGGACTTGTGTGCCCTCTTTATAAGATCAATCCGTTATCAGTGGATTTATTTGCATAATTATTATTTTCATGAGCTTTATTCTTTTAAAATGATCTTTCATAAATTTGGAGCCCCTTTTTGCACTGCAACCATTTGATAAATGCTTTTAAAAATTTCACCAAAATTTGGGGATGTGATGTGATGTTTCCACATCACTTTCATGCAAAAATACCTCTTGGCCATTGGAGATTTTGAGCTCTACACCAACTTTTCCAATCTGGTCCAGTGGGCACTTTTGCACTACAACCCATTTAAATATTTCTTTAAAAATTCTTCCAAGTGTTTGGAGATGTCAGTGGATGCATACAATTCATCTTCAAGCAAAAACCCAGTGATGTTCTTTGAAAAATTTGAGTGGATCAGCCTCTTTTGCATTCTGGTCCAAATTGGTGATTTGTACTGCAACCTTATTTTTCTTTGCTCTAGTAACCCTGAGCTTTTTCCTACTTGTAGCCCTCCCTTCAAAACTCTTAAGTCCAGGAGATTGGACCCATTGGCATAATTTTTTGTGCATGCAATGTCAGCCTTTAGTTTCTGCCCAAAACTGATTTCTCAAATTCTTGCACTATCAACTATCTGTTTTTGCCAAACTAATCTCACCACCATCTCCTGCATCTAAAGAGACACTGATCTGGAGATTTTGGCCACTCCAAGAGTTGCCTAAGTGCATCTGGCATTCTGTCGAACACTTGGTGTGCACAGTCTGTTTTGGCATGAGTTCTTTGTTTGCACTGTGATTTTGTTCCACTGAACCAGCAACCTTGTCCACTGAGCTCCTAGCCACCCCTACCCTTGTTCTGTTCTTTGCCAGCCTCACCCAAGCTCTCTAGAGCGCGCTGGCATTGCGTCGAACACCTGCCGTGCGTGCTCTGGGCGCACCCAGAGCGCACGTTTTGCATGCGCGCGCACTGAGCCGACACGCCGCTCTGCCGCCCTCGTCGCGTCCCATCTCTGGCCCCTGCTCGCCTGCCGAACCACGCCAGGCACTCGCCCTCTCTCCAGTACCCTCCAAGCTCTCCCTGGCACCCTGCAGCGCCGCCTTGGCAGCACGCCGGCGTCGGCAGCGGATTCCGCCGTGGACGGCGCCGCCCAAACCGCCAGCGCACGCCAGCTGCCCCAGAGCACAGGCCGTGCTTATCCTCCCGCTCGTCGGCACGCTTTCGTCGCCGCCACGATGCCCTGCAACTACAGCAACGGCGACTCGTCGTCGATCCTATCCACCGCCGCGGAGCCAGCCTCGTCACGCTATATAAGGGGACCCCGAGCCCCTCCGAGCACTCAGGCGACATCAGACCCTCCTCGTAGAGCTCCCTTAGCAGTAGATTGACCGGAGAGGACCGTCCTCTCCAACTCCGGCCAGTTCGGCCGCCGCTAAGCTCCGGTGCGATTCGTCGCAACCAGCCACCCTTTCGCCCAAACCAGCACCACCAGTAGCTCCCTCTGGTCCTTGCGGAGCTGCCCAGCTACCCAACTTCGATCGGGGACCACCGGAGCACAAAAAGCACTTCGCCACCGTAGCCTCTCTCCGCCGCGGAGCTCGCCGCCGGCGACTCCTTTCACCTCCGACGACCCAACAACCACCTAGGGGACCGCCTCGGTCTAGCCGTTCCATCCCCGCCCTTGGATGCCCGTGAGGTGCTGCCGTTCGTCGACGGCGATCGCCGGAGCCTCGCTCCCGTCGGGCAGAAGAGAGGAGAAGGAGGGAAGAACGGTCAAACCTGACCAGTGGGCCCTCTGGACCCACTGTCAGTGACCCGCGCGGCCGTTCCCTCTCTGTTTAAGTGAAGGCGCAAACTCCCGAGTGCGTCTCCTCGACTACGAAAGCGTATTTTCGTCTGAATCGTTTTCTTTTCTGGTTTTATTTTTAAAAACAGAGATTTGACCAGACTTTGACCAGCTATAACTTTTAAAATAAAACTCCAAATGAGTTGATTCTTTTTCCTACCTCTCTCAAATTTCATCTAGTTTATTTTAAGATTTAGATCAAAAATATTTGAGACAACTTTTTGTACTGTGTTTGAAATATTTGTTATTTGGTTATTTTGCAAAATAGGATTTTTGGAGGAAAGGGAAAGCTTTCAAAAAGTGTATCCCTTGCATACTCTTGAAGGCAAGCATTTCTGAACTCTGGCATAATATTTTGTTGTGGTGTTCTGGTGCGATCACAACACCTTTTGACTTGGTATGTGCGTTGGCTTTATGTATCGATATAGTCTCGTGCATGAGTGCACTTTGGAGTTGTGTTGTGGTCAGCAATGGACACATTAGTGATTTGGATCACCCTCGTGAGCTCCTCATGCATACCGGTAGGAAGCTGGGAAAGTCGTGGTCTTGGGTAGACATGAGCTTGTCCCTAGTCCCTCGTCGAGACAAGTATGTCCGGCATGGCATGGTGAGGCTCGAGGAGTGGTGGTCTATTTCACTAGTGGTAATATTGTTGGAGGATACTTGGACCACCTGAGTCGGTTGTAGATCGAGTCTTGATCAATAGCTTCCTTATTTGTTGGTACCACCACTTGTCCCTGCAGGGGACAGGGTATGGTTCAGTAAGTTGTCAACCCCTACCAAAGCACACACCGTACAGAGGGGCCATAGTGGAAGATACCGAAGGCCTCCGGTAGGCATGCCACTTGGTCAGGGGGCATGGGTCTTTCCGGTTGGGACCCAGAGGGGGGCACCCCCTTAGAGCGCGCGAATAGAAATTTGATCCCATGCTACGTCGAGGTTGTAGCCTCCCCACTTAGAGTTTTGCTTGGCAGGTGTCGTGGGTGATTCCAGACACCGGTGAGTTAAGCTGGTGTGTGCAGGTCAGGCGTGTTTTCAATTAAAAGACCGTAGACGAAATTAGTCCCGATGGACTAAGTAAACCCGTCACTCGTGGGAAAATGGTACTCCCTCTGCAGAGGATGTGTCCTGTTGGATAGTCATGTTCTTGAGTAGGGACCACAGTCTGAGTTGAATCTAGTAACAATATTCGGATGGAGAACGGTTTAACTAGAATCTAGTAACGGTATTCGGATGGAGAACGGTTTAACTAGAACCCAGTGACGGTTTTCGGATGGAGAACGAATTAGCTAGAGCTCAGTAACGGTATTCGGATGGAGATACGTTTCGACTAGGCCATATTATCGGTTTTCGGATGGAGAAACGACTGAACTAAATATTGTTTAAGATTATGGCACATATGGATCACGATCTTTATTATTTTGGACTAACCATTTATATTACGTATATTATTGAGTATCCCTGGGATGGTTCTACCTCCTGGATATTCACTGTGATTATTCTCTTATAAGCCCTTTCTGTGGTGTCGCTCAGACGCCCGACTGCGGCATGCTTGTTGTTCATTTATCTTTTATAAGCCCTTTATGTGATGTCGCTCAGACGTCCGACTGTGGCATTATTATTATTCTCGCAGTTTCCTCTCGAGGGGTCATTCAGACACTCGTTTGGCACCCAGTATTTTACTTTGGATTATTTTAACCCCATGTGCGCATCTTGGTTTTTTTCGTATATTTCGTGACAGACGTGTGATCACCAAATTAATCCGGAGCATGTTTGATATATTATACCCGTGTTCTAAATGTTTGCGAGTACATTCAAACGTACTCACTGGCTTGTCCCTGGCTATTGTCTTGGCCAGATTCCTCGCGCGGAGATAAGCATCGCGGTGACAACCTCGGAACCTACGTGTTGACTTTTGCAGCCTCGCGAAGATAGGAGTTATCCTGGTCAGCTGTTCTTGTGGGAAATGGAGTCCCATAGACGCAGATGTTTCCAACCGCTTCCGCCCTCAACCATTAGCAACCAAATGTTGTACTCCTAGGCCACAATGGTCTTGTACCACATATTTTTGTACTTGCTTGAAATTCCTGTATCAAGTTGGTACCTCATCAGCTAACAGTAATCCTGGGGCTGGTGAGCACGCAGGCCATTTTTTCTGGGAATTTATTATCCCAAAAATCCGGTCGTGACAGACTTGGTATCAGAGCCAGGCTGACCATTGGCTAATCCTATCTTAGCCAGGTCAATAAACCTAGGTTAACCCAAACCACCAGACCTTAGCCTGACCCCGGTCAAGCTTCCCGCGTAAGATAGGCCCACAGTGACCCGACGCCCTTTTCGGCGGACGGTGCCCAACCTATCAACCTAGCCCATCGATCACGCGCCCGTGACCGACACCCAACCAGTCTCTATCGCAAGCGTGCGGAGGAAGACTCCGTCCCTTTTCCCTATAAAAGGGGCACGCTAGCCTCAAACACAGCACCGCACAACCCTTTTTCCCCAAACCAAGCCACGATGCCTGGCCCCATCGTTTACAACGAGACCACAACGACCAACCTTGGAGGTTTCGTGACCGTGCTCGCAAACCTCACCCGCCGTGCCTATGCGTTAGAAGAGCCTCCTGAGTATGTTGTGTACCAGGGACCCATGTACGGTGAGAGCCGTCAGTACTGGGCCACTGTGCACATCTACGGTAGGGGTCTGTCGCCAGAACGCCCCTACAGGTTCACTGGGAGGACAACTTCCTTTGAGCCACAGGCCATCCAATTGGCAGCCCGCGAAGCTATAGTTCAACTCCGGCACTTGTCGCCCAGAGTTAACTATCGCTCGTTCTACTACTACCCCAGTCGTGACGGGTATGGTAGGCCGCCCCAGGTCGCCAACGGAGACCACGAGACAGATCCTGCACTGTTACATCTGGTGCGCTATGTAAGCGCACTAGAGCAACTGTTCGATCAGGTCACTCTTGATCTGATCGCAGCTCGTGGAGAACTGGTTCGCCGAGCCCCGGCGAGAAGAGAAGCGGAGCCCGACGCCGACAACCCAGTCGTGCTGTTCGGACACCCGATCGATCCCTTGAGGTCTGCGCCAGCCCTCAACCAGAGTGCTTTGGTGACCCCAGAAGCGCTTCGTCGCCTTTTGGGAACCCATTCCAACGGGATTGTGGCCAACAACCCCCGCGATGGTCATCACCATTTCCCCGACCCTGCAGCCCCTCAGCCTCAGCCAGCAAATCCCGACGGCGAGAACCGTGGAGAAGCATCGGCATCCACAAGGCCCGCCCACTTGGACATTAACGTAGTAGACTAAGTCGCTCGAGTTGTATCGAGCCTTAGTTTTCCTACGCTTTGTAATGATGTGGTCTTGTATCGCTTTTATTTTCATGCGGCTGCTTGAACGCTTCTAGTTTTGGAGTAGTAGCTATGCATGTGTACGTTAGCATACAGATGCATTTTTAGATTTCGAGCGCTACTACCCAGACCAACCTCGACGGCACCCACAGTAAGGCGTCACATTTATGTGATGTGTATATCTGTGGCCTTGACCCGAGTACAGGATCGACAACCAGTTACCCTTCACCCCGGTAGATAACCCAGCCCCGGTGCTATATAAAGGCCACTACGTGACCTTGCCGAGCACCCCTCACCTTTGTGCGCAGCACTCACAGCCATTCCTTGCCATGTCGACCCCCAGTATTTATCTGAGAACCCCAGACGCAACCCCGGGCAGTTTTGTCAAATTATTGTGGGACTTTACCTGCAATACTATGAGTGCCACCCGTCCACCCCAGTACGAGTTGCTCAAATCGAGGATCACACCTTCCACCTCGAAATATTGGGCAGTGGTGCACATCCCTCCCGCCTACCCAAACCAAGATCCCACGGAAGTCTCCTTCGTAGGGAAATCCATGCCGACTCCGCATATGGCCATAGAAGCTGCTGCGTACGAGGCGCTCACTCGTCTTCGATTCGCAGTGCCCTATGCCAGCGAGCGAGGATACTATTATTTTCCGAGTCGTGCAGCACCCGGAGAAGTTGCATCTTTTCCCGGTGGGCGCATTGAGAGAGATCCAGTACTGGCCAACCTTGCCCAGTACGTTATTGCCCAGGAGCGTTTAACTCAGCGAGTAATGGGCTATCTCCAGAGCCTCGCTGATTTAAATCCTCGGATCGCTATTGGCAGACCACTGAGGCCTGACCAAGAAGGGCGCATTCATCGGCTGGTCAACCCGCTTCCCCCGATAGAAGAGGAGTGTGCCCCAGTGCCAGAGGCATTTTCTCAGGACCCTGTCTTTTTGCCTTTTTCCTTGTAAACGCCTTCGCTGTATTTATTATCCCAGTATTTTTTTTGTGTGGTAGCGTGTTCGTAATCTTTGTGCGACAGATCCAATTTTTCTTTAGTCCCTGTGGTGTGAGCAGTTTTACTGCTGTTAGTTTTGTTTTAATTATTTTTCTCTCGCAACATGTTTTTGAGGAGATTTCTTTCCCCGAGTCACTGCCACGTATATATTTTCACGACACAGATTTTTTTTGTTCGCGCTACATCATTACAGCAAACTCTCAGCAGCCACCACTCGACCTCGAACACTATTACAAATCCTTGAGCACATTTTTGCGCCTATCTAACAACCCTCGAGGACGCCACAATCTCAGTAAGAGAGATTTGTGAGTGTTCATTCGAGCGCGAGCTGCCCCAGCACACCGACAGCAGTCAGCCCCGACGCCGCGCCTAATCCACGTGATCGCTGCCACCGCGAAGAGCCAACACTCGAGCGGCAGCATCACGACGATCATCCAGGATCATCACGCACAGGAGCACGGAGAACCCCAGCAGCACCGCCAAACCTCCACACACCAGGACCACATACCAGTCCGGCATTGCCTCCGCCATTAGAGCCTCGGCTCGAGCTCCTGCCAGCAGCTATGGAGGAGAAGGAAGGAGAAGTGGAAGCAAGGCCAGGTGTGAGGAAGAAGAGAGGAGCACCGCGATCGTTTTATAGCCCGAGATCGGTGTACGGTGGGCAAGGTCCACCAGCGCCACTCGTCGCTCGACCACCGGTGTTCGGAGGCGAGTCCGCGAGCAGTGCCGACAGCGCCCTGGCCCGCGAGGTGAGTGCACGCTGCACGGGCAGCTAGCACGCCGCGCACTACCACGGTACGGCCTCGATGCCCTACGAGCTAGGCACCGCTGGTGGAGGAAGCGCGGGAGAGCGCGCGAGAGAGAAGAGAGAGCCAGAGGAAGGAGAAGAGGCCGACAGTGGGCCCTGGGCCCACCTGTCAGCCAGAGAGAACACTGTGCTCTCGGGTGCAACCAGCGTATTTTAGTAATTTAGAATTCATTAACGGCCCGTGGTAAAACTGGCCCGTAATGAACAGTGTATCACTTTATACCCATTAACGGCCCATTATTCCGTTGGGCCGTTTCCAATCCATGTTATCTTTCGGCCTTCTCAGGGCCCATTTATTCTTGGGCTCATTTCTAGCATTCGTTTACTTTCGGCCCGTTACTGTTATTTTCTGCTTGTGGGCCAAATACAGCCCGTGGTTACAGTCGGCCCGTTTGTGGCCGTTAATACGTTGGGCCATTTTCATAGCGTCATCAAATACGGCCTATTAACGACTACCCGTTATGGTCGGCCCATGAACGGACGATTTCAACTCTAGCCCATTTACGGCCATAATGTGGTCTGTTATTCGCCCAAGTTTGGCCAACCGATCATACGGCCCGTAGAAGGCCCATTGTGTCTACGCCCCGTAGATGGCCCATTGTTTCTACGGCCCTTAGAAGGCCCATTGTTTCTATGGCCCTTAGAAGGCCCATTGTTTCTACGGCCCGAAGGAGGCCCATGTTAACTACAGTAAATATGTAGCCCATTGTTAATGTGGCCTAGTTTTAAAAAATAGGTTATTCCGGCCACTAGCAAACCGCGGAAAAAGAACTGCACTGAAATAAACAAACAAGACAACAGAAATAAATAAGCAAGCAACTTATGCTAGGCTATCACGGCTATTACACATATTACATCCACTGGGCATCAAAGTTCGCCACAAGTGCAAATATAGGGAACAAAGCAGCATATAAACGCCGCAGCAAAACAAGTCCAGAACTGAAACCACTTCAGAAGAGCTCAAGAAAAAATATCCTGGGTACCCATAATGCTGGCAAGATGCTTAGCAAGCTTATTAACTTTCTCTTGTTTGGCGCTTAAATCCTCCAGCACTTGTTGTTGCACTTGAAAGTATGCATCTGAATTCTGCAAGGACTTCCTGAGTCCTTCGGATTCCTGGCGCATAATATCTGATCGATGTCTTTCAACTTGAAGTTGAGACTCAAGAAGCCGAACTGATTCAAGCAGCCAGTTCGAAGAGCTGGTGCCAGCAGTAGTAGCCAGTAACTCGAACACTACATCAAGATAGGACTTTGGGGTTGTCTCAGTGTCCTCAATATAGTTTTTATCAGCTTTCTTGGAGAACAACAGGGATGTCTCACTATCTTGGACCTGATCTACATTACTTCCTTTACCATTGCATAACGAGGTACTCTTCTCCAATATTTTATCCGCGTTCTAAAGGAGAAACAAACAAACACATCACAGGTTTACAATGTAGTATATGAAACTCATTTTGGTAAAGCAGTTCAGTAGTAAGGTGGACAGGATAACAACATGAAACAAACATATATCTATGTAGTATGGTCACTGTATGGTCTATATCATTCTAGTTTATGTTGCCAAATCAAGATAGATACAGTTCGAATCATATCTATTTAAGACAAAGCAGCATAGACAGAATATAAGTGTGGGAAACTACACAACAATAACAACACTTGTAATGTGCATGGCATGAGAACATTACTATTTATTCAATTGAAACTGAAATCAAAATAGAGCAAGTTACAACAGCAAACACGTTAAAGAAACAGGTTTAAAACATACCTGTTGCGCCATTGGAGTTTCAATTGCATCCTTCAAATTTGAAATTAGTTGGTATGAGTAAATACAGTGACGCAAGAGCAAAGTAGTATGAACCATAGCTACGGAACCTGACCTGAGAACAATTCTTCTTCTGCTTTAAGCATTGACTTGGGGTTCGGAGTCGTGGTCCTCGTGCTTTGGGCACTGTAGTTGCCTTACTAACTGCTTGTGTTTGGGTGCTCTGTGGTGGAGACGGTCCTGTGTCAACGGGAACTGGGCTACTATCTGCTGGGGTTGGGGTTAGAAGGGGTGTAGCTAGTTCTCTGTCCAACTGGGTAGGGGTACAATCTGCGTGAGTCTGGGTTATGTGTGGTGGGGCTGGTTCTTGGGCAAGTACAACCGTGGTTCTATCTCCGTCGACAGGTAGCATGATCTTTTCTGAAGACCGTGTTTTTACTCCCACAGATACTGCCATCACCCCCTCCAATTGAAATGGCTGATAAACAAGAAAAGTAATTGAATGTACATACATTGTAAGATAGACAGGTGCAATGGATAGTAGGGAAGAAAACATGGCATGAAATAATTCACATTTATGTTGTCTAACCAAACAGAATAGCAGGACATAATTTCAAATATATGATGGCTAATTAAACAGGATAGCATGACACAATTTTACATGTATGATGGCTAACTAAACAGGATAGAATGACATACTTCAAAATATGATGACTATGTAAACAGGATGACATGATATAACTATACGATGTGTCTATTAAAGTGGTTGGCATGCCATAAATCACAAACATGCCGTCGATGGAAACATGATGGCATGATATAATTCACGGATAGAATGACATAATTCAAAATATGATGACCATGTGAACATGATGAGATGATATAACTATATTATGTCTTTAGAAAATGGGTTGGCATGCCATAATTCAGATACATGCTGTCTATGTAAACATCATGGCATGATATAATTCAAATATATGATTTATATACTAAGGAAGTGAGCAGAGGGCAATCGCATATATGATGTGTCAACTAAGGAGATGGCATTCAATATCGTGTATATGATGTAAAAACTAAGCATTGCAATACAACATATGCATGATATGAGTAATATAACCCTGCCAAGTTTGAGCATACACCTCAGGGGGATAATAGGACTGGTCATCTGCCTCTGAATCCTCCTCTGAAGAGCTATATGTAACCAGCAACATATCTGCTTCACCAGGTAGCATTGTCTGCTCTGAAGACCTTGTTTTCACTCTAGATTTCTCCATCACCAATTCAAATGGCTGATGCACAGGAAGAGCAGTTGAATATACAAACATTGTCGACAAAAGCAATGAGAAATACAAAAAAGGACGGCATGATATAATTCACATATATGACGCTTGGCTAAACAGCATGGCATTGCATAATTCACATATATAATGCCTTGCAACAAGATAGCATTGCATAATTCACATATATAATGTCTTGCAAAAAGATGGCATCGCATAATTCACATATATGGTAATTAGACACTAAACAGGTGGCATTAACACAAATCATGTCTAAACTAAGCAAATGAGACCATAGCAATGCAAGATACCATACGCACGATATGAGCAAGATAACCCTGCCAAGTTAGAGCATGCACCTCGGGGGGAATAGGACTGGTCATCTGTCTCTGAATCCTCCTTTGAGGAGCTATCCGTAACCAGCGAGATATGCGCTTCGTCAGATAGCATAGTCTGCTCTAAAGACCTTGTTTTCACTCCAGAATTTTCCATCACCATGTCAAATGGCTGATGCACACGAAGAGTAGTTGAATGTACTAACATTGTTGACAAATGTAATACGTAACGGAAAAAAAGGATGGCCTGATATAATTCACATATAAGATGACTGGCTAAGCAGGGTGGCATTGCAAAATTCACATATATGATGCCTGGCTAAACAAGATGGCATTGCATCATTCACATAAACGATGAATAAACTAAACAGATGGCATTCACACAAAGCATGTCTAAACTAAGCAGTTGACATATTTGATGTATAAAGTAAGCAATGCAAGGCACCATATGCATGATATAACCAACATCAGCATGCCAAGTTAGAGCGAAGACCTCATGGGGTAAATAGGAGTGGTCTTCTGCTTCTGAATCCCCCTCAGAACAGTTATCTTCCTCTTGATTACGATCCGAAATGGGTGGAGGGGGCTGCCTTTGCGCCCACCATGGAGCGACGTCTGCATGAAATTTTATTGCCACGCAAGCCTCGTCTCTTTTGCTCTACATGTTCAGTTCCATTGTGTACAATAACTGACATGCATAGGAATAAAACATAGTGAGATTATGTAAGGAGTGCATGCACAAATCCAGAGTGATGGTAGCAAACTGTGGATAGACCCAAAACCAATGATAGCAGGAAGATAATAGCTTTAGTTAAAAAATACAGATAATGGCTCCTTTAATGTTTGTTTGCACCCAACATGAAACTCATAGTAGACACCTGAGATTAACTAGATAGTAGACATATAGTACTGATTGCTGCCCCAATATGTACCCCACAACCATTTAAAAACTCAAGTTTCAACATAAGTTTGGACCTGAGTCAGAGTCTAATAGGTGAACATGACGATAAAGTAGCATGTCATCATATTAAGCGATGCATAACGTAAGCAGACACGAAAGAGTGCGACCTCTCTTGCGGACCCATGTAGTCCTCAAGGTCATCTGCTTTGTTGATGATGGTAATGCAGTTGTCGTGGCTGCCGGAGGCGGGGAAGAAGATCTGAGGCGGTGAAAGACAGTATGGAGAGGGGATCCCTGCTGTGGTGAACCCTTCCGTCGTTGGAGCAGCTGAGCTGGGGTGGAACACAGCACCGCAGGAGCAGGACAAACCACACAAGGTTTTCTTTGACACATATCTGTAACAGAAGTAATTGTGTAAGGGCTTGTTTGAATTTGAGGATTCTAACAATGCAGGGATAGGAAATAGACAGGAATAGGATAGGAATGCACGTGCAAAACAGAGAATTTAAAAACACATGATTTCTGCCAATCTGGGTGTTTGGTTCACAAGAATTGGAAGATCACGGGATGCAAAGAAGCATGGTGAGATTAAGTCAAACCACAAGCAGTGTACAACCTCTTTGGCGAAGCCATGTCGATCTCAGCGTGATTGGGTTGGCCGGTGAGGATGCTCCGGCGGACTTGGCTGTCGGAGGAGGGGAAGAAGATCTTAGGCGTCTGGAGATGGAGCCCGAGGTACTGCTCCGCTGTGATGGAGGGTTTCATCGTTGGAGCAGCTCCAGTGAGTTGTACGACGCCGAGGCTGAAGTAGGACAAGAGAGACAACGTTAACCTGAGTGGAATTCTAATAGCATCTCCAATAGATGACGTAAAATACATAACCACAAAGTGCTAGATGTATGCATCAGCTGCTCATCTCTGAACTTAACTGTCGAAACTGAATTTAACTGTCGAAACTGAACTTAACTGTCGAAACTGAATTTTGTTGTCGAAACTGAATTTTTCTGTCGAAACTGAATGCACAAGAGGTGAGGCTACACGTCAGTCGACTGACTTTTTCATCTCCGGTCAGTCGATTTTGCAGCCGTTGGATACGAAATCAAGGGCATGCAGTTCATCTTCAACCTCCACCCCCCATGAGCCGCTAGCCACCACCGGCCAAACAGCCGCCCCCCGCCGCCCCGCCCACCCCGAAAACACTCCCCATCGCCGGTCCGCCGCCGCCCCGGCCATCCCTCTAGGCCCCCCGTGCCGAGCTTTTTCTCCGACGATCCCCACGCCACCGCCCCACCACCGCCGGTGACCACCGCCCCCACCCTGAACCCTAAGATAGATAGTGGGGTACTTCTCCGGCGAGCCCCCCTCCCCGCTGCGGCTGGTTCTTCCTTAACTCTGGCGAGCCCCCCCACCCCCTGAAAATCGACTAACCCAAAAGTCGATTCAGTCGACTGAAGTGTAGCTAAATCGGAGCAGCATCGCAAGCAAGAGCAAGAGCGAGAGCAGCAGCGCGAGCAAGAGCAAGAGCAAGAGCAGACCAGGCAGGGGACCGAGAGCAAGAGCAGAGTAGCAGTGCGAGCGAGAGGTAAAGCAGCAGCAACTCCTACTGATGTGGACGTCGCCGCCGAGGGAGCGACGCCATGGAGGAAGTGGCCGGCAACGCCGCGGTGGATGGAGCCGCGCCGTGTCGACTCGGGACCGAGCGCCGGCGGCACCGTGAGATCGAATCAAGAAGAAAATGCGGCGATTGGTGTACAACCTCTTTGGTGGCGCCGATTAGGCTGCAGCTTCATCCGAGGAAACGGTGATGCTGACGCTCTTCCGGTGGTGCAGGTGAAGACGGCGGTGTGGGAATGGAGGTGGCGCGAAAGACAAGGGGAACGTCAGGGCAGCTCCTTTGAGGTGGAGGACGGGGTGGCTGAACCGGCGGGACGACCAGATCAATGACGGATCCTCATCCGGTACGGTGGATGAGGGACATCGAGGTGTTGCTGTGGACGACATCGTCGGGGAAGAGGCTCCGGCTGGGTGGCGGACGGAGGAGGGTGTGGGGCTTCTCGGGTTTTCCCGGCCTCGGTGTACGAATGGGTGGGCGGATGGGATGGGAGTGGGGAACCATGGCTTAGGGACGCGCTTGTCGGAAATGTGGGGTAAGTTACGAAAGTACCCCCACCGATTTGAGGCGTTTCTTTCGGTTCAGGGGTATCACGGGCATTTCGCGTGTCGGGATTTCACAGGAGGTGGGAGTTTTCGTGCGCGTTGTAATTTTGGAGTAGCAAGGCGCGGGTTGAGATGGAGGGAGTTGTCGGAGCACAACGAGACAAAGATATATCTTAAATATTTTGGGCTAACAAGGCGCGGGTTGAAGAGGCGGGAGTTTCGCAGCATGATAGACAGAGACGCTAGCTTGAAATTTCGGCATAACAAGGCGCGGCTTGAAATTTCGGGAGAACAAGCTTAACGTGTACCCAAAAGAAAAAAGACAATTTAGACTAGTATGATATACTACGTACAATGTGTTTAACATGCACAACACACACAGACACCATTTAGACTAGTAAGGTACACATGCATTGCACGCATGAGATTTGGCAACCAAATTATGAATAAATACCACATTATAGCACGTAAGCTTTGAGTCATATATGCATGATGTAGATGTTCGTTTAATTCTTATAGTTCATTTCATTCAAAATCATCTAGTTTTTATAAGAAAGCTAATCTATTTTAAGATTCATGGAATTGTGCATTGTAAGGCATAAAGTAAAAGCAAATCATGTAGAAAAACATTTGGGCAATTCTGGTACGGAAGATTCTAGAACAAAGAAGAAGTGCTTGTGTTTTGAGGTTTGTGCATTATGCTTAAGTTCAACCATAGAGTCTTCTAGATTGTACATGTGGCAAAATCTGGTGCAATCTAGATGATATCCAACGGCCAGTAGTGCTCAAATTTGCGAGCTCTGCGCTATGGGATTGGCCTCAGCCAACGACCATCTTTCAAAGTTAAAGTTATCCGCACACTATATAAAAAATATAAAATATAATATATATATATATAGGGGTATAGATATAGATATGTGATGTGAAAGCCACCCATCATCTCCAATTAGAATAGTGTGTCCATGCACGGATGCAATGTAACCAAACGATGTCTGCCATCAGTGTCTCAAATTCAAACCAGTTTGACCTTGTTCAATGTGTATACATTACAACATGCTCATTTCCAAACCACACCGCGCCGATCTCCGTTATATTCATGCATGCATGGGTTTCAAACATCATGATCTCTTATTGAAATATTTGAATTCAACTTTACATTGATTATGACCTCACCTAGTCTTTTACACCCACACATTGGTCTTCTCTTTATAATTGTACCACTAACTTTCTCTCGTGCATGCAAGCACACACACTACCAGTCGGTATTATCCATCGCACACATGCAATCTTTTTCTTCAGGTCGGTCTCCCATGAAGGCACACACACACATGCCCCTCTCCAACATATCGGGCATTCTTTATCTCTCACGTGCATGCGCAACGATCGATGTTCTATGTGTGTGTGTATATAGCTAGGTCTTTCATAGTTTTCCACATAAACCGATCAATCTATATATCTAGTGAGGTCTCACCCTCTTTCCCACGTCCACATCGATCAATCTATACCTCTCTATATAGGATTACATATATAGCTAATACACCCACATTAATTATATATCCAACGCCCCCTCTCATCATCCATGCCTTCCGCTTCATCTCTCAGACGCGCGCACAATGGCGAAGACAGGGGGCAGCAAGGGCCCTGCCCCCCTAACATCACTATATATCGAGGCTAATATGAATGTGGTCATTAGACAATTGCTGTTAAAAATGGTTTAAGTTGATGAATTGGCCCTCCTCCTAAAGGATTAGCAATGCTTGGCCCCTAGCTCGTGGGACATTTTTCATGGCTCCGCCACTGCACGCAACAGCGCACGTTCTTGCCCCCTCTCTCTAAATATCGATCTCGCAGTTGTGCACTCCTTCATAGTTCCCTCCACTCAGCCCCTCGCACCATCTTCTAGCCCCCCACCGGATTTTTCCACATGTACAATCTAGCAGACTCCATTGTTGAACTTAAGCATAATGCACAAATCTCAAAACAACATTGGTTCTCCTTTGTTCTAGAATCTTCCGTATCATAACTGCCCAAACTTTTTTTCTAGTTGAATTGCCATTATTTGTTTTTACTTTATGCTTTACAACGCACAATTGCATGAATCATAAAATAGATTAAGGGCTTATTTGATTCAAAGGATTCTCGAAGGAATTTTGGAGGATTCTAATCCTTAGGAATTTTTCCTATCTTGGTTGTTTGATTCGTAGGATTGTAA
Source organism: Aegilops tauschii subsp. strangulata (assembly GCF_002575655.3). NCBI lineage: Eukaryota > Viridiplantae > Streptophyta > Magnoliopsida > Poales > Poaceae > Aegilops > Aegilops tauschii. The sequence goes on along the minus strand of NC_053040.3, from coordinate 398,450,815 downwards.
ACCATAGGAATTTTTCCATATGATTCATTTGCACTAGATTTCATAGGAAACATCACATCCACTCAAACCTCTTTGAAAGAATTCTGCATTTTTCTATGCACAATCAAACACTCGTACCATCCTGTAGGATTCATGACGACATTCCACTCTAATCCCATGTTCTTCCTATTCCCGCGTTTTGGAAATCCTACGAATCAAAGAGGCCCTAGGTTTTTTTATAAAAACTAATTGATTTTGAATGAGATGAACTATAAGAATTAAACGAAGGTCTACATCAGGCATATATGACTCAGAGCTTACATGCTATAGTGTGGTATTTATTCATAATTTGGTTGCAAAATCTGACGCATGCAATGCACGTGTACCTTACTAGTACTTCGAGTATGTGCAAAACACAATGGCACGCTACACAGTGTCTCTCTTACAGTTCATGAAGCCACGTGGAACATGTGGAGGCATTGTCGCGACATCCTTGTGTGGATTGATCACAGTGACGTCCTGCTGGTTTCAGTAGAATGTACTCGTCCTCCCTGAGCCGCACTGGCGGTACATGCATGAAGCGAAGATGTGCACGCACGCCACGCACGCACTCATTCCCTCGCACGCACACGCGGGTACACGGGCGGACGCAATTTTGTACCAAGATCCACCCCATGTGATAATTTGACGCGTGTAAAGTCCTTCACTTCATTGATGGTCAATTAATACAGCGCATGCAAATTGAGTGGACGTGAGGGCGGAAGAAAGACATTACTACTCCACTGCGCGCATGCGAGTAGTTAAATCATGGGTTGCTAGTAGTACTTCCATTGGTCTCCTTTGTATTTTGTGCCAATTTTCGACAGTAATATAATATTTATGCATCTGAGCAGTGTAGTCTACTTGAAATTTATGTTCCACTAAACTCATCGGGGGCCGTTTCGGGCCTCGAAACCAAAAACCATCAATTAATCTTTACCTTGTTCCCATCACACTCAAAAGTACTAGTGCTTCAATTAAGTGCAAGCCTGCTCACACCTACCAGTATGTACCAAACCTGAACGTGTTCCCACTATGTAGGTTTTAGTACTAGTGCTAGTACTTAGGTTATAAAAAGGGGAACTACCTAACCAAAAATTACTCTACCTTCCTCCTCACAAGTCCTCCTTCTTCGTCCGTCCTTGCCATGGCTGGTGTGCAGAGCTCTAGGTCGAGAACTACTCGTAACAACGGAGGGGCAACCGCCACGCAGAGACCTCGGAAGATCTCTCACGGGCAGGCGATGGCTCCCAGGAGTGCCCTAGACGCGGAGGCGAACATGCCGAGCTGGCGGCGCTGGAGTCGTTATCCCTCGATGGCATGCCCGATCAGCTCAATAAGCACCTCAATAAGCAGAAGGAGTTCATCCACGGCTTGGTGGAGCTGCTGAAGGAGAGCCTCAACGACATGCCCGCTGAGCTCAGTGAGTAGGGGGAGTTGACCGCCGGCTTGGTGATGCTGCTGAAGAAGAGCATTGCCTCAAAGAAGAAGGCGACCGGCGAAATCCTGCAACTTCAAGAGGACAAGGCGAAGCTCTGCCACGAGCTCGACCTGCTGAAGGAGGAGAACGCCGGCTGGAAGAAGATGCATGAGAATAGTAGTTCCTCAATGAAGATGTTGCAGGCCCTCATCATGGAACAGAAGGAGGAGTTGGCGAAGCTCCGCATCGAGCACTCGGCTGCTGTGAAGGTACGTAATGCGTCCGTGGAACAGATGATGAAGGCTCGCGTCGAGAAATCCCGCGTCATGGACACAATGATGAAGATGGCGGAGGAGACGCGCAAGGAGATGGAGGTCATGGAGGCAATGAAGAAGCAGTTACGACTCCGCAGCCAGCAACCCTTCATGTAGTGAGAACAGCGCCCCAGACTTGTGTGTGCGTCTTCCTTCTTGTTTTGGGGGTGATAATCCTCCTTCTTCTTTTGCTCCTGTGTTTCTTATTTTGCTTCGGGTGTTTCGCCGCACGTGTCACCTTCTCTGTGAGGCATGAAAAGAACAATGCTAAAAATGAGATGACTAGCAAATTAGATCATTCTTTGTCGCCAATAGAACAATGCCTCTTGCTAGTAATATATAATAAGAGTAGAGAGTAGAGGATATGGCACTGGGCTGCCGTGTTTCGTGCTCCTCCGTCGTACTCCAGTGGAAAACTTGAGTATACCGCACGGTTCTTTGCTCCTCCTCAGGTCGTCGGCACATTTATACGAGCAATCAAATCACAAGGCCCCGCCTTCCAGCAGTAATGAGCCGTCAAATCACAAAGGCCCTCGCCTCTCGTGAAAAGGACCAAGCTAGACTGCCCCGCCCTCTAGCCTTTTAAAAAGTGTATACATTTGTACAGTAGTAGTATCGATGGATTGCGCCATGGAGCAAAACTAACAAGATGTAATTAAAGAAAAAAGGTGGTACATATAGAGAGTGCTCGTCGCCAAATTATGCATATACTATATGACACTACCCACTATGAAGGTACTAGTAACATAGACTAGTAACTAGTCTATGCTACTCTCCACTATGACCAGCCAAAGTTGAGGCACGGATACCAACGAGGGCCTGGTTGTGTCTATACTTGGACAACTCACCCGACTGCATGCGCACCAGGCAGACGAAGCTCATATCGTGTTGGTGCCGTGTGCGTCCCACACATTAACCAAAACTGCGTGCCTCCATCTTAGCCTCCGCGTTTTAAACTTCTCAATCTCAAGGCCAAGGAGCAACATGAAACCTATGATAGAGCCAATCGGATGGTTGAGAACACTACAATTCGTACCTACAGATACGTATGTGAGAGAGGACGAGTGCGTGCATGCACCTCTTCTCAGAGTACAAGTGTATGTGGGTGGCATCGACCTAGGGAGCAGTGATGGTGTGTGCGAGAAGTCCCGAGAGATAGGTGTAATGCGTCTAAAAAAAAGACTACTCTATAGCTCGCCACGACGCTATTCCTATCGAACGCCAAGCGTAAGATATGTATCCGACGGTGCCAGGTTTTGCACGTACACAGTAGTAGAAAAAGAACTAGTACCATGGCATATGCTACACCACGGCCGAGAAAACGTGCCGACGTTACGCCATCCGGGAATAGTGCCGCACTTCGAAACTAGAACCGTCAATATATTTTGAGCGCGTCTCATCACATTCCAAATTACTACTACTACCACGCTATATTTAATTGCAAACCTGTTCACACCGATCACAACCTGAACGGTTTCCCACTTAGGAGCGTACTAGTAGTACTCGGTTATAAATACTACTATGCTAAGATGACTGCACATTCCTCCTCAACTCCTCATCCACAAAAAACAATCAAGTCAATCAAACCATGGCCAGCGTGAGTTCTGAGTCGAGAGATTTCCACCAGGGAGAGGTGAGCATGGAAGAGGAAGCACGAGAGATGTCCCGCCTCGCCGCGAAAGCAGCCGACATGTCCAACCGCGCAGCAGTAGCAGCACAGAGGTCCCGCCGTGCCGCCGAAGTAGCACGGAGGTCCCGCCGCGCCGTCGATGTAGCAGACTGGTCCGACCACGCCGCGGAAGCAGATGAGATGTCCCGCCGCGCCGCCAAAGCAGCACGGAGGTCCCGCCGCACCGCGGCGGCCTGGGAAAATTTCTCGCGGGCTGGCGAGGACTCTAACAGGCGCATGCGTGCGATGGTCCATAGCCAGATGGATTAGATCTCCGGCTGGGCGAGGTTGCAGGACGAGGCTACCGGCATCATCCGGCAACTAGGGGAGGGCAATGCGAAGCTCCGGGGCGAGCGCGACCTGCTGAGGGCGAAGATCGCCGGAAGGGCGAAGCAGGCGGAGGAGACCGCTGCCTTGTTGGAGAGGACGGGCGTCATCGTCAAGAAACTTATGGATGAGAATGCCATGCTCCGCATCGAGCGCAACAGGCTAGTGCAGGAATCCGTAGATGCTGCCAAGCAGCGTATTAAGGACATGAAACTGATGAAAGAGATCATCGCCTGCCGCGAGAACTAGTCTCCGCGACCCGCAACGCATAAAGAAAGTAGAGATCAGCGAGCCAGATCATTGTATGCGTCTTCCTTCTTCTTTTGCCCTTGTGTATTTTGGGCGTAGCCGCATGTGGCTTTTTTAATTATCTTCCTAATTATGTAAGACAATTATTATCCACTCTCGTCGTCCTTATATATATTCATCAGTCTTGCTATAAGTCGCAGTAGATGCTATATAGGTCCGTCGGATCTTACATCAAGATCCGTGCAAAATTTTCTTTTCAGATTTTCTTTTTTCTCTCTTAAATCTCAGTCGAGTGAGACATTGCCACGCCATTAAACAGAGGCTCGGGCGCCATTAATGGAGACCTTGGGAGAGAGGTGGACGGCAGATGGAGGTCATAGGGGTCTCCTCCCGATAAGCACGCACAGGGGTCTGATAGCACGCCTCCCGTACTCAAATAGCTACCCTGCATGGCGCCTCCTAGCTAATAAAAAAGGGGACGCGTGGCGGCACGTAAATAGTAAATAGAATGCCCACTGTTTCAATAATACTTGTGTTTCCGATTGTAACGTGACATCACTTGTTCCAAAATGACTTTGTTGATTGTTAATGTGTGCGCCTTCACAAATAGGACAACAAAATTACCACAACATGTTGGTGCCATGTCATGACACCAAGCCAAGTTTCATGATTTTCATGCGTGTTTCGGATTTACAGGAATTAAAAAACCTAGTTCCAGCCGAGCCATGACGCCCACATGTTTGAATTTCATTCCCATTTCTGGCATGGGACCTAGAAATTTACCCGAGGACACACATGTGATTTTTCAACCAGCTTTGGTGCACTTGAGCATGTGCTTGTATTTAAAATTTGAATTATGCACACAAAGGTGACACGTTCCCTCTCAGAACCACGAGCCTTCTTGAGAGAAGCTCCGGTTTGCAAAAAGCTTATACCAAAACTTGCTCCTATTCTACAATTTTTTTTACCACAGCATGGTAGTACCATGACATGACACCATGCCAAGTTTCATGATTTTCAGGCGTGTTTTGGATTTACAAGAATTTTAAAACCAAGCTTCTCAATGTTCTCGGCTGAACCACGATGCCAAGATGTTTGAATTTCATTCCCATTTCTTGCATGGGACCTAGAAATTCACCCGAGGACACACATGTGATTTTTCAGTCAACTTTGGTGCACGGGAGCATGTGCTTGTAGTTCAAATTTGAATTATGCACATCAAATGACCAGAAACTCAATTAATGTATAAAAAAGGCCAAACGAACCCGGAATAATTCCAAAATTTAACAGGGCACTCATATAGTTCCATGTTGCCTCTTTAAAGAAAATCTGGGGGGAGGCAGCGTATATTGTTTCGCACACAAAGGTATAAAGAAATAAAGTAATAAAGAAATTAGCATACCTATTTAATTCTTGGGTTCTTATTATTTATGCCACTAGTTGTGTATCACTACTCAGTTTTGTCATTAGAAGTTACAACTACTCAAAAAATGCCATCGATCCGTGAGATGCCTGCTCAAAAATGCAATTAGATATCTAAAAAATGCCATCGTTAAGTTAGATGTTTGCTCAGAAATGCCATTAGACATTGTTATTTTCACGTCAAACCCGTTGACCATGTTACATGACAAAAATAAGACGATTCTCACAATGATAAGTTAATGGTGTCCAGCACAACACACCCCTCAAATAAAACTAAGCACCCTTGAATTCTTTGACAAAACTAAGCACCCTGAAATTCTTTGACAACTAAACTGCTGGCTATATGATGTTGGCCATATATATTGTACGTATATAATGTCAAGAAACGAGTGGTAGTACTATACCAACTAAAAGATGAAATGTACGAAATATAACAAGAAGAAACATAACATAGTTCTGCTGGGGGCTCAGCACAACACACCCCTCAAATAAAACTAAGCACACCAGAAATTAAACTAAGCAACTAATCTGGTAGACACTGCATTAGAACCACCATGAGCAACGACACTGCCACCTTACTCAGAGTCCTCGTCCACGTCCTCGACTTCGTCCTTGTCCCTCTTCCTCTTGGGCGATACTTCTTTGCTTGAACCGCACACTTGGCTCTTGCTCTTCATCCAAACCTTGTAGATATGGAAACAAAGGTAGCCATCCATTGCAGCGTAGTGGATGTGGTCTATATCTAGTACATTCCACTGCCATGCATGATGATGAAATGTGTACGGAGGTTTCTCTAGTTTACTGTATGAAGGATGAACCATGGCTTCTGCCAGGGTCAGCATTGAAGGCTGAGAGGAGGACACCAGGCTTGCCTTCTGGAGATCGAAGGGCTGGCCTACAATGAGGCCTATCCTACCCAGGATTTCCTTGTTGTTCCTAAAGTCTACAGTAACAAATTTGACTCGGCCGCCCTTGAGGAACTTCTTAAATTCCTCGCACTCAACGTCGGCATGGCATATGTGGTAGACCAAGCATAAGTCCTGCACGCAAACCTGGATCACAGCGGGCTTCTTCTTCTCTGCCTCCTTTAGTTTCTTCTCGCTTCCCAGGACTGTGGTGTACTCAACATCTAGCCCAGCGACCCACTCATCATTTGAGTTTTCGAACATGCGTTTCAAGCGAGCAAGGCATTCTTTCACCGTTGCGGAAGAACGGGTGTAGATGACGTCGAACTCATCGCCGGTGATGGTTCTAACCTTGTACTCACCGCCGATCATGGAGATTTGGGACGCCATGGACTTGGGAGGAGGGTTAGGATTAGTGGAACTGCCGTAATGTGAAAGGACAGGACGACTAGGAGCGGTTTATCGATTGTAAAAATGTCGAGTGGGGGGCACGTGCGAATGGCAGGGTAGTGGCTTGCCTGGTGGATAAATGGATTCATGCACAGTACTATGGGGGCCCAATTAGATATCATGTCTACTCGACACCCAATTAAATGGCTTTCGATGTCATGTCAAGCAACGGGAAAATTACAGGTGATACGAAGCTTTCCATTCTCCCATGATACGGGCTTCCGAGAGCCCTTGGATCTGAGATCGAATGGTTGCATGGCGTGATTCTAGACCTATGGCTGAATATCCTATCCTAGAGGGTTATTCTATAAATTTTCAGCAACTTAGCATGCGACCGTTCGATCTCAGATCCAAGGGCTGCCAGCAGCCCGTATCATGGTCGCGCCTACCACGACCGTCGCCTCGCTCGTGCGGTCGCGCCCTTGGAGATTTAACACGGTGCGTTAGGCTATATGATGTTGGCATTTCATACATAGTCATCACTTAGTCACTCATACAACAAGGTTAGCTATAAGGTTGGCTATAAGAGTATTTTTTGTTTACTTCTCTCTATCTCTTTCTTCATAGTATTTATTGTATTTGCCAAGGAGTGACCTCTTCCAATGAAATGTTGCTTAGATGAGGTGCTATGGGCATTAAATGGCTTAGCAACTCAAGTCCCCAATGCATAGGTGCTTAGTTTTTTGTTGCTAAGTTTGCTTCATCTAGGTACACGCGCTTATCACCGTTTCTTCCTGGGGTCACCAAACTAGTCTCTCTCTTCTTAATTAACTTGCCACATCAGACTTTATGCCTATGTGGCAGGCTTAGCACCTGTAGGATCAAGTAAAATAGTGGGCTATAAGCCCTCTTTACATGGCATTTTTGCATATGTGGGGGAAAGAGGCAAGGAAAAAGTGGAGGAGTGGGCTCTCAAGTAAGAGCCAGCCTCTACATGGTGGAGCATTGTGAGAGGCACCTATATGGAGGTGGTCAGGAATCGGGAGACTCACGCCGGTCGTAGCGCCGCAGTTAAAATGATAATGGCAAGTCAAATCACCGGGCCCCACCTGTCCAGAAGTAACTCGGTGTCAAATCACACAGCCCTACGTTTGCAGCAGCCTACTCCCTCCTCTTCTCGCGTCTCTGTCGAACCAACTAGGTGGAAGTGCCCCGCCTACCGCGCGGGAAAAGCCCCGCCCTCGACTTTTAAATAGTACAGTATACTGATTTTGTATCCATGGATTGCGCCATGGAGCAAAGCCTCAAGAAAATGGCGGTACACATGTACGGAGTATACAGCATGCCCGTCGCGTTCGCGTCGCAAACCAGACGGTCGGTCGGTCTGGCACGCCGCTCTCCGAATGGAACGCGCGTCATATTGCGTTTGCACACACATGTGGGACAGCAATTGGGAACCGACCATAGGCACACTCCCCGGCCCCGCAAGTCGGGTGAGTTAATAGAAGAGAGAGACGAGCGATAGTACTACTAGAGAAGTGTTGTAGGAGTACATACATTGGTACCTGGACGATCCCTGCAAGACACGGAAGATCAGTTCATCCATGCATGTGACCAGACTCCAGCAGACACGCCTGGATTGGCTATCGTCTACATATCGTGCAGGCTGTGTTGTACAGGGTTGTAGTTCTGGTGAGAAATCTAAAAAAAGGTTTCTTGTCATCTCGCAAAATTAGGTGTCATGTGCTTCGGATCACTGTGAGGGTTAAACAGCGCCAACTGAGTTGGGCTAGTCATTGGGGGACATGCACGAAAACTACTCGGCTGCCATCTAGGTCAAGCCGGCTATGTTAATTAGGACATTTATCGACGGACCCCTTTTCTACGAATTTATCTTTAATTTGAGCTTTGATCCTCGTCTAGTTTGTCTGTCGGGATTCATCTTGTCTCCTTTGGGCAGTGAGGTTATGATTTCTTGTCATGTGGCATTTTTTCGTGTTATAAGTTATAATCCGGTGCTTCAGATCAAAATGACAACAACTGCGCCTCCGGGGCACGTGCATGAAGACTTCTCGACAGTCATTGCCGAGGTCAAGCCGGCTCCGGCCGGTAGACAAAAGAAAACTAGTACTCCACTATATAGGCAGGAGCCTCCGCGCTTGCTTGCTAGTGTTGCTCTCTTCACACTGTCTCGTCCTCTCCAGATCTAAACACGACAACGGTGGCCACACTCTCTCTCTCTACTCACCGCTGGTCACAGATCCAGCCGGATCCTCTCCGCCGAGGAAGGTGAGAAGGTGCAATGTTCACGCGGTCGTCCTCGGCGACGGCTCTTACCCACTGCCGGTGTGTCCCGATCAGCATGCCTTGCCGTTCTCTCCCAAGCATCGCTGGTGAGGGAGGGCCTCCCACCCCTTCTTCCTCGCTGCCGTAGTGTGGGCAGATCCGGCCTCCCGCCGCCCACCTAGGGACATCCCGGCAACCCTCAGGTATAACTTCCTTCGAAACCAGCCTTGCTCTACTTCCCGAGCTCCTGACGTCGCTGCATTTGTATCTTTTACTATTTCTCAGGCCCCCTCGTGTAGATAGGATTGATCGGCTGTTCAAAAACCACCTAATTTTTTACTGTTAAGAGGTAAAACTAGTTCATGCACTCGAATCTAGTAGTACTTGGTTCGGACAAGGAAGAAAGGGGGTGGGGGAAGATTTGTTACCTGAATCTAGGACTTGGTCGAAAGAGGAAATAATGGGGGCGAAAAGTAGCAGAGACTGGCTATCCAACTGGTGTCTAGGTCTAATAGGGAAATAAAGGGAACGCAGTACAAACTCAATATAAACCCGATCTATTGGTTGAAAAAGGAAAGAAAGTGGGGACTGGGGGACAAGTCAACAGAGTAATTCCAGCACTAGATTTGCTAGCCTCACACAGTATAAGGTGGCTATATACCGAACAAGAATGGGACCAACCCAGATATCCTCTTCGGATGTTTGTTGCCCCGAGCCGCTCTTATGTAATGCCACTGGTAAAATGTAGCAGTCGCACTGTTTAAGTAAGGACACGTTAAACCAATGTTGTTTTCAATGTAATGCCTCCAGTAATATGAATCAATGGCACTTTTTTTCATGTCCTGCTAAATTTCCCATTAAGATAAGTTGCTTCTTTTCCTTAGAGATGCAACTGTCCTGGTCCGCCTACTCTCCAGGAGCTTCACGACCAACCTTGATGTTCCTCAATTTTATTGCAACTAATGAAGAAGAAACTCTGTGGGTTTCGTTTTCTGATGGAAATGGAACCGGGGCTGGAGCCCTTTTCTTAAAAGAAGAAGAAGAAGTTGCTAGCTCATGGGACATTGCTTCATTTTAGGTGAACTTCACCAAAAGGTCCCATGAATTGAATCATCCATGTTGGTGACTGGTGTCATCCCTTCTACGATGGCGTTGACTGCAGATATGGTTCCCATCACGAGGTATGTTCCTTTTTGGTCTGACCGTTTGCCGAAGATCCTGCATGTTGATCCTGCTCTTGTGCTACTGTTTTGGCACTGCCATGATAAAGCAGTAATGTTATTATTTTGCACCTTAATCTAGTGGCACTATTAATTTGAGGCAATGTTTTGGCACCGCTAGTTCCACTATTTTTTATATATCGAAAGAGGGGGTTGCCTCCGATTTCATTAAAGAAACCCAACCATAGAGAACTATTATCCAACAACATCTCAGTGTAAACGGGCAGTTATGCAACAACTACTAGAACGGACTGAGTACTAGAAGGAGACAAGTTCGCCACATAAGCTAGGCAGGCAGGGGGACGCAACACCAGATCGACCAAGTTCGGATTACAACCCAAATGCTACCACAGAAACATCAGGGGGAAGATACGGACTGAAAGAGCCAGCTTCAATATCCCTGTCTAAGCACCCCCGGCCTTCATCCTTGCGACGCACGGTACACCTCGTTTGCCACCTGCTTGACCCTAGTGTCACTGATAAAATGAAGTAATAATACCGTTAAAATAGAGCGAGTGTCCTCTCTATCATTTCATTTCCAATGTAGATAAAGAAAGTGCTTCTCCTTGTTAATGTATGTTTCATCAACTAGTCCCATTGTTAATGTTTAAGCGTTTCTGCAAACTGGGGTGCTTAATTTTAGTTGATCTGCACAAAAATAGAGATTTGAATGTCTCAAGGCCCCTCCTTGTACTACCGCTGTACACTGATGTTCATCACTGGCAGAAGGTGTATCGGGGAGACTTGGGTCGATTTCCAGTATGATGTAATATTTTCTTCTATTTATTAGTGTATGTTTCATCAACTAGTGCCACTATAATGTAATCACGCCTTTTCATTATCTGTGCAAACAGGGTTATTCAGCTGCATTTTGGTGGAACTGCACAAATGTACGGATGGAACCGGCATATATGTAGAGTGTGAGGTGCCAAGTAAAAATTACCGACACCAACCATGCTCCATCTAAGCATTGGCATCCACCACCATCACTGGGATGTGTGGCGCTCACTGTGGATGGATCTTTCTCGGCAGCAAATCCTCTAACCAAATACTAGTAGCTTAGACTTGAAAAATACTAGTAGCTTATATTGGCAGTTTTCTAGGGGTGTACTCTTTTCTGAAAGAAGCACCAATCTATTTTTCTTTATTTGTACACAGTGTCACAATTTTGACCCAAAGGTCCAGAGCTATTTTAGGGTGATTGGCGTAGTACTCAGAGACTGATTGTAAACATGATTTTTATTAGTTGTCACACTGATTGTAAGCATGAGCAGATGGAAGATTAGGTTAGTGCGAAGCTTACCTTAAACCCTACTGACGCCGTTGAAACGAGGCGAGCGTCGAGGGAACCGTGGAGAACGGCGGGGAAGCGACGTCGCGCCATCCGGCCTCCTCTTGCGGTGGGAGAACGAATACTCCTGTGGCTCCGGCTGGCTCTGCGCCCTCACGAACGGCACACCGTACTCGATCGATTCGTTATCCCCTGGGTGCTCGAACTTCGACCTGTATGCCCACCACCTCCGCCTGACTTTCGCCTCGGGCGAATCTGTCTGCTCCATCGCCCAGAGGAGATACTCGATGAACTCGAAGGACTGCGGCGTGACTGCCGCCGAGGAGTACATCGCCGCCCTCATCGTCGTCGTCTCGCTCTTTCGCATACATTGCCACATGGCCCTCACCGTTCTAGAAATCTCCCACTCATTGTCAAACCAAGTTAGGATCTGCTTCAACCTGGCTAACTTTGCCTGGTCGCCGCCGGTGATCGGCCTGATTCGCTGCTGCATCCCCTCCATAGATGTCCTTCTGAGTGGTCTGGTGCTAGCTTTGGAAGATGGGAGGAGAGACGGTGGTCTTGCAATAGAGAAGAGGTAGAGGCGAGACGATGGTTTTGGAATGGAGATGATGGAGAGGAGAGGGGGTGGTTTTGAAATGGAGAAAAGGGAGAGGTGAAACGGTGGTTTTGGAATGGAGATGATGGAGAGGAGAGGTTCCCCTGCCTTTCGGTCGCTGAGAGGTGGGCCCCGCGCTTGGTGGGACCCATGTGTCAGTGTCTTAATGGCAGGATGGGCTACGTCAGGGGATCCTCGTCCGAGGAGAGAGGAGGTGGTTTTGCAATGGAGAAGAGGGAGAGGCGAGACGGTGGTTTTGGAATGGAGATGATGGAGAGGAGAGGAGGTGGTTTTGCAATGGAGAAGAGGGAGAGGAGCGTGCGGCAGCGATTTAGGATTGAATGAGAGGGCCGGCGCGCTGTGACTGGATCAAAATCAAAATCAATTTACCCTTCAATTAAGAAAGTGACCCCACATTAACTAGTCTCCCTTTTATTCTGGGTCATAATTGACCAGGATTTTCGCAAATAAAATATATGTTATACATTGCAAAAATAATATAATTTGAAAGTACATTCAGATATGAACCAAACGATACAATTTTTGGTGACATGCATTCACATTTTGCTTGTCAAATACAGTACGTGGCCAAACTTTGACCCAAAATACGCAAAACAAAACAAAATACTTCCAAGACCAGTGCCGCTCTTCTCCTCTTAAACCACCGCCGCTCCTCTCATGTTCCAATCTAAATCCAGCGCCGCTCCTCTCCTCTTCCATTTCAAAACCACCGCCCCTCCTCTCCTGTTCCAATCCAAAACCAGCATCGCTCCTCTCCCGTTCTAAACCAAAACCAGCGCTGCTCCTCTCATCTTCCATTAAATATCCACCACCGGCGAGTGAAGGTGCTGTGGAGAAGTAGATCGATGGAGGAGTACAACCGATACGTGAGGATCGCAGACGGCGACCCTATGAAGCTAGCTAGGATGGTGGAGATACAGTCTTGGTTTGACAACAAGGACCAACTAGCGGCGACGGCGACATCCATGGCCAAATATCTGCAACAGAGCGAAAAGGCGATACTCTCGGAGGGAGTCGTGCGGGAGTACATAGAGCTGCTCCTCTGGGCCATGGAGCAAACAGATTCACCGATTCCGATCGTGAGGGAGCGGTGGTGGGAGTATCAATCCCAGATGGAGCATCCACCAGAGATTGAAGGATCGAGCATCTACAGGGTGCCGTTTGTGAGGGTGTCGTGCCAGAGCGAGCCGGTGGAGTCTTCGTCGAACGAACCCAACTGCAAGAGGAGAAAAACAGTTGGCCCGACGACGCTTCCCCACCATCCTCTCCCTCACCGTTCACATTGTCTCACGGGGCGGCTGTCTGCCACCGAGGAATAGGAGGGATTGCCCCCCAGACCAATAGTCGGGCAGGTTGTGAATTGTCAGGAGGAGCTTAGGGTTGCTAGTATTTGCAGGTTGTGAATTGTGTTTTGTGTTGTGTATTTTGAGAGTACTTTCAGATATGAATGTCTTTCGAATTTCAGATTTTGCAGTATTGAGCATATGAAGTATTTTATGAATTCTAGAGATCTATTTTTAGCACTTAAAAAAATGTAGTTTCAAGGAGTATAAAAGTGCAGACAATGTGATTCTCATAGAAGAAACTGCAAGTTTCAGTTTCAGATAAGAAACTCCAAGTTCAGTTTCAGATAAGAAACTACAACTTTCAGAGGCAGAGCATTTATATTAACACGGCCTTTTCAAACAGTGTTAACATCATGCTGGAAGTTTTTTTCATGGTCAAAACTGGAACTACCAGCCAGTTAACATCATGCTGATCAACATTCATACATAGCACATCTTCATATGATGCACAGTCAAAAAGATATGCTATTTTCAAGATGCCCACACAATGTCAAGTGTGCGAAAAACAGAGAAAACGAGGGACGCTGTTGTCTGCCGTTGTGAACATGCTGAACAAACGAGAGGAATTTGGAGAGGACTGTACGTGGAGAGGCGGACAGTCGGGACCCACCAGGTCTATGGCCGTACGCAAGCAAGTGCCTCATCGAAAAAATACTTCCTCCTAATGCTATACTAACGTTGGGGCCCACGGGTTTGTCAACATAGTTACATTTTTTAGGTGCTTCAACGTAGTTACCATAGGAGATAAATTCACAATGAAGCCGGGGAGCTGGCAGGTATCATTTATTATCACCGGGGCAGCAAGTATCAGCTGGGTTTTGGGCTGCCCCGTCTAGGCTTTCTTTTTTAACATGCGCAGCCCACGACCTCGGATGGGAGGTCCATAGGCCTGTTTGTATTTTCTTGAGGGCTGTCATGTATCGACCGGCCTATGGACCTCCCATCCGAGGTTTTATTTTTCCTGAAACATCGGCAGCCCAATTTATGTAATTTTTTTGAAGAAAACGCAGAGGTCTGTTCTATTTTTCTATATAAGAATAGGAACGCCTAGTCCAACTTATGTTTCCCTTCTAACTATATTATATATATTTAAATTATTTTATATGTTATTATATATTATTGTTATTGTCATCATATATTTAACAGATACTTACATATGTAAGAAAACAATATCCCACATCTTATTTAAATATATATATATAACAAAATGCTCAGCCCTGTTTATTTTTCATAACATTGTTGCGCCCACCCCAACATTATAATTAGAATAAGCCCAGCAAAATCATGTATTTCGAGAAAGTGCAAATGGCCTGTATTTTTTTAGGAAAAACATAAATGGGCCGCATGGACGCTACATTATTTGTTCACCGAGGCCAGCTAATGGACTGTAGTTCAAAAAAAAGAGATCAAATGCACTGTAAATTCTACCCCGCAAAAAAAGACTGTAAATTCTGAAAAAATGGGTTGAATACGTGCCACATTTTTGGAGGCTGAAATGTGGGCCAATAGTTCAAAGCCAATGCAAGTCGTTGTCAACTTAGTCAACAAATGATTCTGACATCGTTAGCCGTTGGATTTACATCCAACGACCGGCATCCATCTTCAATCTCTCGTCTTCTTCCTCCAGCGCCGCCGGGACCACCTGCTCCAGCCTCCTGCTGCTAGCAGCTCTGCTTAGCATGGTTCGTTGTGAAGCGCTACTCCACCATTGGCCAGGCCATCCCTCCACCCCTCCACACCTCCTGTTCTTCTCCACCGACTGCCGAACCACACCGCACCAGAACCAGTTAACCCTCGTACACCTGTCCGTCTGCGACTCTACTCCCGCGTCTTCCCATCTCCGGCTCGTTGCTGTCCGGGGCCTCACCGTCATCCACCCCCTTGGATGCGCTCGACGTGGAGTGGTCAACGAATGACACCATCGGAAGTAGAGTGTGCGTGGAGAGGCTGACAGCTGGGTCCAAGGCCACACGCAAGGAAATGCCTCCTTATTACGCGCAAAATAATGATTCCTCCACCTGACAGCTAGGACCCACCGGAAGGGCCTCTGTATTTTGTGAAAAACGTTCCCATCGCTGACAGGTCGGACCCACCAGCTATATCTTCGCACGCAAGGAAGTGCCTCCTTATTACGCACAAAAAAAATGAATACCCCCTGCTAGCTGGGACCCACAATAGTGGGAGGCTGACTTGTGGGCCAACTAAGTTGACGGGGACAGAGGGCTTTGTCAACTTAGTCAATATAAACGATTCTAGCTCTAGTGACCGTACGATGTCCATCCAACGGCCGTAGTGCTTCTTCAACCTCTGGTCTTCTTGCTCCAGCCGCCCAAAGCAGCGCCGGTCGTGCCTCGTGCTCCTGCCTCCCATGGCCGGTTGCGATGCGGCGGAGGCCTCACCGCCCCCTACTACTCCCACCGCTGGCCAGGCCATCCCTCTACTCACCCACACCCCCTGTTATTCTGCGGCGACGGTAGCCTCACACCGCAGCGAACCAATGAACCCTCGTACTCCTCTACGCGTGGGCATCCACTGCCGCGTCTTCCCCGGCTCCGCGTCGTCCCCTTCCTAGGCCTCACCGTCGTCCACCGCCCTGGTGCTCTCGGCGCGACGTGGTCAACGTGATCAAGGAAAGGCTTCCATCGGACGTGGACTGTACATGGAGAGGCTAACAGCTGGGCCCACGGCCGCAGCAAGGAAGTGCCTCCTTATTACACGCAAAATAATTATTCCTCCACCTAACAGTGGGGACCCACCGGACGGGCCACCGTATTTTGCACAAAAAAAAAACGTTTCCCCTTGACTGCTGGGACCCACCAGCTACATCTTCGCACGCAAGGAAGTGCGTCCGGGCAAAAAAAATGATTCACCCCCTGACTGCTGGGACCCACCAGCTACATCTTCGCACGCAAGGAAGTGCCTGACAGTCGGGACCCACCTGGTCGAAGCGTACGTAGCGTTGTCATTCTGGTCGCGAACGTGTACGTACATACTGGTCGATGTAGAGGTGCGCACGTGTCGTAGTAGAGGCGCGCACGTAGCATGTACACGTATGTACAACGGCCAGTGTGCAAGAAAGAAAATACGGCAACGTACGTACATACGGGCAGGGTCTCGAACGCCTACTCGCGCATACGTACGGCCAGGGCTCGTGTACATGGCTGGGTCAGAACGGAGAAACAGCATCGTCGCCGTGTTCATGGGGAGGCAACGGATTGCGTCGTGTTCATCGGGAGGCAACGGAACACGTGGGAGCCAACCGCCTTGGACGGAATAGCCGATGGAAACGAGGCCTGGCATACCGCAGAACGGAGGAAACGGCCTTGTGTTTGACCGGCCACGTTCGAAATGGGATCCTGTTCATCGGGAGGGGTCGGGCGTACTGAAAAATGGAGGAAACGGACCTCCTACGGTCGAAACGGGGGTCCTGTTGATCGGGAGGGGTGTGGCGTACCGCAAAACGTAGGAAACGGACTTGTGTTGGAGCGCTACGGTCGAAACGGGGGTCCTGTTCATCAGGAGGGGTGTGGCGTACCGCAAAACGGGACTCCACGGGATACTGTTCATCTCCACCGTCAACCCCCTCCAGCCTCCACGGGCTACTGTTCATCCACCGTCGACCTCCTCCAGCCGCCACCTGCGACTGTTCATCCACGTGCTCCTGCTCATCCAGCCTCCATCGCGCGCTACTCCACCAGCTACTGTTCAACCAGCCCTCTCCACGGGCTCCTGTTCAACCACCCCTCCACGGGCTACTGTTCATCCAGCCCTCCACCATCTACTGTTCATCCTTCCCTCCACAGGGTGGTCTTGTTCATCCTGCCCTCCACTGGGTCCTGTTCATCCAGCCCCAACCGGCTCGATCGATCGGGGTCCTGTTCATCCAGAGGCAACACCACGGGGTCCTGTTCATCCACCCCCACCGGGAACTGTTCATCCAACCCCCCAGCAACGCTCACTGTTCATCCAGAGGCAGCATCGATCGGCTTCAGTTAGCAGCAGTAGCGAAGGAATCGCTCGATCGGGTTCAGTTAACAGCCATCGATCGATCGCTCGGGTTCAGTAACGCATAGCCTGCAGTGCAATCGCTCGGGTTCAGTTAGAGCCCAACGCCTCGCACCCACGCGCGTGCGTGTACGAGAGAAACGCGCATCGCTCGGCCCCGACCACCCACCGTAACTGGGAACACCCTGATATTTTCCTCGCCCTCACTTCTACCACGGTTTTTTCCATCATGTACGACCCAAAGAATGTCATGCAGCTGCGTCTCCGGCCCGCCCAGGACGAAAAGCCCATTTTCTGTCATGATTTTTTGTCATATAAGTAGAACCCCACCACATCTATGATGATACCTTGTTTTGTCACAATTATCGTCATAGAAGTGTCATAAGTATGACAGAAAAGATTTTCGTTCAGCCCAAAATGTCACGGATGTGTCTTTTCTTTCTAGTGTGTCCACCTGGAACTTCTTTTTTGCTGTTCAACATGTCCGTCCATGAGAAATCTCTTGTTGAAAAACTTACGCCTCATGGACAATAGTAACCTCGCATTCAACAGGAAGAATGTGACAAAGCTTCTGTTTGCCTGGTTGGATGCATATCCTTCCATCGTTATTGTCCTCAAACGAATGTCATGAGAACTGAGAAAATCCTGGTGCTTATTACGCCACCGATTGGATATATGTTTTTCTCTAGGTGTTAGTGCCTAAGTAGACATGAAGATTGAAAACAGTTAAGGTCTGAAAAAAGAGTATGTCAAAAGAGCGACAGTTGAACGTTAATTCTAGTACAATATATATGGGCTTTCAATGTGCATGAAATCATCACCTTTATATATAAATTCTCCAGAGATCGAAAGCATCGCAGCAAGCCCATAATTATGTTCAGATCAAAACTAAACATTCGGATATATAAGATCTTGACAGAATCCAGCAGCATTGATAGGCCATCCATGGACGAACTCTTCATTGAGCATATAACATAATATTAGTACCCAAAGTGTACTCCAAGATGATATAAAACTTATGCGCACAAATGAAAAATGCAGCTTATGATTACAAATGTGTAAATGATAATATACAGTACCTGAAAAAGTGAGGAGCTAGACACCAACTTGTTGTGATCATTAAACGGATCACTAATTACACCCAAGGTCTCCAGTTTGGGCACGGAGACGACAGTTATTTGCGAAGGTTTATAACAATAATGAAGGAGCAACCTTTGAAGTGAAGGGGCATCTTTGATGATGAGCTGTTGTCCTTCAAAACAAATTCCAATGCTTTTAAGGTGAGGCAACTTTATTTGGAGACAACTAATAGCTATTCCCAAAACAATCAGCAAGCTCTCCAGGGCAGGGTAACTGGAGTGGATGATGATGTGGAGTGAGGCCTCCAACAAATAAACCACCACAAGCAAAAGTTTTTTTAGCAGTGGGAGTTGAAGCATTGTAGTAGATCGTCTGGTAGATGGCACCAGGAGAAGGTGGCGGTGTGAAGAGAGGAGGAAAACCACGAGATGGACAATGGTGGTGTGGGCACAAATTCTTGGTGTTCGGTTCGTGGTATGAAACTTTCGTGGTAATGGTAGAACCCAAACTGCTGGAGTTTTTCGAATTCAGGGGATGTCAGCCAAGCATCCACCATGCAGGGTACGGAGAGCAGGTAGCGTGTCGGGATGCTGAGGAATTGAACGGGGACCTGCTGTTGAGAGGAGACGATGGCCGCGAGGAGATCAAATTCAGGAAGGATAGATATCTGACAACAGTCGAGATTGAGGGGCGCGGTGCGCCATAGAGGGCGCCACCGAGTTGAGAGGACTTGTGTGCGGCAGCAATCCTTGGTTGGGAGAAGCGAGATGATCTCCCCAAGGATGTCGTCCGGGATATCGCTAATGCGGTCCACCAGAGATTCTATGGGTTCCTCAGATCTGGGTGGGGGGCTCATCGCTTCTCCCCGCGCTGCCGGGTGCGGGATCTACAATCGGCGTCGCCGCTGGTGGGAGCCTCATCTTCTTGGCGCTGGGGCCAGACGACTCCATTTTCCTTCTGGGTGTTGTGCCGAGCTCGTGGGTTTGAGCAGAGTAGCCAGTGACGAGCCTAGTGGCAGTGCGAGTGGGGAAGAAGGAGGGCTGGGGTTTTCGGTAGGAGTGGAAGAAGAGGAGCAGGCGTTTTCTGTATGAGTGAGGAAGAAGGTGAGCGGGGGTTTTCTGTACGAGTGAGGAAGATGGGGAGGGGGAATTGGGGGGCAACGGAAGCAGGAGAGTCCAACGAGCTGCAGTATAAGTGGAAGCGAGGAGGAAGGAGGGTTTTTCTGGGATCGCCCCCTCTTCAAGAAATATGGGCTTCTCCTCGCAAAAAACAAAAACAAATGGGATTTAAGATGGATAGGCTTTTGCATCGGCCCAGTCGGCTGCCCGTGTTTCATACTGGAGGGCCTTAACACTAGAGGCAGCCCATTTGAGACACTCTACAGCTCTCCAGCTTATTGCCCATTCAAAATAAAATAAGAGACGCCTCCAGCTTAATTATGGCTCCTCATCGGTAACATTTTTCAACTTGAAAAAAAGTTATATCTCCTTTTCGGGCCGGCTTGGCATCCACCAAATTAGAGGATGGTGTACTGCATGCAGACAGTCACACTAGTCGTAGCGCGGCAAAATGAGGGGTCAAATAACATACCCACAATATACATAGATTAACTGGGATTGTGAGGGATTAGATCATGTACAAGCCAAATTCCCCTCCATTCCTCTCCAAACCCCTTGGGAGGAGGTTGAACCGAACAAGGCCTAAGACTAACCACACTGGGAGCAACTTAATTCCATACGGTATCATAATATGATATTCAACCCTCTCTTTCTTCATCTAATTCTACGCCACCTCATCAAATTTGCCTAGTTGGCATGCATGATACTACTTATGATACTCCCATTACAACCAGCCTGGTAGAATCAATATACCTAATCTAAATGGTCGCCGCCCGATCTCTTTGTCCTTCTCCAGCATCCGGCTGAAGAAGAATCGTGCAAGACACCGGCTGTTTTCGCCGGCGTCGCCTCGGCAGTAGCCTTCATGGGATACCAACGGCGGCGTCCTCCCGTGTTCTACTTCTCCACGATGATGGCGGCAGGCGGGGACGTGCTGGCCGTTACCTCGTCGACATCCGCGTAGCCGCATCACGTCGTTGCCATCCGCGGCGGCTTCTTTCTCTGCCTGCATGGCGTGGCTATGTGTGCGTCGATGGCGGATGGTGCAGTCGCAGGCACTGGAGGCGCTGTACGACGCGGCGGCGTCAAGGGCAGCGACGATGCCCGTGCCGCCGTGCTCACCGACAAGCCGACATGGAGCAAGTCGGCACACTTCCTCAAGTTGTATTGGAGCGGCCAGCTGCGGAACCACGCACTGGCTTAATGCGGCAACTACCTTCGACGGGTTAGGTGAGGTAGGTGGAGCAGCGAGCTGCCTCGCTCGTAACTGCCGGGCTCGGCGGGCCACCTAGACGACTTTTATGTCAGAGAACTGCTCTTCCTGCTCGTCGGATGCCGCCGAAAGAGTGGAGAAAATGGTGGAATGAGGAGCTTGGCCGGCGTACTGCTCTTGAATGGACGTGTGTGGACGGAGTGGGTTTCTTGCATTCCACGCGGGTTTCTCTATCTCTACTCTTATAAAAACAGAGTTGGTGATGATGGTGTGCCTACCATCCTGCAATTTAGGCCGTCCGATTTATATCTCACAGATAGGAAGGAAACTATCATAATTTTGCAAAAAGAGATACCCACACCCCTCTCCGCATTTGCAAATAACGCCTTCCCTCATTCATCCTTTTCTCCCACAAGATAAACTACTCATACAAATGCATCTTCATGTTCCGTGCAACGCATGGGCATCTTGCTAGTAAATGTAGGTTTTTGAATGCGGCGAGGAGGCGGGTACAGCTGGGAGTGTAGTGGGCGGCGCCCTCGGCCGGTGTGCCGCTTCAAATAGTGGATGCAGTGAGAGGCCGCGTCTGCCCTTACCCCCTTGACCGTGGACCTTGACCATGTACGTCCGGCTTTGAGGACATTATCCTTGACAGTGTATGCCATCTTGTGTCCAGATCTGAGATGCCACGTGTACCAGATGAATGAATCCAAGTTCGACCACCATGATGCTAGGTGCGAGCCGAGGAACACTGTTGGAGACACCCCCTCATAATTTTCCTACAATGGTCGTTTGATTCATAGGATAGAATGCTATAGGATTTTTTTCCTATGAAATCGCGTGTTAATTGGCAATCTAGCATCCACTCCAACTTTTTTTCACTTCCTTTGTTTTTCCTGTGTCAAACACTCTGGTTTTTTAGGGGAACACTATGTTAATGCTATGGGATTCAAGTGGACATGCCACTCCAATCCTTTAATTTTCCTATTCCTACGTTTTATGTTCCTACGAAGAGAGTACTTGCTCTAAATGATGTGCCGCTGCAAGAGCCGCCTATATTAATTAACCATGCTCTAAAAAGATGGACCGACTTTGGCTATAGTATACTGTACTAGGTTAGTAGTTGACCTTGCGCTTGGCTCTTCGCCTCTTCTGGAAGTCGAACAATAATTATGGTACTACAGTAGTACTTTTGGCAATCTAACACCAAATGAACTGCTGCACGTCCACCGCTTGTAAGCAAAAGTTTCTCCTCATACTGCGAGTCACCGCGCACGCGTTGGCGAGGGAGAAGGCGTAGTAAGCAAGCTTCTCGTCATTTTGCGAGTTGAAGGGACACATCAAACTTATTTAGTACTCTCTCCAAAAAGGGCCGACCATGTCCATGGCTACCATCCCGTGCTCCGTCATTGAGTACATGCACTATTCACGTGCCATCGAGGAGAAAAAATATTGCGTAGTAGGTGCCATCGAAGTGCACGACTCACTTACGCACTACTTATCTGATTATCTCAATTTTCTTGCATGACACGTGCACCTTGATGCTAGATGTCCCACGTGTTGGAAAAAGGATGAACAAAGCTCATGTCAAAAAAAAGTGGAAGAACATAGATTCCCGACGACCGAGAAGGGGCAAGGAACCTCGCGGTGGAGCGTTTGCACCCATAATATGTTATATTATTCAGCGATATAAAATCAACCAAATCTCTCCACATTCCTATACCATTCTATAGTGTGAGAATAACTTTGAATGTTACCTCTGTGGGACACCTAGTTATAGTATATCCAGCAGCCCGTATCGCTTCTCGCTCCTCATCCTTATAGCCTACCAACTGTACCTTATATACACTTGCTCTTTGAGCAAAGGCCTCCCTAAGCACGCATTAATTTCCTGGGCATGCTTCTTTCTACTCAATGTTGCGTGCACTTTGAGCATGTTGGCAACTTCACTGCTAGCTTGCTGGCTCATCTTGCAATTGACGCTAACGCATTGCAACACTCCTGCAAGGCCCAGAGGTTAATTTGAGAACAAGTACCTCGAGGTCAATTTGACACACATGCCTTATAGGTGGACATAAGTCATATCACTTTTTTTGGAAAGATGTCCTTAAGTAACACGATATACCTTCTTTCAAGCCAATTAACATGTGTTTAAAAAACAAATATTATCAAAAAGTAACGCGATAGACCTTCGATTAACATATGTTCAAAAAACAAGTACGACTGCAAGACCCAGAGGTTAATTTGAGAACAAGTACCTCGCGGTTAATTTTACAGACATGCCTTATAGGTTGACAGAAGTCATATCACTTTTTTGGCAAGATGTCGTGAAGTAACACGATAGACCTTCTTTCAAGCCAATTAACATGTGTTCAAAAAACTTTATCAAAAAGTAACGCGATAGACCTTCGATTAACATGTGTTCAAAAAACAAGTACTCCTACAAGACCCAGAGGTTAATTTGAGAACAAGTACCTCGAGGTTAATTTGACAGACATTCCTTATAGGTTGACGAAAGTCATATCACTTTTTTGGAAAGATGTCATGAAGTAACACGATAGACCTTCCTTCAAGCCAATTAACATGTGTTCAAAAAACAAAAAAATATCAAAAAGTAACGCGATAGACCTTCGATTAACATGTGTTCAAAAAACAAAAAATGTCAAAAATTACAAAACAAAGACCTCGAGGTTCAACTAATAGGCCGGAGCACTGTATACATTTAAGCCAACTAAACGTTTATAGTAACCCATCCCATTAGTTTAACATCGAGTCCACTTCCCATTCGGTCACCCATTTGATGACTACTCCAGCCTCATCACAGTTAACTTGGGAGTTCTATTGGATGAGCAATCGGTAGGGGCTGGTCCTTGCCGATATAGGAAGGCTCTTTGCATAGTGGGTAGTAACATAACTGTGGTGACATGCAAATCTTCATTTATTAGGTTATAGACTCATATTGCATTAGGACATGTGATGTTACAGTAACTAGCTAAGTTACTCAAACTACCTCTCTCCTCATTAACTCATTGCCACATAAGCAAATTTGCTGAGTTGGACTCGATGTTACTCCTGAAGTTACTCCCACTGTGGCTGGTCTTATAGTATAACCGAACTCTTTGAGCAAAGGGACTCCCTAAGCACGCATTAATTTCCTAGGCATGCTTCTTTCTACTCAATGTTGCGTGCACTTTGAGCATGTTGGCAACTCCACTGCTAGCTTGGTGGCTCATCTTGCAATTGACGCCGACAGATTGCAGCACTCCGGCAAGGCCCAGAGATTAATTTTAGAACAAGTACCTCGAGGATAATTTAACAGACATGACTCATAAGTTGACAGAGGTCATATCACCTTTTTTGGAAATATGTCATAAAGTAATGCGATAGACCTTCTTTCAAGTCAATTAGCATGTGTTCAAAAACAAAAATTATTAAAAAGTAACGCGATAGACCTTTGATTAAACTGTGTTCAAAAAACAAAAAAAAACAAAAATTACAAAACAACGACCTCGATATTAACTAGATGGATGGGTCACTCCAAAGGTTTATTATAAACCTTTTGCAGTGACCCATCAATCTAGTTAATATCGAGTACACTTCCCACTCGGTCACCCATCTCATGACTACTCCAGCCTCAGCACAGTTAACTTGGGAGTTCTGTTAGATGAGCTATCGGTAGGGAAGTGATGTCTACTATGCAACTTTATTCTTGTAGACACGTGTTGGGCCTCCAAGCACAGAGTTTTGTAGGACAGTGGAAAATTTCCCTCAAGTGGATGACCTAAGGTTTATGAATCCGTGGGAGGTGTAGGATGAAGATGGTCTCTCTCAAACAACCCTGCAACCAAATAATAAAAAGTCTCTTGTGTCCCCAACGCACCAAATACAACGGGAATTTTTATAGGTGCACTAGTTCGGCGAAGAGATGGTAATAAAACCGTAGTAATGATAGTAGATATTGATTTTTGTGATAGGAACAATAAAAAAACAGCAAGGTAGCCAGTAACAAAACTGAGCACAAACAGTATTGCAATGCTTGAAAATGAGACCTAGGGTCCGTACTTTCACTAGTGCAACCTCTCAACAATGCTAATATAATTGGATCATATAACCATCCCTCAAAGTGCGATGAAGAATCACTCCGAAGTTCCTATCTAGCGGAGAACATAAGAAGAAATTGTTTGTAGGGTATGAAACCACCTCGAAGCTATTCTTTCCGATCAATCTATCCAAGACTTCGTACTAAAATAACACCAAATAATTTCAGATTCATAATACTCAGTCCAACACAAAGAACCTCAAAGAGTGCCCCAAGATTTCTACCAAAGAAACAAAGACAAGAACATGCATCAACCCCTATGCATAGATTACCCCAATGTCACCTTGGGAATCCGCGAGTTGAGTGCCAAAACATATATCAAGTGAATCAAAACGATACCCCATTGTCACCATGAGTATTTCATATGCAAGACATATATCAAGTGCTCTCAAATCCGTAAAAGTATTCAAACCGATAAAACGAAATCTCAAAGGGAAAACTCAATTCATCACAAGATAGAGAGGGGAAAACACCATATGATCCGACTATATTAACAAAGCCCGCGATACATCAAGATCGTGACATCTCAAGAACACAAGAGAGAGAGAGAGAGATTAAACACATAGCTACTGGTATAAACCCTCAGCCCCGAGGGTGGACTACTCCCTCCTCATCATGGCGGTCGTCGGGATGATGAAGATGGCCACCGGTGATGATTTCCCCCTCCGACAGGGTGCCGGAACAGGGTCTAGGTTGGATCTCGTGAATACAGAGGCCTTGCGACGGTGGAACTTCTGATCTAGGGCTGCCCCCAGGGTTTTTGGAATATTTTGTGATTTATAGGGCCAAGAGGGGTGCGGGAGGCCACCGAGGTGGGCACAACCCACCTGGGCGCGCCTGGGCCCCCAAGCGCGCCTTGGTGGGTTGTGCCCCCCTCGGGGCAACCCCCAGATGCTATTCTAGCGCGCTGGATGTCTTCTGGTCCAGAAAAAATCCACAAAAAGTTTTGCGGTGTTTGGACTCTGTTTGATATTGATTTCATGCGATGTAAAAAACAAGCAAAAAAACAGCAACTGGCACTGGGCACTGGGTCAATAGGTTAGTCCCAAAAAATGATATAAAGTTGCTATAAAATGATTGTAAAACATCCAAGAATGATAATATGACAACATGGATACTTCATAAATTATAGATATGTTGGAGACGTATCAAGAAGCTGATCCTTGCTGATATAGGATGCCTCTTCATATCCTTTATGACGTACCCGGATGACCGCCTGTTGCTGCCCAATGGCCAATGCCATGTCCCCCACGAATGTAGAAGCTTCCCTCCCTCGTCTAGCTGGTTCGCGCGTTTTCCCCTATTTTTTGCCGCCTGTCCGCCTATAGAACCGCCTTGTGCCGACCAATTCCTCTCCAAGCACCTAGGGAGGCAGTTGAGCCAAACAAGTCTAACTTGTTTCTAGTGGGTACATTGACGTGGCATCGAAAGGGTGTGATAGCTGACTCTAGCAAAATAATTGACTACCACGTTTGCATACATGAGCATGGGGCCCACTTGTCAGCGTGCTAGACCGAGGAAGGAACGCAAGAAAAAATGGAGCACGGAAGGGTGCAAATCGATTGGCTCACGTGTGATGACCACTGGAGCAATCCACTCAGATTATACTACGTTAAAAAATTCATGCAAACGCGGTCGGTTATACTGTGAGTAGGTGATCGTGCGCTTGGCTCTTCGCCTCTTCCGGAAGTCGAACAATGATGATGGTACTACGGTATAGATACTTCTTGCAATCTGACACCGAATGAACTGCTGCACGTCCACCTCTTGTATTAAGCGCACTATCGTAAAGCAAAATCTTCTCCTCGTCCTGCGAGCCACCGCGCGCGCGTGAGCGAGGGAGAGGTCGTACTAGTAAGCAAAGCTTCTCCTCATTTTCGAGTTGACGGGACACATCAAAAGTAGTGTATTAGTCTCCAAAAAGGGCTGACCATGTCCATGGCTACCATCCCGTGCTTCATCATTCAGTGTGTGCATGATTCACGTTCCATTGAGAAAATAATGTTACGTACTCTCGTTTCAAAAAAAAGGTGCATACGTGCCATCGAATAGAATAACTTAATTTATAAAAAACGTGCCACCGCGTCATGATCGAACTTTGATTCGTCCACGTGTGGTTCCCATGAACAACTACTACACTCGCCAAATTATCTAGTGAGCTACCTCTTCGTACAGAAATGAGCTCACCGTGTACCCGCGCGTCAGTTATAGGGAAAGAGGCAAAGAGTACCTGCGTCGGTGCCTGCACCTCTTCTTTTCGTGCTCGTATTCCTTTTTTTGGGTGATTCGTGCATGTACTCCACCTACGTTCGTGACCATTGGTGAGTCTCTTCTACTATACTTAACTCCATTTTCTTGCATGACAAATGGACCTAGATGCTGGATGTCCCACGTGTCGGCAAAACTTAGAAGAACGCTTTCCGACGACCGAGAAGGAGCAAGAAACCTCACGGTGGAGCATCTGGACTCTTTATATTTTTATTCGGTGATATAAAATCTACCCAATCTTCTCCACAGTAGACTGGAAGAGTCTGAAACACGGCAGCCCAGTGTAGTTACGTCATACATGGCCAACCCACACTATCACCATATTTCTTGGCCTCCGTGCGACACCTAGCTCTAGTAATCCACCAGCCCGTATCGCTTCTCGATCCTCGTGTCTCAAAGTGCGGCGGGCTGGCGATTTTGCCGTCTATTGAGGTCGGTTAACTCATCACATGTTAGTGACATGCCAAGAGCATTCTAAAAAATTTACTGTACTCTATTGTTATGCCAAGAAGAGGAAGCACTTTGACCGACAGACCAAACAGACGTGCCGTGCCGTGAGTGGGTCCAGTTTCTCATTTTGAACTTGTTTGGTGTAGTAGTAACACTTGGTTTGACTATTGATAAGATTTTATGTAGGGCCTAATGTATTCTTCGAGTTCCCTTTGACTATTGATAAGATTTTATATAATTTGAAAATTATATCATTCGAAGAACCTTTCATGTTCTGTTTCCAAAAAAAGATCCTTTCACGTACGAATTTAATGGTATGCTTTGAGCAACTTGCATGTCCTATACTGCTCTTGTTTGGATACTCTAACTTAGCTAGAGGTTAGACTAACTCATGACTAACCCTGAACTAACTCTAGCCAACGAGGTGTTTGGATGACAGGGTTAGATTGACAATAAATGCACTTTATGGAGAGTGAAAATTGATTTTTCAGTGGGCCCCACGAGAACTAGCTCCAATTAGCACCACTTGGCTGGTGGGATAGAGAGAGAAAAGTGATTTTTCAGTGGGCCCAATGAGAACTATCTCCAATTAGCACCTCTTGGGTGGGATAGTTTTTTTGGTGGGTTTGGTGCAACTTGCTCCAATTTAACCCTCGTGTTTGGATACTTTAGGGCTATTTGAGTCCCAACTAGCTCAAACTAGCTCTAACCCATGGATCCAAACAAGCCCAAAGTTAGTCTCGGAAAACACATTAAGCCCTATATACATGGACAGACGGAGTACATGATACTAGCAAACGCTCACCATTAGTAGTAGTTCATTTTTTGGTTCGATTTTTGATTCAGCTGCTGTGTTGCTACCGTCCAATATTCGCATATGGTTGTTTCTAGAATAGAAAAGGAGGTAGTACTTATTGTGGGAAAGGTGAAGTGATGGTTGCTTCACCTATTACTCTGGGAATATTGGAGTACCAGCGGATTCAACGAAGAGAGAAATGATGTTGCTTCGTCCGAGCAACTTACTGTGGCAAAGGTGGGGCTCTGTGATTTGACTGCTCACTAGTCATTATTACTGCGGCGCAATAACCGTGGTGAATCTTGCCTGCAGTTGTGCACTCAATATTGTTGCATGGCAGGTGGACCCGGATGAAGGATGTCCCACATGTTAGCGAAACAAAGTTGAATTGTTTCTGGCATCGCTATCAATCCATCAGGATTTGTTTATATGTACACATAATTTTCCAGCATAATGAAATTGTACTGTGATGCTATGAAGGTTTCAACTTTGGTTCCCGCAGGAAAAAAAAGGTTTCAACTTAGGATTCATGTGTCCTCTTGCCTCAAGATTGTCTCATTACAACATTCCATCAAATACAAATGAAACTACCATGGCTGCTAATGCATCTCAATGGTTCGCAGATCAGCGCCGATATTCACATCACAACTGAAGACAAAGTTGTGAGAAGGTGTACAAATAAAGAAAAAAAATATAATTGATCGATGTTGTTCATAGGCATGGCTCCATTTCCCGGGCACAGTGTTCATTGGTTGTTAGCTAGTTTCACCCAGCTTTGTAGCCAAAAAAGAGGTGTATGGAGGACATCACAATCCGATCATTTTGTCCAACTCCACTAAAATCGAGTTGATCATCCCTGTTTGCAAATATATTCAGTCAGTGTGATTACAATAATAGTGGAACTAGATGATGAAACATAACACACACAAATAGAAGCTGATCACCTCTGTGATCTATCTTTAGGACTAACTACTTGTTGGAGGAGATTAGGCACGGAGTTGGATGAGGAGGATAGCAAAACCAATCTCCCTTTCTGCGGTCCAACAGAAATGTAAAAACATTGCCCGTGTGACATTTTGGCAGAACTGCACAAAACACTCTTAAGAAAAAAAGTGATTTGTGCAGTTCACCAAAAGGTCGCAATAGAAACGAGGTGGAATGGATAGCCCTGTTTGCAAAAGGAGGTAGAAAGGAAATAGTTACTGCCCAATAACACGAGTTGAAGACACATAGCCGACAAAAAAGAAGCATTCCATGTAATAAGGGACAACATGGTGGTTTATCAAAACCGGTTTGAGGACAAGATTGCAAGATGGAACGTATGCCGGCCTAGATACATTTTAAGCAAACAACTAAAGAGGATCCACATGCAGCGACGTGGGAAGATGGGCAGTGGAGCAAGGCCGGTCGGGATATCTGGGGCACTACAAGAAATATGTCAACTAGTGACCTTCTGTCAGTGACCCTGGAAGAATTGGTCATAGATCTATGACCATTTGAGACCAATTGGTCAAAAGCTGTTCAGGGGGCTCCAAACCCTAAACCATTGCGACCATTTTGGTCAGAATGGTCGTAATTTCCATACACGAAATGGTCATAAAGCAAACAGCGCTGGTCGCTGCCTTATTTCTAGTTGTTAACGACCAATATAGATGGTCATAGCCTTGTAAATTATGGTGGGTTGTGATGACCAGGCGCCATCTCATCAGTTTTGCCTATGTGTCATGTCCATGTGTCAATTTTTGCCCTAGGTTGTGAAGCAACCTATATTTATGTTATTCCAAAAATTCCCAAAAAATTCTCATAAATTGTTTGGATCATATCTTCATCAAATATGTCAAAAACCTTCCTTCCCTAGTTCAAAAATAACTCAACATTATTCATTTTCCTATTCTGTTCAGAGCAGCACTTTGTGAAGGAAGTGTTATTTATATATTCTTGATTTCCCTAAAAATTTGTGAAGACATTCTTCTTAGTATATGATCATCCTCAGCCAAAACTCACGCCCATTGGCCATGTGCATTTCCCGTACGGCTAATCAAACACTTGGCTGCTAATTCATCTTTGAGCATAGTTCGGTCTCCTCATGAGAATCTTATGTTGTAATTTTCTTCCTAGCACCTACCTGGGGAGTGCCCAACCCACTAGACATGCCTAGGCCGCCCAGAACGCATGGCAACACCACGGTCACACGGTGACCACGCGGCGGGCATGCGAGCTTATGCGCTTTAGAGTTGGGGCCCTCGGCCACCGTCCAAACCTCAATGTCTCGCCATAAAACCATGTATTTTTGACTAAATAGATACTTATTTACCTAGAAATGATTTTTGGAAAAATTAAGACCAAACCATGAGGCAGCTGCAGTTCAAATTTAACCCGCTTCCAGCTGAATCGGCGGGAATTTGTCTTTTTCACCAGAGGTGGGTCAAAACTTTTGACACCCAACCATTTTGTCAATTGTGCATTAAATATGGCCTAGTATTTTATAAAATTGATTAGGTCCAATTTTGCAACAAATATATGGTAGGTCCTTCACAAAAAAACTCATTTCGGGCACTCGAAAAATGGAAAATGTATTTTCCGTAAAAAGAAAATGAAAACTCCCTTAGGCAACATTGTTTGGAATTCCAAGATTGATCATTTGAACAAACTATGCCATGAATGTGGCCATAAGATTGATCATTTGGCTTGAAAGACATGAATCTTCACGCATGATAGCTCATTTCTGAGAACACTTTTTTAAAATAATTTCCGTATTACAAGTTTATTATTTTTCCTGGAAACTTGGTCACATATAATGACACAATGCGAAGGTTTTCCAATTTTTTGATATTTTTTGAATTTTTTATGCCTGTTTCAAAATGCGGTCAAAACGGCGGGCTTGACCATTCCTAGCTAGTGGTTGAATCTTAGATTTTTTTTGTGTTTCTCTGATTAAATAGATACTTATGTACCTATAAATGATTTTTGAAAAAAATTAAGAGCAAACTATGAGGCAGCCGCAGTTCAAATTTGACCCGCTTCCAACTGAATCGGCAGAAATTTGTCTTTTTCATGAGAGGTGGATAAAAGCTTTTGAAACCCAACCATTTGGTCAATTGTGCATTAAATATGTCCTAGTATTTTAGAAAATTTATTTGGTACAATTTTACAACAAATATTTGGTAGGTCATTCACAAAAAAACTCATTTTGGGCACTCGAAAAATGGAAAATGAATTTTTCGTTCAAAGAAAATGAAAACTTCCTTAGGCAACATTGTTTGTCATTCCAATATGCACCCTTGTGCACAATATGAGATCATTTGAACAAACTATGTCATGAATGTGGCCATAAGATTGATCATTTGGCTTGAAAGCAATGAATCTTCACACTTGATAGCTCGTTTCCGAGAACACTTTTTTAAAAGAATTGTCGTATTACAAGTTTATAATTTTTCCTGCTGACTTGGTCACATATAATGACGCAATGCGAAGGTTTTCCAATTTCTTGATTTTTTTTGAATTTTTTATGCCCGTTTCAAAATGCGGTCAAAACGGCGGGAATGACCGTTCCTTGCTAGTGGTTGAATCTTGGATTTTTTTGGTATTTCTCTGCTTAAATACATACTTATGTACCTAGAAATGATTTTTGGAAAAAATAAAGAGCAAACTACGAGGTAGATACAGTTCAAATTTGACCCGCTTTCAACTGAATCGGCGGAAATTTGTCTTTTTCACGAGAGGTGGATCAAAACTTTTTACACCCAACCATTTGGTCAACTGTGCATTAAATCTGTCCTACTATTTTAGAAAATTGACTTGGTACAATTTTTCAACAAATATATGGTAGGTCCTTCACAAAAAACTCATTTTGGGCACTCGAAAAATGGAAAATGAATTTTTCGTCCAAAGAAAATGAAAACTTCCTTAAGCAACATTGTTTGTCATTCCAATATGCACCCTTGTGCACAATATGAGATCATTTGAACAAACTATGCCATGAATGTGCCCATAAGATTGAGCATTTGGTTTGAAAGCCATTCATCTTCACACTTGATAGCTCGTTTCTGAGAACACTTTTTTAAAATAATCGCTGTATTACAAGTTTATAATTTTTGCTGGTAACTTGGTCACATATAATGACACAATGCGAAGGTTTTCCAATTTTTTGATTTTTTTTTGAATTTTTTATGCCCGTTTCAAAATGCGGTCAAAACAGCGGGCATGACCGTTCCTAGCTAGTGGTTGAATCTTGGAATTTTTTTGGTGTTTCTCTGATTAAATAGATACTTATGTACCTAGAAATGATTTTTGGAAAAAATAAAGAGCAAACTATAAGGCAGTTGCAGTTCAAACTTGACCCGCTTCCAACTGGATTGGCGGAAATTCGTCTTTTTCACCAGAGGTGGATCAAAACTTTTTACACCCAACCATTTGATTAATTGTGTATTAAACATGGCCTAATATTTTAGAAAATTGATTTGATCCAATTTTGCAACAAATATATGGTAGGTCCTTCACGAAAAAACTCATTTTGAGCACTCAAAAATTGGAAAATGTTTTTTTGCCAAAAACTCATTTCTCACGACACCTTTTAAAAGTTATTTATCTTATTTCTTGTTTGTTATTTTTCCTGAAAACTTGTTCACATTTGGTGACACAATGAGAAGGTTTTGCATTTTCTTTTTGCATTTTTCAGGTCATAAAATAGCTGACATGATTTTAACACATTAATTTTAGGCAACTATGACCTATTTAGATGGTCATAACATCATACTGCATCCTGATTGGTCCGTGGACATCTCACGCGGATCACGCATCATACGGCGTCGGATGCTCGCGGATCCAACGGCCGTCCTCAACCCTTCCACACCAACCCTGAAACCCTAACTGGTCATTTTCCATGCACCCCACCCGCCTCCTTTCTTTCCCACATCCATCCATCGATCCCCTTCCATCTTCTCGCTTAGCTTCAGTCTTCTGTCGTCGTCCTCCCCATCTCACATCTGCATCGCGCCGCCCCTCCTTCCAATCCCGTCCGGCGTTGCCGCACCCCACACCCGTTGCTGCCCCCACTCCTCTAGTGCCATCGTCTAGCCACTCCAGCGCCGCCTCCCTCCCCATCGACCAGCGCCTCACTGGTCGTCCAGCGCCGCCACCACGCCTCCAACGCCAGTCTCCCACCCCACCGAGCGCCGAGCCCTCGCCATCCAGCACCGCCCACCTCCCCATCAAGCACCTCCCCATCAAGCGCCGCCAAGATTCCGGGAGAGACCCCCGCCGCGATGCCGAGAAGGTGGCAGGTCTGGGGCCGGCCCGGCGGTAGCCAAGTCTGGGTCCCCGCCCCCGACCCTGATGCGCCGCCCCCGCCACCGCCCGCCGCAGCCCCGCCTCTTCCTCCGCCGGGGCACGCCGCGGGGACAGCCGCCGCTTCATTCGAGGACGCGCCGGTCAAAGGTTCCCCCCCCATAGTGCTCTCATCTCGGCGTGGATTCCTTCCTAAAAATGGTGATGGATACTGACTTGACTGGCGCCTCTCCTGCGTCGTCATTTCTCCGATCCAAAACCCTAGGCCGGGGTGCTGCCGACGGATGCCGCATCGAGTCCATGGCCGACCTCCTCGTCCAAGGTACGGCCTCCTCCCTTCACCTCTTCTATTTGGTCCTTGTCTGTGTGAGCACGCGTGTGCCCCTACCTACATCCTCAACTATTGAAATGGCTGCGCGCGTGCTCAAGCATCTCTAACCGATCCCTATATGGCCTCTTATCTTTAACTCCTCAAATTTGCTCCTCTATAAATTAGTGGTTCCTAGCTGAATCCTTAAACTTAACTCCTTAAAAAAATTAAACACAAATCCATGCGAATTTGATTCAAACTAGTCCATCAAACATGATTTGAACTCGATTCAGACTAGTAGCATAAACTATATTACTACATAAATTTAAATGATATCTAAACTAAAATTGCATAAAAACTAGAACATGTTGTAGTGTCCCTTGCTGTCAAAAACTCGGTGGTGGTGAAATGATGGTGATAGGATTTGTTTTCGGCTTTATGGGCATAGTCCACACTCTGGAATGCTACACCGTTGAAGTTTAAATGAATTGTGCAAAAAAAATTGTTGTCTTCTATTTTACTGGTGTCTATTCTTGTCATGTATAATTGCCATTTAGTACAGAAGGATGCAGGCTTGGAATTCTATCGTTTGATTAAATGAATCAAAACCTGAAGGAGATCTAGATTATCAGTAGAATCACATAGTTGTAATTACCCAGGTGTGCTTGAATAAAATGGCGCTCATTTGCATCATTGTATTTATGCAGAGTTTTAAGAAGAATTCGGGTACGAACGCACTGACCTATACTTGTACATGTGCAGCTGAGGAACCTCCTGTGGGCTACTTCCAAGCATGATGTGTACGTCATGCAAAACTATTCTGTGAGGCACTGGTGGTCCTTACTCAGGAGAGGAAAAGAAGTGCTCAACGTGGCATGCCCAAATCAGGTGATCTACCACAGAGCGATGTGATAGTCCTGCATCATCGGAATGCCAGTCAATCTCTGATCCACTGTGCGACCACACTGTTCAGGATATGCGGGGAGGTCGGCCCTTGTCCAGGGTGAAGATCAGCACCATGACGGTGAAAGACAACCTCCTGGCGGCTGGTGGTTTCCATGGGGAGCTGATCTGCAATGTAAGGAGGCCGGAGTAGGCACGCAGTGCACACACAAAGCATTTTTTCTGTGTTGAGAACATGTAGAAATGGAGAGTTGTAGCTTGACACTTAGGTATTTATTATTTTGTTAGTACCTTGGGAGTGAATTCTAGCAGCGAAGCCTCTTCATTTTGAGCAGCGATAGCCTGATTGGTAAACTAGTGCTTTGTGTGTGCTAGTACCTCACAATGTCATCCTTGTATATGCACAGATGAAATTATTCACCCCGCCATTGTCATTGTTTCCTAATCGAGTACAACAAACCTCCTATGGTTTTTTGTGCAAAATAAGTGTGAAACATTGTAGTGCTAACCCAACATGTACCTAAAATTTCTGATGTGTATTTCCTTTGATTCCCTAGGCTTAACCTGGAAGCTATAATAACTTTGAATCGGTCTGTGGGAAATTGGGCACATTGGGTTGGTAAATATAGAACTGTAGAGATGTAGAACTAAAGCGTGGTACTTAGCTATTTAAGTTGTTGGTACTTGGTAGTACCTACACAGTGAAGTCTAGTTGATTCAGGAAAACTTGACTTGAGATTTTCTTTCTTATGATTTACTGATGAAACCTTGATTGTTGAATCTTGATGTAGGCATCCCACCGCCGATCCATATCCATATCAGCTGCGTCATCGGTTCCGCACACAGGTCAACATGCCCTGTTTATATGAATTGTTTTGTATCTAGTGACTAGTTGTCACACTGATTAAAATCTCCGCGCAATGAGCAAGTAATCAGTGGCCGTGAAGCAACGTTTATAATATTTGTATCCTACCATGCAAAGAAGTAATACTTGACTGCTCGCTAGCAAGATTTCAATCATAATCTGTGCATACTTGTTTATGATATTTGTGTGCCCATGTAAAACGTATGTGGTTCGTCCTAGGCTAGATCCCAACCCGCGTTAGATCTGCACACTATGATTTCCTCTTGCCAGTGAGTACTTGTCAGTAGTCGATGGGACTCTCAAGCTTCACTGCTGCTTCTGTTGTATATTTTTTGTAACCATGTTTCTACTTGCAATCAGCATACAATTTTGCGTCAAATGGTTAAATGTTTCCACATTTTGTAGGATTAGTGCATCCTGTTGCTTGTTGCTAGCTGTAGGATCTGACTTTTGGTTGTTGTTTTGGTGATGTAGGCCAAGGGAATGACTACCGTTCCAGGGTCTCCGGTCTGGGAGCTCGTGAAGAAGAACAACTACTTCTTGATCAAGCAGTTCGGCAACAGCAACACCAAGGTGCAGTTCAGCAAGGAGCCAAACAACCTCTACAATATCCAGTCCTACAAGTTCTCGGGTCCGTAGCTCTTTGCACTGTTTTTAACCCTTTTGTTTGCAAGTGTCTCTGCAAGGAGCTAACTTGTTGTGGGGCTGATGTGGTTTCAGGCTTGGCGAACAGCAAGACCATGGAGGTCCAGCCATCAGCGGGAGAGGACAAGGCTGTTGTCCTGTCCACGACCAAGACCAAGAAGCAGAACACCCCTGCCAAGCTCCAGCACAAGACTCTGATGCGCAAGGAGTTCCGCAAGATGGCCATCTGTCAAGAACTAGGTATTAACTCTAGAGTTTTGTACTTGAATTGCCCTTATGCTTGGCTTCTAAGCTACAACTGTAAGTCACGGCTTGTCTCTGCTTCCTCCGTGAGTTCAGAGTTGTGGCATGGCATGCTTGATTTTTTGGTGGACTTGTGTCCCTGATGATGCACCGCTGTTGCACTACCAACCATCAGATGCAGTAGCTGCTCCTGCTTGCTACTCCGCTGCCGCCGCTCGTTGTTTTGCTACTGCTCCTGCTAGTTAGGCACTGCTGCTGCCCCTAAGCACTGCTCGTAGATGCTGCTACTTGCCGCTGTTGATTCCTCCTATAGCCTGGCATCTGCCATTTTAACTTCATGCTGATGTAACATGTGAATCTGTTGGTCCTGCTTATTGTCTTTAAAGAAGTCAATGTACCTACATTATTTTGTGCTCTGTTATTATCTTTGCTTAGTATCAGTTGTGTCTCTTGGAGAGACACTCCTACCTTTTCTGACTTGAGTTGTTAACTATTGTTCCATACTTCTGTTAGCTACAATAAAAAATCTTTGAATTTGGTACTGCATTAGTTTTTACTACTGCTTACATAGAGAGTATTTGCTACTACTAAAACAGCGATTTTGTATGCACTGCTACCTGATGAGTGCTTTCTTTGTAATATTTCACCTTGGCATGCATATGTTTGTTCGGTTTGAACTTTGCATGACATGATATAATTATTTCCAGTGTTTTTCTCAACTTATTTTCATTGACACTTGATATATACTTAGCTTGTACTTGAAGCTGGGGGTTAATGTGGTGATTTTGTTCTACTTGGATGCATTGGTACCCCCATAATCGAGCACATGGATGCAATGGCAAGAAGATCATGGCTGTGCGCATCATCAAGCACACCACGGAGATAATCGACCTCCTCACCGATGGTAACTCAATCTAGATCATCACTTTATACTCTCCTACCTTTGTGATGTTAGTATACTTTTGCTGACTATGCAATGTGACTTACAATTCCTAGCTGTGCATGATGTAGACTGTTGACTGTAGTGTGGTACACTTCCTGGGGCATTGTAATGCCTTACCAAGTAGCAATTGCATGAAGGTCCACAACACAAAAACTATGTGTAATGGATCCATGACTTATAATCTGTACGCGAATACCATGTGTAATGACTGTTATTTTTTGCATCGTCTGAACATTTTTTTGCTGCTGTATTGTTTCTCACTCATGATTGATCTACTGCCAGGTGAAGGTTTTCAAATGTTGAAGAAGGAGGATAATAGGAACTTCTATGATGTCTTGTCATCTATTTTCTTTTCTTTGCTGTAGAATAGTTTTGTTTGGCACTTACTGGTTCCTTGGACATAAAGATATGTACTGCTAGAATGAATGCATGTAAAGATATTTTGAGCTCCTATAATATTCCATGTTGCTTTGAAAATGTATCGGAACTAGGCTAGGCCCAAGATAACTTGTAGTGTGATGTGTTGTAATGTCAATGGCATAATAAAAGAAGTTGGATTGGATCAATTATTTCGGCCCAGCCTAAGATATATTGAACAATTATTTCTGAGGGGAAAACTTGAGAGGCCCAGCAAAGAAATGG
Source organism: Aegilops tauschii subsp. strangulata (assembly GCF_002575655.3). Taxonomy (NCBI): domain Eukaryota; kingdom Viridiplantae; phylum Streptophyta; class Magnoliopsida; order Poales; family Poaceae; genus Aegilops; species Aegilops tauschii. The sequence goes on along the minus strand of NC_053040.3, from coordinate 398,412,473 downwards.
CCTAGCAAAAACAAGACAAAAAATCTGTCAAAAGGGATAGGCCAAGAAATTTAAAAGGCCGAATTACTGGGCCTGGCCCATGTAGCTAGCAAAAATTAACAAAAATATATATTAAAAAGGCTGAATTAATGGGCTCGGCCCATCTAAAGAACTGAAATGGACCGGGCTGATTCTAAGTAACGACCTTTTGAATTGGTCGCAATTTTACCACGTCAGATTGCCACGTCGGATCCGACGTGGCCTGGGCAGACGTGGCCTGGGCAGACAGCCAGTGACCAAAACAAAAGGTCATGTGTTCCACGACCTTCTGTAAGAAGGTCATTAATTTCAGTTTACGACCGCCAGCTTTTGGCCTTTTGTTTTTGGTCAAAAAAAGGTCACAAATGAAAAACAATGACCTTTCAGAGACCAATAGTGAGGGTCACAAGTTGACATATTTCTTGTAGTGGGGGTCATCGGGATGTAACTAGGAGAGCGGCGGCGGGCGCGATCTGCCCATACTGCGGCAGCGAGCAAGTGGCGTAGGCCCTACCGTGCCGGAGCTTCACTTCTACAGGATGCTGCTAACGCGACACTACGATCAGAAACCCTTCGACGAAATTGTGTGTGATGCAATAATCGCAAACGATGGTGTAAAAAACCGTCAAAAAAGGTGCAAAACATTTGCAATGGAGGATGCATCAAACACGGTTTAGATTTTAGTTGCGTGTGCGATGCAGGGCATACAGTTCAGTTCAATTAACTGTTTGCGATGAGGAGGAACAAAAGAAATGGGTAGCCAGATGAAGGTGTGTGCGATATACAATATACAGTTCACTCGGATGAACTGTTTGTGATTAGGCAACACAAAAGAAACGGTCAGTCAGATCAAGGTGTGTGTGATATACGGCATACGATTCAGTTAAATGAACTGTTTTCGATTACGGAAGAAAACAATAAACGGTTCAACTTAACAAGATGTGTGTGATACGCGGGAAAAAGGCCCGGAGGTTAATTCGAGAACAAGTACACAGAGGTTAATTTTACATATATCACTTATAAGTTTCACAGAAATCATATCACTTTTTTTGGAAAACATTTAATTGCGTTGAATAGTGCTCCGTCCTATTAGTTGAATTAACCTTGAGGTCCATGTTTTGGAAATATGTCGTAAAGTAACGAGATAGACCTTCATTCAAGCCAATCAACATGTGTTCAAAAAACAAAAATTATCAAAAAGTAGCGAGATAGACCTTCTTCAAGCCAATCAACATGTGTACAAAAAACAAAAAATGTCAAAAATTACAAAACAAGGACCTCAAGGTTAATTCAACTAATATGATGGAGCACTATATACATTCAATGCAATTAAATGTTTACAGTGACCCATCACATTAGTTAATTTAACATCGAGGCCACTTCCCATTCGGTCACCCATCTGATGACAACTCAAGCCTCAGCACAGTTAACTTGGGAGTTCTGTTAGATGAGCTATCGGTAGGGAAGCTGGTCCTTGCTGCTGTAGGATCCCTCTTTGCATCCTTTATTGGAAACCCGGACGACCGACTGTTGCTGCCCAATGGTCAATGCCACGTCCCCCGCATGGCAGTTTTTGCAGCGGGTAACTGCATCGTTGTGCCGCTCCCGACGCAACCGCATGCACACGAACGTGCGTGATCGTGCGCCGGCCCCAAACACTGGCAGCACAACTTATAAATTGATGCATGGAGTACTAGTTACAGTGATGCATATAATTAAGCAAAGGGATCGCGCATGTCTGTATTGACTGGAATGAGAATGCAATAGCACAATAAGAATTAAGGCCACAATGATGCAATAGCAGTGGTGGTTACAGGAGGCAAGAAGAAAGATGCATCCATCAACGTACGACCTCCTCGACCTCAACTCAGTGCGCCAGGCCACCCACCGGCGGCTAAGGAGCGGCGACTTTTGTGGCGAGGTCAAGGTGCTTCTCAGCAAAGGCATCCAAGGCTTCCAGCCGGTTGAAGAAGGCCAACGTCGTAACGTCCTCACTAGCCTTATAGATACCTATGTACACGATTTGCTCGTACACGTGGATGTGTAGGTCGACGAATTCTCGCAAGGCGAGGCGCCTCGCGGCGAGCGCGACCTCCAGGTGGACATTCTTCGTGGCATCGGCGGGCAGTCGTAGGGCCACCAGTGCTTGAAAGAGGTTCCGACCATGGAGGCCAATTAGGGTGGCAGGCAATGAGGAGCCAGGGCGCGCGGGCTGGAGGAGTATGGCGATGTCGCCCGCGAGTTTCTTGACGACGGTGAACTTGTTGGTGGTGGCAATGATCATCTGGTCCAACTGAGAGTCGTAGCTGGTGTCGACGGCCCATCCACCAGCCGGTCGCCAACACTGTCTGGAGACGATCGTCGGTGCCATGCTGCAGGCCGACGTCGTGGACCATCTGGCACAGCCGCTATCCACTCGCGCGCATTGCTGCCATGGGTCTGGAGTGAGCACTTTTGCGCTTATTAGTGTAGGTGCTTAGGTGCGTATGATGTGGTAGACGCATTGGAATGGAGGGGCACCTTTATATGAGTGCAAACTATGTTGCATTCACATCGTGCTGCCTGTTTTCCCGATCCTCCTCCCATTACTTCCCTCATGCATTCACACGATGCTAATTGATGGAGGATGCATCATTGGCCGTTCAACATTTCAGGAATCGCTACCCTCTCCCTCGTCTGCACTAAAGCCGTATCGGGAACTGCGCCGCCCGCTGTCAAATCGAATAGTACTGCGCCGCCCGCTGCACGCCTGGCTGAAGACGCCTCCTCGCCTTCATCTATGCTTAATTACTGAATTGTAGTTGCAAAAATTAGATACTGCTAGTGATTTTTAGCTTCATATTTAGACAAATTGCAGTGTTACAAGGTTGACAAATGGCAATGTTACTAGATCAACAATGTCAATCCTTCCAGTTTGACAAATGGCAACATACCCAATACGACAGATGCAAATCTTACCAAATTGTTTGTAAGTGGTTGCACACGGGTCATCCAAAAGAACCGTTTGCGTTCAAGAGATGCACAAATCCTGCTCTCACTTTGCATACGGGTATTCCATCTAAAACATTTGCGATCAAGATCCATTAAAACCTATAGCCATTCAAACCAAGACACGTGGCATCACGTGAATGGTTAACAGAACGCACATGGTCTGAATTATACAAACGCTTGAGATATTAAAGTGGTAGCTATTTTTTCAAAATGCCTTTGATGGCTATTATTCTAGTGCGCCTTCTCTCAAAATGGACACGAAAAATACCACAGCATGTTGGGTGCCATTCCATGATAGCATGCCAAGTTTCATGAATTTCAGACGAGTTTTGGATTTACTAGAATTTGAAAATAAAGTATCTCAATGTTTTCCCGGCAATCAATGGTGCCCTTGTGTTTGAAATTCATTCTCATTTCTTGCATTGGACCTAAGCATGCACCCAAGGACAAAGATTTGATTTTTCAACCAATTTATATGCTCTGGAGCATGTGCATGTAGTTCAAATTTGAATTATGCACATAAATGCATAGAAAACTCAGTTAATGCATAAAAATGTCCAAACAAAGCCCAAAAAATCACAAAAATTGACACAACACTCCTATTGTTCTATGTTGACACGAGAAATTTTTTGAAAGCAATAAGGGGCAATGGATATCGTTTCGTCCCCAAAGGTGGGACGTTCCCTACCGAAACCATCGTGCTTGCTGTGAGAAGCTCTAGTTTGTGAGAAGCGTATACCCAAACCTGCCCCAAATGGGACAAAAAATTTACCACGGCATGTTGATGCCGCTCCATGATAGCATGCCAAGTTTCATGAATTTCAGACGAGTTTTGGATTTACTAGAATTTAAAAACCAGGTATCTCAATGTTTGCGGCCGAGTGACGGTGGCAGGGTGTTTGACATTCATTCCCATTTCTTGCATGGGACCTAAGCATGCAACCAAGGACATATATTTGAACTTCCAACCAATTTATATGCATTAGAGCATGTGCATGTAGTTCAAATTTGAATTATGCACATGAATGCATTGAAAACTCAGTTAATGCATAAAAATGTCCAAATGAACCCCGAAAAATCCCAAAAATTGACACAACACTCCTGTTGTTCTATGTTGACATTGGAAAAAATTGAAATCGAGAAGAGGCAATGGATATCGTTTTGTCCCCAAAGGTAGGATGTTCCCTACTGAAACCATCAGGTTTGTTGTGAGAAGCTCTGGTTTGTGAGAAGCATATCCCCAAACCTGCCAAAAAGGGGAAAAAAATTTACCACGACATGCTCATGCCGCTCCATGATAGCATACCAAGTTTCATGAATTTCTGACGAGTTTCGGATTTACTAGAATTTAAAATCCAGGTATCTCAATGATTGCGGCCGAGTGACGGTGGCAGGGTGTTTGACATCCATTCCCATTTCTTGCATGGGACCTAAGCATGCAACCAAGGACACAGATTTGAATTTTCAACCAATTTATATGCATTAGAGCATGTGCCTATAGTTCAAATTTGATTATGCACATGAATGCAAAGAAAACCCAGTTAATGTATAAAAATGTCCAAGCGAACCCCGAAAAATCCCAAAAATTGACACAACACTCCTGTTGTTCTATGTTGACACTAGGAAAAAAATGGAAATCGAGAAGAGGCAATGGATATCGTTTCGTCCAGAAAGGTGAAACGTTCCCTACCAAAACCATTGCCACCTCTTAAGCTTGCGTTGGTTTTTCCCTTGAAGAGGAAAGGGTGATGCAGCAAAGTAGCGTAAGTATTTCATTTAGTTTTTGAGAACCAAGGTATCAATCTAGTAGGAGGTTACACACAAGTCGCCTTATACCTGCACAAACAAATAAGAACCTTGCAACCAACGCGATAGAGGGGTTGTCAATCCCTTCACGGCCACTTGCAAAAGTGAGATCTGATAGAGATAATAAGATAAATATTTTTGGTATTTTTATGATATAAACTGAAAGTAAAGAATGCAAAGTAAAAATAGATTGGAAACTTATATGATGGAAAATAGACCCGGGGGCCATAGGTTTAACTAGTGGCTTCTCTCAAGATAGCATAAGTATTACGGTGGGTGAACAAATTACGGTCGAGCAATTGATAAAAAAGTGCATAATTATGAGAATATCTAGGCATGATCATGTATATAGGCATCACGTCCGCGACAAGTAGACCGAACCATTCTGCATCTACTACTATTACTCCACACATCGACCGCTATCCAGCATGCATCTAGAGTATTAAGTTCATAAGAACAGAGTAACGCATTCAATTTGGAATGTTATACATAGATCATCATTGCATATCATGTTTTATTGCATTTTGACAAATCCTCGACAAATCCTAAGCAACTCAAGGACCCTCGGAGAGAGTTGGGGATTTTCTCGAATTTTCATATTTGATTTTCATCAAATAATAAGACGAGGATTTTATTTTAATTATTTTCTCTCCGGAAAAATATTTCAATTTTAAAATGAACGAGAGGAGAAAATATGACTTCTCCAAAACAATTGAAATCCTGGAGGAAAAATGTTAAAATCATTATTTGGAATTTATTTGGATTTTATTTGCAATTTTTATTGCATTAAAAATATTGCATCTTTTCAAAATATTTATTTTGGATTATAAAAATGTTCACCCTATTCTAGATTTTCTAACTAGACGGAAAATTTATTTCATATTTTTCTGATTTTTATTTATTTTTCTACGTATTATTTTCCGCGGAACTTATTTAAAAAAAAACTGCGCCCGCGCGCCGACTGGGCCAAAGGCCCAGCCGACGACCCAAGCCCCGCCGCCCCATCGTCTCCATCCCGGAGACGGGATCGCCGCCCGAGTCCCGGCCGGCTACGCCGCCGCCCGGTGCCCCCTTCCCCAAGCTCGGACCCCCCTCCTATATATAGCCCCCCCTCTCCTTTTTCTTCACCATCGCCGCCGCCGGAGCCACACCCGTCGCCGCCCGCAGCACGCCCCGCCGCCACCGCAGCACGCCCCGCCGCCGCCGCAGCACGCCTCGCCGCCGCCGCCGCGTTCGCCCGCCGGAGCCGCCGCCCCTCGCCGCCGCACCCCCCGAGCCCCGTACCCCGTCGCCGAGCCCGGAGCCCGTCGGAGCTTCGCCGGAGCCCGTCCCCGTGGTACTGCCGCCGCCCGTACTTTGCTGGTTTTCGTTTTAAAAAAAAAACCTTCGTTTAAAAAAAACCCTAGATCGGTTTTTTTTGGTTTTTATTATTTTGCGAGCGTTCACCGAACCGTTCGTTTTAACGAACGCGTTCGTCGGTTTTTCTCTGTTAACGAACGTCCGTTATTTAACCGTTCGTCCGTTTTTCTTTTCGTCGGATTTTCTCGTTATTTTCTCAGATTCGATTTGTGATCGAATCTTCAATTCTGTTTAACTTCTCGCTCGTTTATCGGAATCAGGCGATTCAAGCGCCTAGAGTTTCGTCTCGAAATTCTCTTTCCGTTTAACCTACTCAAACAAGTTTTTGCTACAGTAAAATTTGACCTAGATCCAGATTAGCAAACGAAGTTTCTTTCTTTCGCCGTTTGACTTTCGTTGCTTCTTTCGAGTTGATTCTTTTTGCAAACCGGAGTTCTTAAGTTGAACTTTCTGGTTGGATCTTTCATTCGAATTTTACCTGTGCATTAGATGAGTACTTATTGTATGCTTGTTTGTTTGCGATAGAGTACCCGGAGTGTGCCGCTTGTTACTTCGAATCGCTAGGTTTTGCGGATCATCAGCAAGGCAAGTAACACTTTGATCATACCCCGTTCATACCCAGTTTTATTGCATTAGATCTCTTTTCCTCAAACACTTGCATGATTAGGATCTAATTAAATTGTGGGAACTGGGAAGTAGTTGAGGTAGTACCTATTACCTGTTTTACTTTATCAAACCCTTGGGAGTTACTTCTACGTTGCTTTTATTATTGCCCTGCTATGCTCGTAGACGTGGATTGGGTTTGAGTGACATCCATGACAGATGTGAGATGTTTATTAATGGTTCAACTTAAGGTGGCAACTAAAACTCACATCTGGGTGGATTGAGGCACCTGGAGAACCCAGTGTTGTCTGTATGTATAAGGTCCGCCACCCAGGCTCAAAGGGATCATAAGATTATTCATGCTAGAAACTTCCGTGTGCAGCCGCAAACTATTATGGGCTCTAGCATAGCTCAGTAGGTTACAGGATCTCTTGAAGAGGTGGACTAGCAGATGTAGGGGAAAGTAGGCGTACCGGTCCATCCAGAGTAAAGAGTGATTGTTTCTGAAAGACTGTGTCTCGGTCATCCATTTCTCAAACATCATGCAGTGCGAGAATCAAGCGGAGGCGATCGAGTCTTGTGGGGAAAAGTGCGCAAACCTCTGCAGAGTGTACAAACTAATCATGATTAGCCGTGTCCCCGGTTATGGACAACTTGAGTATCTAGTACCTGGATTATCATTTGAATCTCATCACCGTGATACTTATAATTAATTTTGTTGGGTTCATGATGACACTTAATTGGGATTGAGTTGGAGGTACCTTCTCAATGTTTCAACCACCATGATAGTTAAATAAAATTTATTCCTTTGAAGTAGGATAAAATTGGCTTTTCGCAAAAACTGTAACCATAGAGCTTTCCACCAGCCATATATGCATATAGTATAGCATTATTATTGTTCATTGCTCTCTATGTGTTACATTGCCAGCATATTCTATGTGCTGACCCGTTTTCGGGCTGCAACGTTTCATGTTGCAGACTTTTCAGACGACGAGTAAGATGCTTTAGGTCGTGGTCTTATACTCAGTGATGCTGCTGGAGTGATGGACTCACTTATCTTCCAAGTCTTCCGCTGTTATCGATTTTAGATGGCCTTAAGCCATGTTTATCATACTTATTCTCTTTGGAGATATTCGATGTAATAAGTGTGTGATTGCTACTCTGTTATAAATCCTCCATTTGTACTGTGCGTGTCAGCATTACTGATCCAGGGATGACACTGGTGCACAGCAGCACAGGGCATTTGTGGTCTGGTCGCTACAAAGTTGGTATCAGAGCACACGCTGACTGTAGGACACGACCACTAAGCTTAAGCCCTAGAAAACTTCTCTCTTCTCATTTCTGACCTCTCTCCACTTTCTACTCTTTTAGGAATGGCGAATGCAAGGAGCAAGTTCATGCAACCAGATGAAGACACGCCGTTTGGTCGACACTTGAAGGAAGTCACCAAGTACTTGAATATAGGAATACCAAGCATCACCGGAACCTACAACGCCACCTTACCTGAAGAGGAGAGCTGGAAGATTCAAGTTATCATTCCAGGAAGGACGTTTGTGCCAATTACGGAACCCATGAGATTGGTTTTCGAAGCACCAACTTGGAGTTTAGGGAAGAGCATGGCCGCACACATCGCCATGGGACGCATTGGAGAAGTCTACCACCAGGAGCTTAAGGATACAATTTACCAAATTTGTGGACGTCGAGACGCGCAATGGGAGATGATCAAGGCCAAGAAGGATGGATCAATTGCAGCTTTCATCCAGGAGCAGAACCAACATATTCGTCGCCAGGAGAACCAGATGTGCACGGACAAGGAAGAACTGAAGAAGGCATTAACAAAGATCAAGGAGCTCCAAGAAGAACTCAAGGCTACACACGAAGATTACTTGGAGGAAATCAACGCACTAGTAGGGAAGATTGACGACCTGGAGTATAAGATTGGAGCTTTCGTGGGAAATCCAGTGCCAAAAGCAGAAGTCGACGAATGCACTTGTCCGGATAACTACATCATCATCGACGACACCGACTCGGAACCAAGTGAAGACGACTGGATTGATGAAGCTGGAGCAGACATCATGGAGTCTTCAACGGATCAGAATTTCTAGTAGACCACCATATTAGTAGTAGTTTTCCCCCATTTAATAGTATAGTTCAAGCACTTTGTAACGCTAGTTAGATCGATTGTTTGGCCTTGTTTGGATTGATTGAGTGATATTGATTGAATTTGTCTCATGAGCATATGGGTAGTGTTTTCTCTCTAGACCTCATTCTATTCTTAACTCTCATCTTTTCTAAACCTATCAGATGCCTCCGAGACACGACACCGGATTTGTTTTCCCGCCAGAGATCACCCAGTTGATTCAGCAACAGAATGCCCTGATGCAAGTGTTAGTTCAGAACCAAGCCAACAACAACCCACCGCCACCACCACCTGGTGATCACTTAGCCCGTTTCTTAAGGCTAAACCCGCCGGTGTTTTCCAGTAGCACCGAGCCGATTATAGCAGATGATTGGCTCCGCAAAGTTGGAAGGTAGTTGACCACTGCAGGATGCACAAATGCGGAAAGAGTGTGTTTTGCCGCACATCAGCTTGATGGACCCGCAGCATCATGGTGGGAGAATTATACAGCCACGCACCCTATTGACACTGTCACATGGGACCAGTTTCAGCAAGCTTTCCGTACAGCTCATGTTTCAGCAGGAGCTATGGCTATGAAGAAGCGTGAGTTTCGCAACCTACGCCAAGGAGGACGTACCGTAGGCCAGTATGTGGAGGATTTCAGTAAGGTAGCACGTTATGCACCAGATGACGTTGCTACAGATGCAGCCAAGCAGGAGAAGTTTCTGGAAGGATTGAATGATGAGCTGAGTATGCAGTTGATGGTAGCAACTTTCAACAACTACCAGGAGCTAGTAGATAGAGCTCTCATGATTGAAGGGAAGCAACAGCAGATTGAAAACCGTAAGAGGAAGTATGGACAAGGGAAGTATAATTCTGGAGCCCAGCAGAAGCCCCGATTTACCCCGAAGTCGGGAGGACAGTTTCAGCATACCCATGGAGGAGGTAGCTCGCACCACCATAATGGCCCCAAGAATGGTAATGGGAATGGAGGAGGAAACGGACAGAACCGCACCAACCCATCTACCCCAACTAAGAGAGATCTAAGTCACATTACTTGTTTCAAGTGCCAGAAGACGGGACATTATGCTACTGATTGTCCCGAAGCCCAAAATGGAAATGGCAATGGAAGCTCTAGGAAGAAGCCGAACCCGTTCAACAAAGGACATGTGAACCACGTGAGCGTGGAGGAGGTTGAAGCTCAGCCTGATGCAGTAATAGGTAAGTTTTTGGTTAAGTCATTTACTGCAACCGTTCTTTTCGATACTGGTGCATCGCATTCATACATATTAAGGGGATTCGTAAACAAGTTTAAGATGTCCACCCAAGTTCTCAAAACCCCTATGTTAGTAACCTCGCCAGGAGCAGAGTATATGGCCACCCAAGGATGTTTTCAGATACCGTTGGCCATTGGTAGGCATGGTTTCCCCTCAGACCTCATTGTTTTGGAACCGCAAGGTTTGGATGTGATTTTGGGAATGGATTGGCTATCGTTGTATGGAGGAAACATCGATTGTGCCAGCAAGACGATTTTGCTTACCACCCCAGAAGGAAAAAGGATCAAGTATGCATCCCGGCATATGCCGAAGAGGACTCAAGTGAATTCCTTATCAGGAGTTGTACAGGAGGAAGTACCAATGGTGAAGGATTATCCGGATGTATTTCCAGAAGAGTTGCCAGGCATGCCACCGGATAGAGACATTGAGTTTTTAATTGAACTTTTGCCAGGCACAGGGCCAATATCTAAGAGACCGTACAGGATGCCCGCAAAGGATTTGGAGGAAATTAAGAAGCAGATCAAGGAGTTACTGGATAAAGGCTATATTCGCCCAAGTTCGTCACCTTGGGGATCACCAGTACTTCTAGTGGAGAAGAAAGATGGATCACTGAGGATGGTCGTTGATTACCGAGGATCGAATGAAGTGACCATCAAAAACAAGTACCCACTGCCGATGATCAACGATTTGTTTGACCGCCTGCAAGGAGCTAAAGTATTCTCCAAGATCGATCTACGATCAGGATACCATCAGTTAAAGATTCGAGAGCAGGATATACCCAAGACGGCATTTACCACCAGATATGGATTGTATGAGTATACCGTTATGTCATTTGGACTGACTAACGCACCGGCCTATTTCATGAACCTGATGAACAAAGTGTTTATGGAGTTTTTGGATAAGTTCGTCGTGGTGTTCATTGATGATATTTTAATCTTTTCCAAGGATGAAGAAGAGCATGAGGAGCATTTACGATTGGTACTTGAGAAGTTCAGAGAACATCAGTTATATGCCAAGTTCAGCAAATGTGAGTTTTGGCTGAAGGAAGTTGGATTCCTTGGACATGTTATTTCTGGAGAAGGAATAGCAGTAGACCCTGCCAAGGTTGACACAGTGACAAGTTGGGAATCACCCACGACAGTTGGAGATATCCGGAGTTTTCTTGGACTTGCAGGATACTACCGGAGATTCATCGAGAATTTCTCAAGGATTGCTAAGCCCATGATTGAGCTATTGAAGAAGGACACCAAATTCAATTGGACCGAGGAATGTGAAGCTAGTTTCCAGGAGTTGAAGAAACGATTGGTTACCTCACCAGTGTTGATTCTGCCAGATCAACGCAAGGATTATGAAGTTTATTGCGACGCTTCTCGTCGAGGACTTGGAGCAGTGCTTATGCAGGAAGGAAGAGTTGTGTCGTATGCTTCACGACAACTTAAACCCCATGAGAAGAATTATGCTACGCATGATTTGGAATTAGCAGCCGTGGTGCATGCATTGAAAACATGGAGACATTTTCTCATCAGAAACCATTGTGAGGTGTACACGGATCACAAGAGTTTGAAGTACATTTTCACGCAGAAGGAGTTAAATCTCAGACAGAGAAGATGGTTGGAGCTCATTAAAGATTATGATATGAGATTGCATTATCACCCCGGAAAGGCTAACATAGTAGCAGATGCGTTGAGCCGCAAGAGTCATGTCAACACCCTCATGACAGGAGAGTTACCTCAGGAGTTAGCCGAGGACCTTCGCGAGCTATGTTTGGAGATAGTCCCAAGAGGCTATTTAGCGACATTGGAGATTCAGTCTACCTTGATGGAAAGGATCAGAGAAGCTCAGAAGTTAGACAAGGAGATTGAAGAGATAAAGGAAAAGATGAGCAAAGGAAAAGCCAAGGGATTTCGTGAGGATGAGCACGATACCTTATGGTTCGAGGACCGCGTATATGTGCCAAATGATCCGGAGATCAGGAAGTTGATTTTGCAAGAAGCCCATGATTCACCATACTCGATTCACCCAGGGAATACCAAGATGTATTTGGATTTGAAGAATACTTTCTGGTGGACCGGAATGAAGAAGGATATTGCGGAGTATGTAGCAGTTTGTGATGTATGTCAGAGAGTGAAGGCAGAGCATCAGAAGCCAGCAGGATTGCTACAACCATTGCCGATACCCGAATGGAAGTGGGATAAAATAGGCATGGATTTTATCACAGGATTACCCAAGACTCGTTTAGGCTATGACTCGATATGGGTTGTAGTTGATCGATTGACGAAAGTGGCTCATTTCATTCCAGTAAAGACCACTTACACCAGTGCTAAGTTGGCTAAGATCTACATGACCAGGATAGTATGTTTGCATGGAGTTCCAAGGACCATTGTATCAGACAGAGGAACCCAATTTACCTCGAAGTTTTGGAAGCAGTTACATGAAACATTGGGAACCAGGCTGGAATTTAGTACAGCATTTCACCTACAGACAGATGGACAGACCGAGAGAGTCAACAGATTTTGGAGGACATGTTGAGAGCATGTGCACTAGATTATGGATCTAGTTGGGACGACAATTTGCCATATGCGGAGTTTTCGTACAACAACAGTTACCAAACCAGTTTGAAGATGGCCCCTTTCGAAGCCTTGTACGGAAGGAGGTGTAGAACACCGTTGTTGTGGGACGAAGTTGGAGACGGTCAGTTGTTTGGACCAGATTTGATTAAGGAGTCTGAACAGAAAGTGAGGTTGATTCGCGATAGGCTCAAGGTAGCCCAGTCCAGGCAGAAGAGTTATGCCGATTCTAAACGAAAGGAGACAGTTCACGAAGTCGGAGACAGAGTGTATCTTCGAGTATCACCACTTCGAGGAGTGAAGCGCTTTGGAGTTAAAGGAAAGTTAGCGCCCCGTTTTATCGGACCATACAGAGTGTTGGAACATATGGGAGAAGTTGCATACAAGTTGGAATTGCCCGAAGGATTGTCTGGAGTACATGATGTATTTCACGTTTCGCAGTTGAAGAAGTGCCACGCAGAGATGGCTAAGATACCGCTAAGAGATACTGTGCCACTGGAAGCGATACAGTTGGAAAGTGATTTGACTTATGAGGAGAAGCCAGTTAAGATTCTCGAATATGCCAGCCGAGTTACCCGCAGCAAGGTCATCAAGTTTCGCAAAGTTCAGTGGAGTCACCACACAGAAGATGAAGCCACCTGGGAGCGAGAGGAAGATCTACGGAAAGACCACTCCCACCTGTTTTCTAGCCAACCCGAATCTCGAGGGCGAGATTCATCTTTAGGGGGGTAGGTTTGTAACATCCCAAATTTTCAATTTGGAATGCTATACATAGATCATCATTGCATATCATGTTTTATTGCATTTTGACAAATCCTCGATAAATCCTAAGCAACTCAAGGACCCTCGGAGAGACTTGGGGATTTTCTCGAATTTTCAAATTTGATTTTCAAACGAGGATTGTGGTTTTAATTATTTTTCTCTCCGGAAAATATTTCATTTTAAAATGAATGAGAGGAGAAAACATGACTTCTCCAAAACAATTGAAATAATGGAGGAAAAATGTTAAAATCATTATTTGGAATTTATTTGGATTTTATTTGCAATTTTTATTGCATTAAAAATATTGCATGTTTTTCAAAATATTTATTTTGGATTATAAAAATGTTCACCCTATTCTAGATTTTCTAACTAGACGGGGAAAATTTATTTCATATTTTTCTGATTTCTATTTATTTTTCTACGTATTATTTTCCGCGGAACTTATTTAAAAAAAACTGCGCCCGCGCGCCGACTGGGCCAAAGGCCCAGCCGACGGCCCAAGCCCCGCCGCCCCGTCGTCTTCATCCCGGAGACGGGATCGCCGCCCGAGTCCTAGCCGGCTACGCCGCTGCCCGTTGCCCCCTTCCCCAAGCTCGGACCCCCCTCCTATATATAGCCCGCCCTCTCCTTTTTCTTCACCATCGCCGCCGCCGGAGCCACACCCGCCGCCGCCCGCCGCACGCCCCGCCGCCACCGCAGCACGCCTCGCCGCCGCCGCCGCGTTCGCCCGCCGGAGCCGCCGCCCCTCGCCGCCGCACCCCGTCGCCGAGCCCGGAGCCCGTCGGAGCTTCGCCGGAGCCCGTCCCCGTGGTACTGCCGCCGCCCGTTCTTTGCCGGTTTTCGTTAAAAAAACCCTTCGTTTAAAAAAACCTAGATCGGTTTTTTCGGTTTTTATTATTTTGCGAGCGTTCACCGAACCGTTCGTTTTAACGAACGCGTTCGTCGGTTTTTCTCTGGTAACGAACGTCCGTTATTTAACCGTTCATCCGTTTTTCTTTTCGTCGGATTTTCTCGTTATTTTCTCAGATTCGATTTGTGATCGAATCTTCAATTCTGTTTAACTTCTCGCTCGTTTATCGGAATCAGGCGATTCAAGCGCCTAGAGTTTCGTCTCGAAATTCTCTTTCCGTTTAACCTACTCAAACAAGTTTTTGCTACAGTAAAATTTGACCTAGATCCAGATTAGCAAACGAAGTTTCTTTCTTTCGTCGTTTGACTTTCGTTGCTTCTTTCGAGTTGATTCTTTTTGCAAACCGGAGTTCTTAAGTTGAACTTTCTGGTTGGATCTTTCATTCGAATTTTACCTGTGCATTAGATGAGTACTTATTGTATGCTTGTTTGTTTGCGATAGAGTACCCGGAGTGTGCCGCTTGTTACTTCGAATCGCTAGGTTTTGCGGATCATCAGCAAGGCAAGTAACACTTTGATCATACCCCGTTCATACCCAGTTTTATTGCATTAGATCTGTTTTCCTCAAACACTTGCATGATTAGGATCTAATTAAATTGTGGGAACTGGGAAGTAGTTGAGGTAGTACCTATTACCTGTTTTACTTTATCAAACCCTTGGGAGTTACTTCTACGTTGCTTTTATTATTGCCCTGCTATGCTCGTAGACGTGGATTGGGTTTGAGTGACATCCATGACAGATGTGAGATGTTTATTAATGGTTCAACTTAAGGTGGCAACTAAAACTCACATCTGGGTGGATTGAGGCACCTGGAGAACCCAGTGTTGTCTGTATGTATAAGGTCCGCCACCCAGGCTCAAAGGGATCATAAGATTATTCATGCTAGAAACTTCCGTGTGCAGCCGCAAGCTATTATGGGCTCTAGCATAGCTCAGTAGGTTACAGGATCTCTTGAAGAGGTGGACTAGCAGATGTAGGGGAAAGTAGGCGTACCGGTCCATCCAGAGTAAAGAGTGATTGTTTCTGAAAGACTGTGTCTCGGTCATCCATTTCTCAAACATCATGCAGTGCGAGAATCAAGCGGAGGCGATCGAGTCTTGTGGGGAAAAGTGTGCAAACCTCTGCAGAGTGTACAAACTAATCATGATTAGCCGTGTCCCCGGTTATGGACAACTTGAGTATCTAGTACCTGGATTATCATTTGAATCTCATCACCGTGATACTTATAATTAATTTTGTTGGGTTCATGATGACACTTAATTGGGATTGAGTTGGAGGTACCTTCTCAATGTTTCAACCACCATGATAGTTAAATAAAATTTATTCCTTTGAAGTAGGATAAAATTGGCTTTTCGCAAAAACTGTAACCATAGAGCTTTCCACCAGCCATATATGCATATAGTATAGCATTATTATTGTTCATTGCTCTCTATGTGTTACATTGCCAGCATATTCTATGTGCTGACCCGTTTTCGGGCTGCAACGTTTCATGTTGCAGACTTTTCAGACAACGAGTAAGATGCTTTAGGTCGTGGTCTTATACTCAGTGATGCCGCTGGAGTGATGGACTCACTTATCTTCCAAGTCTTCCGCTGTTATCGTTGTTAGATGGCCTTAAGCCATGTTTATCATACTTATTCTCTTTGGAGATATTCGATGTAATAAGTGTGTGATTGCTACTCTGTTATAAATCCTCCATTTGTACTGTGCGTTTCAGCATTACTGATCCAGGGATGACACTGGTGCACAGCAGCACAGGCCATTTGAGGTCTGGTCGCTACAACATGATGTAGAGGTATAAACTCAAGCAATATGATATAAACCCCATCTTTTTATCCTCGATGGCAACAATACAATAAGAGCCTTGCTGCCCCTGCTGTCACTGGGAAAGGACACCGCAAGATTGAACCCAAAGCTAAGCACTTCTCCCATTGCAAGAAAGATCAATCTAGTAGGCCAAATCAAACTGATAATTCGAAGAGACTTGCAAAGATAACCAATCATACATAAAAGAATACAGAGGAGATTCAAATATTGTTCATAGATAATCTTGATCATAAACCCACAATTCATCGGATCACGACAAACACACCGCAAAAAGAGTTACATCGAATAGATCTCCAAGAAGATCGAGGAGAACTTTGTATTGAGATCCAAAGAGAGAGAGAAGAAGCCATCTAGCTAATAACGATGGACCCGAAGGTCTGTGGTAAACTACTCACACATCATCGGAGAGGCTATGGTGTTGATGTAGAAGACCTCCGTGATCGATTCCCCCTCCGGCGGAGCGCCGGAAAAGGCCCCAGGATGGGATCTCACGGGTACAGAAGGTTGCGGCGGTGGAAATAGGGTTTCGTGGTGCTCTTGGATGTCTTTGGGGTATATGGGTATATATAGGAGGAAGAAGTAGGTCGGTGGAGCTGCGAGGGGCCCACGAGGGTGGGGGCGCGCCCAGGGGGCAGGCGCGCCTCCCTACCTCATGGCCTCCTCGCTTCTTTCTTGACATCCACTCCAAGTCCTCTGGATCATGTTTGTTCCAAAAATAACTCTCCCGAAGGTTTCATTCCGTTTGGACTCCGTTTGATATTCCTTTTCTGCGAAACAGTGAAATAGGCAAAAAGACAGCAATTTGCACTAGGCCTTCGGTTAGTAGGTTAGTCCCAAAAATAATATAAAAGTGCTTAGTAAATCCCATTAAACATCCAAAACAGATAATATAATAGCATGGAACAATCGAAAATTATAGATACGTTGGAGACGTATCAAGCATCCCCAAGCTTAATTCCTGCTCGTCCTCGGGTAGGTAAATGATAAAAACAGAATTTTTGATGTGGAATGCTACCTAGCATATTTCTCAATGTAATTTCCTTTATTGTGGCATGAATGTTCAGATCCGAAAGATTCAAGACAAAAGTTTAATATTGACTTGAAAATAATAATACTTCAAGCATACTAACAAAGCAATCATGTCTTCTCAAAATAACATGGGCAAAGAAAGTTATCCCTACAAAATCATATAGTCTGGCTATGCTCTATCTTCATCACACAAAGTATTTAATCACGCACCACCCCGATGACAAGCCAAGCAATGTTTCATACTTTTGATGTTCTCAAACTTTTTCAATCTTCACGCGATACATGAGCGTGAGCCATGGACATAGCACTATATGTGGAATAGAATGGTGGTTGTGGAGAAGACAAAAAGGAGAAGATAGTCTCACATCAACTAGGCGTATCAATGGGCTATGGAGATGCCCATCAATAGATATCAATGTGAGTGAGTAGGGATTGCCATGCAACGGATGCACTAGAGCTATAAGTGTATGAAAGCTCAACAAAAGAAACTAAGTGGGTGTGCATCCAACTCGCTTGCTCACGAAGACCTAGGGCATTTTGAGGAAGCCCATCATTGGAATATACAAGCCAAGTTCCATAATGTAAAATTCCCACTAGTATATGAAAGTGACAACATAGGAGACTCTCTATCATGAAGATCATGGTGCTACTTTGAAGCACAAGTGTGGTAAAAGGATAGTAACATTGTCCCTTCTCTCTTTTTCTCTCATTTTTTATTTGGGCCTTTTTCTCTTTTTTTTATGACCTCTTTTTTTATTTTATTTTTCTTTTCGTCCGGAGTCTAATCCCGACTTGTGGGGGAATCATAGTCTCCATCATCCTTTCCTCATTTGGGACAATGCTCTAATAATGATGGTCATCACACTTTTATTTACTTACACCTCAAAAATTACAACTCGGTACTTAGAACAAAATATGACTCTATGTGAATGCCTCCGGCGGTGTACCGGGATATGCAATGAATCAAGAGTGACATGTATGAAAGAATTATGAATGGTGGCTTTGCCACAAATACGATGTCAACTACATGATCATGCAAAGCAATATGACAATGATGAAGCGTGTCATAATAAACGGAACGATGGTAAGTTGCATGGCAATATATCTCGGAATGGCTATGGAAATGCCATAATAGGTAGGTATGGTGGCTGTTTTGAGGAAGGTTGGTGGGTGTATGATACCGGCGAAAGGTGCGCGGTATTAGAGAGGCTAGCAATGGTGGAAGGGTGAGAGTGCGTATAATCCATGGACTCAACATTAGTCATAAAGAACTCACATACTTATTGCAAAAATCTATTAGTTATCAAAACGAAGTACTACGCGCATGCTCCTAGAGGGATAGATTGGTAGGAAAAGACCATCGCTCGTCCGCGACCGCCACTCATAAGGAAGACAATCAATAAATAAATCATGCTCCGACTTGATCACATAACGGTTCACCATACGTGCATGCTACGGGAATCACAAACTTTAGAACAAGTATTTCTCAAATTCACAACTACTCAACTAGCGTGACTCTAATATCACCATCTTCTTATCTCAAAACAATTATCAAGTATCAAACTTCTCATAGTATTCGATGCACTTCATATGATAGTTTTTATTATACCCATCTTGGATGCTCATCATATTAGGACTAATTTTATAGCCAAAGCAAACTACCATGCTGTTCTAAAAGAATATCAAAATAATATAAGTGAATCATGATAGATCAATAATTTCTATAAAATAAAACCACCACCGTGCTCTAAAAGATTTAAGTGAAGCACTAGAGCAAAATTATCTAGCTCAAAAGATATAAGTGAAGCACATAGAGTATTCTAATAAATTCCGATTCATGTGTGTCTCTTCCAAAAGATGTGTACAACAAGGATGATTGTGGTAAACTAAAAAGCAAAGACTCAAATCATACAAGACGCTCCAAGCAAAACACATATCGTGTGGTGAATAAAAATATAGAATCAAGTAAAGTTACCGATAGACGAAGACGAAATAGGGGATGCCTTTCCGGGCATCCCCAAGCTTAGGCTTTTGGTTGTCCTTGAATTTTACCTTGGGGTGCCTTGGGCATCCCCAATCTTAGGCTCTTGCCACTCCTTATTCCATAATCCATCAAATCTTTACCCAAAACTTGAAAACTTCACAACACAAAACTCAACAGAAAATCTCATGAGCTCCGTTAGCGAAAGAAAACAAACCACCACTTAAAGGTACTGTAATGAACTCATTCTTTATTTATATTGGTGTTAAACCTACTGCATTCCAACTTCTCTATTGTTCATACCCTCCGATACTAGCCATAGATTCATCAAAATAAGGAAACAACACACGAAAAACAGAATCTGTCAAAAACAGAACAGACTGTAGTAATCTGTATCAAACAGAAACTTTCTTTAACTCAAAAATTCTACCAAAATAGGACGACCTAAATATTTTTTTTATTGATCTACTGCAATTCGATTCAGTATTTTATCACGTTCTGGTGATTTTTAACAATTGTTTTTGTGAGCAGAAAGTTTCTGATTTTTTCAGCAAGATCAAATAACTATCATCCAAGAAGATCCTATAGGTTTTACTTGGCACAAACACTAATTAAAACATAAAACCACATCTAACCAGAGGCTAGATCAAATATTTATAACTAAACAGAACCAAAAAGCAAGAAACAAAAATAAAATTGGGTTGCCTCCCAACAAGCGCTATCGTTTAACGCCCCTAGCTAGGCATTGATAATTTTGATGATGCTCACATGAAAGACAAGAATTGAAGCACAAAGAAAGCATCATATAGTATATGAAAAACACATCTAAGTCTAACATACTTCCTATGCATAGGCATCTTATAGGCAAACAAATTATCAAGGCAAGCAAAAACTAGCATATGGAAGGAAGCGGAAAGAAACAATAGCAATCTCAACATAACCAGAGGTAATTTAGTAACATGAAAATTTCTACAACCATATTTTCCTGTCTCATAATAATTACATGTAGGATCACAAGCAAATTCAACAATATAGCTATCACAAAACATATTCTCAACACGATCCACATGCATACGAAGTTGACACTCTTCCAAAATAGTGGGATCAACATTAACTAAAGTCATGACCTCTCCAAACCCACTTTCATCAAAAATACCATAAGATTGAACATTATCCAAATATGTGGGATCTAAAGTTGACACTCTTCCAAACCCACTTTCAATATTATTGCAAACACTATTATCAATCTCATATTCATCATGGGGCTTAAATAAATTTTCAAGATCATAAGAAGAATCACCCCAATCATGATCATTGCAACAACTAGTAGACATAGCAAAACTAGCATCCCCAAGCTTAGGGTTTTGCATATTATTAGCACAATTGACATCAAGAGAATTTATAGTAAAATCATTGCAATCATGCTTTTTATTCAAGGAGCTATCGTGAATCTCTTCATCACAAGATAATCTAGTGCAGTCAAATCACTAGAAATTGGTTCATCATAATTGGATCTCTTAAAAAGATTAGCAAGGGGATGAGGATACATAAACTTTTAGCAAGTGAAGATGCAAGCAAAAAGAAGGCACATAACACAAGATCAAACGGAAGGAGGGTGAAGAAAAGGCAAAGGTGAAGTGGGGGAGAGGAAAACGAGAGGCAAATGGCAAATAATGTAATGCGAGGGATAAGAGTTTGTGATGGGTACTTGGTATGTCTTGACTTGACTTGGCAACTGCGCCTGAGATGGCTAGATGCTAGGAGATCAAATCTTGACTTGACTTGGCGTAAACCTCCCCGGCAACGGCGCCAGAAATCCTTCTTGCTACCTTTTGAGCTTGCGTTGGTTTTTCCCTTGAAGAGGAAAGGGTGATGCAGCAAAGTAGCGTAAGTATTTCGCTCAGTTTTTGAGAACCAAGGTATCAATCCAGTAGCAGGTTACACACAAGTCGCCTTATACCTGCACAAACAAATAAGAAACTTGCAACCAACGCGATAAAGGGGTTGTCAATCCCTTCACGGCCACTTGCAAAAGTGAGATCTGATAGAGATAATAAGATAAATATTTTTGGTATTTTTATGATATAAACTGAGTATAGAATGCAAAGTAAAAATAGATTGGAAACTTATATAATGGAAAATAGACCCGGGGGCCATAGGTTTTACTAGTGGCTTCTCTCAAGATAGCATAAGTATTATGGTGGGTGAACAAATTACTGTCGAGCAATTGATAGAAAAGTGCCTAATTATGAGAATATCTAGGCATGATCATGTATATAGGCATCACGTCCGCGACAAGTAGACCGAAACGATTCTGCATCTACTACTATTACTCCACACATCGACCGCTATCCAGCATGCATCTGGAGTATTAAGTTCATAAGAAGAGAGTAACGCATTAGGCAAGATGACATGATGTAGAGGGATAAACTCAAGCAATATGATATAAACCCCATCTTTTTATCCTCGATGGCAACAATACAATAAGTGCCTTGCTGCCCCAGCTGTCATTGGGAAAGGACACTGCAAGATTGAACCCAAAGCTAAGCACTTCTCCCATTGCAAGAAAGATCAATCTTGTAGGCCAAACCAAACTGATAATTCGAAGAGACTTGCAAACATAACCAATCATACATAAAATAATTTAGAGGAGATTCAAATATTGTTCATAGATAATCTTGATCATAAACCCACAATTCATCGGATCTCGACAAACACACCGCAAAAAGAGTTACATCGAATAGATCTCTAAGAAGATCGAGGAGAACTTTGTATTGAGATCCAAAGAGAGAGAAGAAGCCATCTAGCTAATAACTATGGACCCGAAGGTCTATGGTAAACTACTCACACATCATCGGAGAGGCTATGGTGTTGATGTAGAAGCCCTCCGTGATCGATTCCCCCTCCAGCGGAGCGCCGAAAAAGGCCCCAAGATGGGATCTCATGGGTACAGAAGGTTGCGGCGGTGGAAATAGGGTTTCGTGGTGCTCCTGGATGTTTTCGGGGTATATGGGTATATATAGGAGGAAGAAGTTGGTCGGTGGAGCTGCGAGGGGCCCACGAGGGTGGGGGCGCGCCCAGGGGGGCAGGCGCGCCTCCCTGCCTCGTGGCCTCCTCGCTTCTTTCTTGACGTCCACTCCAAGTCCTCTGGATCTCGTTTGTTCCAAAAATTAACTCTCCCGAAGGTTTCGTTCCGTTTGGACTCCGTTTGATATTCCTTTTCTACGAACCACTAAAATAGGCAAAAAAACAGCAACTTGCAGTGGGCCTTCGATTAGTAGGTTAGTCCAAAAAATAATATAAAAGTGCGTAGTAAAGCCCATTAAACATCCAAAACAGATAATATAATAGCATGGAACAATCAAAAATTATAGATACGTTGGAGACGCATCAACCATCAGGCTCGTTGTGAGAAGCTCTGTTTGTGAGAAGCATATCCCCAAACCTGCCCCAAATGGGATAAAAAAATTACCACGGCACGTTGATGCCGCTCCATGATAGCATGCCAAGTTTCATGAATTTCAGACGAGCTTTGGATTTACTAGAATTTAAAAACCAGGTATCTCAATGTTTGCGGCCGAGTGACGGTGGCAGGGTGTTTGACATTCATTCCCATTTCTTGAATGGGACCTAAGCATGTAACCAAGGACACAAATTTGAATTTTCAACTAATTTATATGCATTAGAGCATGCACATGTAGTTCAAATTTGAATTATGCACATGAATGCATAGAAAACTCAGTTAATGTATAAAATTGTCCAAGCGAACCCCGAAAAATCCCAAAAATTGACACAACACTCCTGTTGTTCTATGTTGGCACTAGGAAAAAATTTGAAATCGAGAAGAGGCAACGGATATAGTTTCGTCCAGAAAGGTGAAACGTTCCCTACCGAAACCATCACACTTGTTGTGAGAAGATCTGATTTATGAGAAGCTTATACCCAAACCTTCCCCAAATGGGATAAAAATTTTACCATGGCATGTTGATGCCGCTCCATGATAGCATGCCAAGTTTCATGAATTTCTGACGAGTTTTGGATTTACTATAATTACAAAAGCAAGTACGTCAATGTTTGGCGGAGAGCCACGGTGCCGTGGTGTTCAAAATTCATCCCCATTTCTTGCATGGGACATAAGCATAAACCCATGGACACATATATGATTTTAGAACCCATGTTGGTGGATCGGAGCATGTGTATGTAGTTTAATCTTGAATTGTGCACCTGAAATGGCTAGAAAACCAATTTAATGTATAAAATGTCCAAACGAACCCCGAATAATTCCAATTCTTTTAAGACACACATATAGTTGCATGTTCACTGCAGATAAAGGTTCTAGCAATTCAAACACCACCCATTGCCGCCGTGACCCCATTATGTAATTCAAATCAAGACGAAAAATCAAGTAGATCCCACACAATTTATTATAACCAACCGTGTGAGATGCAGCACAAAATATATTGGAGCACCGTCAGAGTATAGTACGCATACAACTTACGTGAGAAGGTGTGACGGCTACAGTCCACAGCCCGCTCTGAATAAGGGACCGTGTCTGATGACACTTTGCGCACCAGTTTTTTCACTGAAGCGATTCCAAATTTTCGGCTTCCGCGGAAATATCTACCTCCCCGCCCCCTCCCCCTTACCAAAAGCCACATTTCCGCTGTTTCAGCCTTCCTTTCCAAGTTGAAACCTTCACTCCTTGCTTGCAGCACCGCCTCCTCCCCGGTGACCCTCCTTCACGCTGCTCGGCCTCGCCTATCCAGGCAGGTAATCGACACCTGACCCCCATCCTCCTCCTCCCTCCACATCCCACATGCCCCGACCGCCGGTGCGAGCGCGACACCTTCCACCCAAATGACTGACCCCTCCACCAAATAATCGCCGCCCTAAGCCATGGTGCACGCAGTATAGCCAGGATCTCAAGGAGCATTTGGCAGCGGAGAAGCAAATCGCGGCCGCACACACAGATGAGGTTGCGATGGCTGCCATTCGTGCCGACCCCCAGATCTTGGAGGAGCACCTCACCGTCGAGGCCACCTCGACGCCTCGCGCGCCGAAGCCGCGACGCGGTTGGCTGCTTTAAATGATATTTCGTGGCATTTTCTTGAGGCCACCGTCGGTGCCTTCGATGAAGACTACAATGTGTTTTCTCAGCGTGCACGTGCTTACCTCATCTCGAGAGCCAACAGGTTGGTGCCTGGAGCGGCTCGGGCAACTCACCACTACGACGAGGGCACCCACGAAGCGGAGGCCTCGCCCTCTTCCATGTCCAAGGAGCCAATCGTCATTGATATCCCCTACAATGAGGAGTAGCTTGTTTTATTAGCTCACTATAAGGACCCATGTTCAGTTTGCTAGCTATTGCCTTTCCTTAACAAATTCTAGTGAATTGTGCTATCTACTTTTACCATGCAATCTTCTTCTCTAGAGTATATATTCTATATGTCGTGCAATGTGGTGTTCAGTTAACTGTTTGGTTCAATTCTGCAAATGTGATGTTCAATTCTTCAGGGTGCAATTTTCCA
This sequence comes from Aegilops tauschii subsp. strangulata, assembly GCF_002575655.3. NCBI lineage: Eukaryota > Viridiplantae > Streptophyta > Magnoliopsida > Poales > Poaceae > Aegilops > Aegilops tauschii. Next base: position 398,387,697 of record NC_053040.3, on the reverse strand, counting down.
AGTTGTCAAGCATGCTTGGTTTGGTTAACTGTCTGATCTTGTATTAGGAGTATGTTATATTGTGCAATGTGGTGCTCAGTTAACGTTTGGTTCATTTGTTGTGGTCTTTAGTTAACTGTTTGGTTCAATTCTTCAATGCGATGTTCAAAAATTGTTGTGGGTGCATTCTGTTATTGTATACCATGTGAGAAATAAATCGAATTTGGTTGTACTAAATACATGAGAAACAAATACAATTGCTATATTTCCAAGTTGTTAAGCATGCTTGGTTTGGTTAACTATCTGATCTTCTATTAGGAGTATGTTATATTGTGCAATGTGGTGCTCAGTTAACGTTTGGTTCATTTGTTGTGGTGTTTAGTTAACTGTCTGGTTCAATTCTACAATGCGATGTTCAATTGTTGTGGCTGCATTCTGTTATTGTATACCATGTGAGAAATAAATCGAATTTGGCTATACTAAATACATGAGAAACAAATACAATTGCTATATTTCCAAGTTGTTAAGCGTGCTTTGTTTGTTTAACTGTCTGATCTTCTATTAGGAGTATGTTATATTGTGCAATGCGGTGATCAGTTAACGTTTGGTTCATTTGTTGTGGTGTTTAGTTAACTGCATGGTTCAATTCTGCAATGTGATGTTCAATTGTTGTGGCTGCATTCTGTTATTGTATACCATGTGAGAAATAAATCAAATTTGGCTGTACTAAATACATGAGAAACAAATACAATTGCTATATTTCCAAGTTGTTAAGCATGCTTTGTTTGGTTAACTGTCTGATCTTCTATTAGGAGTATGTTATATTGTGCAATGTGGAGCTCAGTTAACGTTTGGTTCATTTGTTGTGGTGTTTAGTTAACTGCTTGGTTCAATTCTGCAATGCGATGTTCAATTGTTGTGGCTGCATTCTGTTATTGTATACCATGTGAGGAATAAATCGAATTTGGCTGCACTTAATACATGAGAAACATATACAAGTGCTATATTTCCTAGTTCTTAATCATGCTTGGTTTGGATAAATGGGTTTTCCATGTGGCTTGAATTAATCTGATGAATCTGCAATGTGCTTATTTATCATTAACATATTTTACTGATAACATGCGAAGCCTTACTTAACCTGATGACTAACTACCTTATATGTGTTGCAGGGAAACAATGGGAAGCACTGAGGTTTACAAGATGGTACTAACTATTATACCTTGTCTTTTTTATTCCTTTGCCCCATTTCCAATATAGAGAAGATATTTATGCACATCATTGTTTTCAGGCCTTTCCAAAGCAGTTCACTGATGATTACCTCTCAAACCACCTCTGTGGTCAGGAGGCGAGGAAAGTTTTCATACAACACCCACGTTTCAATATTGAAGTGTTCCTGAAGAGGTTGAAGGATGGACGGTCAATCATCCATAGGCACTGGCCTAAAGTTGCAAAGACCTTCAACATGAATGAAGGCTCAATATTCACCTTCCGCTTCAGCAGTTTTCCAGATGAGATGCATTTGTCTATGTACCGTCTATGATGCTAATTTCGAAAGGTTCTAGATGTTGCATGTGAAACTTGGTGCTGGTGCAGTTGTGTAATGGGGTAGCTGAGTGCTGAAGCTATATCATGTTGTACTCGGATGTATTTCAATTATGAAATCCTGCTTCCTTAATATGGAAATCAAATATATTATGTGCTTAATATGATTGTCAATTAGATTAGTAAATGTATTATTAATAATAGGGCAATTAGCCTGCTAATTGGGTTTTCCTATTGCAAACGGTTATAGAGAAAACACCATGGGTGATGACCTCAGGCAACACACACAGTTTCTAGGAATAACCCGTGTTGGATCAATGAATAATCACACACGAAATTCTCTTGAAAATTGTTTGCGTTACGCCACCTTGCGCAAACGTTTTCCTTGGATGACTGTGTGGGATGTATATACAAACGGAAACGTTTAGCGGGGACTGACTGTGTGGGATGTACCTGACCGGAAATGATTTCGCCTTTATAATTGTATTTTTTACCACTACTGTACGTACAACTATATTTGGTCGCTCGCCGGTCGCACACGACCTCATTTTGCCGAGCGTGTGTGCCAGGAGGGCATATCCCCGACGGTTTGTGGGTCGTGTGGGAAGGACCCCCCTATCACAATCACTTACTAGGTGACGGTTCCGAACGCCGTCGCGAAAAGGGGTTAAAACCGTTTGAATAGCTAATGATGTTTGCTAAGACTACATCGGTATTTTCCCAAAGAGGAGAGAGTGATGTAGCATAGCAACGGTAGGTATTTCCCTCAATAAAGAAACCAAGGTATCGAACTAGTAGGAGAACCAAGCAACAAAACGTAAACAGCCCCTGCACACAAATAACAGCCACTCGCAACCCGACGTGTTAAAAGGGGTTGTCAATCCCTTTTGGTAACGGCGCCAAAAGGCATGTTGACGGGAGAAAATTGTAATAGATTGAAATAATATATCGCAAATAAAATAAAGTGCAGCAAGATATTTTTGTATTTTTGGTTTAGTAGATCTGAATAAAAATGCAAATAAAAAGTAGATCGCAAGGCAAATATAAGAGAAAGAAGACCCGGGGCCGTATGTTTCACTAGTGGCTTCTCTGGAGAAAAATAGCGAAAGTGGGCAAACAAATTACTGTTGGGCAATTGATAGAACTTCAAATAATCATGACGATATCCAGGCAATGATCATTACATAGGCATCACGTCCAAGATTAGTAGACCGACTCCTGCCTGCATCTACTACTATTACTCCACACATCGACCGCTATCCAGCATGCATCTAGTGTATTAAGTTCATGAAAAAACGGAGTAATGCAATAAGAACGATGACATGATGTAGACAAGATCTGTTTATCTATTATGGCGGTAGATATAGATCTCGTCTTTTTATCCTTAGTAGCAACGATACATACGTGTCGGTTCCCTTTCTGTCACTGGGATCAAGCACCGTAAGATCAAACCCACTATCGGGTACCTCTTCCCATTGCAAGATAAATAGATCAAGTTGGCCAAACAAAACCCAAATATCTGAGAAGAAATACGAGGCTATAAGAGATCATGCATATAAGGGATCAAAGGAACTCAAATAACTTTCATGGATATAAAAAGATATAACTGATCATAAACTCGAAGTTCATCAGATCCCAACAAACACACCGCAAAAAGAGTTACATCATATGGATCTCCAAGAGACCATTGTATTGAGAATTCAGCGAGAGAGAGAGAGAAAGCCATCTAGCTACTAACTACGGACCCGAAGGTCTACAAAGAACTACTCACGCATCATCGGAGAGGCACCAATGGAAGTGGTGAACCCCTCCATGATGGTGTCTAGATTGGATCTGGTGGTTCTGGACTCTGCAGCGGCTGGATGAATATTTCGTCGACTCCCCTAGGGTTCTGGGATTTTTGGGGTATTTATAGAGCAAAGAGGCGGTTCGGGGGGCACCCGAGGTGGGCACAACCCACCAGGGGGGCCTCCTGGCGCGCCCTGGTGGGTTGTCCCCTCCTCGGGACTCCCCCCAGGTGCAACCAGGGCCCAACTTCTTCCATCTGGCCTATAAAAAATCATCATGGAGTTTTGTGGCATTTGGACTCTGTCTGATATTGATTTCCTGCGATGTAGGAAACATGGAAAAACAACAACTTGCACTTGGCACTATGTTAATAGGTTAGTACCAAAAAATGATATAAAATGACTATAAAATGATTATAAAAATCCAAGATTGATAATAAAACAGCATGGAACAATCAAAAATTATAGATACGTTGGAGACATATCAGCATCCCCAAGCTTAACTCCTACTCGTCCTCGAGTAGGTAAGTGATAAAAACAGAATTTTTGATGTGGAGTGCTGTTCGTCAAGTCATATCAAATTCTTTTCTTCATAGCATGGACATTTGGATTTTTATGTGATTCAAAGCAATAGTCTAGTTTTGACATGATAATTTAGATACTCAAGCATATCAACAAGCAACCATGTCTTTCAAAATATCAACGCTAAAATAAGTTATCCCTAGCCCATCATGCTCAAACATTGATCCATTCATGAAACACATTCAAATACTAGCTCTACCCAATAGTTACTCGCGATCATATTGCCTCTTAGTTGGTGCTTTTGTAAGAGAAGATGGAGACTCAAATCCAAAAATAAAAATTGCATAAAGTAAAAGAAAGGCCCTTCGCAGAGGGAAGTAGGGATTTGTAGAGGTGCCAGAGGTCAAAGCGAAAAATTAGAGATAAAAACATTTTGGGAGGTGTATCCATGCTAGATATGCCATAGGTGGTTCCCAAACAGAAAATAAAGTTTATTCCTTTTTCCACCATACTTTCACTTTCCATGGCTAGCCGTATCCACGGGTGCCCTCCATACCAACACTTTCCAAGCAATTTATTATTTGACAACAAAAAGTAAATTCATTTTTGCATTTTGGGACTATGAATCCCTAAAACCTTTGCCTTACTCTCGTGCAATGACAAGTGAATAACCACTCATTGTGAGAATAACACATCTAGCATGGAAAATATTAGCCACCCGTTACCGTTCCGCGAGCGAAACAAACACACAAAAGAGAAGTTTATTTTGAAAATTAGAGATAGCACATGCAAATTTGCTTAGAATGGCAAAATAATACCGCATATAGGTAGATATAGTGGACTCATGTGGCAAAACTGGTTTAAAGGATTTTGGATGCGCAAGTAGAGGTCATACTTAGTGCAAAATGAAGGCTAGCAAAAAGATTGAGAAGCGACCAACCAAGAAATGAATAATTTCGTAAAGCAAGCATTAAGCATAAGTAACACCGAATAATGCACCACAAGTAGGATATAATTTTCATTGCATGATTATTGACTTTCGTGCATGCATAGGGAATCACAAACCTTAACACCAATATTCTTACTAAAGCACAATTACTCATCAACATAACTCACATATCACATCATCATGTCTCAAAACTATTACTAAGAATCAAGGTTATTTTGTCCAATGATCTTCATGACATTTTTTTACTTTATACTTCTTGGATATCTATCACTTTGGGACTAAGTTTCATGTGTTGCTTTTCATAAGCTCAAACAAATATAAGTGAAGATCATGAGCATAACAGATTTTCTTTCTCTCAAAATAAATTAAGTGAAGCACGAGAGAATTTCTTCAAAATTTTACTAACTCTCAAATAAATCTAAGTGAAGCAAGAGAGCATTTCTTCAAAAATAACAAAGCACACCGTGCTCAAAAAAATATAAGTGAAGCACTAGAGCAAGTCCTAGCTCATAAAAGATTTAAGTGAAGCATAGAGAGCAATTCTAACAAATCATGATATAATTTTGGCTCTCTCAAAAAGGTTTGTCCAGCAAGGATTGATGACTTAAAACACAAAGTAAAACAAGCAAAGACACATATCATACACGACGCTCCAAGCAAAACACATATCATGTGACGAATAAAAATATAGTCTCGAGTAAAATACTGATAGTTGTTAGAAGAAAGCGGGGATGCCACTCGGGGGCATCCCCAAGCTTAGTTGGTTGCTCATTTTAGGATAGTAGCTTGGGATGCCGGGGCATCCCCAAGCTCAGGCTCTTACATCCTTCCTTCATCCATCATAAGATAACTCAAAACTTGAAAAGTTCAATCACACAAAACTCAACAAAACCTTCGTAAGATCCGTTAGTATAAAAAAAGAAAACCACTACTATAAGTGATGTATCAAACCAATTCATATTTTGTTTTTGTATCATATCTACTATATTCCAACTTTTCTATGGCAAAAACTCATCAAAGAAAACCATAGAGCCATCAAAATAAGCACACAACACAAAGAAAACACAATCAGTCAAAACAGAACAATCTGTAGTAATCTGACTTTTGCGAATACTTCTAGAACTCCAAAAATTATACCAAATTAGGACGACCAGGATAATTTGTATATTAATCTTCTGCAGAAAGAATCAGGGCAAGAGCTCTTTTCTGTGATTTATGAAAATTATTTTCGTGAGCACAAAGTTTCTGTCTTTTTCAGCAAGATCAAACAACTATCACTCAAGCAGATCCTAAAGGCTTTACTTGGCACAAACACTAATTAAAACACAAAAAACACAATCATAACATTAGCATAATTGTGCAAACACACAAAAACAGAAAGCAAAAAGCAAAAATAAATTTTATTCATTGGGTTGCCTCCCAACAAGCTCTTTCTTTATAGCTATTAAGATAGGCTTGAGATTTTATTGATGCTCACATGAAAGATAAAATTTGAAGCATCAAGAGAACATCATAAAACATGTGACAAACATATTAAAGTCTAACATACTTCCTATGCATAAGAATTTTATAATCAAACAAATTATCTAGACAAGAACCATCTAGCATATGCAAAGAAGAGGAATAAAACATTGACGATCTCAACATAACGAGAGGTAATTTAGTAACATGAAAATTTCTACAACCACATTTGCCTCTGTCATAATAATTACATGTAGGGTCATATTCAAATTCAACAATATAACTATCACAAATAATATTCTCTTCATGATCCACATGCATGTAAAGTTTACACTCTTCCAAAATAGTGGGATTATCATCAAATAAAGTCATGACCTCTCTAAACCCACTTTCATAAAAAATCATAAGATTGAACACTCTCCAAATATGTGGGATTATTCTTAGCTAAAGTTGACACTCTTCCAAACCCACTTTTAATATTATCGCAAGCATATTCATCATGAGATTTAAATAAATCTTCAAGATCATAGGAATCATCACCCCAATCATGATCATTGCAACAAGTAGTGGACATAGCAAAATTAGCAACCCCAAGCTTGGGGTTTTGCATATTAATTGCACAATTGAAATTAATAGAATTTATAGTAAAATCATTGCAATCATGCTTTTCATTCAAGGAGCTATCATGAATCACTTCATAAATTTATTCATCACTATTTTCAGATTCACGAATCTCAAGCAAAACTTCATAAAGATAATCTAGTAAATTCATTTCACTAGCAATGGGTTCATCATAATTGGATCTCTTGAAAAGATTAGGAAGTGGATGAGGATCCATATCAATTGTTTTTTAGCACGAGAAGATGCAAGCAAATAGAAGACACATGGCAAAACAAGCAAACATGAGATCTGACGAGGAAAACGGCGAACGAAAAAGAGGGGCGAATAAAACGATAATTTTTTGTGAAGTGGGGGAGAGGAAAACGAGAGGAAAATGGCAAATAATGTAAATTGCGAGGAGATAAGATTTGTGATTAGGAACCTGGTTATGTTGAAGATCCTCCCCGGCAATGGTGCCAGAAATTCCCTTGATGATGTTTTCTAAGACTACGTCGGTATTTCCCCCAAGTGGAGAGGATGATGTAGCACATCAACGGTAGGTATTTCCCTCAGTAATGAAACCAAGGTATCGAACCAGTAGGAGAACCAAGCAACAAAACGTAAACAGCCCCTGCACACAAATAACAGCCACTCGCAACTCACGTGTTAAAGGGGTTGTCAATCCCTTTCGGGTAACGGCGCCAGAAGGCACGTTGACGGGAGAAAATTGTAATAGATTGAAATAAGAGATCGCAAATAAATTAAAGTGCAGCAAGATATTTTTGTATTTTTGGTTTAGTAGATCTGAATAAAAATGCAAATGAAAAGTAGATCGCAAGGCAAATATATGAGAAAGAAGACCCGGGGGCCGTAGGTTTCACTAGTGGCTTCTCTCGAGAAAAATAGCAAACGGTGGGTAAACAAATTACAGTTGGGAATTGATAGAACTTCAAATGATCATGACGATATCCAGGCAATGATCATTACATAGGCATCACGTCCAAGATTAGTAGACCGACTCCTGCCTGCATCTACTACTATTACTCCACACATCGACCGCTATCCAGCATGCATCTAGTGTATTAAGTTCATGGAAAATGGAGTAATGCAATAAGAACGATGACATGATGTAGACAAGATCCGTTTATCTATATGGCGGTAGATATAGATCTCGTCTTTTTATCCTTAGTAGCAATGATACATACGTTTCGGTTCCCTTTCTGTCACTGGGATCAAGCACCGTAAGATCGAACCCACTACCGGGTACCTCTTCCCATTGCAAGATAAATAGATCAAGTTGGCCAAACAAAACCCAAATATTGGAGAAGAAATATGAGGCTATAAGAGATCATGCATATAAGAGATCAAAGAAACTCAAATCACTTTTATGGATATAAAAAGATATAACTGACCATAAACTCGAAGTTCATCAGATCCCAACAAACACACCGCAAAAAGAGTTACATCATATGGATCTCTAAGAGACCATTGTATTGAGAATTCAGCGAGAGAGAGAATGCCATCTAGCTACTAACTATGGACCCGAAGGTCTACAAAGAACTACTCACGCATCATCGGAGAAGCACCAATGGAAGTGGTGAACCCCTCCGTGATGGTGTCTAGATTGGATCTGGTGGTTCTGGACTCTGCGGCGGCTGGATGAATATTTCGTTGACTCCCCTAGGGTTCTGGGATTTTGGGGGAATTTATAGAGCAAAGATGCAGTCCGTGGGCACCCGAGGTGGGTTGTCCCCTCCTAGGGACTCCCCCCAAGTGTAACCAAGGCCCAACTTCTTCCATCTGGCCCATAAAAAATCATCATGGAGTTTCATGGCATTTGGACTCCGTCTGATCTTGATTTCCTGCGATGTAAAAAACATGGAAAAACAACAGCTGGCACTTGGCACTATGTTAATAGGTTAGTACCAAAAAATGATATAAAATGACTATAAAATGATCATAAAACATCCAAGATTGATAATAAAATAGCATGGAATAATCAAAAATTATAGATACGTTGGACACGTATCAATAGCACCGACGCGTACTAGTGTTTGGTCAGAGAGAACGGCGGGTACTGCAGATCGGGATGTGCTGCCTCAGCGCCGTCGAACGGAGAAATGATGCACATCCTCCCATTCCACCGGCGGACGGGATGCGACCGGATCAGTGACCAACGGTGAGAGAGAGAGAGGCCACCGCCACCTTGTCTGAGATACTCTAAAGGGAGACAAACCCCGGCAGGCAGGCTCCATTATATATAGTGGAGCGGACTACCTTTTTATCCATAAAAATTGATTTATATTCTGTGTACGTGCCATTGAGCGATATAACTTTATTTAAAAATAACGTGCCAACGCATCAAGTCGAACTTTGTTTCGTGCACTGATGTCTACTACGCAACTTTATCTTGTAGACTCGTGTTGGGCCTCCAAGCGCATAGTTTTGTAGGACAGTAGCAATTTTCCCTCAAGTGAATGACCTAAGGTTTATCAATCCGTGGGAGGTGTAGGATGAAGATGGTCTCTCTCGAACAACCCTGCGACCAAATACAAGAAATCTCTTGTGTCCCCAACACACCCAATACAATGGCAAATTGTATAGGTGCACTAGTTCGGCGAAGAGAAGGTGATAAAAGTGTAATATTGATGGTAGAAATATGTTTTTATAATCTGAATAAATAAAAACAGCAAGGTAGCAAGTAGTAAACGGGCACAAAAGTGGTGTTGCAATGCTTTAAAACAAGGCCTAGGGTCCGTACTTTCGCTAGTGCAATCTCTCAACAATGCTAACATAGTTGGATCATATGATTATCCCTCAAAGTGCAGCAAAGAATCACTCCCGAGTTCATATTAGCGGAGAACAAAGATAGAAATTGTTTGTAGGGTAAGAGATCACCTCAAAGCTATTCTTTCCGATCAATCTATCCTAGAGTTCGTACTAGAATAACGAAAGCTATTCTTCCCGACCGATCTAATCAACAGTTCGTACTAGAATTACACCAAAGCAAATTAAAATTCACAATACTCAGTCCACACAAAGAAGTACAAGGAGACCCCAAACTTTCTATCGGAAAAGATAATAGAAACATGCATCACCTCCTATGTATAGATTACCCCAATATCACCGCGGGAACCCGCGAGTTGAATGCCATAACACATATCAAGTGAATCAATATGATACCCCATTTGTCACCTCAAGTATTCATATTGCAAGACATACATCATGTGTTCTCATCTCTGAATATTCAATCCGACAATACAAAACTTCAAAGGGTAAAGACTCAATTCATCATAACAAGAGTATAACGGGGAGAAACATCATATGATCCGACTATATTAACAAAGCCCATGATATAGATCACGAGAGAGAGAGAGAGATTAAACACATAGCTACTGGTACAAACCCTCAGCCCCGAGGGTGGACTACTCCCTCCACGTCGCGGTGGCCGCCGGGATGATGAAGATGGCCACCGGAGATGATTCCCCCTCCGGCAGGGTGTCGGAACGGGGTCTAGATTGGTTTTCGCGGATACAAAGACCTTGCGGCGGCGGAACTTCTGATCTGGATTAACCCCAATGGGTTTCGGAATATTTGGGAATTTATAGTGCAAAGAAGGGGTACGGGAGGCTACCGAGGCGTGCCCAGGTGGGCCTGGCACGCCCTGGTGGGTTGTACCCCCCTCGGGGCACCCCCCAGGTGCTGCTCTGGCCCAATGGGTGTCTTCTGGTCCATAAAAAATCACCGTGGAGTTTCGTTGCATTTGGACTCTGTTTGGTATTGATTTCTTATGATGTAAAAAACAAGCAAAAACAGCAACTGGCACTAGGCACTGGGTCAATAGGTTAGTCCCAAAAAATGATATAAAGTTGCTATAAAATGATTGTAAAACACCCAAGAATGATGAAATAACAGCATGAATACTTCATAAATTATAGATACATTGGAGACGTATCATGCACGCATGGTACACGACCTCCGTAGGTAAATAACCGCTACATGTGCTCAAATTAGCACGTGGACTGCCATTCATACAGAAATGAGCTCCACCGTGTACCCGCGCGGGTGTGGCTGGGCACGAAGCGTGGGTACGTGCACCTATACTCTTTGTGTACGTACACCACCTACGTGGGGTTGTGTGAGAGAGATACAAACGTAGAGAGATATAGTGTGTGGGTTCGTGAGTGTTTTTGGGGGGGGCGTGAGAGATAGACAGGGAATATGTGTCGATGATATTTCAATCAAAAAATGTAACATATGCAATGTGTGTGAACAGAGGCCTGGATATATCATATGTATAGAGGGGCGATCCATGAGAAGAGAGTGGAGGTATCATCGATGTGAGGTATCCATAAAATCGAAGAGAGGGATGATGTGTGTGTGTGCGTGCGATCGATAAAGAGCGCCATCGAATTTGTGTGTGCCGACGTCAATGATATAGGGTGGCTGGCCTACTGGAACGTGAGAGGGGACAGGTGCAGTTTGTCTTTGTGGCCTGGATAGCTACCTACAACGCTCGACTATCGGTGTGTGTGGGGGGAGGGGGGAGATACCTAACTATAGAGGTACAATGGCTGGTATATGTGTGGAGGAGGAGAGAGACCTACCTTATGTATTGAGGGAGATCGAGCGGCATCCATGCATATGTGTAGGAGAGGAATAAGGTTGGGAGAGAGACAGAGCTAGAGTGTCGGAAGGGTTGGTGGTGGAGTTGCTTCTCACAAATGATGTGAGAGGCTTGCTAGACAAACGGAGGGCACGCCCGCAACATAAATAAGAGAGGGGATGTCTGTCTGTCTGTGCCCGAATGATGAGGGGGGACGATATGGTTGTGGTAAGCAGACGTAACTACATCGGAAGATCAATCGTCCTTTGTCAGAGAAAGGAGAGACATAACTTGTGAGGTACGTCGATCGATGCGTGGGGAAAAATAGTTAAAGTCGACCTAGGTACATGTAGGGAGATTGATCGGTATACATGCATGTATGTGTTAGAAGCAAATAAGGTCCGGAGAGAAGGATAGAGAGACAGGGATGCAGCTAGGAGGTGGTGCGAGAGGCATACTATATCGAGGGGGAAGGAGTGTGCGAGTACGAGATCGATGAAAAGGGGGGCGGGAGTGAGGCATGGACAGTGAGAAGAGAATAGGGAAAGCTTGTGTTTGTGGTAGGCACACCTGGCTAGAGAGGCATATCGATCGATGTGTGCCAGAAACAAGGAGCTGGGGGGCCTACACACACCATGGGTGAATGACCTAAAGTGAAAAGACGAATTTTTGCGATGGAGCTAGAGAATGCTGAGGGAGGGTGAGAGGGAGGCGGGGGTGTGCATGCACGAGAGAAAGTTAGCACTAGCTACAAAGATAAGAGGATTGTGTGGGTGTAAAAGACAAATAGAGATCATAATTCATTATAAAAAGTGTATTCGGATATTTGAAGAATTCATCAGTGTTTTAAACCAACGCATGCGTGAATATATATAACGGTGATACGCAGGGTGTGGTTATGAACATGTTATATTGCATATAATATATTTTATATATAAAAAATCAGAGTTGGTGATGATGGTGTGCCTCGCATCCTGCAATATAGGCTGTCTGATTTATATCTGACGGATAGGAAGGAAACTATGGCAATTTTGCAAAAAGATACCCACACCCCTCTCCACATTTGCAAATAAGGCCTTCCCTCGTTCATCCATTTCTCCCACAAGATAAACTACTCATACAAATGCATCTTGATGTTCTGTGCAGCGCATGGGCGTCTTGCTAGTACTACATATAATATATAGAACATTGATTATAATTTGGGATTATGTGTGGCTTTTGCAGCTCAGGGCTAAATACTAGCCACGATGTAGGGGGCGGGGCACTATACATTGTGTGATAAACACTACGTATGGAACATGGTTTAGATTATGAATATCTAGTTAGTACATCAAATGTACTATTATTTGGAATCAACATCAAGTGTATTCAAAAATTTGAATTTGACACTAGTGCGCGTCGGTCCTAAACAAACGGTTTTTCACCCCTTTCCGCGACGGCCTTCGGAACCGTCGCCAAGTGAGTTTGTGCGATAGGGAGTCCTTCCCACACGACCCAGAAACCGTCGGGGATATGGAACAGTGATCCACAGGCCTTCCAAAATGTAATCGTGTGTAATGCAGCACACACTAAATTCTTTCGCACGTGTGGTATCGGTGATTAAACGTTTATACTGACGCAGTGAAACCATACGGTCTATCGTAACGAACCGTTTGGGAAACCGTATGCAAGGCACATGGGCCAACATATGAACTATGTGCGATTTGTGCCCCATCGCACACGAGTTTTCTGTGTAACCCGTCTGCCATGCTAGACTCCATCGCACATGTTTTCCAACAATTACCGTCTGCGATAATGTTCTATCACAAACGGTTCAGGAGCCCCTTCGCACACATACAAGTGCTGCAGACCGTTTGTGATTTGTTAGGTATCACCGACGGTTGCCGCAAGAGTGACGTGTGCTTTTTGTTTGGGATCCCACACGTTCCTGAAAAAAATACGACTGGGATTGTATTTTTCATTGGGCACGGTTTACTCCCAGTTCTCGTGTGCGATAAAGCGATATCACAAACGGTTCCGGAGAACCTACGCACACGTAGTAGCACTGCAAATCGTTTGCGATCTGCTGTGTATCACCGATGGTTCCGCTACGATTGACGTATGCTTTCCGATGTGGATCGCGCACACTCATTTAGTTGAACCGTGTGCGGAGCAATTGTCAGGTTAAAACAAAAATATCTCATTTTGAATCGGCACGCAAAAAGAAATTTTGCCACAATATTCAATTGAAGAAATAAACAAAAATATTCCATTTTGAATCGGCGCGCAAAAAGCAAATTCGCCACAATATTCAATTGAACAAATAGTGTCCACAGGAAGAACATTCATCAGATTACGCAACAATTGCAATTGAACATATGGTAGCTAAATTCCAATGATTTGTCCACCCATATATGCATTACATAATTAATCATATTGTACGAAATACGAAGACATCATCAGATGGAAAACAATGGATCCATGCGTTATATGTTTAGCGGCTAACTCTCACTCAATGTTTCAGGAGAACGCATGCTGAAATCTTCATTATCACCAGTGGGATTGATGTAGTGATCCAGGAAGAAGTCGCTGATAAATCTCTGAACCATCAGCAATTCACCAGCCGGGAGCAGTTCAGGGGTCCTCGGTTTTAAGATGAGCTGCAGTATTTTTTAGATCAGAATGTGCCATATGAGTGGAGTAGAAGATATTAATTAAGATAGACTTACTGGTACTAATTCGCAAGGATCATCACAACTATCAGCAGATTTGCAGATGGAGATCATGTGTCTGCAAACATAGTGTCCACAAAGACTGGTCCCTGCTTCTTGCTGAGGACACTGAAATTTTTTGTACAAAATTAGTCATGTACTTGTCCTATTACGAACAACCTAACCTGTCGTGGAATTGTCACGGCAGATGTCCTAGTGTCAGGACTTAGTCGTGAGGCCAACGCATCTATGTGGTAGCTTGAGAGGGGTTGAGCGGAATCGAGAGACGCAATACGAGACAAGGATTTAGACAGCTTCGGGCCCCGGGAAACATCATCCGGTAACAACCCTACATGCTGTTTGAGGCTAGGTCTCATTATGATCACGGGAGAGTCGCCGGGAACCGGCTCTCGGTGTCTAGCCCTATCGATTGTTTCTTGTCCCCTCTTGGGGTGCCCCGCCCCTCCTTATATAAGCTGAAGGGGCGGGTTACATGTAGAGTCCAACTCGGACTTAAGATTTAACCTTCCTTTGACGTCTCACCATGGGCTTCTTAACGTCTTGGGCTTCCTACAATCTGGCTTACGATCTGACTTACCATCTGGCTTACGATCTGACTTACCATCTGGCTTACGATCTGACTTACCATCTGGCTTACCATCTGGCTTACCGTCTGGCTTACGATCTGGCTTAACATGTGCCGGGTTACATGACTGTGTCTGCCGGGTTACATGACTGTGTCTGCCGGGTTACATGACTGTGTCTGCCGGGTTACAATGCTCAACTTGTTCCCGTGAGCTTAACCTACTTAACTGTTCCTGCCGGCTTATAGTCTGCCGGGTCATTAATGAAACATCCAGTCCCAGCCGGGTTATATCTCCAGTCGGGTCATACTGCGGGGTATATCCCCGACATTAGCCCCCAGTTTAATTTGGATTCATCCATGTTAAACTGATCCTGTAAAACAACACAAGAACAATTTTGACAGATTATGCTCCGGGTTAAAAAGCTCTGGTAAGCCGGCACCAGATCATCCTTAATTCCTTGGTATTCCCTTCTAGAAAATCCGGGTCAATAAGCCAACTTCATAATCAATTTGCTGACGTTGGTTTCTCACAGAGAAAGACTGAAGAATAATTCATTTGACTCAGCGCCCAATGTTTAAAAATATAGATCTTGAAATACTCATGTGACCTTTAACCGGCTTAAAGATGAAAAAACTTGCCGGTTTATGAGTACCAAAATTGCCGGGTTATAAATAGACGATGCCAAGTCATAATTGTCCCCGACGCTGGTTTATGATTGTTAATGACGCCGGTTTACAGACACAGGGTCATAATGATTGGTGACACCGGATCAATCTGGTTTTGCTCAAAACAGAGAAATTGAAGATATTTCTTTGATAATAATATAATACCTGTAGCCCCCAAGTCTTGAGCAGAACAAAGCGATGGCTTAAGACTTGCTTCAATATGAATACTGCCACTTTGAAGAAATCCATGTTGTTCATCCCAATCACTAGTAAAAACTGAATATTCCATATTATGTAGCCCCCAAGTGCCGGGTTGACATGCTTGCAGCAACCTGGGACTTGTAATTGCCTGATTCTCAAAAACTTCAACCAGTGTAGCCCCCAAGGGCCGGCTTAGTAAGATAATACTGAGCTGGGACTTTTCATTGAAAATAATCATATGATGTAACCCTCACCATGGGGCTTGAACCCACGTCCACAAGGTTAAGAGCTTTGTGCTTTACCAACTAAACAGTGGATCCTTCAATATAATGGATTAAGACTTATGTACCTTGAATTGTTGACAGGAGCAATTGGTAGCCCCCAAGGGCCAGTTTATCATAATATGATGAGTCGGGTGTTCAACAAGGCCAATAAAAAGTAATCTTGCATTAGCCGCCAAGTGCCATGGTGCATGCTGGCAGTGACATGGGACTTGCACATTTGATGTAATCTCAATTTGAATAATGTAGCCCCCAAGTGCCGGGTCGTAAGCCTGCAGCAACTCGGGACTATTCCCTCCATTGTGAAAATAAATCATGTCCATTAATAAAATAATAATCATTGCGCTAAAGCGACTTTGAAGACCTCCATCCAAATATTGGCTATTGATAACCATAATAGAAATCCAGCCATGTTGGCTATTAAAGATTTGAATAATAGTATAATCCGGTTTGGAAAACCGGTTCTTGTGATATTGAATCATACTGCCGGTTTAAGATACTTGTGCAGTAAGGGTGATAACCCAATTTTTAGAAGCCAAAAACTTCCAAATGTTTATGATTGTCATATATGGCGACTTATCATCCAAAGTCGAGCCGGGTTAATCGAAACCGTATATATGATTCAAATATGAACAAGAAAGGTCTCAAGATAAAACCAAAGATTGTTTTCAAAAAACTGAAGCCAAAAAGAAAGAAGAATCGAGGCTTCTGATTCGAATACGATCAGAAAACCGTCCCAAAGGGGTTAAGCTAAGATTCGAATACGATCATATAGCCCCCAGTGGCTTTGGCGTTGCCAATCAAGAGGGTACCGACAGCTATGTTCTCTTTGGTTCGAATACGACCTATGTTTGAACAGGAAGCCCCCAAATGACCTTGATAGTTGTTTAACGACGCTGATTCGAATACGATCCACGTCGGTTCCCAAAGGGGGTTGAGCTATGATTCAAATATGATCAAGAAACTCCCCAGTGAGCTCGGCAGTGTGCCGATCAAAAGGGTATCAACAGCTATGTTCTCTTTGGTTCGAATACGACCTATGTTTGAACAGGAAGCCCCCTAGTGACCATATGCTCCTGTCCATTGAGCAAGGTGGCGAGTTGATGATCTTCGCAACACTCATCGTATACTCCTGGTATGAGTCATTCAATAAACTCCATACATGACAGTCATCTTTTGAAGTGAACAATTGTCCTGCATCAAAAAACATCACAAGCCCGAGTACTTGTTGTTTAAATAAAAAATTGACTGGACAGGATTCACCTGATTTGTCCCGGCGATAGACAATTCTCCGAATGTGCCGATCAAAGTGGCTCAATATGGAGGGGATCTGTGAGCTGGCTGCGGCATTGTAAGCCACGCAGACGAGCAAGTTGTCCTCCTTGTTGTAAACCAGCGCAGACGCGTGAACCGGCCGCGAGAACGGACGGGCGAGTCGTCTGTGGCTTTGTAAGACGGTGCGGTCACAAGAGAGGGCCACGGCATTGTAAGCCGGTACGGGAGTCCGTTGTGTAACGACAATCACCGGTGCCGAAAGATGTTGACGCGCCTCCATCTCCACGGTATAATGCCACATTGTAATGAATAATTCTCCTGCATATAAAATATAGCAGGGCAAAGCAGTTGTTTTTTGATGAAAATAACATGTGTTAATAAAATGGATTCAAATAGATATCACCTGATTTGTTCAGACCCCAGATGATCTGCCTGTAGCATCCGTACATATCCTGGTGATGTACGACCCATCGGATGTAGGGCTGCCTTTAAGTGGATGCAGCAATGGCTTTTCTATAATACCAACTTGTACTAAATGATCACGTGAGCAAGAAGTACTCAATTAGCACTTGTTCGTAAAACCTTTTACGTGAACAGTGGCAGGACTGTTTGATGCAACTTGTTTCTGCCCCATCCTCATCATAATCATCTCCATATTTTTCCTGTAACAGCAGTCTAAGGGGCCAAGGCGGCTCGCGCACGGCGGGTCACCACGACAGTGAAGCCGCACATGGGCTTAGAGCGGAGGCTGCCCAAGGCCTGCCCGGGCGAGGGGAGGCGAGGCAGTTCCGAGCGGCAATGGCAGAGGAAGTGCAGCGCCGAGCCAGGGCTGCTCTGGCTTATAAGAAGGAGCGGGCATCATGACCCGGCGTGGCGGCTCGTATAGAGGCGAAGTACGCCACTGTAGTGGCAGGTTAGGCGAAGCAAGACCATGGTGCACGGCACGGCTGTCGGAGGCGGACGACGACTTGGCGCCGGGGCCGGCGGCTCAGCAGCGGCCATGACAAACGGATTTTTCTTCTCGTAGACATCAATTATCAATCCTCAAATATCTCTAGTATATATGTGCATCCGCGGTGGAAGGTGACCCGCCGGGGACTTGTCGGAGCTAGCGCTTGGCCGGAGACAGAGGGCAGCAGAATGGCCGGCAGCTCTCCCCCGCTGCCGTTGAGGCGGGTAACGGAGGCAGGGCCACCTAGCGAAAGCAGCTCAACGACGGCGCAGGGCGCGGTGAAGGGCAGCGGACAACGGGCGGTTTTGCGGAGCCGGCGGACGTGAGGCTAGGCATCCGAGGAGGCTTGTGGTGCGGCCGTGACCGCAACATCGGCGACCCGGCGATGCGGTTGATGAGACGCCGGCTCTGCTGCGGTACTTGAAGCGCAGGGCTTACCAACACCAGCGGCTGCCCAGCGGCCATATCAGAGGGGTACCGGCGACTTAAGGCGAACGGCGGTTGGGCGCAACTTTGTTTGAGGCAGCGGCGGCCTATAGTGGAAATGAGGCAAGCCCGCGGCAGCTCGGACATGCACGAAGCGGCGGCTCAATACGCCGGCGACTTAAAGCGGCGGGTCGCGTGTAGACGGGCGACTCAGGATGTTAAGGTAGAAGTGAGGCCACCGGGGCGACTTGCAATAGTCGATGAAGGCGAGCCTTAGCAGCGGCTCGGTGGCAGAGCTGCAGATGGTCAAATACGGCCGGCTCAGCGCAGAGGTGATCCGTCGATGTAATCATAATAGAAATAGCGCTCACAGCGGCTCGGCAATGGAACGAGGCACGACAGAACCGGCCTGAGCGGGTCACGCGGAGAGGCGACCGGCGACTCATAGATGACCCGGCGAAAACGGCGAAGCGCGGGCAACGGTTCTATAAGTGCTCCGGTTGAAGCAAGGCAGCGAAAGCGAGCTGTTAATGGCAGAGGTGTGTGTTGCGGCTCTCAGTCAGGTGTAAATGGAGACAACACTCGATGGCTCAACGACGCCGGTGGGAAACACTCAGAGATGGATGTGTGACCCGGTGGGGTGAGTCGTTCAGGCGGGTCGGGAAAAAAACTTGCTTGGCGCAGCCGGCGGAGGGAGACTCGGGTGCAACTAGGCGCGTGGCGCAGCGGAGCAGGGGCCGGGACAGCTGCTGTCGGCTCAAAGCATCCCCGGCGAGGCGGCTCTCGGCAGGAAGCTCTGACGGGTTGGAGACCAGCAGTAGTGGCTCGATGGCCGGCTGTTCCAGCGGGTGATTCGGGGCCGCACCGATAGGGGCAGCGACTTGAAGCGAGCATCTTGGTGCTGAGGAGACGAGGTCAGCCCAAGACCACAGTAGTGGATGCGACAATAGGACCTGCAGCTCGGCCCGGAATAGGGCGAAGGGCGGCCTGAGATCAATGGCAATTTATGGCAGCAAGGCCGGCTCAACCCGGCGGCCCGATGGGTGCTGGAGGCGGCGGCTCAGTGGGGACGCCGGCGGGTCATGGCCCCGGTGGCTGACGACTTGCGGCCTGCAGCGCGCGGGCGGTTCAGTCCTTGCAAAGCCGACTTGAGGCGACCAGGCGGAGTAGGAGAAGGCGGGGCCGGCACTCGCGAGCGTGCGGATGCAGAGCCGGCACGGGCGGGCGAAAGGCGTCGAGCGGGGGCGTCCGCGTGAAGGAGCTGTCGATGTCAACCGGAAACAGAGGCAGACCGGATTCCTCCTCCGGGCGGGTTGACGTACAGCGGCAGGAACTCGTCGTGCAATGGTTTGAGACAGCCACGGAAACGGGACCGGCGATTCAGAGCGTCGGCTCAAAGTCGCGGTAATGAAGGCGGGTCTCCGGCGAAGGCGGCGACTCAAGGCCGCGCCGTGAGGGCGACCATAGCGGAGGGTGAGGCCGGCCACAGTGGGGGTGCATCGGCGGAGGCTGGTGGTTCGGTGAGGCCGGATCAGGGCGGCTCTCAGGCGGGGTTTGGCCGCGTCCGTGGCGAAGGCGAGAGGCGGGTTCTGGTTGCGCTTGCGGCTCGTCTGACAGCGGTTGAGGAAGAGGAGCAAGGCGCACGGGCAACTAGCGTGGGCGGCTCGGCCTATGGCGACACGGCCGGCTCCCTCGTGTGACAGTAGCTCGAGATTCAACGCTGGCCGCAAGTAGAAGCGACTCATCGCGCAGTAAAGGGTTCCAAGCAGAGACGAGGCCGGGTCAACCCAGGCGCTGACTCCTCCGGGTTATCGAAGTTGTGGAAAAATCCCATCCTTGTACTAGGATTGCACGTGAAAACCTGGTGGCATGTTTTTTCTGTTTTCCTCTCGGGAACTGATCCGTTCACGGGTTTGTCTTCTTCCAAGCATACGAGCACCTCGTGTTAGCCAGCGAAGCCTTGATCGATTCAGCCCGGCGGCGATTTAGTAATAGCGGCGCTCCCACATCGATTTCAATTCAGAAAACCTTGAATCGCACGGAGGCTTGTGTCCGTGGCTCTCGGTGGCAGCGGGTCCTCTCCTGGAGATCTGACAAAGCCCCGACGGTTCACGGTCAATCAACCGGATCAATTCTGTTGATAAACAATTTCTGATCTTAATCAAAACTGACGTAGATCCTTTCAAAGCTGACTTTCCTCCATCTGGAAATTTAACAAACTTCTCGAAACCCTAATTAGGATCCCTCGAAGAACTCAACACCATCATGCGCGTGCCCCACGGTGGGCGCCAACTGTCGTGGAATTGTCACGGCAGATGTCCTAGTGTCAGGACTTAGTCGTGAGGCCAACGCATCTATGTGGTAGCTTGAGAGGGGTTGAGCGGAATTGAGAGACGCAATACGAGACAAGGATTTAGACAGCTTCGGGCCCCGGGAAACATCATACCAGTGTTAGATGTATTATTTTTTCTTTGGACAAAATAGAAAGAGGTTTATTTAGAAGCTTGAACGTTTGACTAGCGTAAGGAAAGGTATTTGCGGACTGTTGGATAAATTTTCCGAAAATAATGGATTTCGGTGTGTTAGCGGAGAAACGATCTCGTGCTGCAAAGGTAGTTTCCTCGTGAACAAGTTCCCTATTTTAGTTTCCCATAATGCGAGCACACTGCAAATGATGATGAATTTTGACAACATCAATTATTGAACCAGATATGAATGCAAATTAATTTCAACATCATAGAATTCAATACCTATCCAAGAATTGCTGAAGATGCGTCAGATCCTGAGCGTTTGTTGACTCTCTGAGAGAATCGATGTAGTAAACTGTGTTCTTGTTTGGAACAATGAATACCAATATCCGGTGATTGCTACATACTAATAAAGCCATGAACTTACGAATGATGTCGAAATCTGAAAGACAATCAGTGTATGCGTGGTTGTTTACTTGAATTACCGTTCACGATATGGCCAGAGAAATGATTCTGCATGGGACGTGTTTTCGAAGATATGGATGATCGTGTTAACGGCCCAGTCCCGTCGGTCCTTTTCATGTAATGTTGTGCCATTTGCTAATGCAGGATCTAGGAAATACACACTCTCACTTTGTCTTCTCTGCGCGTTCATTCCCCTGAGAGGAATAAAATGCAGTTAGTTGTTTATCATTTACAACCTTGTATGGAGAAGTTGATCAGAGTTTGTTAAGTAGTAAAAAAATCACGCATCTGACAAGAGTGCCATCGAGCACGTTGAAGTTGAAGAAGAGATGTAAGTCCTCGAAACTCACAATGATGGAACCAGCATCGTGTCGGAAATTATCTCTGTTGTAGTGGACTAGCAAATGGTGATGACCTTCTGACATTTGATCCATGCAATATTCATGTGACTCGCGGCAACTAGAGCTGCACTCATCAAAGTATTCGCCAACAAGAAATGGCTGGCCATGGACGTAATTGCGTGCTTCAAGTACGTCTGCTTTTATTTTAGCAAGCAACAATTCTACTTCTTCTTCTTCATCCATGGCGTCAGAAATAATATTACTCCCCAATTCGAACAAGCTGCTATTAATTTGGTTCTGGGTGATGAGTGCTTTAAGTAAGAGGCAATCGTTCTCTTTCCTCTTCTCTTTCCTCTTCACTTTCCCGCTGCGCTTCCTTGTGGTCGTGGGTGTAGCCTTTTTGGCCACTTCCTTCTTGGTACTTGAAGCATTTCTGGCAGAACGTCTGGTTGCCTACACGATAGACTGCCGAGCAGATGGTGAAGCTTGGACAGACTTCTTAGCAGACGGTTTATCTATGCCGGACCGCTGAGCTGGCGGTGCTACTGTGACGGACTGCTGGGTTGTAGGAGCAGAGGCATCGGACTGCTGACCATGCGTTGAAGCTATGTCGGGTTTCTGCGAAGGTGGTGCCAACTTGTCGGTGTGCTGAGGAGGCCGTTCCAATGCATTGGTTTGCTGAGCAGGAAGTGCTGATGCATTGGTATGCTGATCACGCACCTGCGGACCGACGGACTGATGAGCAGTCGGTTCTGGACCTACAGACTGCTTAGCACGCGGTTCCGAAGCGTCAGACTGCTTACCAGTCTGTTCCACCAGGTTGGTCTGCTGAGCATGTGCTGCAGCTGGGTCTCCCCCCGCTGCTTCAGCAGCCGGCATCTGAACCGGTAGTGCATCATCAGCAGTTGTAGGCCTTGCTACTGGCTGCTTTGGGGCGGAGGCTGACATGGCCTGTATGTGAGAAAGTTGGTCCGGCTGATCACAGGTTGATGCAGCCCGCGAGAGCTGCTCTGGCAAGGAGAGCGTCACCGGTTGAGGGGCGACAGTGGTTGCTCTTGGCGGGGCTTCAGGAATCTCATCGATGAACTCTATTTCCTTTCGTGGCCACTGGATGTGATGTAACAGTGTTTCTCCCAAGGCCCTTTGCTCATCGAAGTCTCCTAGGACATTCTTCAGGGCAAATTCATTGAATACAGGCTTTACTTCAGTCACGTAGCACTTCACATAGCCCGGCTTCAATGGCACATTGTCCAAGAAGAGGCCATCTTCCAAGAAGGGTGGGCAAACCCAGGCTGCTGCACATTTTAATGTACCTTCAAAATGTGTAAGCACACCCTTCAGTCTATCTTTCATTCCAGGTAGATTAGATATAGCATCATCACGAGCAGCTGCAGTCTCAGTGTCCCTGGGGTCAGCTGATGCACAGCTACTCTTGTGCAGTCTTATTGCGCAATAAGCAGCATCATCCATGTGTGCCTCCCCTCCCATCTGCTGGCTATCTGTTAGTGTTAGAGTCTTTTGCATCATCATTGACTCCTCAACATACTTTCGAACAGCCAGATAAATCTCCTTCTTCAACTTTTCAAACAATGCATTCTGCTTCATTTCACTCCTCGCTTTTTTCATGCTGAGCCTCTCTTCTTTGCTGAGTGTGAAAGCCCTCTTGTGCGGGACATTAACACCTATACCCCTTGCACGGCCAGGGGGCTCTTTTGTGTCCAGAGCAATGGACAGAATGTCACATGGCCCTGAGTTCTTGTAGAACCTTCCAGGGATCTTCGAAGCCTCTACCATCACTTCATACAATTTGGTGTCACGTGTGTTTTCAAAGTAATAATTTCCGCCATCACGCCTCTTTGCACGTGCCCACAAGTAGTCTCTGGCGCGTTCGCCCTTGATTTCACTAAAGGTCGGATTCCCACCCGCCGCTACTGCCTCTTTGTCCTCTTGTTCCCATATCAGTTTCATGCCGTAGTATCCTGCCACACCCATACGATGGGGGTGTATGTTCTTCTTTTGAAGTGTTGATTGCTTGAAACTCTTCTCATCAAACTCTGGAGTTGCCCTGACCCTTTTGAATTTTGCTCAGTCTGCCTTTGTAATTTGGGGGTATGCGGGGATTGGGTCCTTGCCTTCACTCAAGTACTTCTTGTACAGCACGTGCTTCCAGTTTCTCCAAGCATCCCTAGCCTTCTTCAGTGCAGCGTGTTCCACCTGCATTCTCTACTGCTCTGGAACGTTGAAGTGATCCATGATCTCCCGGACTATCCTTCGCCGTGTTTCTGTGTCAGCCTTCCGAAACCCCGGCAGATTAATGTTGAGCCTTGCCCTGCCAACAAATCCACACACACTCTTGAACCTCATGTGTGCTTTATCTGGTTTAGTTGGAGCCCAAGACTTTAAATCAATCTCGGTTACTTCACATACACCTTTAGGCTGGTGTGTGGGCTTCCTTGGAGCATTCCTCCGTGTCCTGACCGGAAGGTTAATTGCTGCAGCTCTATCCCGTTCAAGACTACTTGATCCCTCACAATCTGTTGAAGACCTAGGGTTGTCCGAATCAGATGAAGATACATGGCCTGAATGAGTGTTGTGGCTACTACTCGGCATCTATAGAGAACACATGCGAAACTCAGGAAAGGAGGATAAGCATAAAACTAACAACTTGGTATCAAGCTTTCTAAACATGCCATGCAATAATTTAGAAAATGTACGACTAATTTGTTAAGTTTGTGTGACTCGGGCACCCGCGATTTGTAAATAGGCAGTAACTTATTGGAACAAATACAACTTATATGTAGTAAGGAAGGTAGATAATGAACATATATACGCTCTCCGTTATTTTATAGCCAATTTGGGAACATACAGAACAAAATTGGAAGAGGGATTGCGAGGAAATACGCCTCACCGTGATGGAGAGCAGTAACTAACAGGCTTCTTAATGCAAACCCGGCCGGACCACAGGAGAGGCGAGGGTTACTGCATCGATATGCTTAAGGGTGGCTGGCGAGCAAACGGAGACGGCGAGGCGCGGGCTGCCGCCTGTTGTGAACGGCAGTGGAGGTAGGCTTGACGCCGAAGAGCGGGCACACGGCCGGGGTGAGCACGGCGGTGCCGGAGAGGGTTCTGCTGTGGATCTGGGGGAGGGGGAGCTGGCGAAGGATATTGGGTGGACTAGTTGAGTGAAACGCAAGCGGACGGTGGGGGGGTGTTGGCGGCCTAGGTGAAAAGGGTGAAAAATATCCCCGGTCGCTGCACGCGCGGAAAGGCCTATGCAAACGGTTGCCTCTAAGTGCTCGTGTGCACAAATAGAATAATTTCGTTTTAAATGAAGACGTACTAATTTTGAAATGAAGACGTGTGTTCATCGTTTCGCCTCTAAATTTTTCGCACGTAAACCAATCACAATTTTACCACGGGTTTGATTTGCTGGCGCATTTCAGGTCTCGTGTGCTATATGTAAGACATTTTTTGGCATTTACCGTGCATGTTGGTATATAAATCAATTCCTAGCCGGACTGCATTTCCTGTCGAAAGGGATGAGGATTGCCGTTCGATCTGGGACCATCCAACGGTGCAGATGTACGATCCGTGGGGTTTGGGTTCTGGCCAATCAGAACGCACGACTCAGATCGCGCGCGCAGCAAGTGGGGGGCATCGGCCACGGTTTGGTAGGCGCACAGCTTTCGTGTGTGAACCATGTACTATTTGAAAACATTTTTTGGGAGGGGCTATTTGAAAACATGTACATGTGTTGTCGAAAGGGATGAGGATCGCCGTTCGATCAAGGAGAATCCAACGGTGCAGACGTACGATCCGTAAGTTTGGGTTCTGCCCATCAGAACGCACGACTCAGATCGCGCGCGTGGCAGAGGGGTGGGGGGTGCATCGGCCACGGTTTAGTGGACACACGGCTTTTGTGAGTGAACCGTGTGCTCTTTGAAAACATTTACATTACCTAACATCATATTTTTGTTCGAATGAAAACATGAGTTCATCGTTTCGCCTCCAGTTTTTGCACGGTAAGAAATCATGAGTATAGTGGAGAGTGTCATATACTAGTATCATGAATATACAGTACATATGATACTACCTTTAATTAATTATAGCGCATAGTATAATACATAGAGTATAGTATCATATATAGATCATATTTATTGTCATGCATGACACAAATTAGCATCGCATTTAACATGATACGGTATCTACCAACTATATGTTACTCTAACCCTCTTTATATATAATTAATTCTTTGCCACATCAACATACTTGCTATTTCCGAGTGCATGACATCGTCGGCTATGATACCACCACTATGGCCAGCCTTATATAGTGGGGAGTATCATATACTATATATATAGTATCATGCATATGATACTAGTGTATGGTACTACGTACGTGCCTTCATAGTGCATATAAAGTATCATAGAGTAGTACTAGCTCCCTCTATAAACTAATAAAGAGCGTTTAGATTACTAAATAGTGACCTAAACACTCTTATATTAGTTTATGGAGGGAGTATATATCATAGATGATCGTATTTATGAATTGAGCCCTATAAGGCTGGTTGTAATGCGGAGTATTATATATATATACTAGTAGTATCATGCATGCATATATATGATAGTGTAGCTAGGATACTACTTCTGTAATGCATAGTATCATAAGTTAACATCTTAGGTTGCCTTACTAATTGTCATGCATCACACAAAGTAGTAGTACAACATTTAATATGACATGGTATCATGATATGGTACCACATCCTCTCTTGTGTGCCACATCATCCAGAAAGTCTAGTTGGCATGCATGATACCGCTTATGATAATACCATTACAACCAGCCTAAACCGGAAAGGAGGGAGTATGAGACTAGCCACAATGGAGAGTAGTACACTAGTAACATACACATATCCCTAGACTATATATGTTACTACCTTCATAGTGGGTAGTAACATAAGTGTAGTGTCATGCGAAGCTTCATTTCTTAGGTTACAGACTCATATTGCATTGGGACATGCACTACAAGAAATATGTCAACTTGTGACCTTCACTATTGGCCGCTGAAAGGTCATTTATTTTCATTTGCGACCTTTTTTGACCAAAAACAGAAGGCCAAAAGCTGGCAGTCGTAAACTGAAATTAACGACCTTCAGTAAAAGGTTGTTGGTTCTTCGACCAAAATTTTGGTCACTAGCAGCCTCCCCAGACCACGTAGGCATCCAGCGTGGCAAGCTGATGTGGCACAAGAATCAGCCCGGTCCAATTCGGTTTTCTACATGGGCCTAGCCCAACAATTCGGCCTTTTTAATGTATTTTTTTCCTTTGCTTTTATTAGCTACATGGGTCTGGCCCAACAATTCAGCCTTTGATTTCTTTGCATGGCCCTTTTAACAGCAGGTTTTCTTTTTGATCATGTATTTTTCTGGGCCATTTCTTTGCTGGGCCTCTCATGTTTTTCCCTCAAAAATAATTGTCCAATATTTTTTTTGAATATTTACTGTGAGCAAAGCCCCACAGCCCTTTATTATATAAAGAACCACTGTACAAGTAAAACAGACTATACAAAGAAGGAAAACAAAAGGGGAAAGAGTCTACCTATTTGCTAACTAATTGTACTTGCTTTACAACAAAGAAGCAATCCAAGCCAAAAGCTTTGGCTTGTTACAGTCCTTCACCCTGTGAGCAAGCAAAGAAATTTCATGGATGAAATTACACTTCCAAGCACTGAATGTAGCTCTCTCAGCTCTGAAAATTCTGCCATTTCGCCTAATCCAAATATTCCATGCTGCTGTTAGTATAACTTCAACGAAGAAAGGGTGTGTGAAGTTAGACCTGGCGTGCAGGAGACATTGCAGGATATCTGAACCTCCAGACCAATCAATACCCAAATAGTTCCAGATTCTACAGCTGAAGGTGCAGTTAAAAAATAGATGTATCCTATTCTCATACGCCAACTCACTGCAGATGAGGCAAAGATTTTCATCCTGATTTGAGCGCCAGTGTCTCCTAACCAGCATATCCTTGGTGTTAAGTCTGTCAAAGAACAAAAGCCAGCCAAACACCTTGATCTTCATGGTGCATTTACTCTGCCAAAGCCATTTACAGGGTTGTATTGTAGGCAAGTGGGAGTGCATGATCCTGTAAAAACTTTTTGCAGTATACTCTTCTGATTGACCAGGCCATATCCAAACATCAGGTATGGTGGGGTCTCTGTCTAACTGCATGATCCAATTTTCCAATATGTGCAACTCAGCAGCAGCTTCCTGAGAAAGAGGCAGATAAAACATGGAAAAGAGATACTGGGATTGGAGAAATTCCCTCACAGAGATCCTGTCATCAATTGAGCACTAATTTGTATGCATTTCTGATCTTTGTACTTATTTTTAATCATTTTTCGAGTGTCCAAAATGAGTTTTTTTGTGAAGGACCTATAATATATTTGTTGTAAAATTGGACCAAATCAATTTTCTAAAATACTAGGCCATGTTTAATGCACAATTGACCAAATGGTTGGGTGTAAAAAGTTTTGATCCACCTCTCGTGAAAAAGACAAATTTCCGCCGATACAGTTGGAAGCGGGTCAAATTTGAACTGTAGCTGCCTTGTAGTTTGCTCTTTATTTTTTCCAAAAATCATTTCTCGGTACATAAGTATCTATTTAATCAGAGAAACACCAAAAAAATTCCAAGATTCAACCACTCGCTAGGAACGGTCATCCCCGCCGTTTTGACCGCATTTTGAAACAGGCATAAAAAATCCAAAAAAATCAAAAAATTGGGAAACCTTCGCATTGTGTCATTATATGTGGCCAAGTTCCCAGAAAAATAACAAACTTGTAATACGGCAATTATTTTAAAAAAGTGTTCTCAGAAACGAGTTATCACATGTGGAGATCAATGGCTTTCAAGCCAAATGATCAATCTTATGGCCACATTCATGGCATAGTTTGTTCAAATGATCTCATATTGTGCACAAGGGTGCATATTGGAATGGCAAACAATGTTGCCTAAGGAAGTTTTCATTTTCTTTGGACGAAAAAACCATTTTCCATTTTTCGAGTGCCCAAAAGGAGGTTTTTTTGTGAAGGACCTCCCAAATAATTGTTGCAAAATTGGACCAAATCAATTTTCTAAAATACTAGGACATATTTAATGCACAATTGACAAAATGGTTGGGTGTAAAAAGTTTTGATCCACCTCTCGTGAAAAAGACAAATTTCCGCCGATTCAGGTGGAAGCGGGTCTAATTTGAACTGCAGCTGCCTCATAGTTTGCTATTTATTTTTTCCAAAAACCATTTCTAGTTACATAAGTACCTATTTAATCATAAATACATGGTTTGGTGGCGATACGTCGAGGTTTGGGCGGTGGCCGAGGGCCCCAACTCTAGAGCGCGTAAACTCGCATGCCCGCCGCGTGGTCACCGCGTGACTGTGGCGTTGCCATGTGTTCTGGGCGGCCTAGGCATGTCTAGTGGGTTGGGCACTCCCCGGGTAGGTGCTAGGAAGAAAATTACAACATAAGATTCTCACGAGGAGACCAATCGATGCTCAAACATGAATTAGCAGCCAAGTGTTTGATTAGCGGTACGGGAAATGTACATGGCTAACGGGCGTGAGTTTTGGCTGAGGATGATTAGTTACTAAGAAGACCGTCTTCACAAATTTTCAGCTCAAAAGGAGGAGCCAAGGTAGTACTTGCTTTGCAAAGTACCACACTGGACATAAATACGAATGTTGAAGCTGGGCTCAAAATCTGAATGGATTGAGCTGGCATTTGGTGGAGGATGGTTATTTGGGCATAGGAAAGCACCGTAGAAAATGGATACTATTTGGACATGCCAAAGTGGTACTTCCTTCACAAAGTGTTGTTCTGAACAGAATAGGAAAATGAATATTGTTGAATTATTTTTGAACTAGGCAATTAAGTTTTTTTACATATTTGACGAAGATATGACCCAAAGAATTTATGAGATTTTTTTGGGAATTTTGGGAATGACAGAAATATAGGTTGCTTCACAACCTGGGGCAAAAATTGCCACATGGACATGACACATAGGCAAAACTGATGAGGTGGCGCCTAGTCATAGCAACCCACCACAATTTACAAGGTTATGACCATCTATATTGGTCGTGATCAGCTAGAAATAAGGCAGCGGACCAGTGCTATCTGCTTTATGACCATTTCGTGTAAGGAAATTACGACCTTTCTGACCAAAATGGTCGTTATAGTTTAGGGTTTGGAGCCCCCCGAACAGCTTTTGACCAATTGGTCTGAAATGGTCATAGATCTATGACCAATTCTTCCAGGGTCACTGACAGAAGGTCACTAGTTGACATATTTCTTGTAGTGATGTGATGCTACAGTAACTAGCTAAGTTACTGAAACTATCTCTCTCCTCATTAACTTATTGCCACATAAGCAAGTTTGCTGAGTTGGAGTCGGTGTTACTGCTGAAGTTACTCTCATTGTGGCTAGTCTGATACTAGCTAGTCATCTATGATATACTAGCTAGCTACCTCACTAAGAGCATGGTTAATAATACAGCCAAAGGGTCGGCTATAAGAAGTTGCCATGTCATATACAGCCAACCTCTTAGCGGGCATGTACAATAATAAGTTTTATATACGTACTAGTTTATGAATAGTTGGCCCACCTTACATCCTCACAAAGTGTCTTGGGTCTCGTGTTGCAGCTGGCTCTACTAACCAAGAGCCCGCTTCTCTTCTCTTTCCTCCGACTAATAAGCACATATATATTATTCTATTCCTTATAGCCAGACTACCCACAGTGGGAGTAACATAGGTAGTAACTTCACACATATATAGATAAAATAGATGATGTGGCAAGCAATAAATGAAGAAATGGAGGAAAGTGGATATGTGTGATGTTACTACGTACCTATGTTACTCCCACTGTGGGTATAGTCTTACTATAGTATGAGACTACCCACAATGGGAGTAACATAGGTAGTAACATCACACAAATCTAGATAAATTAAGTAGATGATGTAGCAAGCAATAAATGAAGAAAGGGAGGAAAGTAGTAACATAGCTAGTTACTAGTAGTATGAGTAACATCACAGGTACATATCAAGGCAAGATGTGTCTATAGCCTAATAAATGAAGTGTTGCATGTTACCACACATATATGTTACTCCCCACTATAGAGGTAGTAACATAGACTAGTAACACATGGGCATGTTAATATTCTATGTTACTACCCATTGTGGCTAGTCTGAGTAACATCACACATCTCAAGGCAAGATGAGTCTATAGCCTAATAAATGAAGTGTTGCATGTTACTACACATATGTTACTCCCCACTATAGAGGTAGCTAGTAACATAGACTAGTAACATTCTATGCTACTACCCATTGTCGCTAGTCTTATGTCACTCTATTGTGTACTTACTTGCTCTAATGCATAGTATCATAGAGTAGCTAGTATCATATGTAGTACTTTATTTATATTGTCATGCATGACACATAGTAGCATAACATTTATTATGATACGGTTTCATGATATGATACTTAACCCTCTCTTTCTTCATTTAATTAATTCTATGATATCTCATCAAAATTGCCTAGTTGGCATGCATGATACTAGCTATGATACCCCCTTACTATCATCTTAGCAAAGGTGTATAGATCATTTGTGCGTCGCTTTGTGAGTTTTCATCCGTTTGTTCGAGAAGCGGGGACAAGTTTCAAACATTTCGGTCGCGAGGTGCGGCCACTGGCGTAGGCCTAGTTGGTATTTTAATTACAGAAAATTCAGATGGAGTTCGGACATCATCAAAATCGATGTGTGCCTGTGGCGTGCTCTCACGACCACGTGGAAAAAAATTGGTAAAGTTTAACACAAGTTTTGATGACCGCTCCTTCCAAACCGGAGCATCTCACATGAAGGATCATGGTTTTCCAAAAGGAGACGTGTCAATTCAAACTCCTCTGGTCGGTGACTTCATCGTTTGGCCTCATAAAAATTTCCACGGTACGCAATCACCATTATACCATGGGTTTGATTTTCTGGTGCATTTCAGGTATCGTTAGCTATATTTAAGACATTTTTTGAGATTAACGTGCATTTTGTGCATAAAAATAAAATTACAACCGGAACTGCATGTGCTATCGAAAGGGATGAGGATCGCTGTTCGATCTGGGAGCATCCAACGGTGCAGACGTATGATCTGTGGGGTTTGGGTTCTGGCCAATCAGAAAGCACGACTCAGATCGTGGGCGGGGTGGCAGGGTTTGGTCGGCACACGGCTTTCATCAACAAACCGTGTGCTATTCGCAAACCAGATTGCATATTTTTGTTCACACATACTGTAGTGAGATCGATTGAGTGTGCTACCTCTATGATATAATAATAATAATAACAAAAAAACAGTTCATATTCATTGCCTGAGCTGACAACATATCAAGGTCAACATATTAACGGTTCTTACATCAATAGAAAAGCGGGCATAACTCACAAATTCAGTACACGTTACAGTTCTAAATTGAATGAATTAAGTTGCAGGGTAGGCATAAAGACTAGTCTTATGGCTTAATTCCCATGTACATGGGGGAACTGGGATCATTAAGTTGACCCTGAATGAACTTGGGGTTTTTGATGATTTTACGCTTCTCTGTTGCACTTGTGCGCGATCCCTTGGCTGGCAACTCATCAAATTCATCATACTCGTCCTCATCGGCAACATCGTCGACACCCAGTACCCATCTCTTCCCATGCATCGCTAAATGGCCGTTCTTATGCAAGGGGTCTTCCACAAAGAAAATCTGGGTAGCATCGCTGGCAAGAATGAATGGTCCGCATGATATGCCATCGTTGTCCTGTTAACACAGGTCTTCCTGTACTCATCAATCCTTACCTGACCAAGAGGGATCCATGCACACCTAAATAATGCCACCTTAACTTTCACATAGTCAAGCTCCCAAATCTCTTTGATGGTTCCATAGTATACCCTTTTATCAGCTTCACTTACAGTCATGCATTCTATTTGAACAGAGCTGTTCTGATACGAGGTCTTCTTATCATGTTCCTCAGTGTAGAACGTGTATCCATTTATGTCATATGCTTGGTACGTCAACACCGTAGGTCATGGCTTTTGTGCCAACCACGTAGCAATGTCATCGATGGATCCTTGTGCCAAACGATTCTTCAGCCATTCGGCGTACTTCTGAGTGTGCTCCTTCATCTCCACTTCTGATGAAGGCACCATTGGTAAGAAGCTTTGGCGTATCTCCGCCAAGTGTTCTTCGGCATAAGCGATGAGAACTGGGTTGTTAAGCAGTACCGTCAAATGGGCTTTCTCTGCCAATTCTCCGGGTGCAGCCATTTGCGTGCCAGCAAGGACCGGCTTACCTTTCAGCCTTCCCTCGTGGCAAGAGAGGGGAAAACATCTGGAATGTACAATCAGTACAATGAAGCAAGAAAGAATCAATCACAGGCAACAGATGAAAGCAAGAGACAAGAAGGAACTAGCATGTGTAGTTGTGGTTGTCGCATTAGCCATGTTCTATGCGCTGTTTGCAATGATGATTAGGGGTTTTGTTTGACAGTATTGCGAAAGCATATCTAGATGTGCTCTAAGTAATGCACATCTAGGTCCTATGCCATTGATGTTACGCGAAGATTCGTGCAGATGTTTTTCTTTGGCTTTTTTCTTTTCATTTCTAGTTTGATTATCACTGGCTTTATCAATAAGAAGAGCCTAATGTATTGCTTGCCAACTGTCCTACTCCGTTCGTACCGGTACCGGTGCATAATCCCTAAACTCGTTCCTTGTTATTGTCCTGAAAAAGGAAACCAGCCAAATAGCCAATAGGAGTCCTGCGCAACCCCGGGAATTTGGAGCGACTGGGTACAAATAGTTGCAATTGATTATATCAGCGGTTAGATAATACGTCAACCCCCGCTTCAATTGGCAGTTCCTCTTCTCTGCATACCCCGCTTAAGTGTCCACCATCTTCATCGTCCCCGGTAGGCCATGCTACACACTGGCACACACTCTGCAGTCATGTCGAGCGATAGCGAGGACGACAGTTCGGCCAGCAGTCTGGCGCCCGATGATAGGTCAACATCGGAATCATCCCGCTCGTCTTCCATGAGTCCGGCGCCGAGCCCAGACCTCGATTATATCCGGTTCATGGAAGGGACGCTGCCTCCAGAGTCGTCAGACGACAACTAGATGGACGAGGAGCCGTCGGAGGACGAAGAAGAGGACGACGATGATGAGGAGGAGGAGGAGGAATGGTCAAACGAGGAGGAGGATGACGACGACAGCAACGACGATGATGACGGCGGTGGTGATGAAAAGCCAACGGTCAGCGGCAAGAAACGTCCTCGTCAAGACGATGTCGCGGGGCCATCCAACAAGAAAAACAAGAAGAAGAAGAAGGACTAAATTAAGGAGACTGTATATATCTCTGTTTATCCTGTCAATCTCATCGTAGATGGTTAGTAATATGTATTCGATAGAGATCTTCGACATTATCGCCAACAGGTTGGTTCGTTGAACTGTGTGCCCTGACAAGCACACAATTCACAAAAAAAGACCGTATGGGCTGTCTATAATGATCGCACACAATTCTGATTACCGACCTGTTTGCCGGGTATCAGACACATCTTGTTACACCGAATCGTTTGTGTTCACCTCACTCATCGCAAACGGTTCATCGGAGTGAACTGTATGCCGTATATCGCACACACCTTGATCTGGCTGCTGTTTCTGTTGTT
The DNA here is from genome assembly GCF_002575655.3 of Aegilops tauschii subsp. strangulata. Lineage (NCBI taxonomy): Eukaryota > Viridiplantae > Streptophyta > Magnoliopsida > Poales > Poaceae > Aegilops > Aegilops tauschii. Next base: position 398,353,156 of record NC_053040.3, on the reverse strand, counting down.
CTGTCTCATCGCAAACAGTTCGTATAGATCAACTGTATGCCCCTCATCGCACACGCAACTATAATCTGAACCGTGTTTGATGTATCATTCATCACAAACGTTTTACATCATTTCTGACAGTTTTCATACAACACCGTTTGCGACTATTGCATCGCACACAGTTTCTAAAAGGGTCTCTGATCATAGTGTCGCGTTAGCAGCATCCTGCAGTAGTGTGAGTTCATACAGTACACATAGTTCATATCTATCTCTATAGTAATCATGTGGTGTGTTGTTAAGATAATACACGAATGATGGTTTAAGTTGGCAACAATCATGATTGTAGATTCTTATTCAAATAGAGAAATGAATTCAAATTTAGTTCGAAGGGTAGTATAGACATTTGGAATGCACTAAAATGTTGGTATGAGTAGGTTACATGCATTATACAACTAGTGAAAAAATTTAATTGGACATAACATGGATTCATAGCATTGAATAGCATTTGTACAGTAAAACGGGACAGGACTCTCTCTTTGTGTGGTGTGAATAGTCTTATTTTTTCATTTTTTTCAATGAGGGAAGTGCGAATTGATTTGGTATGTACAATATTACACATTAGGCTTGTCCTTAAAATTCAACCCGCGCCTTGTTATATCTCAAAAATTCAGATATCGTGCTCCCAAAACTCGCGCCTTGCAATCCCGAAATTATAACGCGCGCGAAAACTCCCTCCAGCTGCCAAATCCCAACACATGAAATCCCCCTTCTAACCCTGAGCCGAAAGGGTCGCTAGTTCAAATCGGTGGGGGTACTTTTGTAACACACCCTACATTTTGGACGAGCGAGTCCCTAAGTCATGGTCCCCCTGCCATCGCCTCCTTTTCGCCATTCGAAATCCCAGGCCGCCATAACCTCTCTGTTCCAGCCACGAAACCACACCCTCCTCTGTCTTTCACCTCACCGCTGCCCAGCCAGAGCCTCTTCCCCGACGACGTCGTCCACCGCAATAGCTCGACGTCCCTCATCCACCTCCCCGGATGAGGATCCGTCGTCCATCTCGTCGTTTCGCCGGTTCAGCCGCCCAGTCCTCCACCTCCAAGGAGCTGCTCCGATGATCGCCTCATCTATCGCGGCTGCTCCATCCCCACAATGCCGCCTTAACCTGCTTCACCGGAACCGCAGCATCCTCACCGACTCCTCGGACGAAGCCGAGGCCTACTCGGTGCCACGAAATAGGTTGTACACTCATCGCATCGCACCTTCTCCTTAACTCGACCTCCCGGCGCCAACGGTGCTCCATCCTGCACCCCCTGGCACGGCTGCCTCGAAGCCGGTGCCGCGGGCGACATCTCCACGGCGGCTGTCCCCCAGTGCAAGGCCCCTTCGGCAGCGGCGTCCATACAGCCAGACCTGCTGCTGCTGCTGCTCCGGCTCTCGCTCGCTCACGCTGCTGCTGCTCCGGCTCTCGCTCGCACTTCTGCTCTGCTCTCCCCCTCGCTCGTGCTGCTGCTCTGCTCTTGCTCTCGCTCGCGCTGCTGATGCTGGTACACGGGCTGCTGCAGCTATATGAGTTGCTGCTCTGGCACTAGTTGCTGCTCCTCCAGGCGTTGCTGCTCCGGCTGCTATCTGCTACTGTGTTCCCCGTCGACCGCCTGCTAATTTAAATCATTGTTTCTCTACTACTAGTGCTCGAGCGGCCTAATCTACATGTGAAGTGCCTCTGTGCTACCAGTATGTTCAGTTTCGACAGTAACATTCAGATTCCACAGTAAATTTTAGTTTCGACAGTTAAGTCTAGAGTCAATAGTTGTAGTCAGGTGTTTTTTGGTGATGTAAATTTTACATCTGTCACTTTTTGGTAATGTATTTTATATCATCTATTGGAGATGCTATTAGAATCCCACTTGAGATTAACGATGTCTGTCTTGTACTGCTTCAGACTCGACGTCTTACGGCTCGTCGGAGCTCCTCCAACGACGGAACCATCCATCACAACAGAGCAGTGCCCTGGACGCCGTCTACAGATTCCTCAGGTCTTCCTGCACACCTCCCACAACTACCTCTGCCTCAACTTCTTCAGTGGCCAAACCAATGATGCCGAGGTCGACACGGCTACAGCAAAGAGGTTGTGCACTTGTTGCATCGCTTATTACTCTACATTCATGTCGATCCATTAGGGCTATTTTGGTTCAATGGAAAAACTAAAGGAAAAACATAGCAATAGGAAATTTTCCTATGGCACTCTACTATTCAATTATGCATGCATTTTGTTGAAAGGAATGGAGCAAAACATCCACCTGGACCTACTTTTCAAACTCCTATGCATGAAAACAAGACCAAGTGCATTAGTGGCAGAATAACATTATAACTGTACACGCTTTCATATGGTTTCACTTTAGTTTGGCCATGTTTCTTTGCATTCCTCTGCTCTTCCAATTCCTGTGAACCAAACACCCAAGTTGACAGAAATCCCGTGTTTACAAATGCTTTGTTTCCCACATGCATTCCTATCCTATTCTGGTGTTTTTCCTATCCCTGCGTTTTTAGATCCTACAAGCCAAAGGAGCCCTTACATAATTACTTCAGTTACACGTAGGTGTCGAAGAAAACTTTGTGTGGTTTATCCTGCTCCTGCCGCAACGTCGTCCACCTCACCTGAGCTGCTCCATCGACAGAAGCATCCACCAAACTAGACATCACGACTCCTGACTGTCTTTCGCTACATCAGATCTCCTTCCCTGCCGCCGGCACCCACCACAATGGCATCACCATCATCGAATCAGCAGATGAACCTGAGGAGTACACGGGTCCACAAGAGAGGTCACACTCTTTTGTTTCTGCTTATGTTATGCATTGCTTAATATTACCTGCTATTTTATCGTCATGTTCACCTCTTAGACTCCAAGTCAGGTCCAAATTAATGTTCAAACTTGAGTTTTAAGATTAGTTGTGGGGCACATATCAAGGCAGCAATGAATAGTATCTCTCACTATTATCTGGTTCACCTAAGGTATGCCTATGTTGTTCATCTTTGGTGGGAAACAAATAGTAAAGCAATCCTCATCTGTCTTTTTATTAAATTAAAGCTATCATCAGCCTGCTATCATTATTTTTGGATCCATCCACTGATTGTTACCATCACTCTAGATTTCTGCATGCTTTCCTTGCATAATCTCACTATATTTTTTTCGTGTGCATGTCAAATATTGTACACAGTCATGCTGAACATGTGAAGAAAAAGAGAAGAGTTTTGTGCGGCAATACAATGTCATGCAGACATCCCTCCATGGTGGGTTCAATGGCAAACCCTCCCCCCTCTCCAGATTGTAATCCAGACGAAGATATATGTTCTGAGGCAGATTCAGACGCAGCTGACCACTCCTATTTACCCCCAAGGTGTTTGCTCTAACTTGGCATGATGATGTTAGTCATGTCATGCATATGTTGCCTTGCAGTGCCTCCTTTTGACATCATATATGTCATCTGCTTAGTTTAGACATGTTCTGTAATGCCACCTGTTTAGTTTCTATATCATATATGGGAATTATGCAGTCTCATCTCTTTTCGCCAGCCATAATATATGTGAAATATGCAATGACATCCTGTTTAACCAGGCATCATATATTTTAATGATATCTTGCCCATCCTTTTCTTCATTACATTTCCATTTGTCGATAATGTTTGTACATTAAACTACTCTTGTTGTCAATCAGCCATTTGAGTGGGTGATGGAAAAATCTGGAGTGAAAACAAGGTCTTCAGAGCAAACAGTGCTACCTGTCGAAGCAGATCTCTTGCTGGGTCCCGATAGCTCCTCAGAGATGGATTCAGAGACAGATGACCAGTCCTATTCCCCCACCGAGGTGTATGCTCTAACTTGGCACGGTTATCCTGCTCATATCATGCATATGGTGTCTTGCGTTGCATAGTTTAGACATCATATACACAATATTCAACACCATGTTCTTAGTTTAGACATCATATATGTGAATGCCCTCTGCTTAGCATATAAATCGCATATGTGAATTAAATCATGCGATCCTGACACTACAAGAAACCTGTTGATCCATGACAGATTTTGGATGATGTTTCGGAAAACTGTCATGAATGGCCTGGTACCGCCCCGCAAGCCCGCTAAAGCCCGCCTAACCATTCCCGTATAAAAACCCAACACTAAGTGGCTCCTCCTCGGCCCCCTCCTCTCTCTGTCCCTCCCTTCTTCGCAGCCCGCCTCCCGATTCCCCATCTGCTCACACACACCACCGCCACCCACCACCACTTCGCCTCCCTCCTCCCACTGCTTGTTGCCGGGCCTTCCCCTCCTCTCACCTCGCTGCTCCGGCAGCTGCTAGATCCACCGCAACCCCCACCAATCCATCTCTCGCATGAGCCATCTCTCTCTCTCTCTCTCGTGTGAATCACCGCACCGCCACCAACATTCGCCGATTCCGGCGATGTCCGCCACCGTGCCGCACGCTCACGAGCTCGTCTTCGACCCCTCCGCCCTCCAGGCCGGCTGGATCTGCCGCTCCCAGCCCCCTGCGCTCGCACTCAACCCCTAGCCAGTGTCTAGGGTTTCGGCTGCAGCGTCGTCTCCATCGCCGGCGCATCTCCAGCAGCACCACTCTGTCGTGCATCGCGCCCGCTCGCGCCCTCTCCGCCTCCTGGATGGCGCCCCTAGCTCGGTGCGCTCGTGTGCATTGGGCTGGACGGCGGCGACCCCGACCCCCTCTTCCACGTCCGGGGTAGCGGTGCATCCTGTGGCAACCTCCTCTGTCACGCGACAACTGTGGCTGACCTGCACTACGACTGTTGCATTGCTTACAAAGCTCTCTGGTGAGCACTACGACCTCTACCTCGCTCTGCTTGATTCAGCTTGATTTTGTATCTTTCCTCTCAAGAATTGATGATTTAATATTTCCAAACATTAATCCCTCTGTTGTAGAATTTATAGTCTTATAGCAAATTAGACTCATAGTCAGTCAACTGTTTGATGCTTTCCTGATTTGATTAAAATGACTGTTGCAATCAGGTAGCTGTAGTTTTAGTTGACTGCACTTTTTAATCTGTATTCTGTGGAAGTCACTCTAGAGTGTAAAATTGTATTTGTTGTGCATTTTTTGATCTTCTAGAACCAAAAGAGATGAGAATTGAAGCTCTTCTTACCGCCTAATAAAAGGGAATGTGCACAACTATATGTGATGTGCATTGTTGTATCTTTCCAGAACCAAAAGAGATCGAGAATTGAACCTCTTCTTACTGCCAAATAAAAGGGAGTGTAGTATCGGTTCAATCACTTCCAGAAGGATTCTTGATATATCAGGAAAAGGAGTTATCCACTTTATGAATTACTGGATGTTGCTTTACATTCTACAGTAGCCTTTTAGTCTTTCTGTATTGTGGAATCAGTGTTCCTTCTCTGACATATTTCTCTACTGATGTAAAGTGTATTTTTTACGGGGTATGTAAAGTGTATATATTAATGCATTATTATTATTAAGTTTTTTCTGATTTCTTAAGCACTGTTAGTGGCTCATGTCTCCACTTGATCAGTGATGAAGGTTGACGATTACTAAATGACTGAATCAGTTCACTGGCAGAATTAAAGATAGCTGAAGAACTATGATGGAGACAGAAGAACTTGCTGTGCCAATTCTTTAGGACCTTCATCAACAATGGCAAGCACTACTGCATGCTCACACTACAATACGTAGTCAGTCATCACTACTTTATAATAGTTTAGATATACTTCCCTGAAATGTTATGTGAACCATCGTTGGTTGTATATCTCTTCTATTCATCATTACTTCCAGCCTGGTTGTTATTTCTTGCAGTACTGGTAGAGATCAGATTGCCATAGCCTATTATATAAGTTATAGGTTTGATTGATTTCCTCTACCAATTCTAAATATATAAAAAATTGCATTTGTTTAATGCAAGATCTGTTATCAAAATCGAGAGTTAGTGGTTCTAGTTTATTAAATCATGTTAAGTGCAGTGTAACTTTGAAAGTGTCTGCACCTTGAACATTTCATTTATTCTTGTTTTCTCTACCATTAATAGGTATTATTTATAATCTGCTTCCTCAATTCCGAAATAATTGAATTTGACCGAGTTTGTAAGAAGCTATATCAACATCTACACGATAGAATTAGTTTTATTAGATTCATTGTAAAATACATTTTTCTAAAAAAAGAGCCCACTTGGCTGGTCTTGATACTACAGTATACCTATTAGGTCTATTCTCACACGTAGATAGGTGTATATGTTTACATAAGTAAAATGACACCAAGTTAGTTCATGATCATGGCTTAGAAAAAAAGGTGTGCACTATGGTAAAAAGAAGTACAGTTTTCTTGCAAGTAGTTTTCCAGAAACAATAACTTATCTCATTCCCCTATCCCTTTATTATTTGTCAACACCCTTCTGATCTTTGAGATGATAATTTTTCAAAAATACCTACAGTTGCACAAGAGGGTGGAGCTCCTCAGCCCTTTGGCATGGGTAAGCTCCTATGCCCTTCAGAATGAATTGAACTATTTAACACTAGGTTACTCGTGATTAGTCATCGATGTTGTGTTGCTGTAATGAAGCAGTATTGTTGATTAGTGAAAGACAAGCAATCCTGGCGTAACTCTTAAGTATATAGGCCTCACGAGTGAGGTTCAAATCATATGAAATAAAAATGATGGTTCAGATGATAATAACTACTATTGATGTTGTTGTAATCAACTTGCCATTTGTAACAGAAGCATATTGTTTGTTACAGGTTTACTTGGTGGTCAGAGCCACAAAGGAAGTTTGAGGCGTAGAGGTGAACTTGATGATTAAGAGGGCATGTACAATCTTGTATATATATTGATGTAATCTGGTGTGATTATTATTGAGGGCATCTAAACTGATGTTGGGTGTATTATTGGCCACGTTTTAAAAGGGCTTTACTCGGTGAAGTAATTCAATAGAAATTTGTGAAATGCTTTAAATTATGGGCCTGTCAATGGAAATTAATTGTGTTGTGAAAGCTTTTTTGATTATGTGTAATGGGTCGCGCTGTAATTACTTGGATGGAAATCATGGATGGACTAAAATAAATAGTCTAAACTACCACAATAAAAATGCGGATGCCATGTCACATCCACGCTCGTGCCATGAGATGCCACGTCAGGCCCATTTTTGTACAACGTCATCTCAATCCATGACGAACTAGTCTGTCATAGAGGACCGGGCCTGGGCGAGCCTAGAGACTGATCGGTGACGGCTAGGATCCTTCATGGTGGTACAGTTGTCAAATTATGACGCAATGTACATGACGGATTCTAAGTCCGTCACGGACCACCCTCCTTGATGGTTTTGCACTGTTCCATGACAGATTGTATCTGTTGGAGATATGCCCTAGAGGCAATCATGTATGATGATATTTCCTATGTGTTTATGAATAAAGATAGTCCTTGGACATTATCAATGATGTGTATTAGCAAGTACGTGACTTTTTTGTGGGACTATGCATTGTATGACGACTGTCCTAAAAGGTCCCTAGTCAAAAGGGTTGTGTGGACGCGCAGCCGACTAGACTAGCATATGACACGGTCGATTGCTTGGTCTCACTAGCCATGGAGCATTGGATGCTAACCGGATAATATGGACTTGGAAAGGTCTGGTCGGATTCGACGTAGTCGGATCCGAGTCGAGATAAGGTCCGAGTCAGACAGACCCAACTATGAGACGCAGCGATATGTCATCTGTGAGTCTCTAGTACAACATACGTTCTATGTCCTAAGACCTGAGTTGGCACATGTACTCGGGATGGTGACAGACTTGCTTTGGGCTGACCAAACACTACTCCGTGACTGGGTAGTTACAAAGGTAGGTTTCAGGCTTGTCCAGACCCATGCTGCGAGACATGGTCGAGCAAGATGGGATTTGCCCCTCCGACCAGGAGAGATATACTCTGGGCCCCTCGTGTGATCCGACCAGGATAAGCATGGCCATGCGACAAGGATTATGAGATAATCCGGATAGTGGTCGGCATCACTGGAACGAGAAAGAGGTCGGGCTAGCACAAGGATGACAGACTCGCCTTGAGCTCGACAACATATATCGTGTGGCAAAAGGAATGGAAGTGTGATGTACAGGTTCGCTAACCAGCTTCATAGTCTGCATGGTGTTCGGCATGCCTTGCTGGAGGCCGCTACCAACCGTGCAGTTCGGAGGTGATCCGAAGTTCCGAACTGTGACCATGCTGGCTTGAACCTAAGGGGCCGCGCGCTTAAGGGAAGGAAGCTGCGAGGTTGGATCCGAGGACACTGGCCGGATGTGATCCGAGCTGTATTCGGATTGTGGCCGAGTAGACTTGTGGGCTTTAGGATCTGTGCAAGGCCCAAGAGTTGAGCCCGCGACAGATGCCTATATATAGTGGAGGTGCAGCACACTCATTGGATTGATCGCTTTGGCGCTGTCACTAGGGTTTGCATGTGTTGCGAATAGACACCTCCACTCGCCGCCGGTTGTGTGATCGGGCCTAGCAGTTCGCCCCACGACGTTCCTCCTGCACGCGCGGATACTGTTAGAGGCGGTGCACTTGCGCCGCTCCAGCGAACCTGTACGTGGGAACCGACGACCGGCTATTCGAGGGAGATCGGACGAGGAGGAGACGATCCATGCGGAAACGCTGCCCCAACTCTTCTTCCGCTGCATGGCACTGCACGTCTAGTGGTAGCAATCTGTGATCCATCTCCTGTAGCATGTTCTTGGTTGTTCTGCGCGTAGGAATTTTTAATTTGTAGTCGACGCACCCTACCGTAGAACCCAACAGTATCCGTCATAGATTAACAAGATTCTTGTAGTGTGATTACTTAGATAACATGCATGTGAATTATGTCATGCGGACCTGTTTACTAAAGACATCATATAATTATCTCATGCCATCCTGTTTAGTTAGTCATCATATCTTTGAATTATGTCATGCTATGCTATCCAGTTTAGATAGACATCATATATGTGAAATTATGTCATGCTATCCTTTTTAGTTAAACAATATACATGTCAACTATTTCATGCCCTCTTTTTTCCACACTATCTATTGCATCTATCTCTCATACAATGTGTGTACATTCAACTATGTTTCCTGTTTATCAGCCATTTGAATTGGAGCGGGTGATGGCAGTATCTAGCGGAGTAAAAACACGGTCTTCAAATAAAACAGTGCTACCTCTTGGTGGAGATAACACCCCGGTTGTACATGCACGAGAACCAGCCCTACCACACATAACCCAGATCTCGCAGATTGTACCCCTACTGCGATGGACAGAGAACCAGCTTCACACAATCTAACCCCAACCCCAGCAGATAGTAACCAAGTTCATGTTGACACAACACCATCTCCACCACAGAGCTCCCAAACAAGAGCAGATAGTAAGGCAGCTCCAGTGCCCAAAGCGCCAGTACTACCACGGCGAACCCCAACTCCACCAGTTAGTACCTATTCCCGTGGAGGAAGCACAACCAGCCATTCGTAGTTTAGCATCTATCGCATTTGATGTTGTTAAATCCTATGTGCGCGTCTTCTGATCATGGAAATATTATACTAAAGATGAAGGAAAATGCCAGTTGCAGGTGTTTGTCCAGGAGTTATGTGTAAGTAATGTTATTCATGGCAATTACTTTGCTTTGTCCCATACATTCTACCTCCATGATGGTTATAATACAGCAAATTTTCCCATTTTTCTCTATAGAGAAGGACCGATTTGGAAACTCGGGATGAGGCAACATGTGCTAATACCTCTGCTATCTTCAAGAATGCTTGGTGGCAGTATCGGAATTACCTGAAGAAAACGTACTTCACTAGCAAAGGAACTCATCAAATTCCCTTACATTCTCCCGAGACACATTTATTGGACGATGACTGGGAACGCCTTCTTCTGTACCGGTCCCGAACCAAGAATGTGGTAAGGTCTATGAGCTCATTTTTTATTTTTAAGTACTATATGCTTTCGTCTTACTGTACTCTGTTCATGTAGAACAAGTGCTTAAACCTAAAGAACAACTGTTCTCATTTAAGATTCCATTGCTATCGTGCATACTGCTTTGCTCTTGTATCACTGTATTTACTCATACAAACTTACTTTAAATTGAAGGATCCAATCGAAACTCCAATGGCACAACAGGTATGTTTACACATGTTTCTTTAACAGGTTTGCTCTTATAAATAGCTCTGTTGATTTCAATTTCAATTGTGTATACAGTTGAATTCTCATATCATTCACATTACTAGCATCACTAGAGCCAATAGTGTTGTTGTACATGTAGACTCGTGGTACCCATCTGAAATCTTGTTGTGCCATGTAGTTTCCCATGTCTTGAACTGATATGATTTGAACCGTGTCTCTATTTTGATTTGGCAAGACAATGCAGTGACCATAGGACATAGATATATGTTTGTTTGTTGCTTTTATAATGCACTACTTGGCAATAGAAGACTTGGTAGTTTAATCCTGTCCACCTTACTAATGAACTAGTTCACCGAAATGAGTTTCATATACTAGTACATGCTAAACATGTTATGTGTCTGCTTGTTTCTTCTTTTAGAATGCTGACAGAATATTGGGGAAGAGTGCCTTATTAAGCAATGGTAAAGGAAGTAATGCAGATAAGGTTCGGGATAGTGAGACATCCTTGTTGTTCTCCAACAAAGCTGATAAAATAGCTAAGGAAAACTATCTTGAAGATAGTGAGACAACCCCAAAGTCCTGTCTTGGTTTAGTGTTCGAGTTACTAGCCACTACCGCTGGCACAAGCTATTCAAACTCATTGTCTGAATCAGTTCGGTTTCTTGAGTCTCAACTACAAGCTGAAAGACATCGATCAGCTGTGCTGCGACAAGAAGCGGAAGGACTGCGGAAGTCCCTGGAGCATTCAGATGCATACTTTCTGGTGCAACAGCAAGCGTTGGAGGATTTTAGCGCCAAACGGGACAAAGCTAATAAGCTTGCTAAGCTTATTGCCAGAATGGTGGATACCCAGGATAACGTTTCTTGAACTCTTCTGAAGTTGTTTCAGTTATGGACTTGTTTTGCTGCTGCGTTTATTTGCAATGGTGGCCAATTTAGACGGCCAGTGTATGTAATATGCTGCTTTGTTCCCTATATTTCCACTGGTGGCAAACTTTGATGCCCAGTGGATGCAATATGTGTAATAGCCATAATAGCCTAGCGTTAGTTGCTTGCTTATTTATTTCCTTATTATCTTGTTTAGTTCTTTGCTTGTAGTCACTGCAATTCTTTTTCCGCGTTTTTATAGTGGCCACAACAACCTATTTTTATAACTAGGCCACAATAACCATGGCAACACATGGACTGTTGTAACCATGGTCCAACTACCTGCTATAGTGACCATGGGCCTCCTACGGGCCGTAGGATCCATGGGCCTTCTATGGGCCGTAGGATCCATGGGCCTTCTACGGGTCGTAGGATCCATGGGCCTGCTACGGGCCGTAGGATCCATCGGCCTTCTACGGGTCGTCTAATCAATGGGACTTCTACGGGCCGTATAATCATTTCTACAAACATGGGACGTACTATTCGTGGACCAATAACGGTCCGCAAAATGGGCCATAAATGGGCTAGAGTGGAAATCGTCTGTTTATGGCCCGACCATAATGGGTCATTAACAGGCCGTATTTGATGATGCTATGAAAATATCCCAACGGGTTAACGGGCCACAACGGGCTGACTGTAACCACGGGCTGAATTTGGCCCACAAGCTGAACAGGCAAGTAACGGACCGTAACTAACCGAATTATATAAATGAGCCCAAGAATAAATGGGCCCTTAGAAGGCCGAAAGTTAACACGGGCTGGAAACGGCCGACGGAATAATGCGCCGTTAATGGGTATAAAGCGATACACTATTCATTATGGGCCAGTTTCATCTCGGGCCTTTAATGGGCCGAGAGTTACAAAGGACCTCCTATGGGCTGAAAGACGTCATGGGCCATACATGGGCCGGACGGGCTGGAACATATTGGACGGCCCAGATGACACTACTGGGCCAAATTCCGGTAGGCAGTGACGGGTCGTGAGTTAGCGGGCTGTAAGTGGGCTATATGCGAACAGGCCATTAACAGGCTTTCCGTGGGCCGGCCCGCTACCTTTTGACCAAGTCAAATGAGCCGGCCTTTTCACTAGAATGGGCCTCTGTTGGGCCGTGTCACGTGTCGACGTATCATAGGCGCCTTCGGTCCAATGAGTGGATGACATCTGTCCCAACGGTGAGCCGACATGTGGTTCCTCTGGCCATTGAGAATTTTACACGTGGAAAATCCCCATTGGTCTGGGCTGTTAACGGGTTATCGGATCCAAACCGGAACCCGATAGCTTAATGGCGACCGTTACGGTGGATGCCACGTGTCGGTCACCCTTGACGAAAGCACTTCTATGAAGCGCGATTTCTAATCATGGAAGTGGACACTTTCGTGATGATAATTTTGGTAATGTCATGGAACACTTCTACGATAGCACAGGTATGACTATCTTGATTCTGTCATAAAATCGTCATGGATGTACATGCATGACAGAAAACGTGACCTACTGTGACAAACACGTATCATTACGGAAGTGTATTTTTTTGTAGTGGGATTGCCATGCAACGGATGCACTAGAGCTATAAGTGTATGAAAGCTCAAAAGAAAACTAAGTGGGTGTGCATCCAACTTGCTTGCTCATGAAGACCTCGGGCATTTCAGGACATCATTGGAATATACAAGCCAAGTTCTATAATGAAAAATTCCCACTAGTAATATATGAAAGTGAAAAAATAGGAGACTCTCTATCATGAGGAACATGGTGCTACTTTGAAGCACAAGTGTGGAAAACGATAGTAACATTGTCCCTTCTCTTTTTCTCTCTTTTTTCTCTCTTTTTCTCTTTTTCATTTTTTTCTTTTTTGTTGGGCACTTTGGCCTCTTTTTTCTTGGAATCATTTGGCCTATTTTTTTATTTTTTCCTCACATGGGACAATGCTCTAATATTGATGATCATCACACTTTTATTTACTTATAACTCAAGACTTGCAACTCAATGTGACAACTCAAATTAACGGAATGGTGGAATTTGCATGGCAATATATCTCGGAATGGCTATGGAAATGCCATAATAGGTAGGTATGGTGGATGTTTTGAGGAAAGTCATAAGGAGGTTTTAATGCACCGGCGAAAGTTGCACACAAGAGTGTCTAGCAAAAGTGGAAGGGTGAGAGTGCGTATAATCCATGAACACAACATTAGTCATAACGAACTCACATACTTATTGCAAAAGTTTATTAGCCCTCGAAATAAAGTATTACTACGCATGCTCCTAGGGGGAAGGTTGGTAGGAGTTAACCATTGCGCGCCCCCGACCTTCATGCAAAGGAAGACAATCAAGGATAAATTGTGCTCAAACTTCAACACATAACAGGAAGACCATACATGCATGCTACGGGAATCACAATCCTTAGCGCAAATATTCTTACTATTCCACAATTTACTACTAGCATGACTCTAATATTACCATCTTCATATCTCAAAACAAATGCAAGGAATCAAACTTCTCATATATTCAATGATCTTCATGAAAGTTTTTATTATATCCCTCTTGAATACCCATCATATTAGGACTAAATTCATAACCCAAGAAAATTGCCATACTATTTATAAGACTCTCAAAATAATATAAGTGAAGCATGAGAGTTCATCAATTTCTTTAAAATATAACCACCGACGTGCTCTAGAAGATATAAGTGAAGCACTAGAGCAACTGCCTAGCTCAAAAGATATAAGTGAAGCTCAAAGAGTATTCTAATAAATTCACGATTAATGTGTGTCCCTCTCAAAATGGTGTGTCTAGCAAGGATGATTGTGGCAAACTAGAAAGCGGATAAAGAAAAGACTCATAAAATACACGACGCTCCAAGCAAAACACATATCATGTAGTGAATAAAAATATAGCCTCAAGTAATTTACCGATGGATTGTAGACAAAAGAGGGGATGCCATCTAGGGCATCCCCAATCTTACACGCTTGGTTGTCCTTGAATATTACCTTGGGGTGCCTTGGGCATCCCCAAGCTTAGTCTCTTGTCACTCCTTATTCTTTAGCCCATCGAAACTTCACTCAAAACATGAAAACTTCAGAACACAAAACTCAATAGAAAACTCGTGAGATCCATTAGTATAATAAAGCAAATCACCACTTTAGGTACTGTTGTAAACTCATTCCAATTTTGTATTTGCATTATATCTACTATATTATAACTTCACCATGGCTCATACCCCCCGATACAACCCATAGATTCATCAAAACAAGCAAACAACACAATGAAAATAGAATCTGTCAAAAATAGAACAGTCTGTAGTCATCTGAACATTAGCCAAACTTCTGTAACTCTGAAAATTCTGTAAAATTAGTAAAATGTGGGAAATTTGTATATCAATCTTGTGTAATAAATTCACAATTTTATCATGCTCCAGCAAATTTTAACAATTCTGCTACTGGACGCAAAAGTTTATGTTTTTTCACAGAATCAAATCAACAATCTTCCAAATCATCCCAAAGGTCTTACTTGTCACAAACACTAATTTGAACACAAGATCACCATCATAACAGAAGTATAATGATATATTTATTGCAAAACAGAAGAAAAATCAAGAAAAGTAAAAGGAATCATTGGGTTGCCTCCCAACAAGTGCTATCGTTGTATGCCCCTAGCTAGGCATATTGCATAGATTTAGGTTTTATCATCTTTGGTATTCAATCCATAAGCGGCCCTCATAATAGATTCATATGGTAACTTAATTTTCTTTGTTGGAAAGTGTCCCATGCCCTTCTTTAATGGAAATTGAAATCTAATGCTTCCTTTTTTCATATCAATAAATGCACCAATCGTTCTAACGAAAGGTCTACCAAGAATTATGGGGCATGCAGGATTGCAATCAATATCAAGCACAATGAAATCTATGGGCACATAATTCCTATTTGCAATAATAAGAACATCATTAATTCTTCCTATAGGTTTCTTAATAGTAGTGGAATCCGCTAAGTGCAAATTTAAAGAACAATCATCAAGTTTATGGAAGCCTAGCACATCACATAAAGATTTTGGAATTGTGGAAATGCTAGCACCCAAATCACATAAAGCATTGCACTCATAATCTTTAATATTAATTTAAAAAGTAGGTTCCCACTCATCATTTAACTTCCTAGGGACTGAAACTTCCAACTCAAGTCTTTCTTCAAAAGATTTCATCATAGCATCAACGATATGTTTAGCAAAAGCCTTATTTTGATCATAAGCATGAGGTGAATTAATCATGGATTGCAACAAGGAAATACACTCAATCAAAGAACAATTATCATAATTAAATTCCTTGTAATCCAAACGAGTGGGCACATCACTGGTTGAAGTTTTGACCTCGCCAAAACCACTTTTATTAATTTTTTTCATTAAGATCATCACCCTCCAAATTCTTGGGACACCTTCTAAATAAAGTTGACTCCTCTCCAGTCCCTTCTTTATCAAGTTATATATTAGCAAACAACGATTCAATATGAGTCACACCAATCACTTCAAAATCTTCATCACGATTATCGCAAAAACTAGAAGAACATGCTTTTTCTAGCCATTCTCTCTCAGCTCACATTCTAGCGATTCTCTCCCTATTTTCATTAATATAAATTAGAATGGATTTCAGAGACCCATTAATATCAAGCTTCGGTGGCATAGATCTAATCTTAAGGGAATCAATCTCATGAGAAATTCTATCAACGTTTCTAGCCACATCATCAAATTCTAGCAATTTTTCTTCAATCATGGCATTGAAAATCTTTTGAGAGTTAATAAAAATCTTTGATATTATTCTCAAGATTAGAAGGTATATTATTATAATTTCCTAAAGAATTGCTGTAGGAATTACCATAAGTATTATAGGAATTACTAGGAAACGACCTAAGATTAAAACTGCCTCTATAAGCGTTATTACCAAAATTGTTCCTACCAACAAATTTCACACCCATAGATTCATTATTATTCTCAATCAAAGTAGACAAAGGCATATCATTAGGATCAATAGGACCACTCTTGCTAGCAATCAATTTCATAAGTTCATCCATCTTTCCACTCAAAGTATCAATTTCTTCAATAGCATGCACTTTTTTGTTAGTAGAAGATCTTTCCGTATGCCATTGGGAGTAATTTGCCACAATATTATCTAGGAGTTTAGTATCTTCTCCGGGTTAATTGCACCGAAGTACCACAATTGGGGCATTACATGCAGATTGGTATCACTTTTGGTAATTTTTTTACATGTCAGTACCAATTCTGGGGCTAGTTGTTACGAAAAGGTCTAAACCGCGTATAAATGCGTATTGATGGTGTATCTGACCGACGGGAACTGCCTGTCAGGTACGACGTGGCATGCTTTTTACTAGAAAACCCCTTACTTTGTACGTAATCACATAAATGCCCATTTTTTGTGGGAAAAAGACTCCCGTGAGGGGATTTTTTCTTCGTTCGCAATTTTCAACAACGAATCGAAGTCGTTTCATAGTTTCCATCGAATTGAACAAATAAATAAAACAAACAAAATAAAACTACAAACAGGATTCAAACCTCCGACCTGGGTAAAACAGGTGTCATGACCTAGCCATCTCGCCAAAGCGACCCACGTGTTAGTTTGCAGGCGTCCCTCTATTAATAGTATACTATTGCTGGGCCAGTGGTTGGGCCCAGCCAGGCCTGCAATTTTTTTTCATTTCGCGTTTTACAGGCGCGCATGATGGGGCTCATTGGTTGCCCAGGTATCTTTTCGTTTTATTTCCCTTATTATGTTTTAGTTTTATTTCAGTTTTTGGCTTATTTTTAAGTTTTTCTTTCTTCTTCTTCTTCTTTTTTCATTCACTGGGTTAGTTTTTCTCCTGGATTTTTAACAAACTTATGGAATTTTTTAAGATAGGCTTCAGTATATGATGAACATGTTTTTAAATACACATGAAAAAAATTAATGTACACTGAGCAATTTTTCTGCGTATTGTGAACATTTTTAATGCAAGTTGAACTTTTCTTTACAAACGGTGAACATTTTTTAAATATAATTAACTTTTGGGAATATACGTTGAAAATACCTTAAATGTAAATTGAACATTTTTGTAATATATTTTGAATTTTTTTCTTAAGATATGATGAACATTTTACATAGTGCGCGGTGAACTTTATGTAATATATGGTGAACATTTTCTTAATACACGATGAGTTCTTTTGACAATGTGTATTTCAAAAAATATTCAGCATGTATTAAAAACATATTGTGTACAATCATTCTTTCATTTCAAGAAACATAATTTTAATAGAAGTTGAACAATTTTAATGCATTTCTAAATTTATTTTATTATTACACAATTATTTTTAATACATATTGCCAAATTTTTAAGTAACTGTGCAAAAAAAATACAATCAATATTCTAGTAACTAAACAAACTAAGTGTTAGGCATATAGTTTCTTTTTAATAATTGTGTATTCAAATAATATAATGAGGATACACAATAATTGTGCGTGCTTGTGGTCCTGACTGAAGACACATAAAATTTGGGCCGCGTGTGTGTTCTGTCTGATGCTTGGAACTTAATAATACTAATATGTAATCGCAAAAATGTATGTGTTAATATCATGATTGAAAGAAAGAGTAACTCCTGCCAGTTTGTATTTAAAATATTTTCAACGTATATTACCAAAAGTTAATTATATTGAAAAAATGTTCACCGTTTGTAAAGAAAAGGTCATCTTGCATTAAAAATGTTCACAATACGCAGAAAAATTGCTCAGCGTACATTAAAAAAATCCATGTGTATTTAAAAAGATGTTCATCATATACTGAAGCCTATCTTAAAAAACATTCCGTAAGTATGTTAAAAATCTAGCAAAAAAACTAACCCAGTGAATGAAAAAAGAAGAAGAAGAAGAAGAAGAAGAAAGAAAAACGTAAAAATAAGCCAAAAACAGAAATAAAAATAAAATATAAGAGAAATAAAATGAAAAGAAACCTGGGCACGAATGAGCCCCATCGCGCGCGCCAGTAAAACCTGTAATGAAAAAAATTACTAGCCTGTCTGGGCCCAACCGCCGGCCCAGCGATAGTATGCTAGTATAAATAGCGGGACGCCTGCAACCTAACGCGAGGGTCGCTTTGGCAAGGTCGCTAGTGCGCGATGCATGTGTTTCACAGGTCGCATGTTCGAATCCTGCGTGCGTTTATAATGTTTGTTTTATTTATTTGTTCAATTCGATGGTAACTTTGAAACGAGTCCGATTCGGTGTTGAAAATTGCGAACGAAAAAATCCCCTCACTGGAGTCTTTTTTCACAAAAAATGGGCACTTAAGTGATTATGTACAAAGTAAGGAGGTTTTCTGCAAAAAAGCATGCCACGTCGGCATCTGACAAGCAGGCCCCTTTGGTCAGATACACTGTTAATACACATTTATACGCGGTTTAGACCTTTTCGTAACAACCAGCCCCAGACTTGGTACTGACATATAAAAATTACCAAAAGTGGTACAAATCTGCATGTAATGCCCCAATTGTGATACTTTCCGTGCGATTAACTCATCTTCTCCTAATGTGATTTCCATAAAAGTACCACCCGGTGGCGTAATCTAAATGATTTCTAGATGCATATTCAATCCAGCAAAAAAAATTGTATGATCATCCATAAACTTAAACTATGAGTAGGGAAATTTCTTACCATTAACTTCATCGTTTCCCATTATTGTGCAACATGTTCATGATAAAGTTGCTTAAAATTCATTATGTCATTCCTAAGAGAGGTGATCTTAGCGGGAGGAAAATACTTGAAAATAAAAGCATCCTTACACTTATTCCGTGAATCGATATTATTTTTAGGCAACGATGAAGACCTAGTTTTAGCACGATCTCAGAGTGAGAATGGAAATAGCTTGAATTTGACAATATCATTATTCACATCTTTTTTTCTTTTGTATATCACACAATTCAACGGAAGTATTAAGGTGGGATGCAACATCTTCATTAGGACTACCAGAAAATTGTTCTTTCATAACAAGAACAAAGCAGCATTAATTTCATAATATTCCGCACTAGTGATGGGAGCAATCGGAGTACTAACAAAATCATTATTATTAGTGTTGGAAAAATCAAAAAACTTAGTGTTTTCTTGAGAATTGTGACAAAGCAAGCAATCTAGCACACAAGCAAACAAGAAGCTAACGAAAAAGGCAAACAGAAAGAAGGCAAATAAAAAGGCAAATATTTTTGTATTTTTCTCAAAATGTTTTAGAAGTGGTGGAGAGGAAAACGAGAGGCAAATGGAAAATAATGTAAATGCAAGAGATGAGAGTTTATGATAGGTACTTGGTAGGCTTAATGTAGATCCTCCCCAGCAACGGCGACAGAAATTCTTCCTAGTACTTCTTAAGCTTGCGTTGGTTTTTCCCTTGAAGAGGAAAAGGGTGATGCCGCAAAGTAGAGATAAGTATTTCCCTCAGCTAAGAACCAAGGTATCAATCCAGTAGGAGGAACACACAAGTCTCCAATAGTTGTACCTATACGAACAAACAAATACTTGCACCCAACGCGATAAAAGGGGTTGTCAATCCCTTCACGGTTACTTGCAAGGATGAAATTTGATAGTGATAGATATAAAAGATAAGTAAAAGTGCAAAATAAAATAAAAGGAAATAAATTGCAACAAGGTATTTTTGTGTTTTTGATTTTGTAGATCTGAAAATAATATGATAAAAGATAGACTTGAGGGCCATAATTTTCACTAGAGGCTTCTCTCTTGAAAGAAAGCATACGGTGGGTAAGCAAATTATTGTTGAGCAATTGATAGAAAAGCGCATAGTTATGACGATATCTAAGGCAATGATCATGTATATAGGCATCACGTCCGAGACAAGTAGACTGACTCCTGCCTGCATCTACTACTATTACTCCACACATCGACCTCTATCCAGTATGCATCTAGTGTATTAAGTTAACAAGAATGGAGTAACGTCTTAAGCAATATGACATGATGTAGAGGGATAGATCCAATCAATATGAACAAACCCCATCTTTTTTATCCTTAATGGCAACAATAAAAATATGTGTCATGCATGTCCCTTTCTGTCACTGGGATTGAGCACCGCAAGATTGAACCCATTACAAAGCACCTCTCCCATTGCAAGAAAAATCAATCTAGTTGGCCAAACCAAATCAATAGATCGGAGAGAAATACGAAGCTATATAAATCATGCATAAAAGAGTTCAGAGAAGAATCAAATAATATTCATAGATAATCTGATCATAAACCCACAATTCATCGGATCTCAACAAACGCACCACAAAATAAGATTACATCGAATAGATCTCCAAGAACATCGAAGAGAACATTGTATTGAAGATCAAAGAGAGAGAAGAAGCCATCTAGCTACTAGATATGGACCCATAGGTCTGTGATAAACTACTCACACATCATCAGAATGGCAGGAAGGTTGATGTAGAAGCCCACCGTGATCGAATCCCCTCTGGCAGAGTACCAGAAAAGGTCCCCAGATGGGATCTCACGAAGACAGAAACCTGCGGCGGTGGAAAAGTATTTTTGGTGTGCCCTCTGGTCTTTGGGGAATATTTGGGTATTTATAGAAGAAGAATTAGGGTTAGAGGAGCCATGAGGGGCCGAATAGCTTCGAGGGCGCCCCCCTGGGATGCCCCCCTGAGCTTGTGGCCACCTCGTGGCCCTTCTAGCCTCCTCCCGAAGCTTTTAGGGTGTCTTGTGGTCCAACAAAAATCGTCAAAAAGTTTCGTTCCATTTGGACTCTGTGTGGTATTGATTTTCTGTCAAGGCAAAAACAAGGGGAAAAACAGCAACTGGCACTAGGCGCTAGGTTAATAAGTTAGTCCAAAAAATGATATAAAATAGCATAGTAATGCATATAAAACATCCAAGATTGATAATAATAGCATGGAATAATCAAAAGTTATAGATACGTTGGAGACGTATCACCGACTTATTGAAGAGGGCCAAAGATGATGAGGCTCAACTTGAGCCGGTGAAGCAAGAGTTGACGACTTTGAAAGGTCACCTCAATGAGATGTGCGTAGCCGTCTTTCGTACGTATGCTTTGTGTAAGCCATCATAGTTAAACTGGTTGAATAATGTTGTCGGGTGTACTAATACTTGTTTTATGTATGCCTTGACAGGTAAAAGTAATCACAATCTTGTGGGACAACCGTTGGTAAAACTGAAAGCTTTATACAAATTCCTTGAGCAACTTTACATGGGCGGCTAGTACTGTGTAATGGTCATGAAGAATACCAAGGCGCCTCCCCGGTATATTATGGAGATGTTGAAGGAGTTGTCAACAGTTCCTGAATGGATAAAGGAGCTGACAAAGTCGGCTTGCCGCCACGGAGCGCTGACTGCCCTGTCGCGTGTAAAAGCATACTTCCCAGAGCTGGTGTCGGCTCAAATTGTGGAAGGCTTTCCTGAATTTAATGTAGACGGGACGCCTTTTGAGGAAAAAGACTTTCTATGGTGCATCAGGGAAACCCGCGTGGCAGCCACTCAACTGGCAGAAGAGACGAAGGTGACTAAAATTTTAAGCCATCTATACCAAAGCCAGCAAGCGTGTCAGTCCTCCAACACCAAAACCCGTTGCACTGAATCCCCCAAGTAAGAAAGACTTCACGCCTAGCATCAATTCTTCCACTGGGATGCATCAAGAGTCGGCTTTTGAGGCTTTTGATGGAATTCACTGGCTGGCCGAGGACGACACTGCATCCCAGAAAAGTCAAGAAGAGCCGGCAAAGGATGACCCGGCAACCACTCAAGCTGAAGATCGCCACATGAACCCGGGGAGCTCCAATGCTAGTGCTTAATAACACTGAAAATACTTTGCTAATATTGTGGCATGGTGATGGCTTCTTATATAATCGTGAAGTTACTTTGTGATCTATAGTGCCATCGTGCACTTGATACTTTGGAAAGTTGTCTTTTGAAGGAAACTGAGTCGGTGCTTTAATTCACAACCCGCTAAGTATCATTATACTTGTAGTATTCCTCTTACTAATTGACAAATCGGATTTTGTTGAAACTTGATCAGCATATAAGCCGGCATAATGTGACCTGGCAGATTTGTCAGAAATATTCCGATACTAAAAAGGTTACCAAGGTCAACACAATGTTTAACTCGACACAGTGAAATCCAGTACGCCATTATGTTTATGACCTGGCAACTCTTGGTTGATATGATAACTGGTCAAGGAATTAGTTCCTGTAAAACAGAATATAATACAGGAACATAAATATATAATTGTAATGAATGAAAATATTAAGCCGGCGTTCGAGGCACGACAAAAAAGACCGGCTTTCGAGGTTCATGTATTGCTTCAATGAAGCTCGCGTGATAGCCCATGGTTTATCCTTGCTTTCTATAAGCCGACTCTCACATTAATTAAGCCGGTGTTTTAACCTTGACAAGTTCAGCGCCAATACTGATTGACTTATCAAGAGTACACCGGGGTCACCTTTGCGGAGTAGCATCGAGCAGACAGGCAGGTTTAACCAAGATTCATAATGGCATATGTCGGGTCAATAGGGATGTCAATAGCTAAAGTCAACACTACAAAAAAACACTTACGTGATGATACATGTTTGTCACAGTAGATCACGTTTTCTGTCATGCATGTACATCCATGACGATTTTATGACAGAATCAAGATAGTCATACATGTGTTGTCGTAGAAGTGTTCCATAACATTACCAAAATTATCATCACAGAAGTGTCCACTTCCATGACGTTAAATCGCGCGTCATAGAAGTGCTTTCGTCAAGGGTAACCGACACGTGGCATCCACCGTAACGGGTCGCTGTTAAGCTATCAGGTTCCGGTTTGGATCCGATAACCCGTTAACAGCCTGGACCAATGGGGATTTTCCACGTGTAAAATTCTCATTCGCCGGCAGATCCATGTGTCGGCCCAGCGTTCGGACAGTTGTCATCCAGCGAATGGACGGGATGCGCCTATGATACATCAACACGTGTCTCGACCCAATAGTGGCCCATTCAGTTTAAAAGGCCGGACCTAACAAAATAAGCGGGCCGGCCCATTAGCGGCCTACTTGAGTCAGCCCATTCACAAGCACGACCCATAAAAGTTACACAGAATCGGCCCATCAAAGGCCCATTCTATATTTGTCAATTTACAGCCCATCATCAGTTCCAGCCCGTTAACGGCCCGCTACATCTTTGGGCCCAATTACGGCCCGATCTTCTTTCAGCCTGTTAGCAGCCCATCGTAAGTTCCAGCCCGGAACGTCTTTCGGCCTTTTCTCGGCCCATTCTGCAGTTGGGGCAACTTCTAGCCCGTTGTGACTTTAGGCCTGTCCTCGGCCCCTTCGGTAAATGGGCCAATTACTAGCCCATTTTGGTTTCGGCCTGTTAACGGCCCGCACAACAATTGGGCCTTTGACTGTGCAACCTAATTTTGGGTCCATTTGCGGCCCACGTTCCGCAGGGCAAAATTGCAGCCCGATGCGACTTTCGGCCTGTTAAAAGCCTAGTTTGCAAATTGGGCCTCCTCTGGCCCAAAACACTTTTGGCCTCTTACTGGCCCATAAAGTAAAAGGGCCGAGACAAAATTGTCATTTATTTCGGCCTACTAGAGGCCCGCAGGCCATTTCCATTTATACGGCCATATCGAGCTTTCGGCCTGTTAACGGCCTGCTAAGAGCCGTTGTTACGGTGGGCCACATCATTTTGGATCCACTAAATATTATTTTGACCAGCCCAATTAAGGCCCGCTTTGACTACACATGTTTGTTCGTTCGGATGGCGTCTAGGAAATATTTGGGCATGTTGGCCCCTGTTTCAATGATATAGCATATTCAAAGAATTATCCTACTCTATACTATCGCCTCTAAAAAACATACACTATACAATAAAGAGACTAAAGCATAGAAACGTAGAATAATCCTACACTATACAATAAAGAAATTAAAGCCGATTATACCCACTGGGGATTATAGTTCGGCACTAGTGATAATAAAGCGTACACAAACAACAAATTACATACACTGGGCAAATAAAGCTCATACATCATGGACATGCATCAACAGAACTTACCATTCGAACTATAATCTCTTCAGAAAATAGGATTGGCCGGATTCAGATAGCACAATTTTCAGTCTACAAAATATCCAATTCCTTCATGGTTACCTTAGTGTCTCGTTTCATTTTTTGACTCCTGCATCTAGTAGTCTGTGCAGCCCGCATACAGAAATCTCTCTTAGCTCACCAGAGGAGCATGATGTTGGGGCCAAATCCAAAACACAGACAGGTTACAAATTTAGACAGCACGTTGCGTATAAGTAAGCAAGCAGTTGGCCATTCTGTAGCTCAATTAAAGTCTTAGGGAGCATAATGAACAGCAGAGGGATTCATACAAACCTACTACAGCAAGCAAAACCATGCAATCATTAGCCTAGTATAAACTAGATTGTGAGCATCATGCAGTAATAGTTGGTTAATAGACTTCAAAGCTTCAGGCACACTTCGCCAGAGTAATTAAATGGTAAGGCCATTAATTATGTCAAGTAATAGTTATACAAGTACCCAACATCAGGCATCATTGTTTGGGCATCTCATTAACTGAGGACAAATAAAGCAATTGAAAAGAGCAATTTAACTATGCCTGAAACAAACAAGCAATTGAACTGTTGAGTTGGAAGCATGCATACATGCACGCCTCAATAACATCCATGGCCTAGCTATATTTACTATATAAAGGAACAAGTAATGTAATATTGTTCGCCCCCTATGAAGTATCTCGACTAGTATGTAATCAATATCCTAGTAATGATAGGGAGGCTAATGATGTGAATATGCGTTTGGTTATGACATTTATGACATCGACAACTCTACCATGGTAGGAAGCAGTTTTCACAGTGTTCACCACTATAAGATGTTTTAGATATTTGAAAGTAGACTACATCTGTAATGAGTGAACAGACACATCAAAATGTGTTTACATACATCTGATTTACAAAAAAGTTAGAACATCATATAGTAGTGAGTGGAGGGGGGGGTTAATCAATGTCCCAATGACTGGGTTACATGTGAAGAACCCTACGCAAGCACAATGTCAGACAAATAGTGAAAGAACATGTGGTGCCCCATGTTTGGTTTTGGTAATTGACGACAATCTCTATGGACTAATGGTTGCCTTGAGTTATATTTGAAGGTTTTGTCCATAGGCCTTTCTTGGAGTACATGTGTTGGTTTCAAGGAGAGTTTGTGTTGACCAAGGTGCTATTAAGGAATTATTCAAAGATTGGTCATGTGAGAGTTGAGCTTATTGCAAGCATGTCTTGAAGAAGAAGATTGTGTGATCATTCATGTTTACCTTCAAGACATCATCCAAATGAAGAGAGTTGGAAAGATTCTAGCTTGATCAAGACTAAGTCAAGAGTGAATCAAGTTGATCAACTCACAAAGCGTAGAAGATGTACCGAGTGGGATCAAGTGATCCCATGGTATGGTAAGCATTGTCCATTGTGCTTTGTGTACTAACTCATGGTCTATGTGAGAGTTCTATGTGGGGTTAGGTACGTGTTCATGGGCTTGCGTCAAGAGGAAGATATCAGTCAACCCATGGAGAGGATGACATCAAGTGGTGATCGTCATCAAGATTGCCGTGTGCAAGTTCAAGTGGAGCATCACGAAGAGATAAAGTGCTTGAAGCTTGCCGTCCATTGTGGTGACAATGGACTTGTGAAGATGTGCCGAAGAGTGGCTCACCCATAGTGGACTATGGGGGAGTAATCATCTAGTCTTCATTGAGCCAACGCAATCAAGAAAGATGGTCCAACTTGAGGGAGTCAAGATCGTCATCATCTAGCTCAAGTGGACCATGTGCAAGGCAAAGGTTTTCCCTTGATAGGTTTTCTATTTTACCGGTGTCATGGTGGTAGTTGGGAGACCGGGTTATAGGATCGATAGTCGTACTATCAAGGGGGGCTCTCAAGTGAGTAGCTTGATCGTATCGTTCGTCGAGAGCTCAAACCATTGCATCCTTGCATCATGTTTCTTGGTTCTTGTTTGGATCTATTTGTGAGTCTTAGAGCTTATGGTCATCTTGATGACAAGCTTGAGTTCATCGAAAACGGAGTTTGCATGCGTCTTCTATGATGTTTTCGATGTTGGAGGTTTTACCGGTCTTATCCGAGGAAGGGTTGTCACCATTTTATTTTGGGCCTTTTCTCATTTGCTTCTTATTGGTATTTCTATCAAGATTGTGTTAGCCCTTGTCGCTAGCTTTCCAACAAACTTGGTTTTGTCGAATTCGGAGTCTGTTTGCAGAAGTTGTGTCAGTTTTGGTGTTCTGAAAAGGCTGCAGCAGTACTACCGCGGACAGGAGCGGATGTAATTTTTTACTACCGCTCTTGGGAGCGGTACTACCGCTTGGAGTAGTACTACCGCGGCTACTTCCGTGGCTACTTCCGCTCGGGACCAAAAACTCGTCACAAGTCCAGCGGTGGTAGGCACGGATGTAATTTTTTAGTACCGCTCGCAAGCAGTAGTACCGCTACCCATAGCAGTAGTACCGCTACCCCTAGCGGTAGTACCGTGAGGTCAAGCGTTACTACCGCTCCGACGGTTCTTCTGGCTTTTTTGCCTGCTCACTGTTGTGTTTCAAAGGGCTACTACCGCCCTAGCGGTAGTACCGCTCCTTGGAGCGGTAGTACCGCTCGGTGCGGGCTGTGACCATAACGGTTGGATTTTTCCCCAGCTATAAAAGGGGGTCTTCTTCCACAATGAACCTTATCCTTTGAGCTCGTGTTCTTCCCCCATTGTTGACCTTCTTCGAGCTTGCTAACTCTCAATCCCTCCATGGATTCTTGCTAGTTTTTGAGGGAAAAGAGAGAGGAGATCTAGATCCACATTTCCACCAATCACTTTCTCCTCTATGTGAGGGGAACCCCTTGGATCTAGATCTTGGAGTTCTTGGTGTTCTCCTTCTTGTTCTTCTTCTCATTTTCCTCCCTAGCATTAGTTGCTTCGGTGGGATTTGAGAGAGAAGTACTTGGGCACTCCGTGTGCCCTTGCCATTGCATTTGGTGCATCGGTTTGAGTTCTCCACGGTGATACGTGGAAGTTACAAGTTGAGAAGCTTATTACTCTTGGGTGCTTGGTACCCTTGAGCTTGTTCCTCTTGGGTGCTTGGGCGCCCTAGACGGTTGGTGGTGTTCAGAGCTCAATCATTATGGTGTAAAGCTCCGGGCAAGCGTCGGGGTCTCCAATTAGGTTGTGGAGATCGCCCCGAGCAATTTGACGGGTTCCGGTGACCGCCCCCAAGGGTTGCCAAAGTGTACGGGTTCGGTGACCGCCCCCAAGGGTTGCCATTTGTACAGGTTCGGTGACCGCCCTCAAGGGTCCCTTAGTGGAATCACGGATCTTGCATTGTGCGAGGGCATGAGGAGATTACGGTGGCCCTAGTGGCTTCTTGGGGAGCATTGTGCCTCCACACCGCTCCAAACGGAGATTAGCATCCGCAAGGGTGTGAACTTCGGGATACATCATCGTCTCCGTGTGCCTCAGTTATCTCTTAGCCGAGCCCTTTACTTATGCACTTTACTTTGTGATAGCCATATTGTTTCTTGTCATATATCTTGCTATCACCTAAGTAGTTTTTCTTGCTTAGCATAAGTTGTTGGTGCACATAGGTGAGCCTAGTTGTTGTAGGTTTTGTGCTTGACAAATTAACCACTAGGTTTATTCCGCATTTGTTCAAGCCTCAACCGTAATTATTTTAAAGCGCCTATTCACTCCCCCCCCCTCTAGGCAACATCCACGATCTTTCAATTGGTATTAGAGCCTCGTCTCTCTTTATAGGGCTTAACCGCCTAGAGAGTAAGGATGTCGACTAGGGGTTTAGGATTCTCTGACACTCTTAGTTTCGATGGCACAAATTTTGATGTTTGGGTAATTCGCATGCTTAATCTCTTTAGGGTCATGGACCCAAATTTAGAGCGAATTGTAGATATGGGTTTTTCTCCTCCAAAGGATCCACAAAGATTATCTTTAGAGGATGAGAAAAACTCTTATCTCAATGCTCAAGCCTCTAATGTGCTTTTTGATGCTTTGAGCAATGTAGTTATATTTCAACTCATGCCTTTCCGGGATGCTCATGAGTTGTGGACAAAGCTTCAAGATAAATATGGCGTGTCCAAGTTTTGTGGGGATGATTGTTCTCCCTCCACCTCCGGTCGTGTTGTGTTCTCAACTTCTTCTACTTCACCTACATGTGGTTTGCCACAAGGTAATGACATGGTGAGTAGTGGTGTTCATTGCAATGATGATAGTGGGCTTAGTTTTGATAATCCTTCATCACTTTCTTGTTGAGATGCTTCATCTTTGGACTCTAGCACTTCGAGCACTCCAAATGTTTCACATGCTTGTGTTGATAGTCCTTGCATATCATGTACAAATTGCTTGACCAAATCTCATGATGATATGCTTGCTATGTCTTGTTGGCATGATAAAAATGCATGTATTTCCACGCGTTGTTGTGCTAACAATGTAGAGGAAACCCAACACTCCATGGAACAAGATGTGGTCTTGAATGGTGCTTCAAGGGATCCCACATCATCATCTATTGCTTTTTGCCTTATGGCCAAGGCTTCAAAGGTATCTCCCACTTTGAATCCCAATATATCTTGTGATAATATTGATGATGGCAAGAGTGATGATGATGTCGATTATGATGAAGAGAATGATGATGTTGCCTCCTTAAAAGTTAAGGGGGAAATAATTTTTAAAGCTCTTCTTAAGAATAAAATTGCTCGTTCCAACTTCATGGAAATCATGTCTATTGCTATTGAGGGCAAGAAATATATTGATGAGTTGGAATCTCGTCTTGAGGAGCATGAGGTCACCATTGATAAAATGGAAGGTCATGAGTGTGATTACGCTAATGAGATTGCGGACCTCTCTCAAGCTCTTGAACTTGAACAAACCACCAAGGAATCTCTTGAGGATACTTTTTCTCTAGAGTTATCTAGAGTGAAGGAATCTCATGATAGAGCTCTTGAGGTGGCCAATGTTTTTGAAACTAAAAATGCTAAGCTTGAAGTTGCTCATGCTAGACTCCTTGAGGATTTTGAGCACCTCGAAAATGGCTCAAGGGTCATCAAGGGTGAGCTCATCAAACTCATCGAGTCTCATGCTTAACTTGAAGCTTCTTATTTAAAAGAGCTTGCCAAGTTGCATTCTCCTCTTGTTGTTAATGATGATGCTTGTGCTACTAACTCTATTTCTTGTGAAGCATCCATTTTAAAGGAGAACGTTGAGCTACGGGCTCAACTTGAGTTGCTATTTAGCAATTATGGGAAATTGGAAGAAAGCCATGAAAAGCTCTCAAGCTCTCATGATGATCTTCTAGTATCCCATAATGTGCTAAAGATAGCTCATGAGGCCATGATTGCTAAGGTAACATCTAGTGAGCCTCATGTGGACACTAGCACTACTTTTAGTCAAAATGCTATATTGCCTTGTGCTAGTCCTCGCGATTCATCCATGCATAACGTTGGTACATCTTGTGATGAATTGCTTTCCTTGCCTTGTTGCTCTAACGATGAAGCTTATACTTCCTCTAGTGCTTGTGTTGAGACTAACCATGTAGAGGAAATCAAAGAGTTCAAGGCCCAAGTCACTTCTTTGAAGAAAGACTTGGAAAAGAGTCATGAAGGGAAATTTACACTCAACAACATCTTGAGAGTGCAAAAATCCCCTAATGACAAATGTGGACTTGGATTCAACTCCAACAAGAAGAAGTCCAAGATGAACAAAAAGAAGGGCCAAGAACAAGTCAAGAATTCAGCCAAGATTGTTTGCTTCAAGTGCAAAGTAGAAGGGCATCATGTTAGATCTTGCCCATTGAAGAAGAAGGCCATTAGTGACAAGCAACAAGGGAAGCGGCCACAAGTTTGATCTCATGCTCAACCACAAGTTGAAGAAAGTCCTCTTCCCAAGAATCCTCAAGCTAATGCTTCTCAAGTTGAGAAATCAAGTGAGAACAAAGTGAAGAGTAGACGTTGCTACTTATGTTGTGAGAAAGGTCACCTCACCTCTTCATGCACTAGTGGTAACTTATCCAACCCAATTATTATTGATGATATATATTCTCTTGGGAAGGATAATGTTGGCCATGTGTTTGCCAAATTTGTTGGTGCTCAAAGTGGTGTCAAGAAAAGAACCATTTGGGTAGCCAAGCCTATTGTGACTAACCTCTTAGGACCCAACTTGGTTGGGGACCAACTAGCTCAAACTTGATCAATAGGTGTTGTTGGAGGGCATTGGAGACTTGGCTACATTATGAAGATTTAAGGGGACTTCATCATTCTTATTGTCTCAAGCCAAGTCAATTGGGTTATCAAGTTTCTATTCTAGATCCAATGTGCCTCCTTCCGGTAACTTGTACTTAAATTGTTTACATCGAAAGTTACTTGCCCCTTTCATGTTTTGGTTTTGTTCCTTGCATGTGGTTGTATATGTTGTGCCTCCAATTTGCTTATCTTGAGTAATCAAGTATGTGTGTGTTGGTTTGCACATCATATACGTGTGTGTAGTGCGTTGAGCCTTTGCGCATCTTGTTTGTATGTTAGTTGGCTCTTGTGAGAGATTAATGGAACATCCAATTTTGGGGGAGTGATGTGCTTTGTGCACCTCACAGTCCCATAAATGTGTTTACATGAGGAATACCACCTAGTATTGATATTGCAAGCTTATCTAGTCACTATGTGGTATGTCTTCTCATGAGAAATTCAAATTCTAAATAGTCCATTAATTATCTCTTGTTGGATCCTCTTTTTGCCTCTTGTTAAGTTTTCTTTAATTGCTATCACATTATGGGGGAGTAATATGCTATGTATATTACTAGCCTAGAAAATGTGTACATTTGAGATATTGTCACCTAGAATTGATATTGTAAATTATCTTGTTCCTACGTGGCATGTTAGCTCTACAAGTTGCAATTTGCTTGTGTTTGGTGTGAAGATGATGTCGAATATCCTTGCTATCTACCACTGGGAACTATTTCCAAATACTTCTTGTCTTTTGACAATTGGTACTCACTTATGTGTGGTAGAAATTATTGATCATCTTCACGTTGGCGTTTGCTTTTTATTTGCCTTATCTCTTGCCAAGTTTGTGTCAACTCCCATTGCCTTCCGTGCCACTTGAGGATCTTGTTGTTTCCTTGATCTTGTCTAGTGTTTTCCTTGATATAGTGAACGTGGTGATCCTACCTTGTGCATTTTGTATTCAAATGCAAATTCTCTATAATGCACAACTCGTGGGGGAGCTATCCTATTTTCTATAAAACACTAAACTTGTGATCCATTTTAAGTGTGTGTTGGTGGACGGCAAGCCGTTTCTTTTTGGTACTTGTGCCATCATGAAACTTTGTAGAGAGCCTGGTTTGTTTGGAACCATCCTCTCTTTTGGGAGTTTGATATCATTTTGTGGGTTCCAATGGATATCTCATTCCTTGATGTATCTTTTAGTGATATCTTCCAAGTGATGATTTCTCCATTTGGTATTCTTTTCACTTGGTATTTCCTTGTATTTTGGTATCGGTTCTTCAAAGTCTTGAGCATGCATATTAACTTCATGTAGTTTCCGTGGCACGCTTTCTTTCTTTGACCCAATATATAGGGGAAACTCCACCAAGTCTCAAATTGGATGAGATGTGCATGAATTTCATTTCCATATCTATATGCACATATTTATGTGGAGTTTGTCCTATGTATTGTTGGTGTTTCTAACTCTTTGGTCTCAATGAGTTTGGGTACCATTTTGTTTGTGTTGTTGTTCTAGGAACAATTGGAGATGCATTGGATGCTCGGCTCACTCACAAGGAAGGTGTTGTCACCATGTGCTTTTTGGAGTCAAGCTAGGATGATCAATGAACTACTTTGTACCTTCAATTGGTATCTACTACATCCTTACAATGTTAACTCGGTAACAAGTATCTTCATATACTTCATGCACACATTTCTTGCATCAACATTGTGTAGGTTGTATCATGGCATGTTATTCATTCTCTCTTGTGATACTTGTTTCCTTTCTCAAAGCATCCCAACAATGATCTCTTGTTGCTAGTTGTGATGTCTTTGATGGTTGTGTGGTAGGAATTCATTTATGTACAATAAGACCATATCTAGCCATGTGCTATGCTTCCAAGCAGATATCTTATTGGTATATCTATGACTTCCTTTTGGATATCTTGTTCCTTCGTGTTGTAACTATTTCGGGTGTACATCCTTCTTTGTAGATATATATCATCATGATCTCATCTACCTAGAACCTTATACACTTGAGAGAAATTACACCTCTAGATGATATCCTTTCTTTCACGTCCACCTTGTCTTTCTTGTTATTTCTTTGGTGGCTCCGTGAAAGCTTTTGCCTTGAGTGCATGTCTTATCTCGTTGCATCTTGATGCACTCCTGTGTGGTGAAGATTATTTTCCTCATGCTTATCTCTACGAGGCTTTTGCCATCTTAATTGGTATCCCTCGTCTTGATGAGGCTTTCATCTTCTATCTTCACCATGGGTTGTCACAAGTGTTGGTTATTGATTTTGCATTTTTAGTGTGCTTGTGAACCCTTTTGCTTGGTGTGTGTGGGGAGGACATGTCATGCACCTTGTATCTCCACTATCCAAGACTATGTTGATGCTTAATGTCATTCGTACATTAGTCTTCTCAAGTGCTTTGCCATGACTCACACACATCATTTTGGTTGAGCCTACTCTTAAGTTGCCTCTTTTATATGTTGCTCAACCATTTGTTTGTTGCAAGTGCTAGGCTTTGTTTCCTATATGCTCACTTGCACTTGTTGTGAGTTTCTATTGATTTTCGGGGAGTGATGATCCTATTTTGTGCACTCGGTATCCTAATGCAAATATTGTAAGAAGTGCACACATCATGGAGAGCTTCACTAGTGTCTTTAGAACACTCTGTTGCTCTCTTGCACTTGTCGTGAGGTTCTATTGATCTTGGGGGAGTGACGATCCTATTTTGTGCTCGTTGTATCCAGTTACAAAACTAAATTGTGCACAAATCATGGGGAGCTTCTCTAGTTTCTCTAGAACACTCCTTTGCTCATATCATAATTTATTTCATTCATGTGGCACGTAGGATCATTGGTCTAGTTGGCTCAATTGATATCCGTTGATTGCTTGCTTCAATTGGTATCTTTTGGTTGCTTGTTTGCTTGTTTCTCTCCTTCTTATGTCTTTGTGGCATATCTTTCTTTTGTAAACTTTGGGCCTAAATATAGTTTGTTTTCCTCCTAGTATTTACCGTCAAACTTGTGTATTGCATTCCACTCTCTTGTTGAGAAATACACAAATTATGGAGGCGCAATTTATATTGGCCTTCTAAGCCTTTCTCCCATTTTGGCAATCGATGCCAATGGGGGAGAAGTTTCAGAGAGTTTTGTGGAGAAGTTTAGAGAATTCTCTCCTCTTGCTTTGGTTTTGTTCCTAAGCATTTGCATCTCTTACTCATGCATCATTGGTTGTTGCATTGCATGGTGAGGCATAATTCCTTATATAAACTCTATTGAAAGTGATTGTCATCAATTACCAAAATGGAGGAGATTGAAAGAACATGTGGTGCCCCCATGTTTGGTTTTGGTAATTGACGACAATCTCTATGGACTAATGGTTGCCTTGAGTTATATTTGAAGGTTTTGTCCATAGGCTTTTCTTGGAGTACATGTGTTGGTTTCAAGGAGAGTTTGTGTTGACCAAGGTGCTATTAAGGAATTATCCAAAGATTGGTCATGTGAGAGTTGAGCTTATTGCAAGCATGTCTTGAAGAAGAAGATTGTGTGATCATTCATGTTTACCTTCAAGACATCATCCAAATGAAGAGAGTTGGAAAGATTCTAGGTTGATCAAGACTAAGTCAAGAGTGAATCAAGTTGATCAACTCACAAAGCGTAGAAGATGTACCGAGTGGGATCAAGTGATCCCATGGTATGGTAAGCATTGTCCATTGTGCTTTGTGTACTAACCCATGGTCTATGTGAGAGTTCTATGTGGGGTTAGGTACGTGTTCATGGGCTTGCGTCAAGAGGAAGATATCACTCAACCCATGGAGAGGATGACATCAAGTGGTGATCGTCATCAAGATTGCCGTGTGCAAGTTCAAGTGGAGCATCACGAAGAGATCAAGTTCTTGAAGCTTGCCATCCATTGTGGTGACAATGGACTTGTGAAGATGTGCCGAAGAGTGGCTCACCCATAGTGGACTATGGGGGAGTAATCATCTAGTCTTCATCGAGCCAACGCAATCAAGAAAGGTGGTCCAACTTGAGGGAGTCAAGATCGTCATCATCTAGCTCAAGTGGACCATGTGCAAGGCAAAGGTTTTCCCTTGATAGGTTTTCTATTTTACCGGTCTCATGGTGGTAGTTGGGAGACCGGGTTATAGGATCGATAGCCGTACTATCAAGGGGGGCTCTCAAGTGAGTAGCTTGATCGTATTGTTCATCGAGAGCTCAAACCATTGCATCCTTGCATCATGTTTCTTGGTTCTTGTTTGGTTCTCTTTGTGAGTCTTAGAGCTTATGGGTCATCTTGATGACAAGCTTGAGTTCATCGAAAACGGAGTTTGCATGCGTCTTATATGATGTTTTCGATGTTGGAGGTTTTACCGGTCTTATCCAAGGAAGGGTTCTCACCATTTTCTTTTGGGCCTTTTCTGATTTGCTTCTTATTGGTATTTCTATCAAGATTGTGTTAGCCCTTGTCGCTAGCTTTCCAACAAACTTGGTTTCGTCGAATTCGGAGTCCGTTTGCAGAAGTTGTGTCAGTTTTGGTGTTCTGAAAAGGCTGCAGCGGTACTACCGCGGACAGGAGCGGATGTAATTTTTTACTACCGCTCTTGGGAGCGGTACTACCGCTTGGAGCAGTACTACCGCGGCTACTTTCGTGGCTACATCCGCTCGGGACCAAAAACTCGCACAAGTCCAGCGGTGGTAGGCACGGATGTAACTTTTTAGTACCGCTCGCAAGCAGTAGTACCGCTACCCTTAGCAGTAGTACCGCTACCCCTAGCGGTACTACCGCTCCGACGGTTCATCTGGCTTTTTTGCCTCCTCGCTGTTGTGTTTCAAAGGGCTACTACCGCCCTAGCGGTAGTACCGCTCGGTGCGGGCTGTGACCATAACGGTTGGATTTTTTCCCAGCTATAAAAGGGGGTCTTCTTCCCCAATGAACCTTATCCTTTGAGCTCGTGTTCTTCCCCCATTGTTGACCTTCTTCGAGCTTGCTAACTCTCAATCCCTCCATGGATTCTTGCTAGTTTTTGAGGGAAAAGAGAGAGGAGATCTAGATCCACATTTTCACCAATCACTTTCTCCTCTATGTGAGGGAAACCCCTTGAATCTAGATCTTGGAGTTCTTGGTGTTCTCCTTCTTGTTCTTCCTCTCATTTTCCTCCCTAGCATTAGTTGCTTCGGTGGGATTTGAGAGAGAAGGACTTGGGCACTCCGTGTGCCCTTGCCATTGCATTTGGTGCATCGGTTTGAGTTCTCCACGGTGATACGTGGAAGTTACAAGTTGAGAAGCTTATTACTCTTGGGTGCTTGGTACCCTTGAGCTTGTTCCTCTTGGGTGCTTGGGCGCCCTAGACGGTTGGTGGTGTTCGGAGCTCAATCATTGTGGTGTAAAGCTCCGGGCAAGCGTCGGGGACTCCAATTAGGTTGTGGAGATCGCCCAGAGCAATTTGACGGGTTTCGATGAACGCCCCCAAGGGTTGCCAAAGTGTACGGGTTCGGTGACTGCCCCCAAGGTTTGCCATTTGTATGGGTTCGGTGACCGCCCTCAAGGGTCCCTTAGTGGAATCACGGCATCTTGCATTGTGCGAGGGCATGAGGAGATTACGGTGGCCCTAGTGGCTTCTTGGGGAGCATTGTGCCTCCACACCGCTCCAAATGGAGATTAGCATCCGCAAGGGTGTGAACTTCGGGATACACCATCGTCTCCGCGTGCCTCGGTTATCTCTTACCCGAGCCCTTTACTTATGCACTTTACTTTGTGATAGCCATATTGTTTCTTGTCATATATCTTGCTATCACCTAAGTAGTTTTTCTTGCTTAGCATAAGTTGTTGGTGCACATAGGTGAGCCTAGTTGTTGTAGGTTTTGTGCTCGACAAATTAACCGCTAGGTTTATTCCGCATTTGTTCAAGCCTCAACCGTAATTATTTTAAAGCGCCTATTCACCCCCCTCTAGGCGACATCCACGATCTTTCAAATAGGATGTGCTGGTAATTGTAATACAGTGACTTACCTTAACTGGTTGAACAGGCTCAGCGCTGCTCCTCCTTCTCTTGCAAGGCTCCTTCCTAACATCTTGTACTTGGAAATCCTTAATCTTATCTTCATTGCACCCCCTCTACAAGGTGACACAAACTAGTTACTGGTCTCCTTGGAAGATAAATATGCATACTTTCCAGTCTGTGGACAACACAAAAGGATGAGATTATAACAAAACAACACCACATAATGAAACATGCCACATCTCTTGCACACGATGAAATGAGCATTTACTATGTGTGCACTATGTAAAAACTTGGCATACCTTTGAACTGGATCTCCAGGTACTCTTGGAGAGCCTACTTTAGTGTAGAGCCAAACCTTTATGTCACCTATGAGTTATACAAGCCGCCCTACAGCAGCCCTTAGTGTTTAAATTGTTGACAAGCTCTGTTAGGTCAAGAACAGCAAGTAATCAAAGCAAACAGTCCTAGTATGGTTGGCTGATACAAACAAGCAATTGAACAGATGTGTGAGCAATACATATCAAGAAAATAAGCATAGATGGAGGCTTAAAGACCATCACTTTACTGACCAGATTTAAGGGGCATTTAAACATCACGTGCAACGTATGAACTAACATAAACATTGCATATTTCAGATTCTATAATGAAATGCACATGTATTAGGTTATGCCATGTATGATGATGCCTAAATGTACACTATAGCAGGCAGGAGTGATTCATCATTGCACGCACAACTGAATTGCAGGTTAAGGGTCAGTTCTATTCCGCCTTTTCAGAGCTTATTGTCAAAATAAGCCATAAAAGATGTAAAGAAGTCATTTTTGAGTTATGGGCTTGGGCTTAACTTATTTCGCTCCGGAGGGGGGTGTTTCGGGTAGAAGCTCACATTGAAGGGAAGGGGAATAGTGAAATGACTCTGTTGTCTGCCTATATTACACTCAAAATCCCACTGCTCACGCCCGCATCACACCTGACCCTCAAGTGAAAACAAACATGCAAGCGTTCATTGCCGTGCCCGCTTGCATCTCCTCTCCCCTTTCCCTCTACCTCGATGCCCTACATACAGCGCTAGGGTTCCTCCAGCGAGCCGTTGCCACTGGTCCCATCTGGCCTGACCCTCGACGACGCTCTGTCCAGCTAGGCTACATGGCCGGCGGGTAGGGCCAAATCTCCCCGGCTGCTCCTCCCTCTGGCGCCACCCCTCATTCTCATGGTCTTCAGCAGCTGCTCCGTTGTGGTCCTCCCAACGCACTACTCTGGCGGGCGCCGCACAACTACGGCCGATGCACCACTATGGCAGAAGGCACCTCATTCCCCTTCCCCTCCTCCCAAGCCGTGGCCTTGAGGTGCTGTTGAAGGATGAGCTCATCCAACAAGGTGAGGATCTCCTCTGATTTTTTTTGCCAAATTTTCATTCTGATCCCCTATACGATGAATTGCTATGAGCTGCTTCTGTTGCTGCTATATGATGCATTGCTATGAGCTGCTCCTACTGCTGATATATGATGAATTGCTATGAGCTGTTGCTGCTATATGATGAATTGCTATGAGCTGCTGCTGCTATATGATGAGCTGTTATAAGCTGCTCCTGCTGCTGCTATATGATGAATTGCTATGAGCTGCTCCTACTGCTGCTGCAATATGATGAATTGCTATGAGCTGCTCCTGCTGCTGCTATATGATGAATTGCTATGAGCTGCTGCTGGTATATGATGAATTGCATGCTGCTTTTGCTGCTGCTGCTGTATGATGAGTTGCTATGAGCTGTTGCTGCTGCTATATGATGTTTTCAGGTGGTGCTACTATATGATAATAACCAGCCACTTGGACCATCAAATTTTGATAAATAATTGTTCTTCATTTAAATTTAGGTCATGCGTTCTTCATTTAAATTAGGCAATGGGATCTCTATGGAGGACATTGACCAAAGTAGATTGTGCCAAGTAGATGGTATCTTTGTATTTGCATTTTGAACAAATATTGATGGTATGTTTTCCTATCATATTAATTACTGCACTGGGTTCAATTTGTGATGTTTGCAAGTCAAATTAATTTTCATATGGGTAGCAAAATGACAAAATATAATGCAAGCTAGACTTTTCACTAATCATACCACAAATAAGCTGAAAAGGCAGGCAATGAAAAGAACTGGTTGGCTTATTATCTGGAGCTTATATTCAAAGGTGCTTATTTTCTTAGGATAACTCAAAATAACTGTCCCTAAGAAACTTGGCCAATAGAACTGACATACAAATAACATGTCACGATGATTGCAATGGAGGCCCAGTTCTTTTGCCGGATTCTCCCAGAATTTGACCCCTACCCAGATTCTCCCAGAATCTTTGAGCCCCATTTGCTTTACAATCCTATCTAGTTAGGGTCTAATTAGGTAGGATTGTAAAACAAAAGGGGGTCAAAGATTCTAGGAGAAGCTAGAGTGGGGCAGATTCTGGGAGAATCTTGCAAAAGAACTGGGCCAGAGTGACCTACCATAGCACACTATATAGGCTCACCGCTGCCTCTCCTTTTTTTGTGATGTTCCATGAAATTGCCACAAACACATTGTACTTTTTCATTGCGTAACCCTATCTGCAAGTTGACACGGCTAATTTGAGATATCTATACATGATAATACATTGCATATCCCTTGCGCATATTTAAACCACCCATTAACAATTGTGTGCGTAGCATAAACTAGCCATGAATCTGTGTGCTGGACTAGCAGGCACTCTAAGGGAGCCTAATCTAGTGCAGTGGAATTCCTACATGCCACCTATGATTTTGTGTAATGTACTACCTCTGCTCCTAAATATATGTCTTTGTAGAGATTCCAGTATGGACCACATACAGATGTATATAGATGCATTTTCGAGTGTAGATTCACTCATTTTGCTCTGTATGTAGCCTATAGTGGAACCTCTAGAAAGACTTATATTTAGGAACGGATGGAGTATCATGTATGACATCTACATATCTAATTTAGCAGCCAGT
Source organism: Aegilops tauschii subsp. strangulata (assembly GCF_002575655.3). Taxonomy (NCBI): domain Eukaryota; kingdom Viridiplantae; phylum Streptophyta; class Magnoliopsida; order Poales; family Poaceae; genus Aegilops; species Aegilops tauschii. The sequence continues at coordinate 398,313,784 of NC_053040.3, read as the reverse complement.
AGTGGAAATCATTGTCTGCACAAAGGGATTACTGGTCGAAAATCCTAGCAAAGCACGCTGGCAGGCACATGACAATACAAGAGAGAGACGCACTTACAAGATCATAGCAATGCTTCAGTCCAGGATCTTGGTTGGCCAAGTTGTTAGATCCAGAAGAAACATCGTCCTTGTAGTTTTTTCCAGCTGCATAACATGTAACAGCGACCTGTTAGTATATTTGAAGTACATCGGGTAGGTGATGCTGGACGGGTTTAAAGGTGACAAGTACCTAGGCCGTGGTGGGTGCTTGGCATCTTGCCAGACGGTGGGAATCAGGTTAGAAACGTCAAGGGTGATGATGTTGCGCTGGCTGTCAGGGTCCGGTAAGGAGATCTAGAACCGTCGAATTGGGTGTTTGTGGAGCGGCTCCAGTAGGGTGGACTACGGTGTGGGCGAAGCGGATCTGAGGCCATGGACGAGGGCGTCGGTGAAGCTCCTTCGTTGGTTGGGTTCAGGATGGTGTCGACGATGTGGATCTGCGGCCGTGGATGGGGCGTCAGAAGCTGCTCCGGTAGGTTGGACGAGGGTGCTACGAAGCGGATCTGAGGCCATGGACTTGTGCGTTGGCAAAGCGGCCCCGGTAGGGTTGATAATGGTATAGGCGAAGCTACTCCGGTAGGGTTGACGATGGTGTCGGCGAAGCAGCTCCGGTAGGGTTGAGGAAGGTGTCGGTGAAGAGGATCAGAGGCCGTCGACGGGGGCGTCGGTGGGGCGGCTCCGGGGTGTGGACGAAGCGTCTCCGGTGGGGAGTACGAAGGAGTCGCTGCAGATGCGCTGCGGTCGACGAGAGTACCGGCGAAGCAGATCCGGCGCTGTGGACAAGGCCAGGACTAAATGGGTTGTGGTACAGTGGTGGATGAGCAGTCTACTTGTTTCTAAGGGAGGTGGGAGGGGTAGATGCGGCCACAGAAGCAGATCCGGCGAGGTGGACGCCGTTGGCAGTGAATGGGCTCTGGTATGCCGGTGGATGAGCAGTCTAGGGTTTCGAGAGGGAGGGTAGAAAGGCCGATGAAGTACGGGCGTCGTGATGTAAGATGCTCTGGTGCTGTGGAGTTAGTCTTTTTGCGGGAGGTGGAGAGGAAATGGGGGTGCCATGTGGTGGGGGGAATAGGAAGTTACCAACACAGCCCCGACCTATTATGTAAATGAGGGCCGTATTGTAACTATTGTTCTCCGTGCACCAAGGACAAAACGGGAATTTTGCATGCTAAAGACTAGGTGGTGGAAATTTTAGAAGGAAGCGGGAGATTTTGCCTCCCGCGGGATCGTTCGTATCCAGTTTCAACTAATTTTGGACAGTGCTAGAGGGAAGGTCATGCGAGACTGTGTACACAGGGCACACGTCAGTAGTTAATAACTGGTGTGAAGTCCACCCCAGAAAAAAGACAATGACTCGGGATGATGCACTGATAACTTGGACGCTAACACGGGCGCGGCCAATCGTACGGGTGTAGAGGCGCGTTCACAAAAAAAGGATCAAACGCTCAGCCTATGTATTTCTCGTGTAAATATATAATTTAGTGCCATCGGTTATTTACTTTAAACATAATGCATTGACGTGTTATTGTACAGGCGCAGAAAAAGAAATGGACATTGTAGTCCCACAAAAGAAATGGATATTTTAGTCCGCTACTTAAAAGTGTTACCTCATATGATTACATAGCAACCATTTCATAAATTGCGTACCCGTTGAATTCATATATGAATATTACATATATTACTTCATAATAGAACCTTAAATCATCCAAGACTAATGAATTTGAATGCAAGACTAACAATGGTGGATGTACATGATAGCTACAGTGGTTGTTTGATGAATTTGAATCTTGTGTTTTACTTCTCCTCGATGATGGCGGCGGACACAGAGAAGCTGGCCACCGACTCGTCGCTCTCCACGCACCCGGCTTCTGTCTCTACCTGCATGGCGCTACCGCGGGCACGGGAGGCGCACCCACAGACACATGAGGCACGGCCACCGCAGACACTGGTGGCACGGTACGACGCGGCAGCGACGACGCCCGTGCCGCCGTGCTCGCCGCCGTGCCGGCGTGGAGCAACTCGCCACTCCTCATTGAGCTGAACTGGAGCAGCGAGTTGCTGAACCATGTGTTGGCTTGGGGCGGCAACTGGCTCCGTCGGGCCAAGCGAGGATGGTGAAGCACCGAGCGGCCTCGCTCGTATCCGGAGGGCTCGGCGGGCCACCCAGCCGGGTAGTATGCCAGAGAACGGCTCCTCAGAAGCCATCGGAAGAGTGGAGAAAATGGTGAAGGAGGATATGGGGGGCGACGGAGGGTGCGATTCTTGCCCGCTATCTGTCTGGCCTCGTTTAAATAGAGGGCGGACGGTAGGAGCTTGGCCGGCGTCTGGCCTCATTTAAACTGAGGGCGGACGGGAGGAGCTCGGCCAGCGTTGCGTTTAATTCCGGCCCGCTCATGAACGGACGTGTGGCCGGAGTAGGTTTCTCGGTTTGCATGCGGGTTTAACGGAGGCGTTTGATGGAGGGGAGGAGGTGTGTTCTGCTGGGCGTGTAGCGGGCGGTGCAGTACTATTCAATTTGGTAGCCAGAACAGTTCCCGATACGGCTTTAATGCAGACGAGGGAGAGGGTAGCGGTTCCCGAAATGTTGAACGGCCAATGATGCATCCTCCTTCAATTAGCATCCTTAATGCATGAGGGAAGTAATGGGAGGAGGACGAGGAAAAGAGGCAGCACGATGTGAAGGCAACGCAGTTTGCACTCATATAAAGGCGCCCCTCCATTCCAATGCATCTACCACATTGTACGCACCTAAGCACCTACACTAAGCGCAAAAGTGCTCACTCCAGACCCATGGAGGCAATGCGCGCGAGTGGCCAGCGGTTGTGCTAGATGGTCCATGACGCCGGCCTGTGGCATGGCGCCGAGGATCGTCTCCAGACGGTGTTGGCGACTGGCTGGTTCATGAGCATTGTCAATGCCAGCTATGACTCTCAGTTGGACCAGATGATCGTTGCCACCATCAAAAAGTTCATTGTCATCAAGAAGCTCGCGGACGACATCGCCGTACTCCTCCAGCCCGCGCACCCAGGCTCCTCATTGCCTGCCACCCTAATCGGCCTCCATGGCGAGAACCTCTTTCAAGCACTGGTGGCCCTGCGACTGCCCGCTGACGCAATGAATAATGTCCACCTGGAGGTCGCACTCGCCGCGAGGCGCCTCGCCCTACGAGAATTCATCAACCTACACATCCACGTGTACGAGGAAGTTGTGTACATAGGTATCTACAAGGCCGGTTAGGACGCTGCGATGTTGGCCTTCGTCAATCGGTTGGAAGCATTGGACGCATTTGTTGAGAAGCACCTTGACCTCGCCACAAAAACCGCCGCTCCTAAGCCGCCGGTCGATGTCCTGGTACACTGAGTCAAGGAGGAGGAGGTCGTACATTGATGGATGCATCTTTCTTCTTGCCTCCTGTAACCACCACTGCGATTGCATCATCATGGCCTTAATTTTTATTGCGCTATTGCATTCTCTTTCCAGTCAATACAGACATGTGAGATCCCTTTGCTCACATTTGGAGGCAATTATATGTGTCACTATAACTAGTACTCCATCCGTCAATTTACAAGTTGTGCTTACCTTTTCCATCAACTTCGTGCAACACACGGGCATCTTGCTAGAAACACTACAACATGTCGGACCGCATGTGACCAAACCGATGATGTGCCAACCTAGCTACTACCCTGCTTATCTGGCGGAAAAAGCCTCGCCATAGTGTTTCCAATCGTTATTTCTATCTATCGATCATGCCAAGGAGCAGAACTAAATGTTACAATTTATACATGTTTCTCTACTCCTATAAAAGACTCAGTTGGTGATGGTGGTGTGTCTGCCATCCATCATTTCTGACCATTAGAGATCTGCATCTAACGGTTGTGAGGTAAGTTGTGGCATTTTTGCAACAATAGCCCACTTCTCTGCTCCAATTTGCATAAAACCCCTTATTATCTTGAAAGCTACCACATCCCTCCCTCACCTCATCAAAATAGCCTGAGAAATATATTTTGAGTGAAAAGTAATATATTTTTAGTGGTATATATGTATATCAAAACAAGAGTGTTTTCTTTCAAGTTTGTGAACAATTACTATTCTACTTTGGATCCGTCGCAATGCACGGGCACATTGCTAGTAAAAGAAAAAGGCATGCCGTGTTCGCGTCGCACCCCCCACACGCCCGGGAATCGGGAGTACTCCACGGCCCGTACAACATGCCACATAGCTAGGGAAGGTGTGTTGCCTAGCATTTTCACTTTCATGTGGGACCGCAGTTGAGCAAATCGACTATCGGCAAACCGCACCCCGCCTGCCGCATTGGAAAACAGAAACGAGGAGGGGAAGATCTAGCTATAGCACGGAAGCCAAGAAATTTGGTGTTAGATGGGGCTCGTTGATAGAGTAGGAGCACTCCGTACTATTACTCCTACTACGAAGTTTGTACTACAGCTACTACCACTATACAACTAGGTACATGCACGGCACAGCATCGTAGGAACAAAAAATAGGAAGATCTTGTTTTGGGTGATTTATCTTTTTTCAGTCAACATAGTATGAATAATATGATGTGGGGCACCCATGAAGCTTATGTGGCTTGGTTCCATGGCTAGGAAAGGCTAGAGAAAAATAAATAGATAATGTGTTTAGAGTGCACTCCACTAAATAGATACTTTGGATCCATTGCAACGCACGGGCGGGCACATTGGTAGTAGTAAGAAACAAATTCTGGTTTTGTCGGGAGTTCGTACTGCGGGAGCACCACAAGGCTTGGTACATGTGTTAAATTTCCCTCTCGGGGCCCACGGGACCGAGCTTCAGTGGCTTAGTGCACCAGCCTATGAGTCAATGACATGTGGACCTTAACTGCGGCTGGCCCACATGTCATTCTCATGAAAGCAGAGCGGCGGTGGGACCGAGAGGGGTGAGGCGCAGGTCAGCGGACGAGGCTTGCCTGCTCCCCTCCCATGCTCTGATCCGTACTCCCACACCACTAATTTTCATCCAACGGTTATAATAGATTTCCTCGTGTGGGTCATCTATAGCCTCAAAGAAAGGTAAACAAAGGTCGTATTTCCATGAAATAATTTCCTGCATGAATCTATACACGCATGCAAGACCCTTTCCTTTCCTGCTCATCCTCCTCCAGATCATCAGTTGCGTTGACAATGTCGGTGCCAACGCTAGAGCGTCGCAACAGGTGCCTGCCTAAGCCATGTAGCATGATGTGGCGCCAGCGAGTACCACCTCCTCCGTGCCAACATCGGCGTCTGGGCCATGCACATGCAGCTTCTCCCGTAGTATTTTACCCGCATGTTCGACTGTAGTACCACACCGATCTAGGACGAGAGCATGGAGCTTGTGGCCAAGAAAAGTCTCTGCCCGGCAAATGCATGTTGAGGTGCTTGACTATTGTGACGTGCCGCACGACATCTACTAGCTCGCGCTCCGGATGAGCGGCAAGGTGTTGCTCCCGATCGTCATTGGTGTGACGGCAACGATGGCCAGGTGGGAGCCAGTGATCTACCCGGGGCACATAGCTCGACTTGGGCTCGAGATTCCGACCGCTTGCACCGTCCTGAGGATGTACCACTCAGTGACAAGGCTGGAATGCTGGATATGTATATGCGTGTGCTTGTGGGCAGGAGCAACCTGCGCAACGGATACCGGTTTGCGAACATGATATACTCGACGTAGTTGAGCCAGTGAGCCTGGAGGCATTCCTGCCGTCGTACGTTGACGCGCGGCTCAACGGCGTGTGGCCACGTGCCAGCATAGGTTAGCTACGGGGAAGCGGCATCGGTGTGGTTTGAGATGCCCAGCTGGTCGTTGTCGCGGCGGCGTTCGCGACTCACTCATTCGCGTTGAACCGGCTGGTGGTGGCCTGGCCGTGGCGAGGGTGCCACAGCTGGACGTCGGGGTGTTATGAGGCGTAGGGGGTTGTTTGGTTTCTAGCCACATCTTTCCACACTTTGCGACACCTCACCTTAGACAAGTTTGATCAAGTTAGGTGGGTGTGTGGTTCTAGCCACACCTAAGGCAAGAATTATTTATGAGAAGTGAACCCCACATGTCATAGACACAAAGAGTGTGGCAAGATTCCCTTAGGCAAGCCAAAGTGTGTCTAGCAATTTGAGCGACTCAAGTTAGGCAAGTGTGGCAAGTGTGGCAAAAAGTAATGTGGCAACATAAGGAAAACATAGTCATAATCCAAACAACCCCATAGTGTGGCAATATATGGCAAACATAGTCACAATCCAAACAGCCCCCTAGATGTCCATGGAAGGAAACTATGGCAATTTTGCAAAAAGATACCCACACCCCTCTCCACATTTGCAAATAAGGCCTTCCCTCATTCATCCTTTTCTCTCACAAGATAAACTAGCCATACAAATGCATCTTGATGTTCCGTGCAATGCACGGGCATCTTGCTAGTAACAAAAAATATCGAGTTTGGCACAAGTTCGTGCAGCGATAGCACCACAACGCCTGGCGCAGGAGTTACATTTCCCTCTCGGGGCCCACGGGACTGAGCTTCAGCGCCTTACTACACCTGCCTTTGAGTCAATAACATGTGGACCCGATAGGTGGCTGGTCCACATGTCATGCTCCTGAAGGCAGAGGGGCGGTGGGGCCGAGAGGGGTGAGCCGCAGGTCGGGGGACGTGTGGTGTCATGGGTTCAAGTGGCGTCGTGGGAATCACATGTGGCTATGGTAGAAACTTGATGCTCGCCGCATTTCAGCTAGCCCACATGTCATGCACACAAAGGCAGAGGGGCGGTGTGGCCGAGAGGGGTGAGGCGCACGTCGGGGGACGTGGTGCCATGGGTTGGAGCGGCGTCGTGGGAATTGCGAGGGGCAGTGTATGAACCGTGATGGTCACCGTAGTTCAACTTCCATGGACAAGCTGTCATGTCTACTGACACATGCATTCCATACCGATCATTGGATGCAGTAGTAGAGAATGCTAGGCAGATAAATAGTTCCTTATAGTCAAGCGGACCTACGCTATTTCTTGTTCCAAAGACATGCACACCATCGAAATAGGTCATCTATATCAATATACAGAGAGAGGAAATATTTTTTTACAAGAGAGGAAATAGTTCATCCATCCATAATGCCCTGCTGCTGGTGCAGCTTCTTGTTGTTGTTGTTGTTGTTGTTGTTGTTGTTCTCATTTTCTGTGGGAGACGGCTTCGCAACAAGCTCTTTGGACCTTGCAGCTATCTCGAAACTCACACGGGCATCGAAGGCAGCATATTTTATCCGCTCGTACGTCAAGGGATAATTCTCCCATCCAGATGACCTTAATGCTAGCGTCTCGTCACCCTTCTGAAGATTTGTTCCGAGCACAAAATTTGCTACGTCGAATAGGGATGGTGTCTGTTTATCACAATCTTCTACAGAATTTTGATTCTGGTTTGTAGGTCAGCGATGCTTTTAAAATCAAGGTTGTACGGCGCCAGCTTCTGTTTGTCCCCTTCGATGGCTGCCCCACAGAAGTATATATCCTCCCGAGATAAGAAATCATGGAGCTCACCTGGTATGGAGGGCGCGTGTATGATGTGGTACACCAAAACATCATCTTCGAGGCACAGCTGAAGGACGGCGGCGCGTTGGATCTTCCCAGTGGCACACTCCGTGTACTCTGCGTCGAGACCGATGACCTTCATCACCTTTTGGAGGGAGTTGGATACATTGTTTATCCACTTCCGAACAACCCTTGGGTGGTCGGTGACGGTGGCAACTATGCCCAACGAGCCTTCGATGAGGACATGTTGGACGCTAAAAACATGCATCTGGATCTCTTTCGCCATTTGGAACCGCTGGACCGGAGGGCTATGGTTTGGAGAATTAGGATTAGATGGCTAGTCTAACAGAAGAAGATGATTATTTAAAGGGGCTTCGGAATTACTCCAAGAGTATGTGAAGAGGTTAAAACAATGTGAATGCAGCGGGGTTTGGATGCAAATGAAGATGAAGGAGAGGTGAAGAAGCCGAGGAAAATCGGTTCCCGGTGGAGAAGTAAATGGGAGAAGTGGCCTGCAGGCAGTTGATTAGACGGCTAGGTAGACTAAACGAAAAGGCTATGCGGGTAGACTGAGGAGTGGTACATGTCCATGTATGTGCCCATCCTTCTAGCGCTACATGTGCCACTGGCTAGTTGAGGTCACTCTTTCGAATCACCGTGGCGAGACATTTTATGATTCCATTTTATTTCTATACCCCTCCTAACAGGTGGGACCTATGCAAATAGATATATAAAAAATGTGTCGTAGCTGGTTCGGATGGATATTGGCGCATACGTGGGAGACACAACATTCTCTGGTTAAGAATATGCAGTTATCCTTGATGTCTACTATGCAACTTTATTCTTGTAGACTCGTGTTGGGCCTCCAAGCGCAGAGTTTTGTAGGACGGTAGCAATTTTCCCTCAAGTGGATGACCTAAGGTTTATCAATCCGTGGCAAGTGTAGGATGAAGATGGTCTCTCTCAAACAACCCTGCAATCAAATACAAGAAATCTCTTGTGTCCCCAAACACACCTAATACAATGGAAAATTGTATTGGTGCACTAGTTCGGCGAAGAGATGGTGATGAAAGTGTAATATGGATGGTAGAAATATATTTTTATAATCTGAATAAATAAAAACAGCAAGGTAGCAAATAGTAAACGGGCAAAAAAAACGGTGTTGCAATGCTTGAAACCAAGGCCTAGGGTCCGTACTTTCACTAGTGCAATCTCTCAACAATGCTAACATAGTTGGATCATATGATTATCCCTCAAAGTGCAGCAAAGAATCACTCCCGAGTTCCTATTAGTGGAGAACAAAAGATAGAAATTGTTTGTAGGGTACGAAGCCACCTCAAAGCTATTCTTTCCGATCAATCTATCCTAAAGTTCGTACTAGAATAACACAAGCTATTCTTCCCGATCGATCTAATCAAGAGTTCGTACTAGAATAACACCAAAGCAAATACATATTCATAATACTCAATCCACACAAAGAACTACAAGGAGACCCCAAAGTTTCCGTCGGAGAAAAGATAGTAAAAACGTGCATCAACCCCTATGCATAGATTACCCCAATATCACCGCGGGAATCCGCGAGTTGAATGCCATAACACATATCAAGTGAATCAATACGATACCCCATTGTCACCACAAGTATTCATATTGCAAGACATATATCATGTGTTCTCATCTCTGAATATTCAATCCGACAAGACAAAAACTTTGAAGGGAAAAGATTCAATTCATCATAACAAGAGTATAGAGGGGAGAAACATCATATGATCCGACTATATTAATAAAACCCATGATATAGATCACGAGAGAGAGAGAGAGAGATATATTAAACACATAGCTACTGGTACAAACCCTCAGCCCCAAGGGTGGACTACTCCCTCCACATCGTGGTGGCCGCCGGGATGATGAAGATGGCCACCGGAGATGATTCCCCCCTCTGGCAGGGTGCTGAAACGGGTCTAGATTGGTTTTCGGTGGCTACAGAGGCCTGCGGCGGCGGAACTTCTGATCTAGGTTAACCCTGATGGGTTTCGGAATATTTGGGAATTTATAGTGCAAAGAAGGGATACGTCGAATAAATTATTCGTGACTTGCTTGTATGACCAATATTGTGATTGTCAAGCCTCAAAAGATTTCACTTTCTAAACCAATGTGAAGCTACCACTAGGCATGATATGATTTCAACTTCATGACATTCAATTTATTCAACAATTTACTCATAAGATAAAAGTGAAGCACAAGAGTAAATGACAAACTACTTCAAAAAGATATAAGTGAAGATCATGCGAGTAGTTCAGTAAATAGGTAGCTATTTGAGGACTCTCTCTTATTTAAAAACTTTCAGATCTAAGTAATTTATCAAAACAGAAAGCAAAACAAAACAAAATGACATTTCAAGGATAGCACACATCATGTGAAGAAGCAAAAACTTAGGCTGAACCGATACTTACCGATAATTGTTCAAGCAAGAAAGGTGGGATGCCTACCGGGGCATCCCCAAGCTTAGATGCTTGAGACTTCTTGAAATATTATCTCGGGATGCCTTGGGCATCCCCAAGCTTGAGCTTTTGTGTCTCCTTAATTCCTCTCATATCACGGTTTTCCTAAATCTCAAAAGCTTCATCCACACAAAACTCAACAAGAACAAGTGGGATAAGTTAGTATAAACCAATGCAAGAACCTTATCATTCTCTACTGAAGAAAATCACTAAAATTATTATTCAACATTGCATACTAAATGCCTCTGCATATTTAATACTCCTATCCTCAAATAGAATCATTAAACAAGCAAGCATATGCAAACAATGCAAACATAACAGCAATCTGCCAAAACAGAACAGTTTGTAAAGAATGCAAGAGTATCAATACTTATTCAACTCCAAACATTATGAAATTCTACCACACTGTAGAAAATTTATCAGATCTTGTTATGCAAAAAGTTTCAACATTTTATCACATTCTGACTTTTCTAGGGAATTTTTGCAACAGCGGTAAACTTTCTGTTTTCAAACAGCAACATGTAGACTTGTAGAATAAGCATGGCAAAGGCTATCAATGACACTTTTATTTAAATAAAAGATGCTAAACATTATTTTAAATAACAGCAATCAAATCCTAACAAAATAAATTGATGCTCCAAGCAAAACACATATCATGTGATGAATGAAAACATAGCTCCAAGTGAGGTTACCGATAATGTTGGAGACGAAAGAGGGGATGCCTTCCGGGGCATCCCCGAGCTTAGTTGCTTGTATATTCCTTGAATGTTACCTTGGGGTGCCTTGGGCTATCCAGCTTAGGGTCTTGTCACTCCTTATTCGCCTTATATCGATATCTCACCCAAAACTTGAAAACTTCAATCACACAAAACTTAACGGAACTTTGTGAGATAGGTTAGTATGATAAAGAGCAAACCATTCCACTTTTGGTACTGCCAAAGACAAGATTAATAATTGTTCTCACACAAATCCTACTGTATCATATCATTTCTACAATATATATTGAGCAATATAAGCCATAGAAACTAGAAAGCAAGCAAACTATGCATTGAAAACAGAATTTGTCAAAAACAGAACAGTCTGCAGTAATCTGTACTCAAACCATACTTCTGGTACTCCAAAAATTATGAAAAAAACTGTACCACGTGAGAAATTTGTATATTGAACTCGTGCAGAAAGAATCAACTCAAAACCACTCTTCTGTTAAAAATGAGACTTGTTTTTGTGAGCGCAAAAGTTTCTGTTTTTCAGCAGGGTCGAATCAACTATCACCCATCATGATCCCAAAGGCTTTACTTGGCACTTTATTGAAACAAGAACAATAAAACATGATTAATACAGTATCATAATCATTTGAACACACAAAAACAGTAGGTAAAAGTGTTGGGTTGTCTCCCAACAAGCGCTTTTCTTTAATGCCTTTTAAGTTAGGCATGATGATTTCAATGATGCTCGCATACAAGATAAGAATTGAAACATAACAAGAGCATCATGAAGCATAAGTTTCTCTCTCATAATAAATTTCAATAGCATCATGAATAGATTCATCAATATAACCATCAGATAAAACATTCTTTTCATGGTCCACAAGCATAGAAAATTCATTACTCCCTATGGCATACATGTCATCATAATAATCATCATAGAAAGCAACTTTATTGCCATAGTCAATTGAAGCCTCTTCCAAAATAGTGGATGTATCACTAAGTAATGTCATGACCTCTCCAAATCCACTTTCATCAATATTGTAATAAGATTCAACACCCTCCATAATAGTGGGATCACTACTACCTAGAGTTGACACTCTTCCAAACCCACTTTTATCAATGTAATCATCGTAAATAGGAGGCATGCTATCATCAAAATAAGTTTGATCATTCAAAGTAGGGGGAAAAAATATCATCTTCATTAAACATAGCCTCCCCAAGCTTGGGACAAACATTAATTGCAGCAAATAAATTCTCAAACATGGCATTCTCATCAAGCATAGCATCCCCAAGCTTGTGGCTTGGCATATCATAAGCATAATCATTCTCATCATTAATAGTATGAATGGCACCAACGGTATAACAATTGATATCATCATAATTTCCCAAGTTCGTGCCAAAAAGATTTCCAATATTATAATAAGTATCATTATCTTCCCAATCATAATCATCACAACAAGCAATAGGCATAACAAAATCATCATCAAGAGTATCATCTTCCAAAATTATTTTTGATTCATTTTCATGAGGCACAACAATAATAGGAGCAACATTATTTGGGAGAGATACCTTTTTACCTCTCTTCTTTCTTCTTTTCTTCTTCTTCACCACATCATGTGTGGGTTTAATTAATCTTTTCAAGCTTCTTATTGATGAGATTGGTTGGATAGGAAGCTCCTCCTCGTTACCTGATTCATCATAATAAACACTAGGAGGGTTTTGGGAAACATTTTCCCTTTCATTAGTACTCTTTTCATATTCTATTTGTTTTCTTGACTTTAGATAGTTGGCAATATAAGGATTCTCAATGCAATTTACCGCACAAAACATAAAAATTTCTTCTAGATCAAAATCAAGAAATCTCTCGAGATTACATTTTGGAATACCCTCAGTTATGCGTTTCATTTCCTCATACCCCAAAAGAAGATGAAGCTCTTTATCAAGTTATCACATTTTTTGGACACTATTTGATCATGAAAGAATCTGCATTGAAGATTTAAATGACCATGTTCATTGCAAAGTTCACAAGGCTGGAGGAAAAAATTAAACCTTTCAGCACAATCATCTAGCCTCTCTTGCAACATTTTCGTTTCCATATATTTATGCTTCTTACAAAATCTATCTTCCCTTTTTGGTGTGTAAAGGCACTCCCAATTCCCTCCACAAAAAGTGACATGCTTATAAGAAACATTTTTGTCATGACTAGTGCAATCATCATTAGCATTTTGGATATTCAAAGAATGCATACTAACAACATTGCAATCATGATCATCATTCACATATTTTGTGCCAAGCATTTTATTGACTTCTTCTTCTAACAATTGAGCACAATTTTCTGATCCATCATTTTCAAGAAAGATATTATAAAGATGATCAATAATATGATGTTCCATTTTTATGTAGTTTTCTTTTATAAACCAAACTAGTGATAAAACAAGAAACTTAAAGATTCAATTGCAAGATCGAAAGATATACCTTCAAGCACTCACCTCCCTGGCAACGGTGCCAGAAAAGAGCTTCGTTGACGGGATGTGAGTGCCGCTTTCCTAACCTCCCCGGCAACGGCACCAGAAAAGAGCTTGATGTCTACTACGCAACTTTATTCTTGTAGACTTGTGTTGGGCCTCCAAGCGCAGCGTTTTGTAGGACAGTAGCAATTTTCCCTCAAGTGGATGACCTAAGGTTTATCAATCCGTGGGAGGTGTAGGATGAAGATGGTCTCTCTCAAACAACCCTGCAACCAAATACAAGAAATCTCTTGTGTCCCCAACACACCTAATACAATGGAAAATTGTATAGGTGCACTAGTTCGGCGAAGAGATGGTGATAAAAGTGTAATATGGATGGTAGAAATATATTTTTATAATCTGAATAAATAAAAACATCAAGGTAGCAAATAGTAAACGGGCACAAAAACGGTGTTGCAATGCTTGAAAACAAGGTCTAGGGTCCGTACTTCCGCTAATGCAATCTCTCAACAATGCTAACATAGTTGGATCATATGATTATCCCTCAAAGTGCAGCAAAGAATCACTCCCGAGTTCCTATTAGTGGAGAAAAAAGATAGAAATTGTTTGTAGGGTACGAAGCCTTCCGATCATCTATCCTAAAGTTCGTACTAGAATAACACAAGCTATTCTTCCCGATCGATCTAATCAAGAGTTCGTACTAGAATAACACCAAAGAAAATACATATTCATAATACTCAATCCACACAAAGAACTACAAGGAGACCCCAAAGTTTCCGTCGGAGAAAAGATAGTAAAAACGTGCATCAACCCCTATGCATAGATTACCCCAATATCACCGCGGGAATCCGCGAGTTGAATGCCATAACACATATCAAGTGAATCAATACGATACCCCATTGTCACCACAAGTATTCATATTGCAAGACATATATCATGTGTTCTCATCTCTGAATATTCAGTCCGACAAGACAAAACTTTGAAGGGCAAAGATTCAATTCATCATAACAAGAGTATAGAGGGGAGAAACATCATATGATCCGACTATATTAACAAAGCCCATGATATAGATCATGAGAGAGAGAGAGATTAAACCCATAGCTACTGGTACAAACCCTCAGCCCCGAGGGTGGACTACTCCCTCCTCATCGTGGTGGCCGCCAGGATGATGAAGATGGCCACCGGAGATGATTCCCCCCTCCGGCAGGGTGCCGGAATGGGTCTAGATTGGTTTCGATGGCTACAGAGGCCTGCGGCGGCAGAACTTCTGATCTAGGTTAACCCCGATGGGTTTCGGAATATTTGGGAATTTATAGTGCAAAGAAGGGGTACGGGAGGCCACCGAGGTGGGCACAACCCACCTGGGCGCGCCAGGTGGGCCTGGGGCGCCTAGGTGGGTTGTGCCCCCCTCGGGGCACCCCCCAGGTGCTGCTCTGGCCCAATGGGTGTGTTCTGGTCCATAAAAAATCACCGTGGAGTTTCGTTGCATTTGGACTCCGTTTGGTATTGATTTCCTGCGATGTAAAAAACAAGCAAAAAACAGCAACTGGCACTGGGCACTGGGTCAATAGGTTAGTCCCAAAAAATGATATAAAGTTGCTATAAAATGATTGTAAAACACCCAAGAATGATGAAATAACAGCATGAATACTTCATAAGTTATAGATACGTTGGAGAAGTATCAATCCTCAAAAAAGAAAAAAGCCCTTCTTCACGCTTCCGCATGCACGAGAATTTGGTTCTGCTCCAATATGGATGATACCTGGAGGATGAAGTGAACCCAGAGGGATGCTAGCACGGGAGACCTATTTCCGCTATACAGTACTACTCCGTATGTTCCTACTAGTAGTAGTACAACTGTGGTACACTTGATAGTCGAAATATTATTCATCCGGTCCTCACAGTGAAGTGACAAGACCCTGCCCCCGAGGTGACACTAGTCCAGGCGGCGTGTTCGGGTTACCAAAGTCAGCCTCACCTTGTGCATTATGCAGTCACTGTCACCGCCGCTGTATACCATGCCTCGCCTCGTCTCCCTCTGCCCTAGTACCACTCCATCTCCATCTCCGTCTCGCCGGAGATCCTGAGGACACTCTTCATCATCTCACTGTGCCCCCGCATACCCCCACCTCGCTCGCCTCCCCCAGTACCATTATTCCCTCGCTAGCTTCTCCAGCACCGAGAGCCTTCTCCCCTGTAAATCAATCCCCCAAAAACTCCACCTTCCAAACTCCACCATGGCCGAACGTGAACCGCGCAGCATCCATATGAGCCGCAATTGGAGCAATATCCCAGTGACATCCTCGACCTCTGTTGTTCGTGTATGCATATGTTGAGCGTCATGCGGCTGGCTGCATGCTCGAGGGACATGCACACAGCCATCGTCAAAGCGAGGCCTAAGCTTTTCAAGACACCCTGCTTGCTGCTATCTAGTCTTGCGAGATTTGCTCACCATGATACGGAGGCGTACATGATGCCCCTCGACTTCAATTCGACCTCCATTAGCCAAAACTTCTTTGCAGGTATGTACTGGGTCGTCATACATCATTTCCCTCGACTTCGATCCTATCACCATCGCCTGAACCTTCTTGGCAGGTATGTACTGGATTGGCATGAACTCCCATTGGATGGCTGGCATCAGAGAAGACGGGAGAAAGTTGGTGCTCGTGAACTTTTCTAGACCTCCCATGAGATTATCCTTCCTCCATTGGATTATATAGGGTTTTACCGTCGCGGTCCAAGTCATCTAGATTACCACGTCAGTTGGACGGACCTTGTTTTGCAGAAGATTGTAATCTACCAAGTGCCCACACGACATGCGGATTATGCAGACTTCAAGCTAATTGCCTTGTTCGACCATGGACTCGCCTATCTTTATGCCGGTGCCTTCTTTAGCTGGAGACAACTCAGCTCGCGGTGGATCGTCAAAGCTGGTACACAATTCTGTGATGCTATTCAACACAATGGCATCATCTACTCAATCGACAAAGCAGATGGCACCACGTATTGCTGGGACGGCGCATGTAAGTTGTTTTCGTCTGATGTTAATGATAACGCCATGATACTGTTTGAACTTTTTGTGATGATTGGCATATCCCTGTTTGAGCAGAATTTGAGTAGAACTATAGCAATGTATTAGAGATGCCGTAAATCAGCTATATTTGGAATGAGTTAATTCATGTGATTGTGACCATGTCATTACAGCCAATTTGTACCCTTGAATAATCAAACGGTTAGGAAGATATGGATATTCTCCTTATTTTATAGTAATCTATATACTACTAAATATGAGTGTGTATCAATAGCCATGTTAGTTTCCTCATTTTCATGATGTACAAACATGCATCACACTGTTGGTTTCATCTAACCATACATTAGGGAAGTAAATGTGCATACGGAGAACTTTATATTTGGAAGTAGTGAAATCCTGTAATGCTTACCATGTGTACATACCTATATTCGCCCTTCAGCAATCAATGCCTAGAATAATATCCTCACAAAAATTTTGCCCACAGAACATGAGTATATACCAATGCATGGTCTGTTAGTTTCCTTGAAGAATTTGTTTGTGAGGACAGAACATGATTACATAACATGCATGACATGGTAGTTTCCTGTGAAGAATCGATTGCGAGATAACATGAGTATAACCATGCATGGCACTTCTATATTTTCGAACCCAATATACATTTCCCTGTATTTTCCTCTCAGTTCCAACAGGGACATATCAATGTTGTTTCTTGCATTATCCTACTCATACTTTGAACAATGCTGATCTTACATTAACAATGCTTGTCCTTTTTTATATGATGCAGTGTCCCTACAGTTACAGCCCTTTGTAATCACACCACCTTTGCCAAAAATAGGAAAGTACAACTGGTTCCTCGCTCGATCAGACAACGGCAAAAGACTGATGATCATTAGCACACATGAGCCGGAAAAGTTATATTGCAAAAAACCCCACTGTGTACAAGCACCGTGAAATACGTGAGTATCTGGACAGTGGTTGTTACGTCTATGAGCAGGATACCAGCTTGTTGGGGCCTTCAGGATTTTTGAGTTGGAGGTTGATGTCTACTACGCAACTTTATTCTTGTAGACTCGTGTTGCGCCTCCAAGCGTAGAGTTTTGTAGGACAGTAGTAATTTTCCCTCAAGTGGATGACCTAAGGTTTATCAATCCATGGGAGGTGTAGGTTGAAGATGGTCTCTGTCGAACAACCCTGCAACCAAATACAAGAAATCTCTTGTGTCCCCAACACACCCAATACAATGGCAAATTGTATAGGTGCACTAGTTCAGCGAAGAGATGGTGATAAAAGTGTAATATTGATGCTAGAAATATATTTTTATAATCTGAATAAATAAAAACAGCAAGGTAGCAAGTAGTAAACGGGCACAAAAATGGTGTTGCAATGCTTAAAAATGAGGCCAAGGATCCGTACTTTCACTAGTGCAACCGCTCAACAATGCTAACATAGTTGGATCATATGATTATCCCTCAAAGTGCAATAAAGAATCACTCCCGAGTTCCTATTAGCGGAGAACAAAAGATAGGAATTGTTTGTAGGGCACGAAAATACCTCAAAGCTATTCTTTCCGTTCAATCTATTCAAGAGTTCGTACTAAAATAACAAAAAGCTATTTTTCCGTTCGATCTATCCTAGAGTTCGTACTAGAATAACACCAAAGCAAATTCATATTCATAATACTCAATCCACACAAAGACCTATAAAGAGACCCCAAATTTTCCGTCGGAGAAAAACGTGCATCAACCCCTATGCATAGATTACCCCAATATCACCGCGGGAATCCGCGAGTTGAATGCCATAACACATATGAAGTGAATCAATAGTATACCTCATTGTCACCTCAAGTATTCATATTGCAAGACATATATCATGTGTTCTCATCTCTGAATATTCAATCCAACAAGACAAAACTTTGAAGGGTAAAGATTCAATTCATCATAACAAGAGTACAGAGGGGAGAAACATCATATGATCTGACTACATTAACAAAGCCCGAGATATAGATCACGAGAGAGAGAGAGAGATCAAACACATAGCTACTGGTACAAACCCTCAGCCCCGAGGGTGGACTACTCCCACCTCATCGTGGTGGCCGCCGGGATGATGAGGATGGCCATCGGAGATGATTCCCCCCTCCGGCAGGGTGCCGGAACGGGTGAGGGAGTCCTGGACTAAGGGGTCCTTGGGCGTCCGGCCTGTCAGCCATGGGCCGGACTGGTGGGCCGTGAAGATACGAAGACCGAAGACTGCACCCGTGTACGGATAGGACTCTCCTTGGCATGGAAGGCAAGCTTGGCGACTGGATATGTATATTCCCTTCTCTGTAACCGACCTTGTGTAACCCTAGATCTCCCGGTGTCTATATAAACCGGAGGACTTAGTCCGGAAGGGAGATATCCATTACCATAGCCATATAGGCCAGACTTCTAGGGTTTAGCCATTACGATCTTGTGGTAGATCAACTCTTGTAATAATCATATTCATCAAGATCAATCAAGCAGGAAGTAGGGTATTACCTCCATAGAGAGGGCCCGAACCTGGGTAAACATCGCGTCCCCTGTCTCCTGTTACCATTGACCTTACACGCACAGTTCGGGACCCCCTACCCGAGATCCGCCGGTTTTGACTCCGACATTGGTGCTTTCATTGAGAGTTCCACTATGTCGTCGACGACAGGATCGATGACTCGCCTCGTCTTTAAACACAATATCACCGCCGGAGGAGAATTGGCGCCAGGCCAAACCCTCCGGCTGGGCGGCTTTACCATGACCGCCCGTTCGGCCGTTAAGCCAACGATGACTTCTCGGGCCATAAAAAATCCCCTTCATATCGACTCCAAACACTCCAAGCAGATGGATCCGGCGGAGTTTTCGTCTTTAAACGAGCTCCTTGATCGCATCGCCGCCCTAGGAATCGCCGCAGATTACGATCGAATCAGGCTTAAACACGACCGAAGAGAAATCAAATCTCCACCGGTCACTCACCAGATAGCAGTAGTCGAGGAGCAAGACGGCAACTCTTCCCCTATACTAAAGACGGACTATGTCCGAATCGCCGACCCTGCAGGTCCGGACACCCACCAGCAAAAAGAGGTGACCGGCCTTCCGAACATAGAATCGGACGGCGGGCATAGGCAACCAGAAGATACTTCGGAGCCCGGACTGTCGATCCTGGAAAACCTTCAAACTCCGGACCATCGACTGGGTCTGGGTCCGAATTCAATTCCACCCACCCACCCAGACATAAGCGCTCTCATGAGCATACAACATCAGTCTCAGGAAACGGTCCACCACTTCTGGGCCAGGTTCCTCCTTGTCAAGGATAAGGTTAAATATTGCCGCGACGAGGACGCGATATTTGCGTTCTGCAACAATTGCATGAACGAAGGAATCCTCAATGCCATTAATCGCCGCCGTATACTACACTTCGCTGACTTGGCAAATATCGTACAGAAGTACAGCGCAATGGAAAGCGCTTGGAAGGATCAGGCAGCTTGTTGGGGGCCATAGGTCCTAACTCAGCCGCTGGTCCAGGCGAAAAGGGCACATTCCCGTGACACACCCAGTCTAATAGCCAAGAAACATAAATCCATTACGCGGCATGGAACCGTTCTGGAGGGATGGCTTGATGGCCCATGCAAAATACACACTACACCGGACACCATACCAACTCACAACCTTAGGGCATGTTGGATGCTCCGGCAGGTAGCCAAGAGCGGGGAGGACATCCTTACCAAAAATGTCCCAGAGCAAAACCCTCCAGAAGACGACGACCCCAGAATATTGACGGTCTTTGAGACATTCGCTTCAAACAGTAAGCGCAAAAGGGCACTCCGCGACCTCGCCGAAGTCTGTCAAATCGCCGCGATAAACCCTTGGAACGACACGGCTATAACCTTTAATGCCGCTGACGAACCGAAATACAAGACAGTCCGAGCGCCAGCCGCATTAGTCCTCAGTTCCATCGTGGACAGCTTTAGACTCACCAAGGTCCTCATGGACGGTGGCAGCGGACTAAACCTCATCTATGAGGATACACTTCACAAAATGGAAATAGACAAGAGTCGCATCAAGCAAAGCAGCACGACCTTCCGAGGAATCATTCCTAGTCGGGAGGCGCGGTGTGCGGGAAAAATCATACTTGACGTGGTATTCGGCACACCGGAGAATTATCGGTCTGAAGAGATCACCTTCCAAGTGGCTCCTTTTAGCAGCGGATACCACGCCCTGCTGGGGCAGGACGCTTTTACACGCTTCCAAGCTATACCTCAGTACGGTTACATGAAGCTCAAAATGCCCGGACCAAATGGCATAATCACTCTTGTTAGTGATCCGGACATAGCACTCCGCGCCGAAAACAGAACCGCATCCCTGGCTCTTGAGGCATTATCTGAAGCCCTCGCGGCCGAAGAATTAACCGCACTGCGCTCTACGGTGGATAAGGACGATGTGATCTTAGACAAACGACCCAAATCCACCTCCTTCAAGCCGGCAGAAGAAATAGTCAAATTCCAGGTCCACCCAACGGACCCCAAGAAGACAGCATCTATTGGAGCACAACTAGACCCAATGGTCGACGCCGCGCTACGGGATTTCCTTCGCGAAAACTGGGATATATTCGCCTGGCACCCTTCCGATATGCCTGGAATCCCACGTAAACTGGCCGAGCATATTCTCAATATATTAAAGGGGTATAAACCAGTCAAACAAGCACTGCGGCGCTTTTCCGAACCCAAAAGGCAAGCCATGGGAGAGGAGTTAGCCAAGCTAATTGAGGCTGAATTCATTAGAAAAATAAAACATCCGGACTGGCTGGCAAACTTGGTGATGGTACCAAACAAGGACAAATCCTGGCGCCTGTGCGTCGATTTCAAAGACCTCAACAAGGCTTGCCCTAAAGATCCCTTCCCTCTCCCCCGCATCGATCAAATCATCGATGCTACCGCAGGACACGACTCACTGTGTTTCCTTGATGCATATTCCGGATACCATCAAATCAAAATGAAGGAGTCCGATCAAGCTGCAATAGCATTCATTACCCCATATGGGCCATTTTGCTTCAACACCATGCCCTTCAGGCTTAAGAATGCCGGCGCCACATACCAATGCATGATTCAAACATGCCTGGAGAAACAGATCGGCAAGACAGTTAAAGCTTATGTCGACGATGTCGTCATCAAAATCAGGCACGTTGAGACACTAATAGAAGATTTACGTCTCACATTCGACAACCTCCGCGCGTATGACATTAAGCTCAATCCGGAAAAGTGCGTTTTCGGCGTCCTCGCTGGAAAACTGCTGGGCTTCATCATTTCCAACAGAGGAATTGAAGCAAATCCAGCCAAAATCCAAGCTCTGTCACAATTGGCTACGCCAACAGACCTTAAACAAGTCCAAAAACTCACGGGTTGCGTGGCAGCTCTAAGCCGCTTTATCTCCAGATTGGGAGAAAAGGCACTGCCACTTTATCGCCTTCTACGGCGAACCGATCACTTCGAGTGGACGGACGCAATGACAGACGGACTGGAAGAAATGAAAACCCTTCTGGCGAGCAACCCAATCCTAGCCACGCCATACGCCGGTGAACCGATGTTATCATACATATCGGCAACACATCAAGTGGTGAGCGTCGTGCTCGTCGTTGAACGAGAACAGGACGGACACAAATTCCCGCTTCAGAAGCCAGTATACTACGTATCCACTGTCCTTACACCATGCAAATCCTGGTACCCCCATTATCAAAAGATAGCATACGCGGTCTTCATGGCATCCCGAAAGCTCCGTCACTACTTCCAGGAGTGCTCGATTATGGTGGCTTCCGAAGTACCACTCAACGACATAATAAACAACCGCGATGCCACGGGCCGGATTGCCAAATGGGCCATTGAGCTCCTTCCATTTGATATTACATACAAACCACGTCGAGCTATCAAATCCCTAGTATTGGCTAACTTCGTCGCCGAATGGATAGAGGCCGAACTCCCTAAAGAGTACGGCACATATTCCAATTGGGTTATGTACTTCGATGGATCCAAAATGCCGGCAGGGCTAGGAGCGGGCGTCGTTTTAATGTCCCCTACTGGAGATGTCGTTCAGTACGTACTCCAAATACTATACACAGACTCCAACAACGCAGCCGAATACGAAGCCTTATTGCATGGTCTCCGGATGGTTGTCTCCATGGGCATACAACACCTGGAAGTGCGCGGGGACTCGAACCTCGCAATATCTCAAATAAATGGAGACTTCGATGCCAAAGATCCTAAGATGGCAGCTTATCGTAATGTCATCATAAAAATGTCGGCTCAGTTCGAGGCGCTCGAGTTCCATCATGTGGCTCGAGAGAGTAATCAAGCGGCGGACGTTCTTGCTCGTATCGGCGCTAAGCGCGGCCCCGTCCCGCCTAAAATCTTTCTCGAAAGGCTTTTTAAGCCATCCGTGGTGTGGCAGGGGGAAAACAGCAACACTAGTCCGGATCCGAACATAACCCCAGATTCCGAAAACACCGACATCATCGGAGGCTCAGCCATCGAAATAACACCGTCGGCGCATCTCATCATGGCAGTAATTGCCCCGTGGACCGAACCCTTCCTGGCCTACCTCAACAGGAAGGAGCTTCCTGAGGACCAGAATGAGGCCCGCCGCATTGTCTGGCGTTCGAAGGCCTACAACGTTCACGATGGAGAGCTCTATAAGAAAAGCGCTACCGGAGTCCTTCAAAGATGTATCTCCGAGGAGGAGGGGCGGCAGCTACTGGCTGAGATTCATGCCGGTCTTGGTGGGCACCACGCCGCAGCTCGGGCCCTTGTTAGCAAGGCCTTCCGTACAGGATTTTATTGGCCGACAGCCCGAGCGGATGCACAGGACCTTGTCCAACGTTGCGTTGGATGCCAACTCTTCGCCAACCAAAGCCATATGCCCCCCACCGCCCTACAAACAATCCCCATCACTTGGCCTTTTGCGGTCTGGGGACTGGATATGGTTGGACCCCTTAAAGGAGGAAGCCATAAGAAGAAATATTTGCTAGTCATGGTGGACAGATTCACCAAGTGGATAGAGGCTAAACCAGTTAAAACGGCTGAGTCCGGGGCAGTAATAGACTTTATATCCGGCGTTGTACACCGTTACGGTGTTCCGCACAGCATCATCACTGATAACGGCTCCAATTTCACAACCGACGAAGTGAAAACCTGGTGCGCTAATTTGGGCATCAAGCTCGATTACGCCTCTGTATATCATCGACAAACAAACGCTCAAGTCGAAAGAGCTAATGGTCTTATTATGAGCGGCATTAAGCCCAGACTAGTGCGGTCTTTGAAAGAGTCAGATAAGCACTGGGTTGAGGAGCTCGACTCCGTACTCTGGGGGCTACGGACCACGCCCAATCGCACTACCGGATACACACCTTTCTTCATGGTGTACGGCGCAGAGGCGGTACTGCCCTGCGACATTATTCATGACTCACCTCGAGTGCGCATGTACGAAGAGAGAGAGGCCGTGCTCGATCGGCAGGACAGCTTAGATGCCCTGGAGGAGGAGCGCGACGTCGCAAAAGCCCGTTCCGCATTTTATCAACAGTAGGCTCGCATGTATCAAAGCAGAGAGGTGCGGGCCAAAACTTACAACGTCGGCTAACTCGTTCTACGCCTGCCAGAGAAGAAAAAGGACAAACTCAAGCCCAAGTGGGAGGGTCCCTTCATCATCGACGAAGTTCTCACTGGAGGGGCGTACCGCCTGCGTGATGCGTCAGACAATCGATTAGAGCCGAACCCCTGGAATGCGGCCAGACTCCAAAGATTCTATGCCTAGCGCGGAAATCTTTGTTCGTTTCCTTCCCCCTATTTTTCCATTATTTTTTTCTCTCTTTTCGTTTTTATTGTTAGCTTTAAAAGCTTTTGTGCGGTTAGACTGTACACCCCTGACGCATACGTCTTGAAGTATGTACATCTATTATACCTGAGGGCTTTTTGGACAGAAGCTTGCTATTGTTATCTTCCGAGCATCAAGCTCCTCACATATGCGTTTTTCCCATATGTATCTTTTCTTCGCCATTATATGCATCGATATGACTTAAGTTTTGGCCAAGCTGGGTTGCCTGGCTCCTGTGCTTATGCCCTACGTTCTCGTTAGTTCGGCTAGGGCATAAAGGGAGCACCTCTGCGATTGTTACTACCGGGTCATCCGGATGTGTACCTCAGACTGGGTGAAGCCGAAAGCTAGCATTCTTAAGGGAATATTCGGTCGGTGAACTAAAGATGTTTTTGCATTCGTCCCATCGTGAACCCCCAGAAGCTATACTCATTGTGATTTCTTCGTCACAGTTCGGACATGCACATCGATGCATGCACACCCAGGGAAAGGAACCCTTAACGGAACTATTCTCTCTAGAAGATGTTTCTTACAATCTTAATGTAATATAACATAACTAGCCAGATAATTGTCTGTTCAAGCAACTATGACCCCTACGCCTGGTTTCCATGCATACCCGGTCTACTCGGCCATTCTGGTATTCGGAAATACTTCGCACCTTCGGGTCGAGAGGTTGAAGCGAAAAGGTCCGCCATGACAATCGTTTTCAGCTAGAGCTACATATGCAAAGGAAAGTACATAGTCACTTGGACTCAAAAAATTTCCTCCTCTATGTCGTCCAGCAGGCTATCTAACTTACAATCCTGCTGGGAATACTTGGCGGCTACTTCTACTTGGTTATATACTAAACTAACGGGAATTTCTTCCCCATTTGACCCTAGCGGTCCGACCCGGGCCATGTGATTCTGATCCAGCTTGGTATATCGTGTTTTTACCATGGCCCAGGTTTCTCGCGCACCCTCTCGGCAAGCCGATATCTTCCATAGTTGGATACGCCGCCGCGCTCCCTTGAACAACTCTACAAGCTTCTCCATACTCCCTGGAGGGGAGTCGGATGGCCATAAGGCCTTGGCTACACTCCGCATTGCCTGCCGAACTTGCTCGTGCAACTACGACAGCCCTTGCAGGAGATCACTTGATGATCCGGACACCTCCTCTTCGGGACGGCCCGTCAACATACCTGCAATCACAGCTATATCAGCTACTTTTACCCCCAAACTGTTATAAGGTAAATCGGGCCACGTACTGAATATGCCGCCTCGCAGCTTTTTGTTCTCCTTCATGGTGTCGGCTAGCTGGGCTCGCACATCTTTCAGTTCTTCGCCCAGTTTGGTATTTGAATCTTGGAGTTTGTTTTTCTCCTGCCTGACTCGGGTCAACACCCGTTCGCCTGCGGCATGTAGTCTTTTTGCCTCTTTCTCTCCCGCTTGAGCAGTTTTCAACTTCTCTTCCAGTTGACCTGGTGGTCCTATTATGAGACAAGCAATAGTATTAGCACAGCTACTGTATAATTGTTATTCCTCGATGGAGGGGAACCTTACCAGAAGATGCCTTCTTGGACTCTTTCAGTTCGGCGGTAGAAGCATTCAGCTGTGTCCGACACTGCTCCAGCTCTTGAGCTAGCAGGTTGTCCTCTCCGTCAGAACCTGGTTATACATCGATCCTTAAATCACTTGTGCCGACTGATTTCAGTCTCGGGGGCTACTAGCATGTGCTTATCCTTTTCGGACAAAATAAACCTTACCTGCACATCCCTCAAATGCTGCTTTGTGGCTTTGCCAAGCCCATCTCGAGCAGCTCGGATATATGCGTCAGCCGAGCTGAAGGCATCAAACGCCTCTTTCGAACAGCGGGGGTCTCGTAAAATGGCCCTCAAGTGCCGATGATTCATGGCGCTCTCCACTTCCGAGTTCGTGACGGACATATTTTCCGAGCCCTCGGCCGAAAGACAGTCCGTCGTCACCCCCATATCGGCCCCCGTCCCCTCGGCTGGGGCTGGATCCTGGTTGCTGGGAGTATTACTGCCCAGACCCCCGGACACAGTCCGACGGACTCTTTTTCTGATACGGAATGAACATGAAAGTCACAGTTGGATGCGACTATTAAAACACATATTTGCAAACCCATACCTCTTCGACGAGGGCCCGACCGTGTCTTCGCCTGCCTTCCTCTTCGAAGGCTTGCCGCGTGCGGGAGCCGCTCTCTTCGGAGTCGCTCCTGGAGTAGCACGGTATGTCGAACGCCTTCCCTTCGAAGCACGAGACAATGCGGTGGCTGAGGCGGAACAGAGGAATCCTTTCGGGGAAGATGTCTCCTGACTACTTACGTGTGAAGCGGGGAGAAGACCAGGGTAATCGGCGATGATGGCCACTTCGGTGCCGTCGTAGCTCGCCTGGTAAAACACGCCATTCTCCAGCACCACAAATATATCCAAATCTTCTTCGAATCCAGGGTCAAGGTCCCAATTGTGGCCTTCGGGCTGTGGGGCGGGGCTGTAGAGCCCCTCGGAAATCTTTCGCCAGTGTTGTTATAAATAGATGGGTTAATAAAGCTTAGGGAGGGGAATGAGTGGAGCAAAAAGGTTGGGGGCTCACCCAGCTAGGAGGATTGTACATGGAATATCCTTCTCTGTGCGTGATGCGCAAGAACTCCTCTCCTCACCCTTGAACAGTTCAGCCAATATTTTGGCTAGGGCGGCAGGGGTATCCGGACCTTTCCTGCCGCAGCGGGAGGTGTCATCTTCCCCATTGTAATTCCACATGGGGAGACCTCTGTATTGGAGTGGCTGAACTCCCCGTACTATGGAGGTCGCCACCACTTCGACTATTGTATACCCGGACTGGGCAAGCGTCCTGATCTTGCTCTGGAGTTGGCGAACTTCCGCACTATCTTCCTCCTCAAGACTCTGGGGGCGCCAGCTGTGGCGCTTCTTCAGAGGAACACTCACAAACTCGGGGAGGCCTCTCCGGACCAGATCTGTAAGTACGACGTCATCAATGTAAAACTACTCAGAGGTCCACTCTTCAGACGCCTTCTTCGGCGTGCCGAATAGGTATCCGGTCTCGGCAATGCGCCATACTTCGGCACCCCTCACTTCAAATATTGATCCTTCGTGGTTGCGCGGGACAAGGCAGAACAACTTTCTCCACAGCTCAAAATGGGCCTCAATACCCAGAAATAGTTCGCATAAAGCAACATAACCCGCGATGTGCAGCTGGAGGCCATAATACTCCAGAAGCCCTCGGAGGAATGGGTGAATGGGAAATCCCACGCCCCTCAGCAAAGGGGGGACGAAGCACACTCGTTCTCCCGCAGACGGATTGGGGAAATCCTCCGCCTGGGTTTTGCCATTGAAGGAGGCCAATCCTGCTCGAACAGGGACCAGATCTGCAGGAGGGAGAAATCCATGCGTTTGCAGCTTCTCCAATTGGCTGTGGGATATAGAGCACCTCTCCCACTCGCCTCTCTCTAGGTTGGAACGGGAAGAGGAGCTGGGAATGTTGGCCATGTTGGAGTGGTCTCTCCTGGCAGTCTTTGAGGATTTTTTCTGCGTGGTGCCGAATGGATCTGAGATCCAATCTCTTTAAATAGACGCTCTTTCTTGCATGGCGAGGGTGTTATTTGCAAAAAGACCCTTTCCATCCGCATTCGCCCGACACGTGGAAGTTGAAGACATAGAAGCACAGAAGCCGAAGGGTGTGGCATTGAATTAAAAGCCAAACACAATACTTGGAAGCCGTCGGAGGAGGAACCCGCCTTGCAATGTCGAAGACAATCTGCGCGCCGAACACCTCGTCATTGAAGCCTGGTTCGGGGGCTACTGATGGGGTCCCGGACTAAGGGGTCCTCGGGCGTCCGGCCTGTTAGCCATGGGCCGGACTGGTGGGCCGTGAAGATACGAAGACCGAAGACTGCACCCGTGTCCGGATAGGACTCTCCTTGGCGTGGAAGGCAAGCTTGGCGACTGGATATGTAGATTCCTTTCTCTGTAACCGACCTTGTGTAACCCTAGATCTCCCCGGTGTCTATATAAACCGGAGGACTTAGTCCGGAAGGGAGATATTCATTACCATAGTCATACAGGCTAGACTTCTAGGATTTAGCCATTACGATCTCGTGGTAGATCAACTCTTGTAATACTCATATTCATCAAGATCAATCAAGCAGGAAGTAGGGTCTTACCTCCATAGAGAGGGCTCGAACCTGGGTAAATATCGCGTCCCCTGTCTCCTGTTACCATCGACCTTAGACACACAGTTCGGGACCCCCTACCCGAGGTCCGCCGGTTTTGACACCGACAACGGGCTCCCAATTGGTTTTCAGTGGCTACAAAGACTTGCGGCGGCGGAACTTCTGATCTAGGTTAACCCCGAAGGGTTTCGAAATATTTGGGAATTTATAGTGCAAAGAGGGGGTGCGGGAGGCCACCGAGGTGGGCACAACCCCCCTGGCGCGCCATTGTGGGTTGTGCCCCCCTCGAGGCACCCCCAGGTGCTGCTTTGGCCCAATGGGTGTCGTCTGGTCCATAAAAAATCACCGTGGAGTTTCGTTGCGTTTGGACTCCGTTTGGTATTGATTTCCTGCGATGTAAAAAACAAGCAAAAAACAGCAACTGACACTGGGCACTGGGTCAATAGGTTAGTCCCAAAAAATGATATAAAGTTTCTATAAAATGATTGTAAAACATCCAAGAATGATAATATATTGGCATGAATACTTCATAAATTATAGATACGTTGGAGACGTATCAGCATCCCCAAGCTTAATTCCTACTCGTCCTCGAGTAGGTAAATGATAAAAGAAATAATTTATGAAGTGTGAATGCTAGCAAAGTGCATAAGTTTGATCAATGACTGTTTCAATCACTTTTCCTAGCATCATAACAGCAATTCTTTCTCATAAAAATTCTCATGTTGTAGTAGCAACCAATTCACATGTTAAGCTTCAAACAATGAACTCTCTTGAAACCCAACAACCTATGTTCTTAGTCACCAAGCAATTGCAATTCAACTTATTCAACGGAGTCTAAGTATGAGCTCCACATACTCAACCATCATATAGTCTTCTATGATTTCTAACACTCACCGCGTACACATGAGCAAAACATTTCAACCGGACACATAGAAAGATAGGGGCTTATTGTTTTGCCTCCCAACGTATTCACCTCAAGGGTGATGTCAACAATGATAACTAATGCTGCCCATATTCAACTGGACATATGTGCCTATATCTTTCCTCACCACATGATGCTTGCCAAAGGAGAAAAATAAAAAGGAATAGAGAGAAAAACTTTGACTCTTGCATAAAAGTAAATACTGAAATGTAAAAGATAGGCCCTTCGCAGAGGGAAGCAGAGGTTGCCATGCGCTTATTTGTTTGTATGCTCAATCTCTTAGTGCAAAAGAACGTCACATTATATTGCCCCTTATGATACCAACCTTTATTATGCATTCCGTCGCTTTTCTTGCTTTGCCATCATAAGTTCGTAGAGCGCTTAATTTTCTCTTACAATAAATGATCTAACACTTTTAGAAGCAATTTTTATTGCCTTATTGCACCGATGACAACTTACTTGAAGGATCTTGCTCAATCCTTAGGTAGGTATGGTGGACTCTTGAAGATAAGATTTGGGTTTAAGGGTTTTTGGATGCACAAGTAGTATCTCTACTTGGTGCGGAATTTTTGGCTAGCAAAGATGGGGGGCAAGCACCACATGTTGAAGGATCTATGACAATATAACTTCTATGTGAATATGAACAAACATAAACCATTACGTTGTCTTCCTTGTGCAACGTCAACAATTTTGGCATATAATATTTTGATGGGGGCTCACAATCACAAAAGATTTCCATGATAGTGTATTTGCATGTGAAAGTTCTCTTCCTAATACTAATTATTCGTGAATTACTTGTATGACCAATATTGTGATTGTCAAGCCTAAAAAGATTTCGCTTTCTAAACCCAATATGAAGCTACCACTAGGCATGATATGATTTCAACTTCATGACATTCAATTTATTCAACAATTTACTCATAATATAAAAGTGAAGCACAAGAGTAAATGACAAACTACTCCAAAAAGATATAAGTGAAGATCATGCGAGTAGTTAAGTAAATAGGTAGCTATTTGAGGACTCTCTCTTATTTAAAAACTTTTAGATCTAAGTAATTTATTAAAATAGCAAGCAAAACAAAACAAAATGACATTTCAAGTATAGCACACATCATGTGAAGAAGCAAAAACTTAGGCTCAACCGATACTAACCGATAATTGTAGAAGAAGAAAGGTGGGATGCCTACCGGGGCATCCCCAAGCTTAGATGCTTGAGAATTCTTTAAATATTATGCCTTGGGCATCCCCAAGCTTGAGCTTTTGTGTATCCTTAATTCCTCTCATATCACGGTTTTCCTAAATCTCAAAAGCTTCATCCACACAAAACTCAACAAGAACTCGTGAGATAAGTTAGTATAAACCAATGCAAAAACCTTATCATTCTCTACAGAAGAAAACCACTAAAATTATTATTCAACATTGCATACTAAATGCCTCTGCATATTTAATACTCCTATCCTCAAATAGAATCATTAAACAAGCAAACAATGCAAACATAACAGCAATCTGCCAAAACAGTATAGTCTATAAAGAATGGAAGAGTATCAATACTTATTCAACTCCAAACATTATGAAATTTTACCACACTGTAGAAAATTTATCAGATCTTGTTATGCAAAAAGTTTCAACATTTTATCACATTCTGACTTTTCTAGGGAATTTTTGCAACAACGGTAAACTTTCTGTTTTCAAACAGCAACATGTACACTTGTAGAATAAGCATGACAAAGGCTATCGATGACACTTTTATTGAAATAAAAGATGCTAAAAATTATTCCAAATAACAGCAAGCAAATCCTAACAAAATAAATTGATGCTCCAAACAAAACACATATCATGTGACGAATGAAAACATAGCTCCAAGTGAGGTTACCGATAATGTTGGAGACGAAAGAGGGGATGCCTTCCGGGGCATCCCCAAGCTTAGTTGCATGTATATTCCTTGAATATTACCTTGGTGTGCCTTGGGCTATCCCCAAGCTTAGGGTCTTGTCACTCCTTATTCTCCTCATATCGATATCTCACCCAAAACTTGAAAACTTCAATCACACAAAACTTAACGGAACTTTGTGAGATAGGTTAGTATGATAAAGAGCAAACCATTCCACTTTTGGTACTGCCAAAAGACAAGATTCATAATTTTTGTCACACAAATCCTACTGTAGCATATCATTTCTACAATATATATTGAGCAATATAAGCCATAGAAACTAGAAAGCAAGCAAACTATGCATTGAAAACAGAATCTGTCAAAAACAGAATAGTATGTAGTAATCTATACTCAAACCACTTCTGCTACTCCAAAAATTATGAAAAAATTTGGACCACGTGAGAAATTTGTATATTGAAATCCTGCAAAAATAATCAACTCAAAAGCGCTCTTCTGTTAAAAATGAGACTTGTTTTTGTGAGCGCAAAAGTTTCTGTTTTTCAGCAGGGTCAAATCAACTATCACCCAACATGATCTCAAAGGCTTTACTTGGCACTTTATTGAAACAAAAGCAATAAAACATGATCAATATAGTAGCATAATCATGTTAACACATAAAAACAGTAGGTAAAAGTGTTGGGTTGTCTCCCAACAAGCGCTTTTCTTTAATGCCTTTTAGCTAGGCATGATGAGTTCAATAATGCTCGCATAGAAGATAAGAATTGAAACATAAAGAGAGCATCATGAAGCATATGACTAGCACATTTAAGTCTAACCCACTTCCTATGCATAGGTATTTTGTGAGCAAACAACTTATGGGAACAAGAATCAACTAGCATAGGAAGGCAAAACATGCATAACTTCAAAACTTTCAACATAAAGAGAGGAAACTTGATATTATTGCAATTCCTACAAGCATATGTTCCTCCCTCGTAATAATTTTCAATAGCATCATGAAGAAATTCAAAAATATAACCATCACATAAAGCATTATTTTCATGATCCACAAGCATAGAAATTTTGTTACTCTCCACATAAGCAAATTTCTTCTCATGAATAGTAGTGGGAGCAAACTCAACAAAATAACTATCATGAGAGTGAAAATTAAGATCGTGATGACAAGTTTCATGGTTATCATTATTCTTTATAGCATACATTTCATCACCATAATCATCATATATAGGAACTTCGTTGTCACAATCAATTGCAACCTCCTCCAAAATAGTTCATCATTAAATAAAGTCACGACCTCTCCAAATCCACTTTCATCAATATAATCATCATAAATAGGAGGCATGCAATCATCATAATAAATTTTCTCATCAAAACTTGGGGGACTAAAAATATCATATTCATCAAATATAGCATCCCCAAACTTATGGCTTTGCATATCATTAGCATCATGGATATTCAAAGAATTCATAGTAACAACATTGCAATCATGCTCATCATTAAAATATTTTGAGCCAAACATTTTATTGACTTCTTCTTCTTCTAACAATTGAGCACAATTTTCTGAACCACATTTTCAAGAAAGATATTATTAAGATGATCAATAATATGATGCAACCTCAATTCCAGTTTTTATGTAGTTTTCTTCTATAAACCAAACTAGTGATAAAACAAGAAACTAAAAGATTCAATTGCAAGATCTAAAGATATACCTTCAAGCACTCACCTCCCCGGCCACAGCGCCAGAAAAGGGCTTGATGTCTACTACGTAACTTTATTCTTGTAGACTCGTGTTGGGCCTCCAAGCGCAGAGTATTGTAGGACAGTAGCAATTTTCCCTCAAGTGGAAGACCTAAGGTTTATCAATCCGTGGGAGGTCTAGGTTGAAGATGGTCTCTCTCGAACAACCCTGCAACCAAATACAAGAAATCTCTTGTGTCTCCAACACACGCAATACAATGGCAAATTGTATAGGTGCACTAGTTCGGCGAAGAGATGGTGATAAAAGTGTAATATTGATGGTAGAAATATATTTTTATAATCTGAATAAATAAAAACAGCAAGGTAGCAAGTAGTAAACGGACACAAAAACGGTGTTGCAATGCTTAAAAATGAGGCCCAGGTTCCGTAATTTCACTAGTGCAACCTATCAACAATGCTAACATAGTTGGATCATATGATTATCCCTCAAAGTGCAATAAAGAATCACTCCTGAGTTCCTATTAGCGGAGAACAAAAGATAGGAATTGCATGTAGGGCACGAAACTACCTCAAAGCTATTCTTTCCGTTTGATCTATTCAAGAGTTCATACTAAAATAACACAAAGCTATTTTTCCGTTCGATCTATCCTAGAGTTCATACTAGAATAACACCAAAGCAAATTCATATTCATAATACTCAATCCACACAAAGACCTATAAAGAGACCCCAAAGTTTCCGTCGGAGAAAAACGTGCATCAACCCCTATGCATAGATTACCCCAATATCACCGTGGGAATCCGCGAATTGAATGCCATAACACATATGAAGTGAATCAATAGGATACCTCATTGTCACCTCAAGTATTCATATTGCAAGACATATATCATGTGTTCTCATCTCTGAATATTCAATCTGACAAGACAAAACTTTGAAGGGTAAAGATTCAATTCATCATACCAAGAGTATAGAGGGGAGAAACATCATATGATCTGACTATATTAACAAAGCCCATGATATTGATCACGAGAGAGAAAGAGATCAAACACATAGCTACTAGGACAAACCCTCAGCCCCGAGAGTGGACTACTCCCTCCTCATCGTGGTGGCCGCCGGGATGATGAGGATGGCCACCGGAGATGATCCCCCCCGGCAGGGTGCCGGAACGGGCTCCCGATTGGTTTTCGGTGGCTACAGAGACTTGCGGCGGCGGAACTTCTGATCTATGTTAACCCCGAAGGGTTTCAGAATATTTGGGAATTTATAGTGCAAAGAGGGGGTGCGGGAGGCCACCGAGGTGGGCACAACCCACCTAGGCGTGCCAGAGGGCCTGGCGTGCCCTGGTGGGTGTGCCCCCCTTGGGGCACCCCGCAGGTGCTGCTCTGGCCCAGTGGTGTCTTCTGGTCCATCAAAAATCACCGTGGAGTTTCGTTGCATTTGGACTCCGTTTGGTATTGATTTCCTGCGATGTAAAAAACAAGCAAAAAATAGCAACTGGCACTGGGCACTGGGTCAATAGGTTAGTCCCAAAAAATGATATAAAGTTGCTATAAAATGATTGTAAAACATCCAAGAATGATAATATATTGGCATGAATACTTCATAAATTATAGATACGTTGGAGACGTATCAAAGGCGGGTAAACAGCCTTCGTTCACACTCTCTGTTTCTCGGACTCAATTATCCGATTAACCAGGAGATCACCGTTGGCAAGGACCTTGATGGTAGAGAGGCTTTGTTTGCTATGGAAAATTGTGTCTACACGGCGAGCCCTCGGACTTCGGGAGCAAACTCCCCTAATTGTCAACGATACAGCCTGCAGCCAAAAGAAGGTGAGAATGACAAAGGCATCTGGATTAACTTTGATCCTTGGATGTCTCAAGTCTGACAGGCAGTGATGTGGTTCAAGCCTTCAGGTTGATAGGTAATTGGGTTGTTGCGTCGAAAGGGTGGAGTACTGGTGTCTTCGGATCACTGGTGGCTGAAACAGGGCTGCAAATTATGATGGTTTTGGATCATCCCTCTTCGAATGACTTGTTGTCTTTGCTGCTTGTTCTGGATGGGTAGTTCTCTCTTTTGTTATGCATATTCCTTGTCATTTGGTCATCATCGTCTATGTCACTCTTACTATATAATAGTTGCCTCTATTTAGAATGTCATTCTCGTCTGGATCACGAGAGTCTGAGCGCTGCAGATGGGTGCGTTTTGGTGGTGTAGCAAGACTTCTTATGAACTATCATGTCTTGTTGTTTATGTCAGTAGTAGTCACTAGTCAGTGTTTGAATATTGTATATATCGTTGTTTCGAACTGTTTATTGTCTTGAACTGCTGGTGGGCTAAATGAGGGCATCACCATTCTCCAGTGTTCAGAGTATATCTCCTTGTTTCGAGTTATAATTTGAGATCGGTGTCTTTTCGATGATGTACACTTGTTTGGGCCAGTGAGGTGTCGTTGAATATGGGCCGAGTAGTAACGCAATGCCAAACAGGACAATTATGGCTCTCAGGCGGAGCTCTCAAAAGATCCTCAAAAAAAGGTCGGGCTCTCAAAAAAAGAAAGAAAAAGGACTCTTAGGCCGACATGTGGGCGCCACCGGTGTTTTTGTGCACTTGCGCGCCGAGAGCATATTGGCGTGTGTTCGAAATTCATGCTACCTTTTCATCCCCAATCTCCTGCCCCTCCCCCACCTCTGGAATCTCGATTCCTACTCCAGTTCCCCCAAATCCCCCTCCAGTACTCAAGTGCATTATCATGTCACTCGGTCAACGTGGATCTCTGAGCCAGAGATCCTGAGGTCCGTCCTGCCTTCAGGCGTTGTGTGCTGTCGCTCAACAGTGGCATGGTGGCGCTTGACGACCAGTTTGCCGCCAAAGTGCTGATGGTAACAATCAACGGCGACCGGCCTCCCATCTCGCCGGACGACCTTTTCAAAGCTCTTGGCATTGCGCATGGCATCCAAATAAGTGAATTGCTCGTCGAAGTCTGTCCACCACCGGCTGATTTCTTTGTCAGGTTCCGGACAACTTTCGACTGCAGTCGTGTGTTTGAATCTTCCCGGCGTTTGTTCTGCGATGGTGCGCTGGTGAGCTTTGATCGGTGGCACCCAGGATGGGGCTCAGTGCCCTCTGAGCTTGAGTTTTAACAAAGCTTACCTTCCACAGCATGCCTCGACGTGCTTGGAACAGCGAGTCCATGAATGAGCTTATCAACGACCTTTGAGGTGAGCTCGTAAGTGTGTTTGTTCCTCCAGACAGCTGGGCTCTGACGGTTATGGATGGATGAAGAAGATGTCCACCATACCGAAGGTGATTGGTGTTGAGATACCGGTGCAGGAACCGGGGTTGTACTATTCGTCGCCACCAAGGCCGCCGCGGACCACGTTAGGGATGTACCTGTATCGAGTGTTCGCGCATGTCAAAGAAGTGGTCAATCCATCAATCGAAGTCCTGCGGCCGCCGCTGGAGCCAGGGTCCGTCGACGACGTCCATTACAGGAGTCAACGTCAGACTTTCCCCGTGTTTCTCGGAACGATGGATGGCACAGGGCCTACTCCATCACGCGGTGGAGGCCACTGCTTCTTTGGGAGAAGAGGCAGGGTTGGCTGCCTGGATGTGCTCTAATAGGAGGTAACAACTGAATCTTATCAGATACTAGTTCCGAGCTATCGGTGTGAAGCATTGATGTGCCAGTACATTTGATTGTGACTTGTTCTATTTTTGTACCTGAACTTTTTTTAGAAAGGGTTGTACGTCAACTTAATGTGCTAGCAGAACTTATTGTGTTGTCTGTCTGTTTTCTTTGCACATCATTCTAGATATTTCCTCGTCATTGATAAAGACGATGGACCGTTATGTACGAGTTCATTGGTTTCAACATAGCCCTACCCATAGCGATCCACTGCTTCCACCCTGATTGTGCCGCCTGCGTGAAATTTTTGTATGCAAATTCAGTGTGCTATGATGTTCTATATGATTGTGTCAACTATATAAGTTTTTACTAAGCATCAGCAATGCATATGGTTGAAAGATGTATTTACGAGCATCGACCGATGGGTCTCTCTCTCTCTCTCTCACACACACACAAGTGGGACCCGTTGAATTATTTCTTCGCTTGTGACAGCTTTTAACTAGGTTCCACTGTACTCTAACTTTTTTCTTAAGTTATTAATTGATCTCAGTGACTTCAAAAAGTTGTACAGAAGTCTTGTTTGGGCCTTTCTAGCATCGTTGAATGTGGGCTGAGTAGCCATGTAAAGTTGTACTGTACTACACATGCCTTTTTTTGAACATCAGCAATGCAACTAGGCCGACAGTTGTACACAATATCCTAAAATAAGCGCATCCTAGTGTTGGGGAACGTAGTAATTTCAAAAAAATTCCTACGCACACGCAAGATCATGGTGATGCATAGCAACGAGAGGGGAGAGTGTTGTCCACGTACCCTCGTAGACCGATAGCGGAAGCGTTATCACAACGCGGTTGATGTAGTCGTACGTCTTCACGATCCGACCGATCAAGTACCGAACGTACGGCACCTCCGAGTTCTACGCACGTTCAGCTCGATGACGTCCCGCGAACTCCGATCTAGCCGAGTGTTGAGGGAGAGTTTCGTCAGCACGACGGCGTGGTGACGATGATGATGTTCCACCGACGCAGGGCTTCGCCTAAGCTCCGCAACGGTATTATCAAGGTGTAATTTGGTGGAGGGGGGCACCGCACACGGCTAAGAGATCTCAAGGATCAATTGTTGTGTCTCTGGGGTGCCCCCCTGCCCCCGTATATAAAGGAGCAAGGGGGTGGCAGCCGGCCAAGAGGAGAGGCGCGCCATGGGGGGGAGTCCTACTCCCACCGGGAGTAGGACTCCTCCTTTCCTTGTGGGAGTAGGAGAAGGGAAGGGGGAAGGAGAAAGAAGGAAGGGTGCGCCCCCCTTCCCTAGTCCAATTCGGACCAGACCAAGGGGAGGGGTGCGGCCACCCTTGAGGCCCTTTTTCTTCTTTCCCGTATGGCCCAATAAGGCCCAATACGTATTCCCGTAACTCTCCGGTACTCCAAAAAATACCCGAATCACTCGGAACCTTTCCGAAGTCCGAATATAGTCGTCCAATATATCGATCTTTACGTCTCGACCATTTCGAGACTCCTCGTCATATCCCGATCTCATCCGGGACTCCGAACACCTTCGGTACATCAAAACTCAATGAAACTGTCATCGTAATGTTAAGCGTGCGGACCCTACGGGTTCGAGAACTATGTAGACATGACCGAGACACATCTCCGGTCAATAACCAATAGCGGGACCTGGATGCCCATATTGGCTCCCACATATTCTACGAAGATCTTTATCGGTCAGACCGCATAACAACATACGTTGTTCCCTTTGTCACCGGTATGTTACTTGCCCGAGATTTGATCGTCGGTATCTCGATACCTAGTTCAATCTCGTTACCGGCAAGTCTCTTTACTCGTTCCGTAACACATCATCCCGCAACTAACTCATTAGTCACAATGCTTGCAAGGCTTATAGTGATGTGCATTACCGAGTGGGCCCAGAGATACCTCTCCGACAATCGGAGTGACAAATCCTAATCTCGAAATACGCCAACCCAACAAGTACCTTTGGAGACACCTGTAGAGCACCTTTATAATCACCCATTTACGTTGTGACGTTTGGTAGCACACAAAGTGTTCCTCCGGTAAATGGGAGTTGCATAATCTCATAGTCATAGGAACATGTATAAGTCATGAAGAAAGCAATAGCAACATACTAAACGATCGAATGCTAAGCTAACGGAATGGGTCAAGTCAATCACGTCATTCTCCTAATGAGGTGATCTCATTAATCAAATGACAACTTATTTCTATGGCTAGGAAACATAACCATCTTTGATTAACGAGCTAGTCAAGTAGAGGCATACTAGTGACACTTTGTTTGTCTATATATTCACACATGTATTATGTTTCCGGTTAATACAATTCTAGCATGAATAATAAACATTTATCATGATACAAGGAAATAAATAATACTTTATTATTGCCTCTAGGGCATATTTCCTTCAGTCTCCCACTTGCACTAGAGTCAATAATCTATTTCACATCACCATGTGATTTAACATCAATAATTCACATCATCATGTGATTAACACCCATAGTTCACATCTCTATGTGACCAACACTCAAAGGGTTTACTAGAGTCAATAATCTAGTTCACATCGCTATGTGATTAACACCCAAAGAGTACTAAGGTGTGATCATGTTTTGATTGTGAGATAATTTTAGTCAACGGGTCTGTCACATTCAGATCCGTAAGTATTTTGCAAATTTCTATGTCTACAATGCTCTGCATGGAGCTACTCTAGCTAATTGCTCCCACTTTCAATATGTATCTAGACCGAGACTTAGAGTCATCTAGATTTAGTGTCAAAACTTGCATCGACGTAACCCTTTACGACGAACCTTTTGTCACTTCCATAATCGAGAAACATATCCTTATTCCACTAA
Organism: Aegilops tauschii subsp. strangulata; assembly: GCF_002575655.3. Classification (NCBI taxonomy): domain Eukaryota; kingdom Viridiplantae; phylum Streptophyta; class Magnoliopsida; order Poales; family Poaceae; genus Aegilops; species Aegilops tauschii. Next base: position 398,274,420 of record NC_053040.3, on the reverse strand, counting down.
GGATAATTTTGACCGCTGTCCAGTGATCTACTCCTAGATCACTATTGTACTCCCTTGCCAAAATCAGTATAGGGTATACAATAGATCTGGTACACACCAAGGCATACTTTATACAACCTATGGCTGAGGCATAGGGAATGACTTTCATTCTCTTTCTATCTTCTGCCGTGGTCAGGCTTTGAGTCTTACTCAATTTCACACCTTCTAACACAGGCAAGAACTCTTTCTTTGACTGTTCTATTTTGAACTACTTCAAAATCTCGTTAAGGTATGTACTCATTGAAAAAACTTATCAAGCGTCTCGATCTATCTCTATAGATCTTGATGCTCAATATGTAAGCAGCTTCACCGAGGTCTTTCTTTGAAAAACTTCTTTCAAACACTCCTTTATGCTTTGCAGAATAATTCTACATTATTTCCGATCAACAATATGTCATTCACATATACTTATCAGAAATGTTGTAGTGCTCCCACTCACTTTCTTGTAAATACAGGCTTCACCGCAAGTCTGTATAAAACTATATCCTTTGATCAACTTATCAAAGTGTATATTCCAACTCCGAGATGCTTGCACCAGTCCATAGATGGATCGCTGGAGCTTGCATATTTTGTTAGCACTTTTAGGATTGACAAAACCTCCTGGTTGCATCATATACAACTCTTCTTTAATAAATCCATTAAGGAATGTAGTTTTGTTTATCCATTAGCCAGATTTCATAAAATGCGGCAATTGCTAACATGATTCAGACAGACTTTAAGCATAGATACGAGTGAGAAACTCTCTCATCGTCGTCAACACCTTGAACTTGTCGAAAACCTTTTGCGACAATTCTAGCTTTGTAGATAGTAACACTACTATCAGCGTCTGTCTTCCTCTTGAAGATCCATTTAATCTCAATGGCTCGCCGATCATCGGGCAAGTCAACCAAAGTCCATACTTTGTTCTTCATACATGGATCCCATCTCAGATTTCATGGCCTCAAGCCATTTTGCGGAATCTGGGCTCATAGTTCGTAGGTTCATCATGGTCTAGTAACATAACCTCCAGAACAGGATTACTGTACCACTCTGGTGCGGATCTTTCTCTGGTTTACCTACGAGGTTTGGTAGTAACTTGATCTGAAGTTACATGATCATCATCATTAACTTCCTCACTAATTGGTGTAGGAGTCACAGGAACAGATTTCTGTGATGAAATACTTTCCAATAAGGGAGTAGGTACAGTTACCTCATGAAGTTCTACTTTCCTCCCACTCACTTCTTTCGAGAGAAACTCCTTCTCTAGAAAGGATCCATACTAAGCAACGAATGTCTTGCCTTCGGATCTGTGATAGAAGGTGTACCCAACTGTCTCCTTTGGGTATCCTATGAAGACACATTTCTCCGATTTGGGTTTGAGCTTATCAGGATGAAACTTTTTCACATAAGCATCGCAACCCCAAATTTTAAGAAACGACAACTTTGGTTTCTTGCTAAACCACAGTTCATAAGGCGTCGTCTCAACGGATTTTGATGGTGCCCTATTTAACGTGAATGTAGCTGTCTCTAATGCATAACCCCAAAACGATAGTGATAAATTGGTAAGAGACATCATAGATTGCACTATATCCAATAAAGTACGGTTATGACGTTCGGACACACCATTATGCTGTGGTGTTCCAGGTGGCATAAATTTGTGAAACTATTCCACATTGTTTTAATTGAAGACCAAACTCGTAACTCAAATATTTGTCTCCGCGATCAGATCGTAGAAACTTTATTTTCTTGTTATGATGATTTTCTACTTCACTCTGAAATTATATGAACTTTTCAAATGTTTCAGACTTCTGTTTCATTAAGTAGATATACCCATATCTACTCAAATCATCTGTGAAGGTCAGAAAATAATGATACCTGCTACGAGCCTCAATATTCATCGGGCCACATACATCTGTATGTATGACTTCCAACAAATCTGTTGCTCTCTCCATAGTTCCGGAGAACGGCGTTTTAGTCATCTTGCCCATGAGGCACGGTTCGCAAGTATCAAGTGATTCCAAAATCCCATCAGTATGGAGTTTCTTCATGCGCTTTACACCAATATGACCAAAACGGCTGTGCCACAAATAATTTGCACTATCATTATTAACTTTGCATCTTTTGGCTTCAATATTATGATTATGTGTATCACTACGATCGAGATCCAACAAACTATTTTATTGGGTGTATGACCATAGAAGGTTTTATTCATGTAAACAGAACAACAATTATTCTCTAATTTAAATGAATAACCGTATTGCAACAAACATGATCAAATCATATTCATGCTCAACGCAAACACCAAATAACACTTATTTAGTTTCAACACTAATCCCGAAAGTATAGGGAGTGTGCGATGATGATCATATCAATCTTGGAATCACTTCCAACACACATCTTCACCTCACCTTTTACTAGTCTATGTTTATTCTGCAACTTCCGTTTCGAGTTACTACTCTTAGCAACTGAACCAGTATCAAATACCGAGGGGTTGCTATAAACACTAGTAAGTACACATCAATAACATGTATATCCAATATACCTTTGTTCACTTTGCCATCCTTCTTATCCACCAAATACTTGGGGCAGTTCCGCCTCCAGTGACCAGTCCCTTTGTAGTAGAAGCACTTAGTCTCAGGCTTAGGTACAGACTTGGGCTTCTTCACTTGAGTTGCAACTTGCTTGCCGTTCTTTTTGAAGTTCCCCTTCTTCCCTTTGCCCTTTTCTTGAAACTAGTGGTCTCGTCAACCATCAACACTTGAAGTGGTCTCGTCAACCATCAACACTTGAAGTGGTCTCGTCAACCATCAACACTTGATGTTTTTCTTGATTTCTACCTTCGTCGATTTCAGCATCACGAAGAGCTCGGGAATTACTTTCGTCATCCCTTGCATACTATAGTTCATCACGAAGTTCTACTAACTTGGTGATGGTGACTAGAGAATTCTGTCAATCACTATTTTATCTGGAAGATTAACTCCCACTTGATTCAAGCGATTGTAGTACCCAGACAATCTGAGCACATGCTCACTAGTTGAGCGATTCTCCTCCATCTTTTAGCTATAGAACTTGTTGGAGACTTCATATCTCTCAACTCGGGTATTTGCTTGAAATATTAACTTCAACTCCTGGAACATCTCATATGGTCCATGACGTTCAAAACGTCTTTGAAGTTCCGATTCTAAGTCGTTAAGCATGGTGCACTAAACTATCAAGTAGTCATCATATTGAGCTAGCCAAACGTTCATAACTTCTGCATCTGCTCCTGCAAAGGACATAATTTTTCTGTGCAGCAATGAGGATAATCCTCAGATCACGGATCTAATCCGCATCTTTGCTACTAACATCTTTCAACATTATTTTTTTCTCTAGGAACATATCAAAAATAAACACAGGGAAGCAACAACGCGAGCTATTGATCTATAACATAATTTGCAAAATACTATCAGGACTAAGTTCATGATAAATTTAAGTTCAATTAATCATATTACTTAAGAACTCCCACTTAGATAGACATCCCTCTAATCCTCTAAGTGATCACGTGATCCATATCAACTAAACCATGTCCGATCATCACGTGAGATGGAGTAGTTTCAATGGTGAACATCACTATGTTGATCATATCTACTATATGATTCACGCTCGACCTTTCGGTCTCCGTGTTCTGAGGCCATATCTGTTATATGCTAGGCTCGTCAAGTTTAACCTGAGTATTCCACGTGTGCAACTGTTTTGCACCCGTTGTATTTGAACGTAGAGCCTATCACACCCGATCATCACGTGGTGTCTCAGCACGAAGAACTTTCGCAACGGTGCATACTCAGGGAGAACACTTATACTTTGATAATTTAGTGAAGGATCATCTTATAATGCTACCGTCAAACAAAGCAAGATAAGATGCATAAAGTATTAACATAACATGCAATCAATATAAGTGATATGATATGGCCATCATCATCTTGTGCTTGTGATCTCCATCTCCGAAGCACCGTGCTTGTGATCTCCATCTCCGAAGCACCGTCATGATCACCATCGTCACCGGCGCGACACCTTGATCTCCATCGTAGCATCGTTGTCGTCTTGCCAACTTATTGCTTTTACGACTATCGCTACCGCTTAGTGATAAAGTAAAACTATTACATGGCGATTGCATCTCATACAATAAAGCGACAACCATATGGCTCCTGCCAGTTGCCGATAACTCGGTTACAAAACATGATCATCTCATACAACAAATTATATCACATCATGTCTTGACCATATCACATCACAACATGCCCTGCAAAAACAAGTTAGACGTCCTCTACTTTGTTGTTGCAAGTTTTACGTGGCTGCTACGGGCTTAGCAAGAACCGTTCTTACCTACGCATCAAAACCACAATGATAGTTTGTCAAGTTGGTGCTGTTTTAACCTTCGCAAGGACCGGGCGTAGCCACACTCGGTTCAACTAAAGTGAGAGAGACAGACACCCGCCAGTCACCTTTAAGCAACGAGTGCTCCGAACGGTGAAACCAGTCTCGCGTAAGCGTACGCGTAATGTCGGTCCGGGCCGCTTCATCTCACAATACCGTTGAACCAAAGTATGACATGCTGGTAAGCAGTATGACTTATATCGCCCACAACTCACTTGTGTTCTACTCGTGCAAAGCATCAACACATAAAACCAGGCTCAGATGCCACTGTTGGGGAACGTCGTAATTTCAAAAAAATTCCTACGCACACGCAAGATCATGGTGATGCATAGCAACGAGAGGGGAGAGTGTTGTCCACGTACCCTCGTAGACCGATAGCGGAAGCGTTATCACAACGCGGTTGATGTAGTCGTACGTCTTCACGATCCGACCGATCAAGTACCGAACGTACGGCACCTCCGAGTTCTACACACGTTCAGCTCGATGACGTCCCTCGAACTCCGATCCAGCCGAGTGTTGAGGGAGAGTTTCGTCAGCACGACGGCGTGGTGACGATGATGATGTTCCACCGACGCAGGGCTTCGCCTAAGCTCCGCAACGGTATTATCGAGGTGTAATTTGGTGGAGGGGGCACCGCACACGGCTAAGAGATCTCAAGGATCAATTGTTGTGTCTCTGGGGTGCCCCCCTGCCCCCGTATATAAAGGAGCAAGGGGGAGGCAGCCGGCCAAGAGGAGAGGCGCGCCATGGGGGGGAGTCCTACTCCCACCGGGAGTAGGACTCCTCCTTTCCTTGTGGGAGTAGGAGAAGGGAAGGGGGAAGGAGAAAGAAGGAAGGGTGCGCCCCCCTTCCCTAGTCCAATTCGGACCAGACCAAGGGGAGGGGTGCGGCCACCCTTGAGGCCCTTTTTCTTCTTTCCCGTATGGCCCAATAAGGCCCAATACGTATTCCCGTAACTCTCCGGTACTCCGAAAAATACCCGAATCACTCGGAACCTTTCCAAAGTCCGAATATAGTCGTCCAATATATCGATCTTTACGTCTCGGCCATTTCGAGACTCCTCGTTATATCCCCGATCTCATCCGGGACTCCGAACTCCTTCGGTACATCAAAACTCAATAAAACTGTCATCGTAACGTTAAGCGTGCGGACCCTACGGGTTCGAGAACTATGTAGACATGACCGAGACACGTCTCCGGTCAATAACCAATAGCGGGACCTGGATGCCCATATTGGCTCCCACATATTCTACGAAGATCTTTATCGGTCAGACCGCATAACAACATACGTTGTTCCCTTTGTCACCGGTATGTTACTTGCCCGAGATTTGATCGTCGGTATCTCAATACCTAGTTCAATCTCGTTACTGGCAAGTCTCTTTACTCGTTCCGTAACACATCATCCCGTAACTAACTCATTAGTCGCAATGTTTGCAAGGCTTATAGTGATGTGCATTACCGAGTGGGCCCAGAGATACCTCTCCGACAATCGGAGTGACAAATCCTAATCTCGAAATACGCCAACCCAACAAGTACCTTTGGAGACACCTGTAGAGCACCTTTATAATCACCCATTTACGTTGTGACGTTTGGTAGCACACAAAGTGTTCCTCCGGTAAACGGGAGTTGCATAATCTCATAGTCATAGGAACATGTATAAGTCATGAAGAAAGCAATAGCAACATACTAAACGATCGAGTGCTAAGCTAACGGAATGGGTCAAGTCAATCACGTCATTCTCCTAATGAGGTGATCTCGTTAATCAAATGACAACTTATGTCTATGGCTAGGAAACATAACCATCTTTGATTAACGAGCTAGTCAAGTAGAGGCATACTAGTGACACTCTGTTTGTCTATATATTCACACATGTATTATGTTTCCGGTTAATACAATTCTAGCATGAATAATAAACATTTATCATGATACAAGGAAATAAATAATACTTTATCATTGCCTCTAGGGCATATTTCCTTCACCTAGCCTATCTTTCTTTTAATAAAATGCACAACCCAGTTCATTTTTTACACACTAAGATTACCAAGCCCAACTTAATTTTTTAATAATATTCCTATCTCAATATTATTTTCATACAAAATGCTCAGTCCAGACCATCATTGCTCTTTCACCCATCCGAGAAAATGGGTCCATTTCCACTATAATCAAATGGCTTGTAAATTATCAGAAATGATAAATGCACTGCATGTACACAATATTATTTTTTACCCAGCTCAGTAAATAGGTGTATTCGAATAAATAATCAAATGCGTTGTAAATTATCATAAATAGTATTTTTTTAAGAAACAATTATCATAAATAGTAAATCGACTATTATTATTATTTTTAACCAGCCCAGGAAATAGATTATTTTTTGAGTCAAAGCCCAGGAAATAGATGTATTGGCAAACAAAATGAAATGGGTTGTAAAACCTAAATAAATGGGCTGCATTCCGCCACAACTTTTGAAGCTGACTTTGTTGGCCCACTAGACGAAGCCTGCGCAAGGTGTTGTCCATTTAGTGAACAAAACGATTTAATGGTCTAAAACAAAGAGTCAACAAATTATTCTGACATATGAAGTCGTTGGATTGACATCCAACGGCGATTCTGGTTCTTCAATCTCTGATCTAGTTGCACTTGCTCTAGCCGCCAAAACCATCGCCGGTTGGAGCGCTTGCATCTGCCTCCCGTGGTCGACTGTGCTGCCGCGGAGGCCTCGCCACCCCACTCTACTCCCAACGGTGGCCAGGTCATACCTGTACTCACCCACACCTTCTGTTATTCTTCGGCGAAGGCAACCTCACCAGGCAGCCGAACCAGTCCCTCGTACTCCCGTCCGCTAGGGACTCCAGTGCCCCTTATTCCATGACTCCAGATCGTTCCCATCTTAGGCCTCGCCATCGTCCACCATCTTGGTGCTCTCAGCGTGGCGTGGTCAGCGTGGTCAAGGAACGCCTTCCATCGGAAGAGGACTGTACGTGGAGAGGCTGACAGCTGGGTCCATGACCGCAGCAAGTGCCTCCTTATTACGCGCAAAATAATGATTCCTCCACCTGACAGCGAGACCTACCGGAAGGGCCTCGAAAAAATCTTTCCCCATGACAGCTGGGACCCACCAGCTACATCTTCATACGCAAGGAAGTGCGTCCGTATTACGGGCAAAAAATGATTCTTCCCCCTGACAGCTGGGACCCACCAGCTATATCTTCGCACGGAAGGAAGTGCCTCCTTATCCTCCCTGACAGCTGGGACCCACCAACTATATCTTCGCACGGAAGGAAGTGCCTCCTTATCCTCCCTGACAGCTGGGACCCACCGGGTCGAACCGTACGTCGGGTTGTCTGTCTGGTCGCGATCGTGTACGTAGATACTGGTCGATCAGTCTCTCTGCAGCGATGAACCGTGTCCGAGTAAGGGGATGCACGTGCCGTAGTAAAGGCGCGGACGTAGCATGTCACGCAGTCCCGTCTATATATATCGCGTACACGTAAGTACAGCTATGATGCAAGAAATTAAATACGTCTACATACATACATAAGGGCGGGGTTTCGAATGCGTACTCGCGCATACGTATGGCCAGGGCTCATGTACATGGAGAGGCAACGGACGGCAGTGACATTGTCCTGTTCATCAGCAACTAACCGGCTGGGTTGGAACAGAGGAAACAGTGTCGTCTTCACCGAGAGCCAAGTGACTGGGTCGGAACGCGTCCTATTCATCAGGAGCGAAGCCACTGGGTCGGAACGCGTCCTGTTCATCGGGAGCCAACCGGCTTGGATGGAACAGCCGAAACGAGGTCTGGCGTACCGCAGAACGGAGGAAATGGGCCTTCTATTCGACCGCGTACAGTCGAAACGGGGTCCTAATCATCGGGAAGGGTCTGGCGTATTGCAAAACGGTGGAAACGGACTTCCGTTCAAGCTCCTACGGTCGAAACGGGGTCCTGTTGATCGGGAGGGGTGTGGCATATCGCAAAACGGAGGAAATAGACTTCTCTTCGACCTCCTACGGTCGAAACGGGGGTTCTGTTCATCGGGGGGTGGCGTACCGCAAAACGGGACTCCACGGGCTACTGTTCATCCACCGTCTGACTTCCTCCAGCCTCCACCTGCTACTGTTCATCCACCGTCTCCAGCCTCCACCAGACACTGTTCATCCAAGGGCTACTGTTCATCCAGCCTCCACCGGCTTCAGTTCAACCAAGCTCCACGGGGTCATGTTCATCCACCCCCAACCGGCTGGGGTGTGTGGCGGCCTCCTTGGGCTCCTGTTCATCCAATGGCAACCGCGTACTATATACCACGGGGTCCTGTTCATCCAGCGGCAACCGCCTATACACACGGCCGGGGTCATGTTCATCCAACCCCCACCAGGAACTATTCATCCACAGCCAACCCAAACAGCTTGACTCACACCACGCCTCGACTCGTTCTACGTATCGCGCGCGCGGCAGCAATGGGCACTGTTCATCCAGAGGCAACCCAACCGGCTAGCTACGTCTCGCACGGGGGTTCGATCGGCTTCAGTAAGCATGCAGCAGCAGTGATCGATCAGGTTCAGTTAGCAGCTTAGGAGTCTCGGTCGGGTTCAGTTAGGAGCGAAGGGATCGATCGATCGGCTTCACTACATAGCAGTAGGAGATCACTCGGGTTCAGTTATAGCGACACGGCTCGCACCACACGTGCGTACGAGAGAAACACGCAAACCGCACTGCATCGCTCGGCCTCGACTACCCACCGTAACCGGGAACTCCCTGATATTTTCATCGCCCTCGCTTCTACCATGATTTTCTCCGTCACGGACGACCCAAAGAATGTCATGCAGGTGCGTCTCCGGCCCGCCCAGGACGAAAAGCCCATTTTCTGTCATGATTTTTTGTCATAGAAGTAGGAGCCCACCACATCTATGATGATACAGGGTTTTGTCATAATTATCATCATAGAAGTGTCATAAGCATGAAAAAAAAAATCGTTCGGCCCAAAATGTCACGGATGTGTCTTTTTTGTAGTGTGGTGAGTTGGAAGCCCCCGAGTGACCTATGATCAAAGAATAAATACTCATGCACAATATATGAGACGAAACGACAGAGGCCCCGAGCTTCGGGGATGTCGGCTTTATTATATTGATCATAAATATATACAAGAGGTATGCACAATGAGCTGGAGCCAATGGCTCTAGGTATAATAGGGCCGAAGGTGTGCATTGTTCCAAGGCCTGAAGGTCTCTTCTTTAGAGGTACAGGACTTAGTTAATAGCTCTAAGTATAATATCCCTAAGTATAATGGTCCAACGGTGGGCGCCAACTGTCGTGGTTTTGGCACGGTAGATGTCCTCGAAAAAGGACTTAGTCTTGAGGCAACCGTAGCTAGGTAGTAGCTCGAACGGGGTTGATCAGAATCGAGAGACGCGAGTTTACCCAGGTTCAGCCCCTCGCGGCAGAGGTAAAAGCCTACTTCCTGCTTTAATTGCTTGAGATCTCGATTACAAGGGTGCGACTTTGGCTAACCTAGTACTCGAGAGCTTGTACCTTAGTCTTTTCTGCCTCAGGGGCTCCCCTTTATATACAGGTTGAGGCCCTGAGGTCACAACAGAGTCCGGGTCAAACTACGATCCCCGTCCTATTCTACTTATCCCCAAGTAGAATCTTCATTATTGTGCCTCGTTGAGCCGGCTCGTCAATCTGTGTGATAAGCAGGCCCTTACCTTTACTCTTCTGGGCCTACATCAACAAGCCGCTGGGATGAAGTGACCCACGAGCCAGCATGCTCTAGGACAGGTCAATTCTCCTGCCAGGTTAAGATGTCAGGGAAATATCCCCAACATCAGGTGTTGCTGATTTAATACAAAGTTGTACTAAATCAGCGACACTTAATATAGAACAGGGAGATTATTTTTATTTGGTTTTGCAATTTCAAAATAGTTATAAACACCCTGAATGATTTTCGCCATGCATTCTTTTGGGCTCCAAAAGAATCTTGCTCGGGGGCTCACTGACTTATAGCGAGGAACAACATTTGTAAACCAAACAAAATTGGTGTTCTTGGCATTAAGAACCTACACCAACAAAACAAATGCATTCTTATGAAATTCTTTGTCAAATCACTCCCCCATGCTAGATTGGGTAAAGCTTCAACACCCAAATGCTGTTTTTTGCTCCCAAATCCAACACTACTTTCCTGCCCTACAAAAATTACCCTTTGTCCCAACAAACAATGGCTCTTACACCTACTTATATCTTGAAGCTTGGCTACTTCCAAACTCTCTTTCTACCACTTACCCAAACCTCTTCACCCACTCCACTAGCCAAATTGTCAGAGTGGCCAACATTATACGTTTTGATTCACAGTCTAACTTGTGAATTCGCCTAACCACTGTTGCTTCACAAGATCGAGTTGGTTTTGTTTCTTTATGTTCTACAAGATTTCCTACCTTCGAAGGGTCGGGATGCATGCTTCCTCATTGGCGGAAGGACTTCTCCACTAATACATCCTACGAAATCTCCATGCATGAACCGAAAGTCAACTCCTTAGCATGACCAATTTTGACGAAAGGGTACTAAACAAGTGAAGAGCTTAGCTTGGCTTCTATTTCGCAACCAGTTTACCTCAAGGGCAAACGTTGATCACGAGCATGTTGTCAGCGACCCTGTGTGCCCAAGATGTGCTCACGCAATCAAAGCCAATGCACACATCTTCATTGACTACTCCTTATCATACATAATTTAGCAACGCTTAAGCATCCTCCCCACCACCACAGTTGACGATCTGTGGGACTATGATTTACCTACCAATCTCTACCATTCCTACTGGTTCTTCATCCTTCTCTCCATCCTTTGCAAGATTTGGGATGCAAGAAATGCCAAGATATTCAGGTGCCAAGACTTCCATGGTGCTACGACTATCAAATTCATGATGAAAGATTTAGATCTCTGGTCACGTCGCTTATTCAGAAAGCGGGATTCATGAAAGATTTAGTTTTCAATTGTGTTTATAAACTGCATAACCTTTTACAATAGTTGAAGCTGCTCGTTAAAGATGGCGAGAAGAGGCGACGAAGCTCCTGATTTCTCACGTGAAGCCCATGACGGCTAACTTACCAATCGAGACCAGGACTCTATGTTGGCCTGAAGCTCTGCGGAGATGTTTTCTTTCTGTTCCTTAGTATGTATGTAGCGACCAGACCTCAAATGGTTTGTGCTGCTGTGCACCAGTGTCATCCCTGGATCAGTAATGCTGACACGCACAGTACAAATGGAGGATTTATAACAGAGTAGCAGTCACACACTTATTACATCGAATATCTCCGAAGAGATTAAGTATGTTAAACATGGCTTAAGGCCATCTAAAACGATAACAGCAGAAGACTTGGAAGATAAGTGAGTCCATCAACTCCAGCGGCATCACTGAGTATAAGACCACGACCTAAGGCACCTTACTCGTCGTCTGAAAAGTCTGCAACATGAAACGTTGCAGCCCGAAAACGGGTCAGCACATAGAATATGCTGGCAATGTAACACATAGAGAATAATGAACAATAACAATGCTATACTACATGCATATATGGCTGGTGGAAAGCTCTATGGTTACAGTTTTGCGAAAAGCCAATTTTATCCTACTTCAAAGGAATAAATTTTATTTAACTATCATGGTGGTTGTGAAACATTGAGATGGTTGACAGCATCTCAATCCCAATTAAAAAGTCATCAATAACCCAACAAAATTAATTAGAAGTAACATAGTGATGAGATTCACATGATAATCCAAGTACTAGATACTCAAGTTGTCCATAACCGGGGACACGGCTAACCATGATTAGATTGTACACTCTGCAGAGGTTTGTGCACTTTTCCCCACAAGACTTGATCTCCTCCGTTGGATTACTCGCACTACATGGTGTTTGAGTAACGGATGACCAAGACACAGTCTTTCAAAAGTGTTTGCACCTTACGTATGGGTAGACAGTTACACCTACTTTCCCCTACATCTGCTAGTCTACCACTGTAAGAGTTCACACAACTTAGTCAACTATGCTAGAGCCCATAATAGCTTGCGGCTGCACACGGAAGTTTCTAGCATGAATAATCTCATGATCCCTTTGAACCTGGGTGGCGGTCCAAAAGAAAAACAGGCAATCCTGGAATACCCAGGTACCTCAATCCACCCAGATGTGAGTTTAAGTTGCCACCTTAAGTAAACCATTAATTAACAATCTCACATCTGTCATGAATTTCACTCAAACCCAATCCACATCTACGAGCATAGCATGGCAATAATAAAAGCAACGTAGAAGTAACTCCCAAGGGTTTGAATGGAAACAGGTAATAGGTTCTACCTCAACTACTTCCCAATACCCACAATTTAATTAGATCCTAATCATGCAAGTGTTTGAGGAAAACAGATCTAATGCAATAAAAACTGGGTATGAACGGGATATGATCAAAGTGTTACTTGCCTTGCTGATGATCCGCAAAACCTAGCGATTCGGAGTAACAAGCGGCACACTCCGGATACTCTATCGCAAACAAACAAGCATACAATCAGTACTCATCTAATGCACAGGTAAAACTCGAATGAAAGATCCAACCAGAAAGTCCAACTTAAGAACTCCGGTTTGCAAAAAGAATCAACTCGAAAGACGCAACGAAAGTCAAACAACGAAAGAAAGAAACTTCGTTTACTAATCTGGATCTAGGTCAAATTTTACTGTAGAAAAAACTTGTTTGAGTAGGTTAAATGGAAAGAGAATTTCGAGACAAAACTCTAGGCGCTTGAATCGCCTGATTCCGATAAACGAGCGAGAAGTTAAACAGAATCCAAGATTCGATCAGAAATCGAATCTGAGAAAATAACGAGAAAACTCCGACGAAAAAGAAAAACGGACGAACGGTTAAAGAACGGACGTTCGTTAACAGAGAAAAACCGACGAACGCGTTCGTCGAAACGACCGGTTCGGTGAACGCTCGTAAAATAATTAAACCGAAAAAAAAAGATCTAGGTTTTTTTTAATGAAGGGTTTTTTTTTAAACGAAAACCGGCAAAGTCAACAGGCGGCGGCAGTACCTCGTCGGGCTCCGGCGGCGCGGCGAGCTCGGGCGGCGGGGTGCGGGGCTCGGCGAGGGGTGGGCGAGGCGGGGCGGCGGCTCCCGGCGGCGGCGGCGCGGGCTACGGCGGCGGCGATGAGGCGTGTTGCGGGCGGCGGCGGGGCTCGGCGGTGAGGGCTCCGGCGGCGGCGGTGGTGAGAGAAACAGAGGGGGGTATTTAAGGAGGGGGGTCCGGTGCCTTGGGGAGGGGGCAAGGGCGGCGGGCGGCGTAGCCGGCCGGGACTCGGCGGCGATCCCGTCTCCGGGGCGGAGACGACGGGGCGGCGGGGCTGGGCCGTCGGCTGGGCCTTTGGCCCAGTCGGCGCGCGGGCGGATTTTTTTTTTAAATAAGTTCCGCGAAAAAAAATTACGTACAAAAATAAATAAAAATCAGAAAAATATGAAATAAATTTTCCCCGTCTAGTTAGAAAATCTAGAACAGGGTGAACATTTTTCTTAAATCAAAATAAATATTTTGAAAACATGCAATATTTTTAATGCACTAAAAATTGCAAATAACATCCAAATAAATTCCAAATAATGATTTTAACATTTTTCCTCCAGTATTTCAATTGTTTTGGAGAAGTCATATTTTCTCCCCTCGTTTATTTAAAATGAAATATTTTTCCGGAGAGAAAAATAATTTAAACCAAAATCCTCGTCTTATTATTTGATGAAAATCAAATATGAAAATTCGAGAAAATCCCCAACTCTCTCCGAGGGTCCTTGAGTTGCTTAGGATTTATCGAGGATTTGTCAAAATGCAATAAAACATGATATGCAATGATGATCTATGTATAACATTCCAAATTGGAAATTTGGGATGTTACAAACCTACCCCCCTTAAGATGAATCTCGCCCTCGAGATTCGGGTTGGCTAGAAAACAGGTGAGAGTGGTCTTTCCGTAGATCTTCCTCTCGCTCCCAGGTGGCTTCATCCTCTGTGTGGTGACTCCACTGAACTTTGCAAAACTTGATAACCTTGCTGCGGGTAACTCGGCTGGCATACTCGAGAATCTTAACTGGTTTCTCCTCATAAGTCAAATCACTTTCCAACTGTATCGCTTCCAGTGGCACAGTATCTCTCAGCGGTATCTCAGCCATCTCTGCGTGGCACTTCTTCAACTGCGAAACGTGAAATACATCATGTACTCCAGACAATCCTTCGGGTAATTCCAACTTGTATGCAACTTCTCCCATACATTCCACAACTCTGTATGGTCCGATAAAACGGGGCGCTAACTTTCCCTTAACTCCGAAGCGCTTCACTCCTCGAAGGGGTGATACTCGAAGATACATTCTGTCTCCGACTTCGTGAACGGTCTCCTTTCGTTTAGAATCAGCATAACTCTTCTGCCTGGACTGGGCTACTTTGAGCCTATCGCGAATCAACCTCACTTTCTGTTCAGACTCCTTAATCAAATCTGGTCCAAACAACTGACGGTCTCCAACTTCGTCCCATAAAAACGGTGTTCTACACCTCCTTCCGTACAAGGCTTCAAAAGGGGCCATCTTCAAACTGGTTTGATAACTGTTGTTATAAGAAAACTCCGCATATGGAAAATTGTCGTCCCAACTAGATCCATAATCTAGTGCACATGCTCTCAACATGTCCTCCAAAATCTGGTTGACTCTCTCGGTCTGTCCATCTGTCTGCGGGTGAAATGCTGTACTAAATTCCAGCCTGGTTCCCAACGTTTCATGTAACTGCTTCCAAAACTTCAAGGTAAATTGGGTTCCTCTGTCTGATACAATGGTCCTCGGAACTCCATGCAAACATACGATCCTGGTCATGTATATCTCTGTCAATTTAGCACTGGTGTAAGTGGTCTTCACTGGAATGAAATGAGCCACTTTCGTCAAACGGTCGACTACAACCCATATCGAGTCATAGCCTGAACGAGTCCTGGGTAATCCCGTGATAAAATCCATGCCTATTTTATCCCACTTCCATTCGGGTATCGGCAATGGCTGTAGCAATCCTGCTGGCTTCTGATGCTCTGCCTTCACTCTCTGACATACATCACAAACTGCTACATACTCTGCAATATCCTTCTTCATTCCGGTCCACCAGAAAGTATTCTTCAAATCCAAATACATCTTGGTATTCCCTGGGTGAATCGAGTACGGTGAATCATGAGCTTCCTGCAAAATCAACTTCCTGATCTCCGGATCATTTGGCACATATAAGCGGTCCTCGAACCATAAGGTATCGTGCTCATCCTCACGAAATCCCTTGGCTTTTCCTTTGCTCATCTTCTCCTTTATCTCTTCAATTTCCTTGTCTGTCTTCTGAGCTTCTCTGATCCTTTCCATCAAGGTAGACTGAATCTCCAATGTCGCTAAATAGCCTCTTGGGACTATCTCCAAACATAGCTCGCGTAGGTCCTCGGCTAACTCCTGAGGTAACTCTCCTGTCATGAGGGTGTTGACATGACTCTTGCGGCTCAACGCGTCTGCTACTACGTTAGCCTGTCCAGGGTGATAATGAAATCTCATATCATAATCCTTAATGAGCTCCAACCATCTCCTCTGTCTGGGATTTAACTCCTTCTGCGTGAAAATGTACTTCAAACTCTTGTGATCCGTGTACACCTCACAATGGTTTCCGATGAGAAAATGTCTCCATGTCTTCAATGCATGCACCACGGCTGCTAATTCCAAATCATGCGTAGCATAATTCTTCTCATGGGGTTTAAGTTTTCGTGAAGCATATGACACAACTCTTCCTTCCTGCATAAGCACTGCTCCAAGTCCTCGACGAGAAGCGTCGCAATAAACTTCATAATCCTTGCGTTGATCTGGCAGAATCAACACTGGTGATGTAACCAATCGTTTCTTCAACTCTTGGAAACTAGCTTCACATTCCTCAGTCCAATTGAATTTGGTGTCCTTCTTCAATAGCTCAGTCATGGGCTTAGCAATCCTTGAGAAATTCTCGATGAATCTCCAGTAGTATCCTGCAAGTCCAAGAAAACTCCGGATTTCTCCAACTGTCGTGGGTGATTCCCAACTTGTCACTGTGTCAACCTTGGCAGGGTCTACTGCTATTCCTTCTCCAGAAATAACATGTCCAAGGAATCCAACTTCCTTCAACCAAAACTCACATTTGCTGAACTTGGCATATAACTGGTGTTCTCTGAGCTTTTCAAGTACCAATCGCAAATGCTCCTCATGCTCTTCCTCATCCTTGGAAAAGGTTAAAATATCATCAATGAACACTACGACGAACTTATCCAAAAACTCCATAAACACTTTGTTCATCAGGTTCATGAAATAGGCAGGTGCGTTAGTCAGTCCAAATGACATAACGGTATACTCATACAATCCATATCTGGTGGTAAATGCCGTCTTGGGTATATCCTGCTCTCGAATCTTTAACTGATGGTATCCCGATCATAGATCGATCTTGGAAAATACCTTAGCTCCTTGTAGGCGGTCAAACAAATCATTGATCATCGGCAGTGGATACTTGTTTTTGATGGTCACTTCATTCAATCCTCGGTAATCAACAACCATCCTCAGCGATCCATCTTTCTTCTCCACTAGAAGTACTGGTGATCCCCAAGGTGACGAACTTGGGCGAATATATCCTTTATCCAGTAACTCCTTGATCTGCTTCTTAATTTCCTCCAAATCCTTTGCGGGCATCCTGTACGGTCTCTTAGATATTGGCCCTGTGCCTGGCAAAAGTTCAATCAAGAACTCAATGTCTCTATCCGGTGGCATGCCTGGCAACTCTTCTGGAAATACATCCGGATAATCTTTCACCACTGGTACTTCCTCCTGTACAACTCCTGATAAGGAATTTACTTGAGTCCTCTTCGGCATATGTCGAGATACATACTTGATCCTTTTTCCTTCCGGGGTGGTAAGCAAAATCGTCTTGCTGGCACAATCGATGTTTCCTCCACACAACGATAGCCAATCCATTCCCAAAATCACATCCAAACCTTGCGATTCCAAAACAATGAGGTCTGAGGGGAAAACATGCCTACCAATGGCCAATGGTATCTGAAAACATCCTTGGGTGGCCATATACTCTGCTCCTGGCGAGGTTACTAACATAGGGTTTCTGAGAACTTTGGTGGACATCTTAAACTTATTCACGAATCCCCTTGATATGTATGAATGCGATGCACCAGTATCGAAAAGAACGGTTGCAGTAAATGACTTCACCAAAAACTTACCTATTACTGCATCAGGCTGAGCTTCAACCTCCTCCACGCTCACGTGGTTCACGTGTCCTTTGTTGAACGGGTTCGGCTTCTTCCCAGAGCTTCCATTGCCATTTCCATTTTGGGCTTCAGGACATTCATTGGCATAATGTCCATTCTTCTGGCACTTAAAGCAAGTGACTTGGCTCAGGTCCCTCTTGGCTGGGGTAGACGGGTTGGTGCGGTTCTGTCCGTTGCTTCCTCCATTCCCATTACCATTCTTGGAGCCATAATGGTTGTGCGAACTACCTCCTCCATGGGTATGCTGAAACTGTCCTCCCGGCTTCGGGGTAAATCGAGGCTTCTGCTGAGCTCCTGAGTTATACTTCCCTTGTCCATACTTCCTCTTACGGTTTTCAATCTGCTGTTGCTTCCCTTCAATCATGAGAGCTCTATCTACCAACTCCTGGTAGTTGTTGAAGGTTGCTACCATCAACTGCATACTCAGTTCATCATTCAGTCCTTCCAAAAACTTCTCCTGCTTGGCAGCATCTGTAGCAACGTCATCTGGTGCATAACGTGCTAACTTACTGAATTCCTCCACATACTGGCCTACGGTGCGTCCTCCTTGGCGTAGGTTGCAAAACTCACGCTTCTTCATAGCCATAGCTCCTGCTGAAACATGAGTTGTACGGAAAGCTTGCTGAAACTGGTCCCATGTGACAGTGTCAATAGGGTGCGTGGCTGTATAATTCTCCCACCATGATGCTGCGGGTCCATCAAGCTGATGTGCGGCAAAACGCACTCTTTCCGCATCTGTGCATCCTGCAGTGGTCAACTCCCTTCCAACTTTGCGGAGCCAATCATCTGCAACAATCGGCTCGGTGCTACTGGAAAACACCGGCGGGTTTAGCCTCAGGAAACGGGCTAAGTGATCAACAGGTGGTGGTGGCGGTGGGTTGTTGTTGTTGTTGTTGCCTTGGTTCTGAACTAACACTTGCATCAGGGCATTCTGTTGCTGAATCAACTGGGTGATCTCTGGCGGGAAAACAAATCCGGTGTCGCGTCTCGGAGGCATCTGATAGGTTTAGAAAAGATGAGAGTTAAGAATAGAATGAGGTCTAGAGAGAAAACACTACCCATATGCTCATGAGACAATTTCAATCAATATCACGCAATCAATTCAAACAAGGCAAAACAATCGATCTAACTAGCGTTACAAAGTGCTTGAACTATACTATTAAATGGGGGAAAACTACTACTGATATGGTGGTCTACTAAAAATTCTGATCCGTTGAAGACTCCATGATGTCTGCTCCAGCTTCGTCAACCCAGTCATCTTCACTTGGTTCCGAGTCAGTGTCGTCGATGATGATGTAGTTATCCGGACAAGTGCATTCGTCGACTTCTGCTTTTGGCACTGGATTTCCCATGAATACTCCAATCTTCTTCTCCAGGTCGTCATTCTTCCCTACTAGTGCGTTGATTTCCTCCAAATAATCTTCGCGGGTAGCCTTGAGTTCTTCTTGGAGTTCCTTGATCTTCGTTAATGCCTTCTTCAGTTCTTCCTTGTCCGTGCACATCTGATTCTCCTGGCGTCGAATATGTTGGTTTTGCTCCTGGATGAAAGCTGCAATTGATCCATCCTTCTTGGTTCTGATCATCTCCCATTGCGCGTCTCGACGTCCACAAATCTGATAAATTGTATCCTTAAGCTCCTGGTGGTAGACTTCTCCAATGCGTCCCATGGCGATGTGTGCGGCCATGCTCTTCCCTAAACTCCAAGTTGGTGCTTCGAAAACCAATCTTATGGGTTCGGTAATTGGCACAAACGTCCTTCCTGGGATGATAACTTGAATCTTCTAGCTCTCCTCTTCAGG
The DNA here is from genome assembly GCF_002575655.3 of Aegilops tauschii subsp. strangulata. Taxonomy (NCBI): domain Eukaryota; kingdom Viridiplantae; phylum Streptophyta; class Magnoliopsida; order Poales; family Poaceae; genus Aegilops; species Aegilops tauschii. The sequence continues at coordinate 398,254,874 of NC_053040.3, read as the reverse complement.
TAATGTGGCGTTGTAGGTTCCGGTGATGCTTGGTATTCCTATGTTCAAGTACTTGGTGACTTCCTTCAAATGTCGACCAAACGGCGTGTCTTCATCTGGTTGCATGAACTTGCTCCTTGCATTCGCCATTCCTAAAAGAGTAGAAAGTGGAGAGGGGTCAGAAATGAGAAGAGAGAAGCTTTCTAGGGCTTAAGCTTAGTGGTCGTGTCCTACAGTCAGCGTGTGCTCTGATACCAACTTTGTAGCGACCAGACCTCAAATGGTCTGTGCTGCTGTGCACCAGTGTCATCCCTGGATCAGTAATGCTGACACGCACAGTACAAATAGAGGATTTATAACAGAGTAGCAATCACACACTTATTACATCGAATATCTCCGAAGAGATTAAGTATGTTAAACATGGCTTAAGGCCATCTAAAACGATAATAGCGGAAGACTTGGAAGATAAGTGAGTCCATCAACTCCAGCGGCATCACTGAGTATAAGACCACGACCTAAGGCACCTTACTCGTCGTCTGAAAAGTCTGCAACATGAAAAGTTGCAGCCCGAAAACGGGTCAGCACATAGAATATGCTGGCAATGTAACACATAGAGAATAATGAACAATAACAATGCTATACTACATGCATATATGGCTGGTGGAAAGCTCTATGGTTACAGTTTTGCGAAAAGCCAATTTTATCCTACTTCAAAGGAATAAATTTTATTTAACTATCATGGTGGTTGTGAAACATTGAGATGGTTGACAGCATCTCAATCCCAATTAAAAAGTCATCAATAACCCAACAAAATTAATTAGAAGTAACATAGTGATGAGATTCACATGATAATCCAAGTACTAGATACTCAAGTTGTCCATAACCGGGGACACGGCTAACCATGATTAGATTGTACACTCTGCAGAGGTTTGTGCACTTTTCCCCACAAGACTTGATCTCCTCCGTTGGATTACTCGCACTACATGGTGTTTGAGTAACGGATGACCAAGACACGGTCTTTCAGAAGTGTTTGCACCTTACGTATGGGTAGACAGTTACACCTACTTTCCCCTACATCTGCTAGTCTACCACTGTAAGAGTTCACACAACTTAGTCAACTATGCTAGAGCCCATAATAGCTTGCGGCTGCACACGGAAGTTTCTAGCATGAATAATCTCATGATCCCTTTGAACCTGGGTGGCGGTCCAAAAGAAAAACAGGCAATCCTGGAATACCCAGGTACCTCAATCCACCCAGATGTGAGTTTAAGTTGCCACCTTAAGTAAACCATTAATTAACAATCTCACATCTGTCATGAATTTCACTCAAACCCAATCCACGTCTACGAGCATAGCATGGCAATAATAAAAGCAACGTAGAAGTAACTCCCAAGGGTTTGAATGGAAACAGGTAATAGGTTCTACCTCAACTACTTCCCAATACCCACAATTTAATTAGATCCTAATCATGCAAGTGTTTGAGGAAAACAGATCTAATGCAATAAAAACTGGGTATGAACGGGATATGATCAAAGTGTTACTTGCCTTGCTGATGATCCGCAAAACCTAGCGATTCGGAGTAACAAGCGGCACACTCCGGATACTCTATCGCAAACAAACAAGCATACAATCAGTACTCATCTAATGCACAGGTAAAACTCGAATGAAAGATCCAACCAGAAAGTCCAACTTAAGAACTCCGGTTTGCAAAAAGAATCAACTCGAAAGACGCAACGAAAGTCAAACAACGAAAGAAAGAAACTTCGTTTACTAATCTGGATCTAGGTCAAATTTTACTGTAGAAAAAACTTGTTTGAGTAGGTTAAATGGAAAGAGAATTTCGAGACAAAACTCTAGGCGCTTGAATCGCCTGATTCCGATAAACGAGCGAGAAGTTAAACAGAATCGAAGATTCGATCAGAAATCGAATCTGAGAAAATAACAAGAAAACTCTGACGAAAAAAAAAACGGACGAACGGTTAAAGAACGGACGTTCGTTAACAGAGAAAAACCGACGAACGCGTTCGTCGAAACGAACGGTTCGGTGAACGCTCGTAAAATAATAAAACCGAAAAAAAACCGACCTAGGTTTTTTTTAACGAAGGGTTTTTTTTAAAACGAAAACCGGCAAAGTCAACGGGCGGCGGCAGTACCTCGTCGGGCTCCGGCGAGGGGCTCCGGCGGGGCGGCGAGCTCGGGCGGCGGGGTGCGGGGCTCGGCGAGGGGTGGGCGAGGCGGGGCGGCGGCTCCCGCCGGCGGCGGCGCGGGCTACGGCGGCGGCGGTGAGGCGTGTTGCGGGCGGCGGCGGGGCTCGGCGGTGAGGGCTCCGGCGGCGGCGGTGGTGAGAGAAAGAGAGGAGGGGTATTTAAGGAGGGGGGTCCGGTGCCTTGGGGAGGGGGCAAGGGCGGCAGGCGGCGTAGCCGGCCGGGACTCGGCGGAGACGACGGGGCGGCGGGGCTGGGCCGTCGGCTGGGCCTTTGGCCCAGTCGGCGCGCGGGCGGATTTTTTTTTTAAATAAGTTCCGCGAAAAAAAATTACGTAGAAAACTAAATAAAAAACAGAAAAATATGAAATAAATTTTTCCCGTCTAGTTAGAAAATCTAGAATAGGGTGAACATTTTTTTTAAATCAAAATAAATATTTTGGTAACATGCAATATTTTTAATGCACTAAAAATTGCAAATAACATCCAAATAAATTCCAAATCATGATTTTAACATTTTTCCTCCAGTATTTCAATTGTTTTGGAGAAGTCATATTTTCTCCTCTCGTTTATTTAAAATGAAATATTTTTCCGGAGAGAAAAATAATTTAAACCAAAATCCTCGTCTTATTATTTGATGAAAATCAAATTTGAAAATTCGAGAAAATCCCCAACTCTCTCCGAGGGTCCTTGAGTTGCTTAGGATTTATCGAGGATTTGTTAAAATGCAATAAAACATGATATGCAATTATGATGTATAACATTCCAAATTGGAAATTTGGGATGTTACAATGTACTAGGAAATGTGCCCGTGCATTGCAATGGGAAAGGCCTAAGTGCATGCCCCTAGCGGCCCATATGTGATTTCACTTATAATAAGTTCACTACTTCGTCAACGGTGTACAAGTTATTCACCTATTCAATGATGGTAGGCGCCTGTTGGGGAACGTAGTAATTTCAAAAAAAATCCTACGCACACGTAAGATCATGGTGATGCATAGCAACGAGAGGGGGGAGTGTTGTCCACGTACCCTCGTAGACCGACAGCGGAAGCGTTATCACAACGCGGTTGATGTAGTCGTACGTCTTCACGATCCGACCGATCAAGTACCGAACGTACGGCACCTCCGAGTTCTACACACGTTCAGCTCGATGACGTCCCTCGAACTCCAATCCAGCCGGGTGTTGAGGGAGAGTTTCGTCAGCACGACGGCGTGGTGACGATAATGATGTTCCACCGACGCAGGGCTTCGCCTAAGCTCCGCAACGGTATTATCGAGGTGTAATATGGTGGAGGGGGGCACCGCACACGGCTAAGAGATCTCAAGGATCAATTGTTGTGTCTCTGGGGTGCCCCCCTGCCCCGTATATAAAGGAGCAAGGGGAGGCAGCCGGCCAAGGGGAGAGGCGCGCCATAGGGGGCGGGAGTAGGACTCCTCCTTTCCTTGTGGGAGTAGGAGAAGGGAAGGGGGAAGGAGAAAGAAGGAAGGGTGCGCCCCCCTTCCCTAGTCCAATTCGGACCAGACCATGGGGAGGGGTGCGGCCACCTTTTGAGGCCTTTCTCTCCTTTCCCGTATGGCCCATTAAGGCCCAATACGAATTCCCGTAACTCTCCGGCACTCCGAAAAATACCCGAATCACTCGGAACCTTTCCGAAGTCCGAATATAGTCGTCCAATATATCGATTTTTACGTCTCGACCATTTCGAGACTCCTCGTCATATCCCCGATCTCATCCGAGACTCCGAACTCCTTCGGTACATCAAAACTCAATAAAACTGTCATCGTAACGTTAAGCGTGCGGACCCTACAGGTTCGAGAACTATGTAGACATGACCGAGACACGTCTCCGGTCAATAACCAATAGTGGGACCTGGATGCCCATATTGGCTCCCACATATTCTACGAAGATTTTTATCGGTCAGACTGCATAACAACATACGTTGTTCCCTTTGTCACCGGTATGTTACTTGCCCGAGATTTTATCGTCGGTATCTCGATACCTAGTTCAATCTCGTTACCGGCAAGTCTCTTTACTCGTTCCGTAACACATCATCTCGCAACTAACTCATTAGTCACAATGCTTGCAAGGCTTATAGTGATGTGCATTACCGAGTGGGCCCAGAGATACCTCTCCGACAATTGGAGTGACAAATCCTAATCTCGAAATACGCCAACCCAACAAGTACCTTTGGAGACACCTGTAGAGCACCTTTATAATCACCCATTTACGTTGTGACGTTTGGTAGCACACAAAGTGTTCCTCCGGTAAACGGGAGTTGCATAATCTCATAGTCATAGGAACATGTATAAGTCATGAAGAAAGCAATAGCAACATACTAAACGATCGAGTGCTAAGCTAACGAAATGGGTCAAGTCAATCACGTCATTCTCCTAATGAGGTGATCTCATTAATCAAATGACAACTTATGTCTATGGCTAGGAAACATAACCATCTTTGATTAACGAGCTAGTCAAGTAGAGGCATACTAGTGACACTATGTTTGTCTATATATTCACACATGTATTAAGTTTCCGGTTAATACAATTCTAGCATGAATAATAAACATTTATCATGATACAAGGAAATAAATAATACTTTATTATTGCCTCTAGGGAATATTTCCTTCAGTCTCCCACTTGCACTAGAGTCAATAATCTAGATTACACAGTAATGATTCTTACACCCATGGAGCCTTGGTGCTGATCATGTTTTGCTCGTGGAAGAGGCTTAGTCAACGGGTCTGCAACATTCAGATCCGTATGTATCTTGCAAATTTCTATGTCTCCCACCTGGACTAAATCCCGGATGGACTTGAAGCGTCTTTTGATGTGCTTGGTTCTCTTGTGAAATCTGGATTCCTTTGCCAAGGCAATTGCACCAGTATTGTCACAAAAGATTTTCATAGGACCCGATGCACTAGGTATGACACCTAGATCGGATATGAACTCCTTCATCCAGACTCCTTCATTTGCTTCTTCCGAAGCAGCTATGTACTCCGCTTCACATGTAGATCCCGCCACGACGCTTTGTTTAGAATTGCACCAACTGACAGCTCCACCGTTCAATGTAAATACGTATCCGGTTTGCGATTTAGAATCGTCCGGATCAGTGTCAAAGCTTGCATCAACGTAACCATTTACGATGAGCTCTTTGTCACCTCCATATACAAGAAACATATCCTTAGTCCTTTTCAGGTATTTCAGGATGTTCTTGACCGCTGTCCAGTGATCCACTCCCGGATTACTTTGGTACCTTCCTGCTAGACTTATAGCAAGGCATACATCAGGTCTGGTACACAGCATTGCATACATGATAAAGCCTATGGCTGAAGCATAGGGGACATCTTTCATCTTCTCTCTATCTTCTGCAGTGGTCGGGCATTGAGTCTTACTCAACTTCACACCTTGCAACACCGACAAGAATCCTTTCTTTGCTTGATCCATTTTGAACTTCTTCAAAACTTTTTCAAGGTATGTGCTTTGTGAAAGTCCAATTAAGCGTCTTGATCTATCTCTATAGATCTTGATGCCCAATATATACGCAGCTTCACCGAGGTCTTTCATTGAAAAACTCTTATTCAAGTATCCCTTTATGCTATTCAGAAATTCTATATCATTTCCAATCAGTAATATGTCATCCACATATAATATCAGAAATGCTACAGAGCTCCCACTCACTTTCTTGTAAATACAGGCTTCTCCAAAAGTCTGTATAAAACCAAATGCTTCGATCACACTATCAAAGCGTTTATTCCAACTCCGAGAGGCTTGCACCAGTCCATAAATGGATCGCTGGAGCTTGCACACTTTGTTAGCTTCCTTTGGATCGACAAAACCTTCTGGTTGCATCATATACAACTCTTCTTCCAGAAATCCATTCAGGAATGCAGTTTTGACATCCATTTGCCAAATTTCATAAAATGCGGCAATTGCTAACATGATTCGGACAGACTTAAGCATAGATATGAGTGAGAAACTCTCATCGTAGTCAACATCTTGAACTTGTCGAAAACCTTTTTGCGACAATTCTAGCTTTGTAGATAGTGACACTACTATCAGCGTCCGTCTTCCTCTTGAAGATCCATTTAATCTCAATGGCTCGCCGATCATTGGGCAAGTCAATCAAAGTCCATACTTTGTTCTCATATATGGATCTTATCTCAGATTTCATGGCCTCAAGCCATTTCGCGGAATCTGGGCTCACCATCGCTTCTTCATAGTTCGTAGGTTCGTCATGGTCTAGTAACATAACCTCCAGAACAGGATTTACCGTACCACTCTGGTGCGGATCTTACTCTGGTTGACCTACGAGCTTCAGTAATAACTTGATCTGAAGTTCCATGATCATCATCATTAACTTCCTCACTAATTGGTGTAGGAGTCACAGGAACAGATTTCTGTGATGAACTACTTTCCAATAAGGGAGCAGGTACAGTTACCTCATCAAGTTCTACTTTCCTCCCACTCACTTCTTTCGAGAGAAAACTCCTTCTCTAGAAAGGATCCATTCTTAGCAACGAATGTCTTGCCTTCGGATCTGTGATAGAAGGTGTACCCAACTGTCTCCTTTGGGTATCCTATGAAGACACATTTCTCTGATTTGGGTTTGAGCTTATCAGGATGAAACTTTTTCACATGAGCATCGCAACCCCAAACTTTAAGAAACGACAACTTTGGTTTCTTGCCAAACCACAGTTCATAAGGCGTCGTCTCAACGGATTTAGATGGTACCCTATTTAACGTGAATGCAACTGTCTCTAATGCATAACCCCAAAACGATAGTGGTAAATTGGTAAGAGACATCATAGATTGCACTATATCCAATAAAGTACGGTTATGACGTTTGGACACACCATTATGCTATGGTGTTCTAGGTGGCATGAATTTGTGAAACTATTCCACATTGTTTTAACTGAAGGCCAAACTCGTAACTCAAATACTCTTCTCTACGATCAGATCGTAGAAACTTTATTTTCTTGTTACGATGATTTTCCACTTCACTCTGAAATTATATGAACTTTTCAAATGTTTCAGACTTATGTTTCATTAAGTAGATATACCCATATCTGCAAATCATCTGTGAAGGTGAGACAATAACGATATCCGCCACGAGCCTCAATATTCTTTGGACCACATACATCTGTATGTATGACTTCCAACAAATCTGTTGCTCTCTCCATAGTTCCGGAGAACGGCGTTTTACTCATCTTGCCCATGAGGCATGGTTCGCAAGCATCAAGTGATTCATAATCAATTGATTCCAAAATCCCATCAGTATGGAGTTTCTTCATGCGCTTTACACCAATATGACCTAAACGGCAGTGCCACAAATAAGTTGCACTATCATTATTAACTTTGTATCTTTTGGCTTCAATATTATGATTATGTGTATCACTACGATCGAGATCCAACAAACCATTTTCGTTGGTGTGTATGACCATAGAAGGTTTTTATTCATGTAAACAGAACAACAATTGTTCTCTAACTTAAATGAATAACCGTTTTGCAATAAACACGATCAAATCATATTCCTGCTCAACGCAAACACCAAATAACACTTATTTAGTATCAACACTAATCCCGAAAGTACAGGAAGTGTGCGATGATGATCATATCAATCTTGGAACTACTTCCAACACACATCGTCACCTCGCCTTTTTACTAGTCTCTGTTTATTCTGCAACTCCCGTTTCGAGTTACTACTCTTAGCAACTGAACCAGTATCAAATACCGAGGGGTTGCTATAAACACTAGTAAAGTACACATCAATAACATGTATATCCAATATACCTTTGTTCACTTTGCCATCCTTCTTATCCACCAAATAGTTGGGGTAGTTCCGCTTCCAGTGACCAGTCCCTTTGCAGTAGAAGCACTTAGTCTCAGGCTTAGGTACAGACTTGGGCTTCTTCACTTGAGTAGCAACTTGCTTGCCGCTCTTTTTGAAGTTCCCCTTCTTCCCTTTGCCCTTTTCTTGAAACTAGTGGTCTCGTCAACCATCAACACTTGATGTTTTTCTTGATTTCTACCTTCGTCGATTTCAGCATCACGAAGAGCTCGGGAATTACATTCGTCATCCCTTGCATACTATAGTTCATCACGAAGTTCTACTAACTTGGTAATGGTGACTAGAGAATTCTGTCAATCACTATTTTATCTGGAAGATTAACTCCCACTTGATTCAAGCGATTGTAGTACCCAGACAATCTGAGCACATGCTCACTAGTTGAGCGATTCTCCTCCATCTTTTGGCTATAGAACTTGTTGGAGACTTCATATCTCTCAACTCGGGTATTTGCTTGAAATATTAACTTCAACTCCTGGAACATCTCATATGGTCCATGACATTCAAAACGTCTTTGAAGTCCCGATTCTAAACCGTTAAGCATGGTGCACTAAACTATCAAGTAGTCATCATATTGAGCTAGCCAAACGTTCATAACGTCTGCATCTGCTCCTGCAATAGGTCTGTCACCTAGCGGTGCATCAAAGACATAATTTTTCTGTGCAGCAATGAGGATAATCCTCAAGTTACGGACCCAGTCCGTGTAATTGCTACCATCATCTTTCAACTTTGCTTTCTCAAGAAACGCATTAAAATTCAACGGAACAACAGCACGGGCCATCTATCTACAATTAACATAGACAAGCAAAATACTATCAGGTACTAAGTTCATGATAAATTCAAGTTCAATTAATCATATTACTTAAGAACTCTCACTTAGATAGACATCCCTCTAATCCTCTAAGTGTTCACGTGATCCATATCAACTAAACCATGTCCGATCATCACGTGAGATGGAGTAGTTTCAATGGTGAACATCACTATGTTGATCGTATCTACTATATGATTCACGCTCGACCTTTCGGTCTCCGTGTTCCGAGGCCATATCTGTTGTATGCTAGGCTCGTCAAGTTTAACCTGAGTATTCCGCGTGTGCAACTGTTTTGCACCCGTTGTATTTGAACGTAGAGCCTATCACACCCGATCATCACGTGGTGTCTCAGCACGAAGAACTTTCGCAACGGTGCATACTCAGGGAGAACACTTATACTTTGATAATTTAGTGAAGGATCATCTTATAATGCTATCGTCAAACAAAGCAAGATAAGATGCATAAAGGATTAACATCACATGCAATCAATATAAGTGATATGATATGGCTATCATCATCTTGTGCTTGTGATCTCCATCTCCGAAGCACCGTGCTTGTGATCTCCATCTCCGAAGCACCGTCATGATCACCATCGTCACCGGCGCGACACCTTGATCTCCATCGTAGCATCGTTGTCGTCTTGCCAACTTATTGCTTTTACGACTATCGCTACCGCTTAGTGATAAAGTAAAACTATTACATGGCGATTGCATCTCATACAATAAAGCGACAACCATATGGCTCCTGCCAGTTGCCGATAACTCGGTTACAAAACATGATCATCTCATACAACACATTATATCACATCATGTCTTGACCATATCACATCACAACATGCCCTGCAAAAACAAGTTAGACGTCCTCTACTTTGTTGTTGCATATTTTACGTGGCTGCTACGGGCTTAGCAAGAACCGTTCTTACCTACGCATCAAAACCACAACGATAGTTTGTCAAGTTGGTGCTGTTTTAACCTTCGCAAGGACCGGGCGTAGCCACACTCGGTTCAACTAAAGTGAGAGAGACAGACACCCGCCGGTCACCTTTAAGCAACGAGTGCTCGCAACGGTGAAACCAGTCTCGCGTAAGCATAATCGTAATGTCGGTCCGGGCCGCTTCATCTCACAATACCGCGGAACCAAAGTATGACATGCTGGTAAGCAGTATGACTTATATCGCCCACAACTCACTTGTGTTCTACTCGTGCATAGCATCAACGCATAAACCAGGCTCGGATGCCACTGTTGGGGAACGTAGTAATTTCAAAAAATTTCCTACGCACACGTAAGATCATGGTGATGCATAGCAACGAGAGGGGGGAGTGTTGTCCACGTACCCTCGTAGACCGACAGCGGAAGCGTTATCACAACGCGGTTGATGTAGTCGTACGTCTTCACGATCCGACCGATCAAGTACCGAACGTACGGCACCTCCGAGTTCTACACACGTTCAGCTCGATGACGTCCCTCGAACTCCGATCCAGCCGAGTGTTGAGGGAGAGTTTCGTCAGCACGACGGCGTGGTGACGATAATGATGTTCCACCGACGCAGGGCTTCGCCTAAGCTCCGCAACGGTATTATCGAGGTGTAATATGGTGGAGGGGGCACCGCACACGGCTAAGAGATCTCAAGGATCAATTTTTGTGTCTCTGGGGTGCCCCCCTGCCCCCGTATATAAAGGAGCAAGGGGGAGTGTAACACCCTGAGAATCATGCTACAGTAACCCCCTGTGATTAAGCTAATCATATTGCTAAACAGGGCTAGATCACATTTGAACCACACCCTTGTCAGACTCCTAGTTCAAACTTCAAATATAATTAAAGTGGAAAATAAAAGTTTTCAAAAATTCAAACAGAAATGTTCAGTGGGTTCTAAATAATACACTGGTAATTATGGTGGAGAAAACACATTTTTATAAAATGTCTAAATACTTTTAAATGAAATAAAACAAAAAAGGAAATAAACAAAAAAAGAAAACAGAAAACAAAACAGAAAAAGAAAACGGGGGGGAAAGGGCCCGCTTCCCACCCCCCCACTAGACCCGCGGCCCAAACCCCCCCCCCCCCCCGGCCCAAGCTGGGCTGCCACCCGCGCCCCGCGCCCCGGCCCAGCCCACCTCCCCCCCGCGTCCCCTTCCTGTTCCCCCGACCGGGTCGGAACAGGGGAGCGTCGCCGCCGCACCCCCTCGCCGGCGACGGGGAGGATAAGGGCGCCAGCTCCCCCGCCTCCTCGGGCCTCTCTCCCACTCGCCCCCCTCTCCCTCGGCCTCTGCGCCTTCTCCCCCGCCAGATCCCCCTCCCTCTCCCCTCCGTTCCCCTCTGCCCGCGCGTGCTCGCCGCCGTTCACCGTCGAACTCGCGGTCACCTTGCCCCGATCGCCTCGACGACGTGCCCGAACGACTCCCCGCCGTCGACTACGCCGACTGCGCCCTCGGGAACGAGCCGAGCGCCTCTGCACCGGCCTCCCCGAGCTCGTCTTCAACCTACGGCCGCCGTCGTTCGTCGCCGATTCCGGCTGCCCCGCGCCCTCCCCGAGCTCACTGCCACTCCCTACAGCCGCGCGGTGAGCTCCTCTACCTCCTCCCCCCTCTCCGCTAGCTCGCTCGCGCTCCGTAGCTGCTTCCCCGCGCGCGCCCGAACGCCACGCCGCGGAGCTCGCCGCCGGCGTGTCTCCGGTGACCAAATGGTCACGGGCGTTGGCCCGCTAGCCCGACCGCACCGTGCCGCACCCACCTAGCTAGCTAGTTCGGCCGTTCGCGCGCTCTAGCGTAGCTTCCGTCGGGCACCCGTAGCACCTCGCCGCCGGCGAGCTTGTAGCGGTCGCCCCCGGCCGTTCCAGCCCCTCCGACCACCGCCGTTGGACGCGCGACGTCGAGCCGCGTCGAACGCGCCCAGCCCCGCCTCCGCAAACCCACTGTGGGTGAAACCCGCGCCCCTCCCGCGCGCGCCGCCGTGCGTTTTGGTCGCCGGCGATACTCCGGCGCCGGCCGCCGACGTGGCACACCTGGGGCCACCTCTGGGTCACTGCCAGTGGCCCCCACGGGCCCAGTTGACTGGGTTGACCCAGTCAACTGCTGACTGGGCAGGCCCAGTCACTGACATGCGGGCCCCGCCGCAAAAATTAAAAAAAAGAAAGAAAAGAAAATGTTTTTATAAATAAAAATAATTAGTTTAATTAATCTCTCACTGACAGGTGGGCCCAGTAGCTAATTAACTAAAGATTAATTAGTTTAACCCTCTGTTAACCCACTGTCTATGACAGGTGGGTCCCCCTTGTCAGTTTGACCAGTCAACCCGGGCTGTCGACCGCTGACGTCACTCCTACGTCACGCTGACGTCATATCCCTTTTTCTGTTAAATTAAATAATTCCAGAAATTCAAATAAACTTTGAAAATTCATATCTTTTAAACCGTAACTCGGATGAAAATGTTTTCTATATGAAAGTTGCTCAGAACGACGAGACGAATCCGAATACGCAGTCCGTTCGTCCACCACACCTCCCTAACCTATCGATCTAGCAACTTTCCCCCTCCGGTCCGTCTGTCCGAAAACGCGAAACATCGGGAATACCTCCCGGATGTCCTCCCCCTTCACCGGTACCACCTACTGTCGCGTTAGGACACCCCTAGCACCGCTCACTGTCATGTCACGCATCGTCATGCTTATGTTTGCATTGTATTTACTATTTCCTCCCCCTCTTCTCTCCGGTAGACTACGAGACCGACACTGCTGCTGCCCAGTTCGACTACGGAGTCGACGACCCCTCCTACTTGCCAGAGCAACCAGGCAAGCCCCCCCCCCCTTGATCACCAGATATCGCCTACTCTACTCTCTACTACTTGCATTAGAGTAGTGTAGCATGTTACTACTTTCGATATCCTATTCTGATGCATAGCCTATCCTTGCTACTACTGTTGTTACCTTTACCTGCAATCCTACATGCTTAGTCTAGGATGCTAGATTTCCATCAGTGGCCCTACATTCTTGTCCGTCTGCGGTGCTATATTATCGGGCCGTGATCACCTGGGCGGTGAACACGGGCATATACTTATATACTATATACATGACACATGTGATGATTAAAGTCGGGTCGGCTCGTAGGAGTACCCGCAAGTGGATCTTTGTGGCGGAGCGACAGGGCAGGTTGAGACCGCCTAGGTGAGAGGTGGGCCTGGCCCTGGTCGGCGTTCGCGGATACTTAACACGCTTAACGAGATCTTGGTATTTGATCTGAGTCTGGCCATTTGGTCTATACGCACTAACCATCTACGTGGGAGTAGTTATGGGTATCCCGACGTCGTGGTATCAGCCGAAGCTCTTTTGACGTCAGCGACTGAGTGGCGCGCGCCGGATTGGACTGGAACGCCACTAGGCTAGGTCTGCTTCCGGCCGCGTACGCAACGTGCAGGTGTGCATAGGGCGATGGGCCCAGACCCCTGCGCGCATAGGTTTAGACCGGCGTGCTGGCCTCTCTGTTGAGCCTAGGTGGGGCTGCGACGTGTTGATCTTGCGAGGCCGGGCATGACCCAGAAAAGTGTGTCCGGCCAATTGGGATCGAGCGTGTTGGGTTATGTGGTGCACCCCTGCAGGGAAGTTTATCTATTCGAATAGCCGTGTCCCTCGGTAAAAGGACGACCCGGAGTTGTACCTTGAGCTTATGACAACTAGAACTGGATACTGAATAAAATACACCCTTCCAAGTGCCAGATACAACCCGGTGATCGCTCTCTAACAGGGCGACGAGGAGAGGATTGCCGGGTAGGTTTATGCTATGCGATGCTACTTGGAGGACTTCAATCTACTCTCTTCTATATGCTGCAAGATGGAGATGTCCAGAAGCGTAGTCTTCGACAGGACTAGCTATCCCCCTCTTATTCCGGCATTCTGCAGTTCAGTCCTCTGATATGCCCCTTTACCCAATTACCCATGCATATGTAGTGTAGCTCCTTGCTTGCGAGTACTTTGGATGAGTACTCACGGTTGCTTTTCTCCCTCCTTTCCCCTTCTATACCGGATTGTCGCAACCAGATGCTGGAGTTCAGGAGCCAGACGCCACCGTCGACGACGACACCTACGACACTGGAGGTGCCTACTACTACGTGCAGGCCGCTGACGACGACCAGGAGTAGTTAGGAGGTCCCAGGCAGGAGGCCTTGCCTCTTCGATCGTTGCTACTTTTGTGCTAGCCTTCTTAAGGCAAACTTGTTTAACTTATGTCTGTACTCCGATATTGTTGCTTCCGCTGACTCGTCTATGATCGAGCACTTGTATTCGAGCCCTCGAGGCCCCTGGCTTGTATTATAATGCTTGTATGACTTATTTATGTTGTAGAGTTGTGTTGTGATATCTTCCCGTGAGTCCTTGATCGTGATCGTACACATTTGCGTGCATGATTAGTGTACGGTCAAATCGGGGGCGTCACAGGGAGGCAGCCGGCCAAGGGGAGAGGCGCGCCATAGGGGGGAGTCCTACTCCCACTGGGAGTAGGACTCCTCCTTTCCTTGTGGGAGTAGGAGAAGGGAAGGGGGAAGGAGAAAGAAGGAAGGGCGCGCCCCCCTTCCCTAGTCCAATTCGGACCAGACCATGGGGAGGGGTGCGGCCACCTTTTGAGGCCTTTCTCTCCTTTCCCGTATGGCCCATTAAGGCCCAATACGAATTCCCGTAACTCTCCGGTACTCCGAAAAATACCCGAATCACTCGGAACCTTTCCGAAGTCCGAATATAGTCGTCCAATATATCGATTTTTACGTCTCGACCATTTCGAGACTCCTCGTCATATCCCCGATCTCATCCGAGACTCCGAACTCCTTCGGTACATCAAAACTCAATAAAACTGTCATCGTAACGTTAAGCGTGCGGACCCTACGGGTTCGAGAACTATGTAGACATGACCGAGACACGTCTCCGGTCAATACCAATAGCGGGACCTGGATGCCCATATTGGCTCCCACATATTCTACGAAGATCTTTATCGGTCAGACCGCATAACAACATACGTTGTTCCCTTTGTCACCGGTATGTTACTTGCCCGAGATTTGATCGTCGGTATCTCGATACCTAGTTCAATCTCGTTACCGGCAAGTCTCTTTACTCGTTCCGTAACACATCATCTCGCAACTAACTCATTAGTCACAATGCTTGCAAGGCTTATAGTGATGTGCATTACCGAGTGGGCCCAGAGATACCTCTCCGACAATTGGAGTGACAAATCCTAATCTCGAAATACGCCAACCCAACAAGTACCTTTGGAGACACCTGTAGAGCACCTTTATAATCACCCATTTACGTTGTGACGTTTGGTAGCACACAAAGTGTTCCTCCGGTAAACGGGAGTTGCATAATCTCATAGTCATAGGAACATGTATAAGTCATGAAGAAAGCAATAGCAACATACTAAACGATCGAGTGCTAAGCTAACGGACTGGGTCAAGTCAATCACGTCATTCTCCTAATGAGGTGATCTCGTTAATCAAATGACAACTTATTTCTATGGCTAGGAAACATAACCATCTTTGATTAACGAGCTAGTCAAGTAGAGGCATACTAGTGACACTCTGTTTGTCTATATATTCACACATGTATTATGTTTCCGGTTAATACAATTCTAGCATGAATAATAAACATTTATCATGATACAAGGAAATAAATAATACTTTATTATTGCCTCTAGGGCATATTTCCTTCAGCGCCCCCGTCTCATTTACACTTGCAAGCATCGTTCCCACACTCCGCGAGCTTCGCTACGGAGCAAACAGATAATGTGGCCAATTAATGACATTTCAATTTTCATGTAAAAGATGGAACTTTTGCGAGCGACAAATAAGATCTGGACACACCATTGAGATATGCGATTGACAAAATGCGTGAGGTGGGCTTCATGGTAGCGGAGAAGCCGTCTGTATCTATCCATGATGTTGACCTCTATCTTGATGGTGTTAGCACGAATGGGCGTAGCCCCAGCCGGAGTTGAAATAGGATCCGTCTCTCGCTCTTGCACCATGGTCTCCATGGCGTCGAACATGATGGACCGTACCTGAGACACCTGCATTTTTCTGACCAAAAATCGAGTCGGTAGGTATTATATATGTGTGGTCTACATTGATAACATTATGTTTTATCAGCCATATGCAAAAAAATACCTACAAATCATATGAAAAGTGAATGTCAGTGTGTATATTTGCTTGAGAGGTGCGCTCAGAATTAACATATACTAAAAGTTTAGTCAGTACGATATGTGGAAGTCAAGCACTGTTGAGGGGCTCTTTCTCTCACATTTTCCAACTTATTCACAAATCAAGTCAAATCCGAAATCCCTCCTTCCTTCATAATTTTCTTTCTCTTCCTTCCTTATTATTCTGTTAAATCCGAAATCCCTCCTCCCTTCTTAAGTTTCTCTCTTTCCTTACTTGAAGGTTTATAGAACTTTCTCTCACATTTTCCAACTTAATCACAAATCACCGATCTCTCTCTATCAAAGACTCTTGAGATCCCTCCTCCTTTCCTTCTTTTTATTTTTTTCAACATCCCTTTTTCCTCTCCTTCCTTCATAATTTTCTTTCTTTTCCTTCCTTATTATTCTGTTAAATCCGAAATCCCTCCTCCCTTCTTAAGTTTCTCTCTTTCCTTACGGGAAGGTTTATTTTCTTATTTATTAATTCCAGGATGGCTCCTTGAAACCGAGAAAACTCGAAGATGTATATAAATTAGAAACATTGGATGGAAAGAAGCAAGGTGGGACTATTTAAAAGGGCAATCAACCATCTTCGTGTAGAACACAGCGTGTGTAGGTTAGTTGGTCGCGACCTTGTTTATCGCATGGCGTTTGAGACAATACCTGAATCTGCTAAAACAAAGAGGTTAAAGAAATAGCTGGACCAAAATTGGAAGCAGCCAAACAAAATGAGAGATGGCGGGACCGAACTCGGGTTACCAAGAGCGAAGTGTAAGGCTCCGTCCAGTCCACTGCATGTGTCCTTCTATTTAATAAGGGGAAAGCTTCTTACTTGAACATAACTTTAAGGAAAAAAATGAATCTTTTTTTGTCACTTACGGGTAGCATTGATGGGTAATTCTTGCCAATTATGATGGTAATTTAAATGACGGTGAACGGGCAGAAGCAATCCGTGTTTTATTATTAGGTAAAGAAGTGGTTGGCTTGCATGCGAGTATGTCCCTTAAGACTGTACTCCCTCCGGTCTTTTTTAATTCGCCTATTAGATTATTTGGGGCACCTAGGTGCCTGGGCACCTTCCCTACAAACCGTCGAATTACACTAAGATGTGTGCACTTGTATTAGTGCTAGAACTAATGGGTTATACATTGACTCTTTAATTAGGAAAGAATTATTGCTTGATCCGGATACTTCATTCCCTCATTAAACAAGAAAGAAAAAATCAACAATTAATGATCCATGCATGGTACGTGTATTTTATTGATGTGTTATACTTTTTTTGTACATATCTTGTCACGTACTAGTTCATATACCTATAAAAATTCACGTACTAATTCATATACCTATAAAAATTCATATACTTCATCACGTACTAATTTATATACCTATAAGAATCATATACCTAGTCACGTACTGATTCATATACCTAGTCACGTACTAATTTATATACCTATAAAAATCGTATACCTAGTCACGTACTAATTCATATACCTAGTCACGTAGTAATTCATATGCCTATAAAAATCATATACCTAGTCACATACTAACTTTTTCATATACCTAATCAATATCTGCCGTATATGTAAATTGTACTATTTCTGGGTATATCTCCAATATCATTTACGAGTATGTCTCAAAATAATTTACATGTATTAAAAATGGTGTATCATTTTTTGGGTTATGTACCGTTCAAAGTATATCAGTTTTGCGTATATCTTCAAAGCATGCATGTATTGAAAAAGGGTATGCGGGTATGATAAGTTAGAGCATCTCTAGCACACCCCGCATAAGTGGTCAAACCCGTAAAAAATTTGCGTTTTACAGTTTTGGGTGAAAAAAGTGTCCAGAACAGAAACCGTAAAAGTGGTCCAACCCGTAAAATTTTTAAGGGCCACCGCAAATGTACACCCAAAACCCTTATCTTTGGAGGTTGGAAGAGGTTGGAAGGCCGAATCTAAGGGGCCCCATATACCAGTCAAACCTTGTTGGAGCAAACACGCCGCCGCGGAGTTTGCCGGAATCCGCCCTAAATTCACCGGAATTCATCACCGCACACCGGAAAAGGCCGCTAGGCGCCGCAATCGGTCGCCGCCGGTTCGAATTGGACGAGCTCGACATAGCCGTGGCCTCCCATGACCTCAGCCTGGCCGCCGGAATCCTCCCGGCGCGACAGGAAAAGGGGCACGACTTGGCTGCCAATAGAGTAAGGCGCGGACGGCGGAGGCGGCGGGGCGTGGCAGGCAAGGCTGGGCGCGGACGACGGAGGCGACGGGGCGTGGCCGGCGAGGTTGGGCGCGGTGACGGGGCGCGGCCGACAGGGGCGGGGTGAGGCCGACGTGCGACGCGGCATGGCCTGCGGGCGATGGGGCGCGGCCGACGGGGTTGGACGCGACCGGCGTGGCCGGCGCAGCTGGCTGGGGGGAGAGGTGGTTGTGGCCGGAATCGAGGAAGGAGCTCTTTATTCCAGTTTTACAGTTTGTTTTACAGTATCTGTTCGGCCGCAGCTAAAATGAACCTTTAAAATGCATTTTTTTTTTCAACCCGTATCCCAGTTTTGCAGTTTGCGATTTTAAGGGGTCTACTAGAGATGCTCTTAGGTCCATGCATGTACAAAAAATCACATGCGGGTATTGGCATGCAATATACATTTTTGTTTTTGCAGGGTGCATGCAACATACATTCCTAAGACTAAAAAGAATTGTGTGTCGGTATATGTATGTAGGGAAAAAAATATGTGTGGGTATCAGCATGCATCATATATATTTCTGAAAGTAAAAAATAATTAAGATTACATTTTATAGTATTTGGTGACCTTAGTTTGAATAGAAATATTAGTTGCCAAAAAGTGTGACCCGACCCTAATTTTTTTAATACTAGATACCTGGAAAAGTAAAACACTAGAAGAATGCATAATATACGTCGTAATTATACATACAAATATTTGCGACAAATATTTCATATTATTTGGTCATATTTGATACCTTAAAAATCAGAGTGTATATACATACCCTTTTTGTTTGGAAAGGAATCATTGCTAGGAGAATAGTACGATATTGATTTTGGAAAGCAATAATTGCCTATTAAAGCTGATAGTACATGCAAACAAAATTTGGAAAGTCATTTGCCGTGGATTGTACATCACACACCATTAATATCACTTACTACAACAGGCACCTAGATGCCCAGGCATCTAAGTGTCCCATATAATTTACCTATATATATATATATATATATATATATATATATATATATATATATATATATATATAGACACACACATACTATGTTACATATTATAATGAATCTAAAAATATTGATTTGGCATTGTGAATCTTGATATATATTTTTATAAGTTTGATTAAAATAGAGATACTTTGACTTCAATCAAAACTTATATTTTTTTAGACTAAAAAGAACCGGAGGTAGCATTTTGCTCTGTTTGCTACTACTTCCTCTATTTCATAATATAGTGCGCTCGCGCTTTTTAAGATTTAAGTTTGACCATAAATTTAACCAACGTGATCGATGCGACGGGAGCAAAAATTATACCATTGAAAACATTAAATTTAAATCTTAAAAAGCGCGGACGCATTATATTATGGGACGGCGGGAGTATCATTTGTCTGTCTTAAATGTTTTCGTAGGCTTATTTATAAAAATCGGTCTATGATGTTTTCTAAAAAAAGTAGTAAAAGGTTGTAAAGAGAAACATGTCGCGACAGAAATGTAACTAGGCCACGGCGCGCTGCGTCGGTGTGCGAAGGAGACGCCCTGGAGCAGGTCACCTGACCTGCGGGACTGATATGGCAGCGGTGGCGGCGTAAGGGAGGGCGACATGCACGGAGGGAGCCGGTGGAGCTGAGCAAGATGGCGTCGGAGCTACGCGCGGATCCCGGCCGGGATGCTCGCGGCCAGCTAGTCTTCCTCAGTTACGCTTCGCGGCTTCGTATGAAATACGCGATGGTGTTGGCGCGTCGGGGGCATGGCCGGAATCGGAGCCTATATCTATGCGAGGAAGAGAAGGGAGACCAATCGAACGCCCATATCCGCAAGCAAACGCCCCTCCACCAAAATCCACGTCTCGCTCTTTCAATTTCCCGTCGAAGGAGCCGGCGACGGCAGCGCTTTCTAGCAGGACGGCGATGGCGGCCCTGCTTCGGTGGCTCTGGTTCCGCCTCGGTGCACCAAGCAAGAAGGCAGGGATGGCGCCCCGGGTCCAGCGGCTGCTTCGGCACGCTGCGCCAAGCAAGGAATCGCCATGGCCGGACCTCCCGCCGGAGCTGCTGGGCCTGGTGCTCCTGCGCACGCCGTCCCACTCCGACCGCGTCCACCTCCGGGCGGTCTGCTGCTCGTGGCGCTCCAGCGTGCAGCTGCAGCCACCGCCCCCGCTGCTCCCGTGGTTCGCCTTCCGCGACGGCACCTTCCTCAGCCTCTCTGACGGCACGGTCCGCCGCCTGCCCGTCCCCGGTTACCACGACGTCTCCTACCGCGTGTCCACCGGCAGCATGTTCTTCCTGGTGCACAGGCACGGCCATCAAGAAGGCAGGTGGTGCTCCCTGATGAACCCTTTCTCCGGGGAGATCACCCCTCTTCCGATCAACCCCGACCACCTGGACCTCCGGAATTTACGAGACATCCGCAAGGTGGTGCCCGGTCGCGTCGTCGCCGTCTTGACCAGAACCAAGAGGAACTCCAAGAACGTCACCGTCTTCGCCGGCGGGCCACAGGGGACCATGACCATGGAGTGGGCGCCGCCTGTGAACAGCCATGCCGCTGACATCGCGACCTTCCGAGGGAAACTCTACGTCCTCACCGCAGAACGCGATCATCAGCCGGAGCTCCATGTCCTGGACGTCGGCGACGAGGGCATCAGGTCCGTCCAATGCATCCCCGGCACGCCAAGGGATGATGGAGAGGTGTACCAGTTCTACTACTACCTCGTCCCGTCGGGCAGCCGGCTACTGCTGGTGAGACGGATCGCCGACGTGGAACCCGTCGGCATGACGCGCTTCGACGTCTTCCAAGCGGTGGACCTGAGCGGCGGCCGTGGACGGTGGAGCAGGGTCGACACACTGATGGAGCATGCTCTCTTCGTCAGCCAGAACTGCTCACGCTCGGTGCTTGCCGGCGGCCAGTCGTGCGGGGGAGCTCGAGAAGACTGCATCTACTTCATGAGCGAGCTGGTCGGAATCCGTAATATTCCCCAGGATTTTCTCCACTCCGGTGTGTACAACATGAAAGAGCAGACAGTGGCGCGGCTGCCCTCGGAGACATCGGCGTTGTCGGTTGCTGGATTGTGGGGCCCGTGGTCTCGAACCTGGCTTTTCCCGCCCGAAGTTTGAGCTCAGCTACGTGTCGGTAGTTGCGGCGCAACCTAGCTAGGTTAAGCATACACTAGTTCAAATCCAACTTTGTATTGGGACGATGACCTCCACCCCCAGCTATGTTTTAATAGAAAGAGCAGATCATTGATTAAATAAAGTGAGTCAAATGGCATTCCCTTCAAAGAGCAAAAAAGTTGTACTATCTCCAAAAAGCTTAGTTGATGTGTCAATAAGTATCGCAGGTTTGAACTAAGGTTGAATCAAGCTTAGTTCAAAACTGCGACACTTATTTTACATCGGAAGAAGTAGTTGATTTTTTTTCTTGAACACTGTATATATGTACTTGATAGTTTGAAGAGAACGAGATCCTCTAACGTACTAAAAACTACTGCTGAGGGATGTCCTTCACGTTTCACTGTTCGCTAACCATCCAACGTCAACAAGTGAAAATGGGAAAACATAACGCATAGTCGTCCCATAAGAACGATCTAGCCCAGCCCAATGGAACAGGAGAGGGAAAACATGTCCATAGATGAAAAAGGGCGTGAGAACTATAAAACGGCGTCAGACGAATGAAAAAAAGGCGCGTTCCATGAAGGAATCGATCATTGGAGGGACGAGTTGCTCTGCTCTTTAATCTTGGGAGTATGTCTCGTTATGCTGTCGCTAAATTGAAATTGATTGATCTTCCATATCAGATTGCTTCGACATAGATCAAACCTCTATCATGAGATTGCTTTGAAATTCATCAATCTTCCATTACTTCACTCGCAGTGGAGCTATGGTTACGCAAGGTAATGGCGATGACGAGAGAAGGGCAACGTCGAGCGATCGACGACGGCGAGTAAAGGATTGATGTCTTCTTTCTGAACTGGGCCTCATCTCTTGTGGGTTGAGCTTTGTTCCCTTGGTTTCCACCTGCTGCCTTAACATGTTTAACGAACGGTGATATGCAAAGGACGTCCCTCGGCAGTAGTTTTTAACACGTCAGAGGATCTCGTTCCGGACCGAGGCCTTCTATCGGGATCGGACTTTTGGAGAAAGGAAACTTGCTAGAAGAGAGAGCATCCAGCATTCAGAGAGAAAAGCAGAGAAGGCTTGTAACTGACCATATACTTCACTGGATGAAGAACAGAGTAAGATGTAGGGTGTTACACTGAACAGTGGCCTGAACCTATGTAAACAAAGTGTCTCTGTCTTAATAAGTAATCTAAAGTGTTTTAGCCCTTGGTCAGAACAACTATCGGATGTGCCCGGTGAGACCTTCGTCGAACAAAGTAGAAGGGGTCACTGTGATATCGACAAGTTCAGCATGGACAACCATCCCCCAACATCCATCCGGTATTCCGGTCTAGCCCCAAAAGCTATGGATGACTTTGGCGCCGCGGCTCCCGGGACGGCTCAAGTCAGACAACGTCTACACTCCCTCCTAACTCTCCACTAGTAGTTGTAAACCCATCATCACCCGTTGCTCGTCGAGTCACTGACCGCGACACGCACACAAAAATCCAACGAACCATGTCGACCGTCAACACGCCTCTGGTTAGCCCGTTATTATTCCCCGACGAAACCGTGCTCCATCCACCAACGAAAGAACCTACGTCATCCTGCCATGTATTCCTCTACCTTTTCCTTTTCGTGTACGTACATGTACATGTACATGTGGTATACTTACCAAGTACGTATGTTTATACCCCTGCTAGTGATAGGTTTTGTAAGAAGTGGTCACAGAGTAAGTCAAAGAATGGATCAGTGGATCAGCACGCGCCGGGCATGAACCCGACGGTGCCGCCGTCGAAGCGCACCGCGAAGGACCGCTGCTGCACGTTGCCGAGGATGGCGGCGTCGCCGTCGCCGCCGTTGGGCGCGAACGCGAGGCACCCGCTCGACAGGATCCCGGGGGCCTCCAGGGCCAGCGTCGCGCCGCCGCTGAAGGTCAGCGCCACCGTCGGCAGCGTCACCACGCCGTACCGGCTGAAGTCGTAGCACGTGTCCAGGATCCCGTTGGCCGGCGCCGACGGGTACCCGTAGGGCGCGATGGCGCCGCGGAACGCCGACCGCAGCGCCGCGTACGCCGCGGGCGGCAGCCGCGTGATCACCGTGCCCGTGTCCACCACCATGCCCCCCGCGAACGCCGACGCCGGGACGGCCACCGGCTGCCCGCCCACGCTGATGCCCGTGAGCATCACCATGTAGAACGTCGGCGCGGACCACGCCGTCAGCAGCCCCGTCGTCGCGAACCCCGACGCGCTGCTCGGCCCGCCCAGCGTCAGGTACCCCGCGGAGCTCGGCTTCGAAGGGAGGCAGTAGGAGAAGACCCCGCCGTACGCGCCCGCGGCCTGCGACTTGAGCGACATGGCCTGCCGGCCGAGCGCGAGGAGCCCGTCGATGCCGGCGAAGAGCCCCGCCTGCGCGTGGCCGCAGCCGAAGAGGAACGTGCCCACCGTGTTGCCCGGCGCCAGCGCCAGCGTGTCGGAGCCGTACACGCCGGTGGTGTTGGACCCGTCGCCGTAGCTGACCACGTACCCGCACTGCGACCCGGAGCAACCGGCCATGTAGATCCCGAGGTCCGAGCACGCGTCCGCGCCGCACGGCACGGCGGAGTAGGTGGACGACTTGGCCGGGTCGAAGAGCTGGTCCCTCTGGCTGTAGCACGCCGGCGCGGCGCAGGGCTTGCACTGCACCCACGACACGTCGCTGCCCGTGTCCACCTCCATCGTCTGCGACACGCCCGGCGTGCCCAGGCTCACCGTCACCACGTACTGGAACGTGCCGACGCCCATGGTGGTCGGCAACGTCGCCGACCTGGAGCCGGCCGCGAGCTGCTGCTGCCGCTGCTGCAGGCCCCCCTTACTCGCCCCCCGCGCGCCGCCGCCCCCCGACACCCGCCCCTGTATGTACTCCACCCGCCGCTGGTCCGCGCGTTGCACCTCGGCGAACGACGGTTCCACCACGGCCGACGCCGTCGACGGGCCGCACGGCCCGTGCCGGTGCGCCAGCCGCAGCACCGCCAGCGTGCCGTTCCTCTGCCGCGGCGCGATCACTGGAGCAGCAAAAGATCCGAGCCAGCAAACGGATCAACAACAACTCTCCAAAAGCCACCAACCAGCTCTCCCAAACCACAAACGCCAGGAGAACCGAGACAACTCGAGCAAAGCAAGTCTACCTGGGCCGGGTTCGTCGCAGGTCGCGCTCGACGCGGCGGCGAAGCTGGCGGTGGAGACGGTGACGTAGCCCCCGGCCCCCGCGGCGCCGGCAGCAACATGGCGCGGCAGGAAACAGAGGAGAAACGACGACAAGAGGAGGGCGCGGCGGGCCGGGGAGGCGAAGAGGGAGGACGAGGCCATGGCGCTCGCGTCGGCTCGGCTGGGGCCGGACGACGGGGACAAAACGCGGCGCCTAAAAGTCAGGCGGACTAGTTGGGCGCGCGCCCGATTCCTTCCACCCATCATGCGGTGGAATTTCTCCCGTCCTACGGCCTGCGCGTGATCGTGCCGTGCCCGCTCTTTTCCACTCCCCACCGAGGCATGCAGAGCTTCTGAGGGCGACGTCACGTAGTAGAGTCGGGGCGACTCGTCTTCCTCTTCCGGTACGATCCCAACGACGACGACGGAGACGGACGGTGGTTGGCTGCTGCGTGCGCGTCCGGTACGCATGCACGTATCATCGCGCAGTAGGCGTCGCGTGGACCTTGGAGCCGTCTTTTCTGTACGTGCTGGTTACCGAATCCTGGCAGCAGGTCCAGCAGCAAGATGTCAACCGGTGGACGAGCCTGAACCTGAGGAGATGGCATGTCCTCTTTCACTCTCGAGCGGGTGGGATGGCGAGCTCGCAGCCAGCTGATCGTGATCAGATTTTGTTTTGCGTGAGGTGAGGCCTCTGTCGAAAAGAGGACGCAAAGCTGAGGGGTACAACGTAACGGAACTTGGGACCCAGGGGCCGCGAGCATGACAAGGCCGATGCGCCCGGTGCCGGAAAAGGCGTTCGACACATTGTCTCCGCCTTCTTTGTTCAGGTACGAAGACACAGGTTGCTTCGCTTTCCCTTCGCCGCAAGCGCCTCGCCCCTGCGCTGAAAACATGCCGTGGCGTTGCGTTACAGCATGGCTGCATGCAGTGGTGGTACATGGCCAAACACCCAACACCCGGGGTACGTGGCTAAGATTGATTTGGCCTCGCGTGGTAATTTCTTTCAAAGTTAACGTTCCACTGAGCTCGGTCTAGGTGATGCTGGTGCATTGGTCACAAACTACTGCTAACTTTTTTTTTCTAGGAACAGGACTGCTGCAAGCTTTGTAGTGGAGATAGCACCCAGGTTTTGTGCAGGGTGCTGGGTCACTCGAAGCCACGGGAGTCCAATCGTACGCTCGATGCCATCTCGAGCCTTAGAGCATCCACGGCATATGTCCGGACGAGCCGTTCAGTCACTGACCGGTCATGTTTTTTTGACCCAGACGGCCCCTATCAAACGGGGCTCAAACGTCCGAACTGACAGACACTTCTTATATCCAGCCCAAATATGGAACGGGTATGGGGGAGTCCGGGCACACCCGCCACGTCGTCCCGATCGCCCGGCCCCATCACAGATTGCACTAAATCTATCCCAAGACCCGCCGGATCCATTTGCTATCTCCCCTCTTCTTCCTCCTCCGCGCCGTCCGTCTTGCAGCTCTGCCACCTCGCGTCCTCCCCGGCCGTTCCTAGCCTCTGCGCCGCCAGCTCCGGCAGAGCAGTCCTCTCCCGTCGTTGCCGGCTCAGACGCCACTGCGGTACGTCCGACAACTCTCTGGCCCCGTCTTGCGCTTGATGTGTTCGACACATTGTCCGACCGGATTTTTTGTGATTTTATTAGGGAAAACGATGGATACCGATGCTTCGTCGGACGAGGTGTATGGACCAACGGAGTTTGATCAAATGACTCAAGATGAGTTCTTTGATTCCTTGGATTCGAACGAAGAAGTGGATATGATCATGCTCATGAGCATGCAAGAAGAAATGGACCGGCAAGTGGAGCATATTCTCAACTTCAAGTGCTCAATCAAAGGGAGAAGAGTGATCAACCGGGGTAGTGTGTCCGGAGTAATGTTACTACACAAGGACTACTTTGCTCCCAATCCTACTTTCCCGGATGATCCATGAGTTTGTCGCCGTTTTCGCATGCGCAAACCATTGTTTTTGCGCATTGTGAAGGGAGTGAAGGCACACGACGACTACTTCAAGCTCACAAGGGATTGTTGTGGACAACTCTCTTTCTCTGCCAAGCAGAACTGCGCGGCTGCTCTGAGGATGCTTGCACTTGGTACTGTTGCAGATACCATTGGTGAGATGGTCAGGATGGGGGAGAGCATGTGCTTGAAGACTACTGTCAAGTTTTGCCCATGCCGTGATGGAGGTATTTGGACATGAGTATCTCAGAGAACCAAATGCGCGGGACACGAAGAAGTTGTTGGCTATTGAAGAGGCAAGAGGGTTTCCAGGAATGCTCGGATCATTTGATTGCATGCATTGGTAATGGAAGAACTGCCCCAAAGGTTTGTGGGGAATGTATCAAGGTCACACCAGAGAGGCCACAATCATACTAGAAGCAGTGGCATCACATGACTTATGGATTTGACATGCATTCTTTGGAATGTCGGGTTCTCACAACGACATCAACGTGCTTCAACGATCTTCGGTGTTCAGGAGGCTTTGCAATGGGGAATTACTGCAGTGCAACTACACCATCAATGGCCGAGGCTACAACATGGGATACTATCTAGCCGATGGTATCTATCCTCAGTAGGCGGCGTTTGTGAAGACCATATCCGAACCGCATGGCAATAAATAGAGCCACTTTGCAACAATGCAGGAAGCGGCTAGGAAGGATGTGGAGAGGGCATTTGGTGTGCTTCAAGCTCGTTGGGAAATTGTGCGGAGTGCTGCAATGATATGGAGATCAGAAACTTTGTGGCAGTTGATGACATGTTGTGTTATTCTGCACAATTGTGCGGAGTGCTGCAATGATGTGGAGATCAGCTCTTGGTTTCCCAACCTGTTGCTTCTAAAGGATGCGCTCTCTCGGCTGGATGTTGGTCCAGCCTACTGCGAGGATCCCGTATCCCGTACATCGTCTTTCTTCCTCCTAGGTTCCCTTGGTTCCTATGCCGCCGCGTTTCCCGGTCCTTTTCTTTTAGTGCTTCGACCAGAAGCGATAGCTTGACGCATTTTCCGTGGATATGAATTTGATTGAATTTGAGAGTCCAAATTTGAGATATGTGGATGTCGGGAGGAAAATATGAGAGCCCGTCCGGATACGCCCGCGGACGTATAGGGGTCGGATTTACCAAGTCCGGCTGTAGATGCTCTTACAAGTATACCAATCAAACGGTTAGTGATAAAGCTGCCAAACGATGTGTTCCTGGTTAGGAGAACCACAATCTTTTCCATGGGGCTGGAAAGTTTTCTCTAGGGTCCAATTCCTTATGCCGCCGCTACGCTATCGCAAACTATATACTCCCTCTGTTCCAAACTGTAACATGTTCCTACTTATAGAGGCGTTTTAGTGTGTTTTTCACTTGTTCCAGATCGTATGTAGTATGTATTTGAATGTCTAAAACATATTATAATTTGGAATGGAACGAGCAACTTCTGCAGGCACACTTTACGTATGATAGGCATAATATTATCCTTCTGGTCGCTGATTTTTAGTTTTGTTAGCATATTTTGTACGCCATCATGATGTGACACTACTAGGAAAATGCTTAGAGATAGAAGTTTAGCAGTAGCGCATGCTTAAGCACCCACACTACTGGTATTTACCAGTAGCGCCTGGTACAAAACACGCTACTACTACTAAATAACAACAGCGTTTATTAGCTTGGGCCGCGCTGCTGTTACATGGGTCACAGGGCAAAAACGGTAGCCCACTTACCTGTAGCGTTTGTTTCGAACGGGCGCTATAGCTGGTGGGCTTAGCAGTAGCGCCGGCCTCTACCCAGCGCTACTACTAGAGGAAAAGAAAACCGGCCCGCGCGCCCCACGCACCCCCTCACTCTCACATCGATCCCCTCCGCCCGCCGCCGCCGCCGCGGTTAGGGTTCCTCCCCGGCCGCCTCGCCCCCGCCGACGGCTCCGTGCGCCGCCACCACGCGCTGTCGCCTCTCGCCTCCTCCGACGCTCCAGCCCCGTAAGTCCCCCTTGATCTCCTCCTCCCCGCGCGTGCCACCACTAGGCTCCGATCGATTCGCCGCGGCAGCTCGCTATGTTTTTGGATTTCGCGTGGGGGGAAGGGATTTAGGGATTGCACGGTGGCTCCGCGCTTCGATGCGACGTGTTCCAGGCTTGTTTCCTCGTGTGATTGGGGAGAGAGTAGAGAGAGGGGTTAGGTGAGAGAAGCAGAGGCTTCTTGTTGCTCACCGAAACTTGGGTTTCAATTCTTGATTAGCAGTTTAGCACATATATGAACACCACTGGTTGTTGGAACTAATCCAGATGCACAAGTTTGGTTAGCCAAAAACTTGGTCGAATCCAGGAGACAGAAAAGGAAGCGGGTAGAGGCGGGAGGGGGGATTGAGGGCGGCAGAAGGGAGCGAGTGAACTGACCTGAGCGATTGCGCTTGGATTTCGGCATGGCGGAGGCTTGGTTTCTTCTTCCTTGGCTGTTGTCCCTGGAGCAGTGGCGGGGGCGGCGGTGCCTAGTGTTCTAGGGTTTAGAAAGGGGTTCTCTCTCTCGTCCCGCCTTGACGAAGTAGAGGCGCGGACCAGGCCTGAGTTGGGCTAGAGCAGGCATATTCGATAGAGGCCAGAGCGGTTGATGTAAAGGGAAGCGTGCACTTGCAGTCTTGTTTCATTGCCTTTTAGGAGTAGTAGGAGGTTAGCCGGTGACGACATCGATCCACCAGCGCCCGGCCGTTAATGGAATGATGGACCCAAATCGCAGTCCATCTGATGCTGTTAGTGAGCCCATTTTTAGTAAATTTCAGAAAAAGAAAACACAGAGAGACAGAGAGTTGTATCTGATCTAAAAGGGGGGTGTTTGCCTTTTATAGTTTTAATTATTGTGCATCTGATGCCAAAGGTGGAATGGATGTTTACTTATTGTGTTTTGTGAATCTTGTACCGTGCTGTTTTGAAAGATTCTAAGCTGGTTCAACTTTTGGATGCGGGAAGAGATAAAGTGTTCCCCTGGATTGATCCACTTAGTTCAGTTGTCCTTGATGAGGATGGAAGTGTTTTTACCCTTGTGTCAGGGCTGGGAGTTGTCCTTGATGAGGATGGAAGAGCTATTGCTCTGCTTTGCCATGCTTGCAGAGATAATGCATAATTGATATTTGTGTAAATAAATGGTATTTTATCTATTGATGATCTTATTGCTGCCTTATAGCTGCCTCGATTAATGTGTGAATAAATGGTATTTTATCTACTAATAATGCAGAATTAGGCTGTTTTTGAACTACTTTTGCTTGTCTGCTTGCGCAATAATGGCAATATGCCATTTATCTTATTATTAGGCTCTATTTGGGTTACATGATCTCTATTAGGTTATTGTCTGAACTGAACTACAATTTAGTTGTTATTTTGCTTTAGGGAAATGGCGCCACTCACTACAAAAAAAAGACACATCCATGACATTTTGGGCCGAACGAAAAAAAAATCTGGCATACATATGACACTTCTATGACGATAATTGTGACAAAACCCGGTATCATCATAGACGTGGTGGGCTCCTACTTCTATGACAAAAAATCATGACAGAAAAATGGGCTTTTCGTCCTGGGCGGGCCGGAGACGCAGCTGCATGACATTCTTTGGGCCGTCCATGACGGAAAAAACCGTGGTAGAAGCGAGGGGGAGGAAAATTTCGGGGAGTTCCCGGTTACGGTGGGAGATCGGGCCGAGCGATGCGCGTTTCTCTCGTACACGTATGCGCGTGTGTGCGAGGCGTTGGTTCATACTGAACCCGAGCGAGGCGTTGGGCTCTAACCGAACCCAAGCGATTGCACTGCAGGCTACGCGTTACTGAACCCGATCGAGTGATTCCTTCGCTACTGCTGCTAACTGAAGCCGATCGATTGGATGAACAGTGAGCGTTGGGGGGGGGTTGGATGAACAGTGAGTGGTGGCGTTGCCTCTGGATGAACAGGACCCCGTGGTGTGGAGGGCTGGATGAACAGTAGACGATGGAGGGGTGGTTGAACAGGACCCCGTGGTGTGGAGGGCTGGATGAACAGTAGACGGTGGAGGGGTGCCCGTGGAGGGGTGGTTGAACAGGACCCCGTGGTGTGGAGGGCTGGATGAACAGTAGACGGTGGAGGGGTGGTTGAACAGTAGCCGGTGGACTAGCGCGCGGTGGAGGCTGGATGAACAGGAGCCCGTGGAGGCTGGAGGAGGTCGACGGTAGCCCGTGGAGGCTGGAGGAGGTCGACGGTGGAGATGAACAGTATCCCGTGAAGTCCCGTTTTGCGGTACGCCACACCCCTCCCGATGAACAGGACCCCCGTTTCGACCGTAGGAGGTCCGTTTCGTCCGTTTTGCGGTACGCCACACCCCTCCCGATCAACAGGACCCCCGTTTCGACCATAGGAGGTCTGTTTCCTCCGTTTTACGGTACGCCACACCCCTCCCGATCAACAGGACCCCCGTTTCGACCGTAGAAGGTACGTTTCCTCCGTTTTGCGGTACGCCACACTCCTCCCGATCAACAGGACCCCCGTTTCGACCGTAGGAGGTCCGTTTCCTCCGTTTTGCGGTACGCCACACCCCCTCCCCATGAACACGACGCATTCCGTTGCCTCCCCATGAACACGACGCATTCCGTTGCCTCCCCATGAACACGACGACGACGTTGTTTCTCCGTTCCGACCCAGCCATGTACACGAGCCCTCGCCGTACGTATGCGCGAGTAGGCGTTCGAGACCCTGCCCGTATGTACGTACGTGGCCGTATTTTCTTTCTTGCACCCTGACCGTTGTACGTACGTGTACATGCTACGTGCGCGCCTCTACTACGACACGTACGCGCCTCTACTACGACACGTGCGCGCCTCTACATTGACCAGTATATATGTACGTACACGTTCGCGACCAGAATGACAACGCTACGTACGCTTCGACCAGGTGGGTCCCGACTGTCAGGCACTTCCGTGCCTACGAAGATGTAGCTGATGGGTCCCAGCAGTCAGGGGGGAAACGTTTTGGTTTTTTTTTGCCCGGACGCACTTCCTTGCGTGCGAAGATGTAGCTGGTGGGTCCCAGCAGTCAGGGGGGCGAATCGTTTTTTTTTTGCCCGGACGCACTTCCTTGCGTGCGAAGGTGTAGCTGGTGGGTCCCAGCAGTCAGGGGGGAAACGTTTTTTTCGCGAAATACGGTGGCCCGTCCGGTAGGTCCCTGCTGTCAGGTGGAGGAATCATTATTTTCCGCGTAATAAGGAGGCACTTCCTTGCTGCCGCCGTGGACCCAGCTGTCAGCCTCTCCACGTACAGTCCACGTCCGATGGAAGTCGTTCCTTGACCACGTTGACCACGCCGGGCCGAGAGCACCAGGGCGGTGGACGACGGCGAGGCCTAGGAAGGGGACGACGCGGAGCCGGTGAAGACGCGGCAGTGGATGCCCATGCGGAGAGGAGTATGAGGGTTCACTCGTTCGGCTGCGGTGTGAGGCTGTCGTCGCCGCAGGACCGGGCCAGCGGTGGGAATAGTAGGGGGCGGTGAGGCCTCCGCGGCAGCACAGCCGGCCACGGGAGGCAGGAGCAGGCGGCACGACCGGCGCTGCTTTGGGCGGCTGGAGCAAGAAGACCAGAGGTTGAAGAAGCACTACGGCCATTGGATGGACATCGTACGGTCACTGGAGCTAGAATCGTTCATATTGACTAAGTTGACAAAGCCCCCCGTCCCCGTCAACTTAGTAGGCCCACAAGTCAGCCTCCCACCAAGGTGGGCCCCAGCTAGCAGGGGGAGTATTCATTTTTTTGTGCGTAATAAGGAGGCACTTCCGATGGGTCCGAGCTGACAGCGAGGGGAACTTTTTTTCACGAAATACGGTGGCCCGTCTGGTGGGTCCCAGCAGTCAGGGGGGAAACGTTTTTTCGCGAAATAAGGTGGCCCGTCCGGTGGGTCCCCGCTGTCAGGTAAAGGAATAATTATTTTGCGCGTAATAAGGAGGCACTTCCTTGCGGCCGCCGTGGACCCAGCTGTCAGCCTCTCCACGTACAGTACTCTTCCGATGGAAGTCGGTCGTTGACCACGTTGACCACGCCGCGCCGAGAGCACCAGGGCGGTGGATGACGGCGAGGCCTAGGAAGGGGACGACGCGGAGCCGGGGAAGACGCAGCAGTGGAAGCCCGCGCGGAGAGGAGTGCGAGGGTTCACTGGTTTGGCTGCGGTGTGAGGCTGCCGTCGCCGCAGAATAACAGGGGGTGTGGATGAGTGGAGGGATGGCCTGGCCAGCGGTGGGAGTAGTATGGGGGCGGTGAGGCCTCCGCTGCAGCACAGCTGGCCACGGGAGGCAGGAGCAGGCGGCACGACCGGCGCTGCTTTGGGCGGCTGGACCAAGAAGACCAGAGGTTGAAGAAGCACTACGGCCGTTGGATGGACATTGTACGGTCACTGAAGCTAGAATCGTTTATATTGACTAAGTTGAAAAAGCCCTTGGTACGCTCCAACTTAGTAGGCCCACAGGTCAGCCTCCGAAACGGTGCGTCCCAGATGTCAGGGGGAGGAATCATTTTTTGGGCAGCCGAAGCTAAGAATATCCGAGATTGAAGAAGAAGCACGACATCCGTTGGATAGACATCCAACAGCCACTGCTGCTAGAACCATGTGTTGACTATAATAAGTTGACAAAGCCTTGCATACGCGTCAACTTATTTTTTTAGGGGACGCGTCACTTAGTAGGCCCGCAAGTGTGTGGCAGAGAACTTATAGCCCATTTGCGGTTTGTAAGAATGTACAGCCCATTTTTGAATTCTAATGGAATTTACAATAGCCCATTTACAGTTTGTTAAAAGTATA
This sequence comes from Aegilops tauschii subsp. strangulata, assembly GCF_002575655.3. Classification (NCBI taxonomy): domain Eukaryota; kingdom Viridiplantae; phylum Streptophyta; class Magnoliopsida; order Poales; family Poaceae; genus Aegilops; species Aegilops tauschii. The sequence goes on along the minus strand of NC_053040.3, from coordinate 398,221,556 downwards.
GCCCATTTTCTAGCTAGGACAACGATTAATAATTTCAACCAACCATTGAATACAGAATTCAATAAAATTTCCCACATTTTGATGGGATCCGAAATATTTTTATCCCAAAATTTCTAGTCAGATTAAATATAAATTTGTATTACGTAAAAATCCAACGAAACATTGCGTGCGCAACAATGAAAATTAAGATTTTCAAAATCCATAAATAATATTTTATAAACTAATTCCGTGTTTGGTGCATTTTTTATAGTTACTGCCTAGTTTTTATAATTACATCCCATTTATTATTTTTAAAGCCCATTTTCCTGTTAAGCCTAATGCATCCCTCCTAGGAAAGATTTGCAGCCCAGCGGGGCGGAGAATAACAAGTTGACCTTGCGTGGGTATTCCTCAAAAAGACGTATAGCTGGGCTAGCCATTTTCATCTTGAAAAAAATTAGTATCTGGGCTAGATATCTGGCCTGGGCTAGACGGGCCACAGCCCGCCCAGTTAATACCCTGCTCTCCTCTGAACAACAACGAAATCATCGCCAAGAAAAACTCTGCAGTGCTCACGCCTCAAAAACACAAATACTGCTCGAGCTGCTTGGTCCCAGCTGTCGGCCGCACCTTGTGCAATTCTCTCGTTTATATTGACTACATAGGTTGACAATGGTGTGGGACCGTGATGTCAGGAAACCAGGAGAAAGCAAAAAAATAGTTGTACATAATAAGGAGGCACTTGCGTACGTACGGCTATGGCCCTAGTGGGTCCCTAGTGTCATCCAGTCAAAATAAAGTCATCTCCTGAATCCTCATGTTTGTTGACGATGTTAACAATGCTCGGCGCCACGGCGAGCGCAACAACTCGAAGGACAACGGAGAGGACCTCGCGGGCCCGACGGATGGTCTGATACAGCGCCCGCTACTCATTCAGGAAGCCAGGATCATCGGACACCTATGAGCACCTTCGAGAAACTGAGACGACATGAAACGGTAAGGCCGCGCTTGGGAGCTCTGGTTTATTTCAAACCTGTATTAACATACAAGTGTAATTTACTCATCATCGGAAACAACACGTAAAATACAGGCGTAATGAAACCGAGGGCCCGAGGTCTGTAAGTAAAACCGGCGGGTTACGCGTGTAATTTGAGTGACCAGTGTATATTTTACGAGCACTGCTATATGGGCGACATTACCAGACAATACATGCACGACGTGTGTATCATGCCATCCATGGGCAAGGCTGAAACAACAGCTAACGGCTGGATTAGCAATCGCCCGAGTGTCGTTCAGTGTTTTTATCGTGTGTGAAGTACTTCCGATATTTTACTAGTCGAAGTCGACCAACCAAGCGCCTTCGCCCGAGACCATCTGCTTTAATTTACAAGCGTCAGTTTTGCAAGCGGTTTTGGTTGGAAAATGACGATCCAATCACGGCCTAATATCATGAGTTGGTCGGAAGATCATATGGTTTCACGTCTAACCTACCCGACTTGTCGTATAGGCTATGAATGAAACATCAGACGATGAACTTCTTAAGCACGGAAACAACAGAAGAGGATGATCTTCTTAACAAGCAAATCACTGGCATTAGATCGACATGCAAAACAATACGAAGCATTATTCTCAGGAGGCACGGTGAACAGCTCGTGATGCCGCATGCCACAACATTCCAAGCTCAACTTTGCAATCAAACACAAGGCTTGGCATTACATAGACAATATTCAGAACAAACTCTTAACACAGGAATATCTCAGCAGAGTAACTATTTACTTCTAAACTGAACACATGAATAGGAAAAGACACTCAATGCTGCTCACAGCAAGGGCGTCCCACTCAAAAATATCAAATGCATGTCTTCTGGCTAACATCAATGAGCAAATTTTGACAAGGTTTTCCAATTCCAATATATTAAACTAACGTCTTCTTGCTAACATCAATGATTAAACTTTGACAAGCTTTTCCCATTCAAAATATGTAATGCCTATGATCGTGGAGTCCTGTCGTACCTTCTTGTACTTGTTTGGGCACTTTTTGCCCAGGGCACTCCACGTGTTGTTAAATTGCCAATGGTCTCTGCAGACTAGTCATGTCACCGGTGTCTAATAATACTCTGTAAAGCTTCTGGGTCATTCCTTCTGTAATGTAGCGCAAACAGTGACTGCTTCTTTCTACAAAGTGGAACGACCAACTGGACCCAGTAATGCAGCAGTTTGCCTTGGACACATTGGCTCCTTTTGTGCAGTTCAACTAAAATCGAAGTCGGAATAAAACCGAGCTTTAATTTTGATATCCCTGTAAGCAACAATAGGTATAAGGGAAACAATTACTGAGAAATAATGGTTGATGACTTGTACTCCCAGAAGAAAAGCATCTACTGATCTACTTTATCTTAATGGGAAACAAAGCAGGAGAGTAGCAATTCTCCATCAGTGTGTTTCATTCATATTGACTAAGACATTATCTTAACAATGCCTTGTTTCAACATGTATAAAGAACGACAAAGCAGAAAAGTACCATTCCTAAAACAATGCAACTGATTCATTTTAACAGAGACATTATCTTAACAATACCTTGGTTAAACATGTAGAAAGAACTACAAAGCAGGATAGTACCATTCCTAACAAGTGTTGCAGTTTTGAACTAAGATTCAGTAGTTAATTAATTCTGAGAGTGGCATTGCTTAATTTTACCAGCGGCATTAGATTAACGAAAAGCATAAACAATTCCAGGGGAGAGTGGGCGCAACAACAGTATGTGCTTCCATCTACTTATAAAGGGGGTGATGCAGAGTTTGTTGTAACAAAGCAACAAGCATCATGTCTGGGTTGGTCCCATTTTTGTTCACTACTTAATGGGAAAAGACAGCAATACAATAGCTTCAATTCAACATTTATTTAAAACAGTACCAATACAAGTAGCACAACATCTCAAAGCACACTGCACAATCATGTGGATGAAGGCCTGTACTGACCTTTCATGAGACGGACAAGATAAAATACGAATCTGCCAACACGAATAGGAAATCCAATCTCGTTTTGTGCAGTTGCACTGAAATCAAGCAAAGTGTTTCGCGTAGCGAAGCAAAATGTCGCAATAACAACAAGTTGATAGATATCCCTGTTTAAACAGAGGCAAAAAGGAATCAATTACTGGCTAATAAAGGAGGATGAAATATGCGGCCACAAAAATGGTAATCCCGCCAATCCCTAACAAGTGTTGCAGTTTTGAAATAAGATTCAGTAGTTAATTCTGAGAGTGGCATCAATTACTGGCTTATAAAGGGGGTGATGCTATATTTGTTGTAACAAAGCAACAAACATCATGTCTGGGTTGGTCCCATTTTTGTTCACTACTTAATGGGAAAAGACAGCAATACAATAGCTTCAATTCAACATTTATTTAAAACAGTACCAAAACAAGTAGCACAACATCTCAAAGCACACTGCACTTCATGTGGTTGAGACCAAGATTTGAAACAACTCGCCACGAAGACTGGAAACAAATCTCGATCTCCTTTTGTGCAGTTCCACCAAAATTAAGCAAAGTCACCGGTGTGACATTCAAGTTGAACTGCACAAAACACTCTTAAAACATAAGTGTTTCGAGTAGCGAAGCAAAATGTCGCAATAGCAACAAGTTGAATCGATAGCCCTGTTTTAACAGAGGCAAAAAAGGAAACAATTACTTGCCGATAAAGGAGGATGAAACAAACGGTGACAGAAAGAAGCATCTAACTTATCTTGGATGGAAAACAAAGTAGGACAGTAGCATTTCTAAAACGGTTGCATTGATTCATATTAACAGAGACATTCTCTTGAAACAACATTCGTTAAAACATGTAATTTACTTTTAACAGTGGCATTGCTTCAATTTTCCGGCAGCATTCTTAGATTAACAACAGAAAAGTAGCTGTATGGGACATGCCAGCACCATGTGCGTCCACACGTATAAATGGGTGATGCAGAGTATGTAGCCAAGCAGCATATATGTGCTGGTCCCATATTTGTTCTCTTTGAACCTTCTTCCTATGTGAGGGCAGCAAATCTAGTCCTGCACAAACTACCCGACCCCCCCAGTTTCTTTCCCTTTTCAACAAAGATATCGGTTCCTTACAGATGTGTGTACTGGGTTACCTCCTTTTTCCCTTTTCGACCTACAAAGCGGCTGGATAGCCAGTCTATACTACTTTCCGCCCCTCCTTTCCTCATTGAACCACGTCCTAGATTCTTGATCCAGCCCACCGCACCCTTCTTTCCTCTTTGAACCAAGACCTAGATTCGACTACAGATCAAAAAAGATCCACATGCAGCTAGAGCAACGATGGTTTCAAAGAAACTTATACCTTAGGGTCGTCGGGATGTGGCAAGGTGTGCGGCGGGAGGCCAGATCTGCCCACACTACGTACGGCAGCGAGGAAGAAGGGGTCGGTGGCCCTCCCGCATAGGCGCTGGGTGAAAGAGAACAGTGCAGCCGGCAGTTGATTGCCTCCCTCGCCGAAGGCGATAGAGTGAACGCTGCACCTCCTCCCCTTCCCAGTGCGACGGGATACGGACGCCTCCTTCACCAGCTGTGAGGGGGGGAGAGAGAGACAAGAGGCCAACGCAGTCTTGTTTAGATCTGGTGAAGAGAGGGTGAGAGACTGTGAATATAGCAAACCCTAGCAAATGAACACTGAGCCAAGAAAGAAAACTCGATCAAAAACACGACCCCGCTTCCAGGTCGCGAGAGTCGTCGCGCACACACACATAGACATAGACATGCATATCCGTGTTTACGTAAAATTCCATTTCCATCTCCATCTCCAATCATATTTGTCCAACTGGCACATTATTTACGTTGTTAATTATATACGCAACAATATTAACGTACAACATCTCTTGTTTGCGCACGTCCGGACCGCTGCCACGGCCGGTCCTGACCAACCCGAACCCTCTTCATCACCCGCGCATGCTTCCCGCCCGAAACGGTCAGTGCCGCATTCATGCCCGGCCAGAGCGGACGCGACCTCTCACTGGCGCCGGCATTGAAGCGGCGCGCCGGCCGAGAGAGCGTCGCCGGCGCCGCTTCCGGGTGCACGCGGCTGCTCCGCGTTCAAAGGTCGCAATAGCCGGCTAAAACATGCATGTAAAAAGTTCTTGGGAGTCCGTGCTACAGCTAGCTGTCCTCCCCCAACTCGTAAATCTCTTCCAGTAGTGCTAGTACTCCATGGTGCGATCCATCGACAAGCAGGCGGGAAAGTTATCGTATACTCGGTTTGCGGTGAGTGGCATGCCGAGCGACCGTGTGGGGTCGAGCCGTGGAGGAGGGTGAGACACGAACACGACAGACGTGATTTAAACGTTGGTTTTGCTCGATGGCGCGATCCAACAAAACGAAACGTTGGTTTCTCTCCGTTTCCATTTTTTCTCCAGAAAAACGGAAACTTTCCACTCCATTTTCATTCCTATTCCAAGGTTGCCCCGTTACAACATTCCATCAAATACAAAGGAAAACTAACACGCATGCCGATGCATCTCAATGATTCACAGATCATAGCCAATATTTACTTCACAACTAAAGAAAAAAGTTGTGAGCGCGTGTACGAAAGAAAAACTACTGATGGGGTCACTACGACTTAAACCCTAAACCCTAAACATGATTTAATTTCCTGGCCAGGTAGAACCTATCGAAGGAAAGACGGTTGGCACCCTCGGATCATACGATGCTTTTGTGCAGTTCCACAAAAATCGACCTGAGCATCCCTGATGGCAAAGATATTGAAGAAGTGTGATTAGAATAATAGTACTGGCACTAGTTCATGAGACATAAACTCATCACAAGTAGAAGCCGGTAGAAGTAGAGAAAGATCGACATGGAGATGGAGCTACGGCAGTGGAGCAAGCCGGCTCCAAAAGGAAGATGGACTACCTGGGACGTCGGGTTGTAGCTAGAAGGGCGGTTGGGACGCGACATCGGCCCATACCGCGGTGACCCCCAATTGGGACGCACAGACTGTGGGTTTTCTCCCTCGCCGATGTCGACCGCGTCTACGCAGAACATTGTTCCCTTCCCCCAGCTGCAGGATCAGGCCCGTCGTTCTATGCTTGTGAAGAGAGCAACCTAAGCAAGCAGGCTTGTAGCTTAGGCTCCTGCTAGTGTATATATAGTGGTTTTTTTTTCTCTCCATATCAACCATTTTATATTGCGTACGTGTCATTCAAGAGTGAAATGATGGTTGCTTCTTCCGACTAACTTACTGTGTGATTTGACTGCTCCTTAGTGGCCCCTACACGTACTCCCCCTACGTGTATGCAACAGTCACACATACACATGGACGCAAAAACGCGCGCGACGCCCTAATGCATGCATGTCCGAGCACACGACGGAACACACACGGTCACGCTCAAGTGCTCAACCTACACGTGCATGCACACACATACTCAGTCAGGGTGAGCTAGTGACCGTATAAACACCGGAAAATATATATATTGAGCGCAATGAGCGTATTATGAAGTCCACTGACCGTATTTTTACAAATATACAGTGACAGACAGTGTATTTATCTCGTTTGAAATTAAGTCATATTAACCGGAGAGGAGGCAGTATGGACTAGCATTACTTTGCTGTGTCCCGTCAACTTGCCGAACGAGGAGAAGGTTGCAGGATGGGAGAAGCTTGCGCGCAGTGGCTCGCAGGACAAGGAGAAACTTTTGACTAATGCAAGCTCTCCCTCGCTCAGGCGGTGGACGTGCAACAGTTAATTCGGTGTCAGATTGCCAGAAGCATACACTATACTACTAGTGCTATTATTGTTCGACTTCCCGAATAGGCGAACAGCCAAGCGCAAAGTTTACTAGTACTACTACTATAGTCTATAAAGGTACATACTATACTAGTAATAGGAAACGGATGGAGGAGCGTCTGCACTCTTATTATAATTTTAAAATGTGATAAAGCAATCTTCAACACATTTGGTTCTCTTCGAGGGTTCTCGCATGTGATAATGGAAGTTGATTGCATGGAACACTCGCCACAATTCTCGCTTTATTCTGGCTCATATCCTATTACAAATAGTAGCACTCGGTAATATTTCCTATTTTTTTGTTATTCAGCATGTAAACAGGTCAGCAAACCTTGCGGCGCATCTTCGTGCGAACCGTGCTTGCTGCACTTTGAATGTGGCCGAGAGCTGGCTTGATGAAACACCTCGCTTCCTACTTCTTTTTTTGCGGGGTACCTCGCTTCCTAGTGACCAGTGTCTTGGTTGATCGTCCTAAGAATGCTTATATATGAATAAAGCTCTCTCATTTACCCGCAAAAAAGATTAAGCCATATTAACCGGAAAGGAGGGAGTATGGACTAGCACTACTTTTTGATGTGTCCCGTCAACTCGCAGAACAAGGAGAAGCTTGCATGACAAGGTGAAGCTCGCTTACGCCTTTTGACTAATGCAACCTACCCTCGGTGGACATGCATCAGTCCATTCGGTGTCAGATTGTCAGAGGCATACACTGTAGTACCCAACATGCGGAGTACCATCATTGTTCGACTTCACGAAGAGGCGAAGAGCCAAGCGCAGTAGTACGAGTAGTACTACTACTAGAACCGCATGGTGGAGCGTCTGTACTCTTATTTTTTATCTCTGATAAAGTACACGTTTATTCCGGAGAAGGGCGGAAAATGGCAGCCCAACATGTAATGAATGATATCGATCAACCAACCATGCTCGAATATATCTTGGCCTCTGTACGAGCCCGTCTGTGTGTTCTCGCTCCTCGTCTCTCTCAAGGAACAGCGGGTTGGCTCTTTGCCGTCAATTGAGATCGGTTTGCTCACACTCCTGTCCCACATGTCAGTGATATGCCAAGAGGAGGTGCGTTGACCAACTGGCCATACGCGTACTTGGTTTTGCACCTTCATACTACTCCTCCCTCCGTCACAGTTTACAGGGCGCGCTTCATTATGATGCATTTCTCTCAATGCATTTCCACCACCAGAGAGACTTTAGACGCGTTTGGTTTAATGCTCAATTAATTAGGGTGTGGTAACCGCAATCAAGTCCACAATTTTCTCTCCATGTACTGTACTACTACGGAGTGGAGTAAGTGCATGCATGTGTGTACCTGGGGTGGAAGCACTGCATGCATGTGTGTACGCATTATTCCCTCTAGTAATAGACGCCGTGCTATAACTACCAATGCTATTTTTCAGGCCGATCGCTAGTCGCCTTGGTCCCACAGATTTTTTTTCTTTTTTCTAAAGCGCGTTGTATAAACAGTGACAGATGGAGTAGTATGAGCGGATTCAAAGAAAAGTGTATTGATGGTTGCTTCTTCAGAGCAACTTACAGTGGGAAAGGTGGGGCATATGATTTGACTGCTCATTACTCACTATTAATGCAGCGCAACGACCGGGCTGAGTCTCCCATGCGGTTGTGCACTACCCCCTCGGTTCTTAAATATACTCCGGAGTATTTGTCTTTCTAGAGATTTCAACGAGTGACTACTCAAATATTTGTCTTTTTAGAGATTTCAAATGGACTGGGACATACGGATGTATATAGACATATTTTAGAGTGTAGATTCACTCATTTTGCTCCGTATGTAGTCACTTGTTGAAATCTCTAGAAAGACGAATAGAATATTTAGGAACGGAGGGAGTACATATACGAAGCAAAATGAGTGAATCTACACTCTAAAATATGCCCGTTTGAAATTTGTAAAAGACAAATATTTAGGAACGAAGGAGTATAATTTTGAGCATGGCACATGGACCCGGATGATGAAGAGGCTTCTGGCAATGCTATCCAGCTTCCATCATTTGTTTACATAATTGACGTACTATACAAATAATTTTCCAGCGACATGAAATTGTACAATGGTGTGAGCTTTCAGCTTTTGTTTCGCGTGTCTTGCCATCGATGCTCTTTCGGAAACAATAAAAAACTAACTTCCTTGGTAATGCATGTTAATTATTAGCAGATCAGAGCTAATAATTACATCACAACTGAAGACAGAGTTGTGAGAAGGTGTTAAATTAAAATTGATCCATGCTTTCATTGGCAGCAACATCCCCCGAGCTCTGTCTAAATCAACAAGGCATGTTGGGAAAAAAGTAGCTGTCTAGAGCATGCAACATTCCGATCATTTTGTGCAGTTCCACTAAAATAGAGATGAGTGTCCCTGTTCCAAAGATATTAAGTGTAATTACGATAATAGAGGACTGCTGATGAAACAATAAACACATAAATAGAAGCCGGTCACCTTTGCAGTCTCTCTTAAGACTAACTAGTTGGATAAGATTAGGCTCGGAGTTGGATGAGGAGGATAGAGCAAAACCAATCTCCCTTTGTGCAGTCGCACTGAAATGTAGAGACGTTGCCCGTGTGACATTTTAGTACAACTGCACAAAACACTCTTAAGAAAAAATTGATTTGTGCAGTTCACCAAAAGGTCGCAATAGCAACGAGTAGAAAGGAAACAATTACTGGCCAATAACAGTTGATGACACATGCGACGACAAAAAAGAAGCATATTCCTTGTCCTAAGGGAAGATAACAACACGGTTGTGTTTGTCTAAAACGGTGTGAGGACGAGAATGCAATATGGAAAGTACGTCGGACGAGCTACGTTTTGGGCAAAGAACTATGGAAGATCCACATGCAGCGACGTGGGAAGACGAGCAGTGGAGCAAGGCCGGAGGGGATACCTGGAGGTCGTTGGGATGTAACTAGGTGAGCGGCAGCGGGCGGAATCTGCGAGCAGGTGGCGTAGACCCTGCCGCGCCGGAGCTTGGTCAGAGAGAACGACGTGTACCGCAGATCGGGACGTGCTGCCTCGGCGCCGTCAAACGGAGAAACGATGCACTTCCGCCCTTTCCCCCGGCGGACGGGATGCGGCCGGATCAGTGACCAACGGTGAGAGAGAGAGAGGCCACCGCACTCCCTTTCCCCCGGCGGACGGGATGCGGCCGGATCAGTGACCAGCGGTGAGAGAGAGAGAGGCCACCGCAGCCTTGTGTGAGATACTCTGAAGAGCGACAAACCAGGCAGGCAGGCTCCATTGTATATAGTGAGCGGACTACCTTTTTCTCCATAAAAATCATTTTATATTCTGTGTACGTGCCATTGAGCGCTATAACTTTATTTAAAAATAACGCGGCAACGCGTCAAGTCGAACTTTGTTTCGTGCACGCGTGGTACACGACCTGCCTAGGTAAACAACCGCTACAGGCATTCAAATTAGCACGTGGGCTGCCATTTCGTAAAGAAATGAGCTCCACCGTGTACCCGCGCGGGTGTGGCTGGGCACGAAGCGTGAGTACGTGCACGGTGCACCTATTCTCTTCTTGTATACGTACACCACCTACGTGGGGTTTTGTGAGAGAGATACAAACCTAGAGAGATATAGTGTGTGGGTTCTTGAGAGTTTTGGGGGGGGGGTCAATCAAAAAATGTAACATATGCAATGTGTGTGAAATAGAGTCCTAGATATAACATATATATAGAGGGGGCGATCCACGAGAAGAGAGTGGAGGTATCATCGGCTTGAGGTGTCCATAGAATCGAAGAGAGGGATGATGTGTGTGTGCGCGCGCGCGATCGATAAAGAGTGCCATCAAATTTGTGTGTGCCCACGTCAAAGATATAGAGTGGCTGGCCTACTGGAACGTGAGATGGGACATGTGCAGTTTGTCTCTGTGGCATGGATACCTACCTGCAGCGCTCGACTATCGGTGTGTGGTGGGGGAAGAGGGAGGCCCAATTAACTATAGAGGTATAATGGCTGGTATATGTGTGGAGGAGGAGAGAGGCCTACCTCATGTATTAAGGAGATCAATCTGCCTCATGTATTAAGGGAGATCGATCGGCATCCATGCATATGTGCAGGAGAGGAATAAGGTTGGGAGAGAGACAGAGCTAGAGTGTTGGAGGGGGTGGTAGTGGAGTTGCTTGTAACAAATGGTGGGATAGGCTTGCTAGACAAACGGAGGGCACGCCCGCAATATCAATAAGAGAGGAGATGGCTGCTTGTTGTCTGTGCACGTGCGTGTGAGAGACGGGTCAGGAGGCATGCACGAATGATGAGGGGGGACGATGTGGCTGTGGTAAGCAGACATAACTACATAGGAAGATCAATCGCCCTTTGTTAGAGAAAGGAGAGACATAACTTGTGAGGTACGTCGATCGACGGGGGGGGGGGGTAGTTAAAGTCGATCTAGCTATATGTTGGGAGATCGATCGGTATACATGCATGTGTGTGTTAGAAGCAAATGAGGCACGAGGAGAAGGATAGAGATAGAGGGATGCATGTAGGAGGTGGTACGAGAGGCATACTATATCGAGGGGGGAGGAGTGTGCGAGTACGAGAACGATGAAAAGAGTGGTGGGAGTGAGGCATGGACGGTGACAAGAGAAGAGGGGAAGCTTGTGTTTGTGCTAGGCACACCTGGCTAGAGAGGCATATCGATCGATGTGTGCCGTAAAGAAGGAGCTGGGGGGCCTACACACACCGTGGGTGAACGACCTAAAGTGAAAAGACGAATTTGCGCGATGGAGCTAGAGAATGCTGAGGGAGGGTGAGAGGGATGCGGGCGTGTGGATGCACAAGAGAAAGTTAGCGCTAGCTACAAAGATAAGAGGGTTGTGTGGGTGTAACAGACGAATAGAGATCATATATACTTCATTATAAAAAGCGAATTCGAATATTTGAAGAATTTATCATAGTGTTTCAAACCGACGCATGTGTGAATATATATAACGGTGATACACATGGTGTGGTTATGAACATGTTATACTACATTTAATATATTTTATCTCAACTCTTATAAAAACGGAGTTGTTGATGATGGTGTGCCTGCCATCCTGCATTATAGGCCGTCCGATTTATATCTGGCGTATAGCAAGGAAACTATGATGGTTGAAGTTGGCAACAATCATGATTGTAGATTCTTATTGAAATAGAGAAACGAATTCAAATTTAGTTCGAATTGCAGCGGTAGTATAGACATTTGGAATGCACTAAAATGTTGGTATGAGTAGGTTACATGCATTATACAGCAAGCGAAAAAATTTAATCGGACATAACATGGATTCATACTCCCTCCTTCCATCTATATAGGGCGTAATGAGATTTTTAAGACCGCCTTTGACTATTGACAAGATTAATAGTACATGACATGCACAATGTGAAAATTATATCATTGAAAGAACCTTTCACAGACGAATTTAACGGTGTGCTTTGTGTAAGTTGCATGTCATATATCATTGCTCTAATATTTGGTCAAAGTTAGCATCAAAAAACGCATTAGGCCCTATATAGATGGAAGGAGGGCGTAGCTTTGAATAGCATTTGTATAGTAAAACGGGGCAAGACTCTCTCTTTGTGTGGTGTGAATAGTTTTATTTTTTTCGTTTTCTTTTTGGTTGAGGGAAGTGCGAATTGATTTGGTACGTACAAGTACAATATTACTACACGTTAGGCTTGTCCCTAAAATTCAACCCGCGTCTTGTTATATCCCGAAAATTCAGATATCGTGCTCCCAAAACTGGCGCCTTCACAACCCGCGCCTTGCTATCCCGAAAATACAACGCGCGCGAAAACTCCATCCAGCTGCCAAATCCCGACACGCGAAATCCCCCTTCTAACCCTGAGCCGAAAGGGCCGCTAGTTCAAATCGGTGGGGGTACTTTTGTAACTGTGACGCCCCCGATTTGACCGTACACTAATCATGCACGCAAATGTGTACGACCAAGATCAGGGACTCACGGGAAGATGTCACAACACAACTCTAAAACATAAATAAGTCATACAAGCATCATAATACAAGCCAGGGGCCTCGAGGGCTCGAATACAAGTGCTCGATCATAGACGAGTCAGCGGAAGCAACAATATCTGAGTACAGACATAAGTTAAACAAGTTTTGCCTTAAGAAGGCTAGCACAAAAGTAGCAACGATCGAAGAGGCAAGGCCTCCTGCCTGGGACCTCCTAACTACTCCTGGTCGTCGTCAGCGGCCTGCACGTAGTAGTAGGCACCTCCAGTGCCGTAGGTGTCGTCGTCGACGGTGGCGTCTGGCTCCTGAACTCCGACATCTGATTGCGACAATCCGGTATAGAAAGGGGAAAAGAGGGAGAAAAGCAACCGTGAGTACTCATCCAAAGTACTCGCAAGCAAGGAGGTACACTACATATGCATGGGTATATGTGTAAAGAGGCATATCAGTGGACTGAACTGCAGAATGCCGGAATAAGAGGGGAATAGCTAGTCCTGTCGAAGACTACGCTTCTGGACATCTCCATCTTGCAGCATGTAGAAGAGAGTAGATTGAAGTCCTCCAAGTAGCATCGCATAGCATAATCCTACCCGGTAATCCCCTCCTCGTCGCCCTGTTAGAGAGCGATCACCGGGTTGTATCTGGCACTTGGAAGGGTGTATTTTATTCAGTATCCAGTTCTAGTTGTCATAAGCTCAAGGTACAACTCCGGGTCGTCCTTTTACCGAGGGACACGGCTATTCGAATAGATAAACTTCCCTGCAGGGGTGCACCACATAACCCAACACGCTCGATCCCAATTGGCCGGACACACTTTTCTGGGTCATGCCCGGCCTCGTAAGATCAACACGTCACAGCCCCACCTAGGCTCAACAGAGAGGTCAGCACGCCGGTCTAAACCTATGCGTGCAGGGGTCTGGGCCCATCGCCCTATGCACACCTGCACGTTGCGAACGCGGCCGCGAGCAGACCTAGCAACCCACACGATCACGGCGGTTACGTCAAAGCGGTCCAACACGGCGCGCGCCACTCAGTCGCTGACGTCAAAAGAGCTTCGGCTGATACCACGACGTCGGGATACCCATAACTACTCCCACGTAGATGGTTAGTGTGTATAGACCAAATGGCCAGACTCAGATCAAATACCAAGATCTCGTTAAGCGTGTTAAGTATCCGCGAACGCCGACCAGGGCCAGGCCCACCTCTTACCTAGGCGGTCTCAACCTGCCCTGTCGCTCCGCCACAAAGATCCACTTGCGGGTACTCCTACGAGCCGACCCGACTTTAGTCATCACATGTGTCATGTATATAGTATATAAGTATATACCCGCGATCACCGCCCAGGTGATCACGGCCCGATAGCGTAGCACAGCAGACGGACAAGAATGTAGGGCCACTGATGGAAATCTAGCATCCTATACTAAGCATGTAGGATTGCAGGTAAAGGTATCAACAGTAGTAGCAAGGATAGGCTATGCATCAGAATAGGATATCGAAAAGCAGTAACATGCTACACTACTCTAATGCAAGCAGTATAGAGGAGAGTAGGCGATATCTGGTGATCAAGGGGGGGCTTGCCTGATTGCTCTGTCAAGTAGGAGGGGTCGTCGACTCCGTAGTCAAACTGGGCAGCAGCAGTGTCGGTCTCGTAGTCTACCGGAGAGAAGAGGGGGAAGAAACAGTAAATACAATGCAAACATAAGCATGACGATGCGTGACATGACAGTGAGCGGTGCTAGGGGTGTCCTAACGCGACAGTAGGTGGTACCGGTGAAGGGGGGGAACATCCGGGAGGTATTCCCGATGTTTCACGTTTTCGGACAGACGGACCGGAGGGGGAAAGTTGCTAGTTCGATAGGTTAGGGAGGTGTGGTGGACGAACGGACCGCGTATTTGGATTCGTCTCGTCGTGCTGAGCAACTTTCATATAGAAAACATTTTCATCCGAGTTACGGTTTAAAAGATATGAATTTTCAAAGTTTATTTGAATTTCTGGAATTATTTAATTAACAGAAAAAGGGATATGACGTCAGCATGACGTATGAGTGACGTCAGCGGTCAACAGTCCGGGTTGACTGGTCAAACTGACAAGGGGGACCCACCTGTCATAGACAGTGGGTTAACAGAGGATTAAACTAATTAGTTTTTTAGTTAATTAACTACTGGGCCCACCTGTCAGTGAGAGATTAATTAAACTAATTATTTTTATTTATAAAACATTTTCTTTTTCTTTTCTTTTTTTTTTAATTTTTGCGGCGGGGCCCGCATGTCAATGACTGGGCCTGCCCAGTCAGCAGTTGACTGGGTCAACCCAGTCAACTGGGGCCCAGGGGGGCCACTGGCAGTGAGCCAGGGGTGGGGCCCGGCCGGCCACGTCGGCAGGGCACCGGAGAGGAGCTCCGGCGAGCTCCAACGCGGCGGCGATGCGCGGGTGAGCTCGGGTTTCGCCCACGGTGGCCCATTTGGAGCGCGGTTAGGTCCTATGACGAGCTGACGCTCGCGCGCATCGGGCGCGGCAAGCGGCAGGTGCCGAGGTGGTCGGAAATGGCACCGGCGATGAGCCGAGGCGGCGACCAGAGCACGGCACTGACGGGAAAGACGCAGGGGGCATGCGGGAAAGAGCTAGTGGGTGCTACGGCTTCCTACGGAGATGTTGAGCACGACGGCGTGCTCAAACGCCAGCTGCGTGAGCTGTGGCCGCAACGGCGAGGTGAGCGGCGGAGCAAGCTTTCGGCCGATGGCGGATCAGCTGCTAGAGCTCGCAATCGAGCGCGTTGAGTGAGGGGAAGGAGAGAGATGCTCACAGGGGGGGTCTGCAGAGGTGCTAAGCGGGCGCGGGGTGGTCCGGCGAGGCAGATCAATGAGGTGGGCGACGACGGCCGTGGTTGGGGAAGAAGGCCGGCGGCGACGTCTCGAGACACTCCGGCTCAACCTAGCGCTTGCATACGGTGCAGAAGAGGACGGCGGTGCTCCTCGACATCCTCCCGAGCGCCGGGGAGGCTTGTGGCCACGAGCACGGTGACGGCACGGCGATGGCGTTCGGACGACAGAGGAGGGAAGAGAGCGAGCGAGGAGGAGGGGAATGGATGGGGACGCCAGGGGGATTGGAGAGGGGATCGAGGGGTCGAGGCGTGGCAGCCTTATCCTCTCGCGGGGTTCATCGCCGGCGAGGGGGGTCCGGCGGCGACCAGCCTCCTGTAGCGACGGGGTCGGGGGAACAGAGACCCGACCGGGGAGGGGGAGTGGGCCGGCTAGGGTGGGTCGACGGCCAGCTGGGCCGAGGCCCAGCGGGGAGGGGGGGTCTTTTCCCCTTTTCCTTTTTTTTTTCTTTCTGGGATCTGTTTTCTGTTTTCTTTTTATTTGTTTATTTTCTTTTCTGTTTTATTTCTTTTAAAAGTATTTAGGTATTTTATAAAAATGTGTTTCCTCCACCATAATTACCAGTGTATTATTTAGCACCCACTGAACATTTTTGTTTGAATTTTTGAAAACTTTTATTTTCCACTTTTAAATTTAATTGAAGTTTGAACTAGGAGTTTGACAAGGGTGTGGTTCAAATGTGATCTAGCCCTGTTTAGCAATATGATTAGCTTAATCACAGGGGGTTACTGTAGCATGATTCTCAGGGTGTTACAAATCTCCTCCACTACAAGAAATCTCGTCCCGAGATTTAGGAGGTAGAAGGAAACAGTGCGGGGTATTCTTCGCGCAGACGATCCTCTCGTTCCCAAGTGGCCTCATCTTCAGAATGGTGCGACCACTGGACTTTGAGAAACTTGATCGCCTTCTGACGTGTGCGGCGTTCAGCTTGGTCGAGAATGCGGACCGGATGCTCCTTATAGGAGAGGTCTTGCTGCAATTCGAGCACTTCGTGATCCACAGCTCGGATTGGATCCTTGAAGCAACGGCGGAGCTGTGACACATGGAACACATCGTGAACCTGAGAAAGGTTCGGCGGTAGTTCCAGTTGGTATGCCACTTTTCCACGCCTTTCGAGAATAGTGAATGGGCCAATATAGCGAGGAGCTAGTTTGCCCTTGATCCCGAAGCGGTGAGCACCCTTCATAGGTGTGACTCGAAGATAAGCCTTTTCGCCAGGTTGATAGACCATGTCTTTATGATGACGGTCATACTGACTCTTCTGACGTGACTGAGCAGTCTTGAGATTCTCGCGAATAATGCGGACTTGTTCTTCGGCATCTTGGATAATATCCGGACCGAAGAGTGGACGTTCCCCAGTTTCTGACCAGTTCAGAGGGGTTCGGCACTTTCGTCCATATAACACTTCGAAGGGGGCCATCTTCAGACTAGCTTGATAGCTATTATTATAAGAGAACTCAGCATACGGGAGAGATTCCTCCCATTTCTTGCCGAAGGAGATAACGCAAGCTCGAAGCATGTCTTCGAGAACTTGATTGACGCGTTCAACTTGTCCTTGCGATTGAGGATGAAACGCAGTACTAAATGACAGATGAGTGCCCATAGCTTCTTGGAAACTTGCCCAGAATCTTGAAGTGAATAAGCTGCCATGGTCTGAACTGATAACCAATGGAATACCGTGGAGTGAAACAATCCTGGACATATAGAGCGTTGCCAACTGGCTAGCAGTGATCGTTTCTTTGACTGCCAGGAAATGTGCAACTTTGGAAAGCCGGTCAATGACGACAAGAATAGCATCATTACCTTTCTGCGATTTGGGAAATCCAGTGACGAAGTCCATCTCAACATGGTCCCATTTCCATTCAGGAATAGAGATAGGTTGCAGAGTTCCAGCAGGCCTTTGATGTTCTGCTTTGATACGACGGCAAACGTCACACTCAGCAACATAACGAGCAATGTCTTGCTTCATATTAGTCCACCAGAATCTTTGACGGATGTCTTGGTACATCTTTGTACTACCCGGATGGATACTTAGAGGCGTATCATGAGCTTCTTTCATAACTTCCTGTGTCATATCCAGGTTTTTCTCTGTACATGGCACCACTAGGCGGCCCTTGAAGTATAGGGTGCCATCTTCAGAAATGGTGAAGAATGAGGGCTTTCCTCCTGCGAGGTAGCGCTTAATCTTGTAGGCTTCAGAGTCATACTTCTGTAGCCTTTTGATGCTGTCCTCGAGATCTGGTTTAGCAACTAGGGTATTGAGGGAACCCTGGGTAACAACGTGGAGGTTCACCTTGCCAAATTGTTTAGGAGGGGGAGCGAGTGCACCCGGAGGAACAATATGGAGGTTCAGCTTCCTGAATTCTTCAACAAGCGAGGGCTGAACTTTATGAACCTGGAGGTGGTTGCAGTAAGACTTGCGGCTCAAGGCATCAGCCATTACATTAGCCTTGCCTGGCGTATAGGAAATACCCAAGTCAAAGTCTGCAACAAGCTCCATCCATCTCTGCTGACGGAGGTTCAGATCTGGTTGAGTAAACAGATACTTCAGACTTTGGTGGTCGGTGAAGATCTCGCAACGATTACCGAGAAGGTAATGTCGCCACTGCTTCAGCGCATGAATGACAGCAGCAAGTTCGAGGTCGTGAACTGGGTAGTTCTCTTCGTGAGGGCGCAATTGTCGAGAGGCATAAGCAATCACTTTGCGGTCTTGCATTAGGACACAGCCTAACCCTTGACGGGAAGCGTCGCAGTAAATGACGAAGTCCTTCTTAGTATCAGGTGGAGCTAGAACTGGGGCAGAAGTCAACTTGTCTTTGAGTGCCTGGAAACTTTCCTGACATTTGTCTGTCCATTGGAACTTGACACCCTTATGCAACAGGTTAGTCAGAGGCCTGGCGATCTTAGAGAAGTTCTCGACGAATCGACGGCAATAGCTGGCGAGACCGAGAAAACTTCTGACTTGCTTAACGTTCTTGGGAGGAGTCCAATCAAGAATAGCCTGAACTCGCTCGGGGTTGACGGCAATACCATCCTTAGAGATGACATGCCCCAGATAGGTTACTTCCGGTAGCCAGAATTCACATTTAGAGAACTTGGCATATAGTTGATGTTCTCGTAGTTTTTCCAGCACAAGTCGAAGATGTTCAGCATGTTCTTCTTCGTTCTTGGAAAATATCAGGATATCATCCAGATAAACCACGACGAACTTGTCGAGGTAATCCATGAATATGTAGTTCATCAGACGAGAGAAGGTGGCTGGAGCATTGGTTAAACCGAAAGACATGACGGTGTACTCGTATGAACCATAGCGAGTCACGAAGGCGGTCTTTGGGATATCCTCTTCGCGAACACGGATCTGGTGGTAGCCCAACCTCAAGTCGAGCTTAGAGAACACTGACGAACCCGCCAGTTGATCATACAGATCATTGATCCGAGGAAGAGGGTATTTATTCTGAATGGTAGCTTGGTTTATAGGACGGTAGTCTTGAACTAACCGGTTCGTCCCATCCTTCTTCTTGACAAAGAGAGAAGGTGCTCCCCAAGGAGAGCAACTTGGGCGAATGAATCCTTTGCGAAGAGACTTGTCGATTTCCTCCTTAAGCTCAAGGAGTTCATGCGGCGGCATTTTGTAAGGTCGCTTGGCTATAGGAGTGGTGCCTGGTTTCAAGTCGATGATGAATTCGACAGCTCTAGCAGGGGGAATCCCTGGAAGTTCTTCAGGGAAGACGTCGAGGAATTCACGCACGACGGGAATGTTTTCAATGCCCTCGAGTGGTGCAGCGTTCAATGCATTCAATGCATAGAGCCTTGCCTCGGCATTTTGCACCAGATGGGCTTGGTAAGTAACTATCTCATCTGAAGGGTGTAGCAGATGGACGGTCTTAGTGGTGCAAACGATTGAAGCAGTATGCGCTTTTAACCAATCCATTCCCAGAATGAGATCAATGCTACAGGACTTCAGTACGATGGGAGAGACAAGAAATTCCAGTCCTTCAATTTCAACAGTAACATCGCGACTAACCATAGAGGTTTGACATTGGCCCGCAGGGGTGTGTACACTAGCGGAGTGTTTATCTCTTCGTAATGAATGCCATGCAGGAATGCAAATTCTGCTGATATGAATGAATGGGATGCTCCTGTATCAAATAAAACGGATGCTGGTACTGAATTTACGAGGAGTGTACCCATCACAGTAGCAGGCTGGTCTTGAGCTTCGCTGAGATCAACGTGGTTGGCATGAGCGCGACCATGAGACTTAGCATTGTTGTTGCGGGGCTGGTTGTTACCACGGCCAGCTGCTGGAAGGGCCAGTTGATTCTGGTTCTGATAGCAGTTCCTGGCAAAGTGACCCGGTTGACCACACTTGAAGCACAGACCATTATCGGGAGTGGGAACAGGAGCCCCAGGTGGGGGAGCTGGTAGCTTTGACTGCCTAGATGGTGGAGGAGGCAGACGCGGTGCAGCATAAGATTTCCTGGGAGCAGGTGCATTTGGACGATACATGCTGTTCGGGATCCATATCTTACGCTTCTGTGAGGGCGAGCCCGAAGATGAGCCCGTGTCACGGTTGCGCCTCTGAGAGCTCTGGTATTCCTGCAGACCGGTCTCGACATTGATGGCCTTATTCACCAAGGTGGCGAAATCGGCGAAGTCATGCACTAGAAGTGCGAGCTTGATGTCAGCTTGAAGGCCATCACGGAACTTCTCCTGTCTGCGTGCATCAGTTGTAATGTCTTCTTCAGCATAGCGGGACAAGTCCAGAAACTCCCACTGATAAGCTTCGACAGTTTTGTTGCCTTGGGTGAGGTTGCGGAACTCACGCTTCTTCCGGTCCATGACTCCTTGAGGAATGAAGCGGGCACGGAAAGCTGCTTGGAAGTCTGGCCATGTGATGATTGTTCCAGCTGGCAGAGTACGCCTGTGGCTGTCCCACCATTGAGCTGCGGGTCCCTTCAAGAAGAAGGAAGCAAAGGTGACATAGCTGGCAGGGGCTACATCAGCAGACTCCATCTCATAGGTGATGTCACGGAGCCAGTCATCAGCATCCAGAGGCTGAGTTGAGCTGCGGTAGATGGTTGGGTTGAGGCGTATGAAATCTTGAAGAGTCACTTGGGCTGGCTGCTGGTTCATATTGGGGCGAGGAAACTGAGCCATCATATTTTCCATGAATTGGCGGTTCAGTTCGAACTGTTGGATCATACCAGCCATGTACTCAGGTGGTGGTGGGGCATCGCCACCACGACCACGACCACCTGGTCTAACCATCCTGCTAATATATAACAGGGGTAGTTCAGCATTGAGAAAATTGGCAATGACAAGAATCATTCATGATGAAACATGCATAATGAAAGGAGCACGATAGCTACTACATAGTAGTCGGCATAGCTTACAAAAGGGGTCATGCATAGAGTTCAGTACACAGAGTTCAGTACATAGACTAAAACATCATAGGCGGCACACAGGCTCGCGGCGAATGCCTTTAACACTACAAACAAGCCTACATCAGTCCCAAGAGGTACTGTGGAGGTAATCGTAGCCCGACAGCTGGTAGTGAGGCAACGGATAGTCCTCCACGTCAGCAGACTGGGGGCCGCGGATACTCAAGTGTAGAGCCCGGTGCTCAGGTGGCAGAAAAGGTCCAAGTGCGGGAGAGTAGCCTCCCACCTCTGGCCAACCAACACCGTGGGGCATCACGGTCCTGGCTGGGTAGATCGCAGAACGCGGTACCTGTCCAGACCGGACAAAGGGGTGCAGCAGCGTCAGAGCACGGTAAAGGTGCTGACGGATGGTGTACATCTCGTGGCGAAGAGCTCGGTTAGCTCGATCCAGCCCATCAGCATGCAGAACCAGGTGCTGATGGTAGAAGGGCTCTCGGGTGACAGTGGAGTAGGCAGCAGTATAGTATCCCTCCGCACCAACATCAGATGCGATAGCAATGTGCCTGAAAGGGGAGGTGTCCAACTCCTGATACTCTCCACGAAGACGTGTCAGAGCAGCATAGGCTGCATCGTGGACAGCCATATCGATGGTCACACCAACACCATGTGCGGTGTGCAGCACTGTAGTGGAGTCGTACTCCCGAGAGTAGAGGTGGACGATGGCACGGTACTGCTCCTGGTTAAAGTCCTGGTACTCCTCGTAGACGGTGTACTCAGGGTGCCAGCGATAACCCAGATAGGTCATCATCTCAGCTAGCACCGCAGGTGATCCCGAGGCACCAATGGCCATCGTGTGGCGAACAGCCTGCCTCGTGGGTTCCATCTGAAAGCAAAGACGTTTCAAAGGAGTCAAATGACAGTGTGTGAATTGATCAAAATACTATTCTGAGAATCAACTATGGCTTATCCAACTTTGGGGTGAATGTGGTCACGGGATCCTAGTGTTAGAGTTAGTAAAGTCGTTTAACCCGAGTAGAAGAGAGTTCAGAGTCCCAGAGTAAAGGTCGAGGAGTAAAAGATCCTAGTACCACCCAATGGCGACGTGGGCCCGTAAGCCGCACAGCCATGTTAGTAAAAGTTTTGCAATGTCTAGACTCGACTTCGGCCAAGGAGTGTGGAAGGGGGGTTCCTACAGGCAGTCGGCTCTGATACCAACTTGTGACGCCCCCGATTTGACCGTACACTAATCATGCACGCAAATGTGTACGACCAAGATCAGGGACTCACGGGAAGATGTCACAACACAACTCTAAAACATAAATAAGTCATACAAGCATCATAATACAAGCCAGGGGCCTTGAGGGCTCGAATACAAGTGCTCGATCATAGACGAGTCAGCGGAAGCAACAATATCTGAGTACAGACATAAGTTAAACAAGTTTTGCCTTAAGAAGGCTAGCACAAAAGTAGCAACGATCGAAGAGGCAAGGCCTCCTGCCTGGGACCTCCTAACTACTCCTGGTCGTCGTCAGCGGCCTGCACGTAGTAGTAGGCACCTCCAGTGCCGTAGGTGTCGTCGTCGACGGTGGCGTCTGGCTCCTGAACTCCGACATCTGATTGCGACAATCCGGTATAGAAAGGGGAAAAGAGGGAGAAAAGCAACCGTGAGTACTCATCCAAAGTACTCGCAAGCAAGGAGCTACACTACATATGCATGGGTATATGTGTAAAGAGGCATATCAGTGGACTGAACTGCAGAATGCCGGAATAAGAGGGGAATAGCTAGTCCTGTCGAAGACTACGCTTCTGGACATCTCCATCTTGCAGCATGTAGAAGAGAGTAGATTGAAGTCCTCCAAGTAGCATCGCATAGCATAATCCTACCCGGTAATCCCCTCCTCGTCGCCCTGTTAGAGAGCGATCACCGGGTTGTCTCTGGCACTTGGAAGGGTGTATTTTATTCAGTATCCAGTTCTAGTTGTCATAAGCTCAAGGTACAACTCCGGGTCGTCCTTTTACCGAGGGACACGGCTATTCGAATAGATAAACTTCCCTGCAGGGGTGCACCACATAACCCAACACGCTCGATCCCAATTGGCCGGACACACTTTTCTGGGTCATGCCCGGCCTCGTAAGATCAACACGTCACAGCCCCACCTAGGCTCAACAGAGAGGTCAGCACGCCGGTCTAAACCTATGCGCGCAGGGGTCTGGGCCCATCGCCCTATGCACACCTGCACGTTGCGAACGCGGCCGCGAGCAGACCTAGCAACCCACACGATCACGGCGGTTACGTCAAAGCGGTCCAACACGGCGCGCGCCACTCAGTCGCTGACGTCAAAAGAGCTTCGGCTGATACCACGACGTCGGGATACCCATAACTACTCCCACGTAGATGGTTAGTGCGTATAGACCAAATGGCCAGACTCAGATCAAATACCAAGATCTCGTTAAGCGTGTTAAGTATCCGCGAACGCCGACCAGGGCCAGGCCCACCTCTTACCTAGGCGGTCTCAACCTGCCCTGTCGCTCCGCCACAAAGATCCACTTGCGGGTACTCCTACGAGCCGACCCGACTTTAGTCATCACATGTGTCATGTATATAGTATATAAGTATATACCCGCGATCACCGCCCAGGTGATCACGGCCCGATAGCGTAGCACAGTAGACGGACAAGAATGTAGGGCCACTGATGGAAATCTAGCATCCTATACTAAGCATGTAGGATTGCAGGTAAAGGTATCAACAGTAGTAGCAAGGATAGGCTATGCATCAGAATAGGATATCGAAAAGCAGTAACATGCTACACTACTCTAATGCAAGAAGTATAGAGGAGAGTAGGCGATATCTGGTGATCAAGGGGGGGCTTGCCTGATTGCTCTGTCAAGTAGGAGGGGTCGTCGACTCCGTAGTCAAACTGGGCAGCAGCAGTGTCGGTCTCGTAGTCTACCGGAGAGAAGAAGGGGAAGAAACAGTAAATACAATGCAAACATAAGCATGACGATGCGTGACACGACAGTGAGCGGTGCTAGGGGTGTCCTAACGCGACAGTAGGTGGTATCGGTGAAGGGGGGGAACATCCGGGAGGTATTCCCGATGTTTCACGTTTTCGGACAGACGGACCGGAGGGGGAAAGTTGCTAGTTTGATAGGTTAGGGAGGTGTGGTGGCCGAACGGACCGCGTATTTGGATTCGTCTCGTCGTGCTGAGCAACTTTCATATAGAAAACATTTTCATCCGAGTTACGGTTTAAAAGATATGAATTTTCAAAGTTTATTTGAATTTCTGGAATTATTTAATTAACAGAAAAAGGGATATGACGTCAGCATGACGTATGAGTGACGTCAGCGGTCAACAGTCCGGGTTGACTGGTCAAACTGACAAGGGGGACCCACCTGTCATAGACAGTGGGTTAACAGAGGATTAAACTAATTAGTTTTTAAGTTAATTAACTACTGGGCCCACCTGTCAGTGAGAGATTAATTAAACTAATTATTTTTATTTATAAAACATTTTCTTTTTTTTCTTTTTTTAATTTTTGCGGCGGGGCCCGCATGTCAGTGACTGGGCCTGCCCAGTCAGCAGTTGACTGGGTCAACCCAGTCAACTGGGGCCCAGGGGGGCCACTGGCAGTGAGCCAGGGGTGGGGCCCGGCCGGCCACGTCGGCAGGGCACCGGAGAGGAGCTCCGGCGAGCTCCAACGCGGCGGCGATGCGCGGGTGAGCTCGGGTTTCGCCCACGGTGGCCCATTTGGAGCGCGGTTAGGTCCTATGACGAGCTGACGCTCGCGCGCATCGGGCGCGGCAAGCGGCAGGTGCCGAGGTGGTCGGAAATGGCACCGGCGATGAGCCGAGGCGGCGACCAAAGCACGGCACTGACGGGAAAGACGCAGGGGGCATGCGGGAAAGAGCTAGTGGGTGCTACGGCTTCCTACGGAGATGTTGAGCACGATGGCGTGCTCAAACGCCAGCTGCGTGAGCTGTGGCCGCAACGGCGAGGTGAGCGGCGGAGCAAGCTTTCGGCCGATGGCGGATCAGCTGCTAGAGCTCGCAATCGAGCGCGTTGAGTGAGGGGAAGGAGAGAGATGCTCACAGGGGGGGTCTGCAGAGGTGCTAAGCGGGCGCGGGGTGGTCCGGCGAGGCAGATCAATGAGGTGGGCGACGACGGCCGTGGTTGGGGAAGAAGGCCGGCGGCGACGTCTCGAGACACTCCGGCTCAACCTAGCGCTTGCATACGGTGCAGAAGAGGACGGCGGTGCTCCTCGACATCCTCCCGAGCGCCGGGGAGGCTTGTGGCCACGAGCACGGTGACGGCACGGCGATGGCGTTCGGACGACAGAGGAGGGAAGAGAGCGAGCGAGGAGGAGGGGAATGGATGGGGACGCCAGGGGGATTGGAGAGGGGATCGAGGGGTCGAGGCGTGGCAGCCTTATCCTCTCGCGGGGTTCATCGCCGGCGAGGGGGGTCCAGCGGCGACCAGCCTCCTGTAGCGACGGGGTCGGGGGAACAGAGACCCGACCGGGGAGGGGGAGTGGGCCGGCTAGGGTGGGTCGACGGCCAGCTGGGCCGAGGCCCAGCGGGGAGGGGGGGTCTTTTCCCCTTTTCCTTTTTTTTTCTTTCTGGGATCTGTTTTCTGTTTTCTTTTTATTTGTTTATTTTCTTTTCTGTTTTATTTCTTTTAAAAGTATTTAGGTATTTTATAAAAATGTGTTTCCTCCACCATAATTACCAGTGTATTATTTAGCACCCACTGAACATTTTTATTTGAATTTTTGAAAACTTTTATTTTCCACTTTTAAATTTAATTGAAGTTTGAACTAGGAGTTTGACAAGGGTGTGGTTCAAATGTGATCTAGCCCTGTTTAGCAATATGATTAGCTTAATCACAGGGGGTTACTGTAGCATGATTCTCAGGGTGTTACAGTAACACACCCTACATTTTGGACAAGCGCATCCCTAAGTCATGCCTCACCCCCTCCCATCGCCCCCTTTTCGCCATTCGAAATCCCAGACCGCCATAACCTCTCCGCTCCAGGCGCAAAACCCCACCCTGCTCCGTCCGCCACATCACCGCTGCCCAGCCGGAGCCTCTTCCCCGACGACAGAGTCAACAGTTTTTACCTCATCTGTTGTAGTCAGGTGGTTTTTGGTGATGTTAATTTTACATCCATTTTACATCATCTATTGGAGATGCTATTAGAATCCCACTTGAGATTGACGATGCCTGTCTTGTGCTGCTTCAGCCTTGATGTCTTACGGCTCACCGGAGCTGCTCCAATGACAGAACGATCCATCACAACAGAACAGTGCCCTGGACGCCATCTACAGATTCCTCAGATCTTCCTCCACACCTCCGACAGCCACCTCTGCCTCAACTGCTTCAGCGACCAACCCAATGATGTTGAGGTCGACACGGCTACGGCAAAGAGGTTGTACACTTGTTGCATCACTTATTACTATACATTCACGTCGATCCATTAGGGCTATATTGGTTCAACGGAAAAACGTCGATCCACTGGTTGTTACCATCACTCTAAATTTCTGCATGCTCTCCTTACATAATCTCACCATATATTTTTCGTATGCATGTTAGATATTGTACACAGTCATCCTGAACATGTATAGAAAAAGAGAAGAGTTTTGCGCGGCAATACAATGTCATGTAGACATCGCTCCATGGTGGGTTCAATGGCAAACCCTCCCCACCCCTCTCCAGATTGTAATCCAGAGGAAGATATCTGTTCTGAGGCGGATTCAGACGCCGCTGACCACTCCTATTTACCCCCCAAGGTGTTTGCTCTACCTTGGCATGATGATGTTAGTCATATCATGCATATGTTGCCTTGCAGTGCCTACTTTTGACATCATATATGTCATCTGCTTAGTTTAGACATGTTCTGTAATGCCACCTGTTTAGTTTCTATATCATATATCGGAATTATGCAGTCTCATGTCTTTTAGCCAGCCATAATATATGTGAAATGTGCAATGCCATCCTGTTTAACCAGGCATCATATATTTGAATGATATCTTGCCCATCCTTTTCTTCATTACATTTCCATTTGTCGACAATGTTTGTACATTAAACTACTCTTCCTATGAATCAGCCATTTGGGTGGGAGATGGGAAATCTGGAGTGAAAACAAGGCCTTCAGAGCAGAGAGTGCTACCTGTCGAACCAGATCTCTTGTTGGGTCCCGATAGCTCCTCAGAGATGGATTCAGAGACAGATGACCAGTCCTATTCCCCCACTGAGGTGTATG
The DNA here is from genome assembly GCF_002575655.3 of Aegilops tauschii subsp. strangulata. NCBI lineage: Eukaryota > Viridiplantae > Streptophyta > Magnoliopsida > Poales > Poaceae > Aegilops > Aegilops tauschii. The sequence goes on along the minus strand of NC_053040.3, from coordinate 398,194,294 downwards.
CTCTAACTTGGCACGGTTATACTGCTCATATCATGCATACGGTGTCTTGCATTGCATAGTTTAGACATCATATACACAATATTCAACACCATGTTCTTAGTTAAGACATCATATCGAATGCCCTCTGTTTAGCATATAAATCACATATGTGAATTAAATGATGCGATCCTGATTACTTAGATAACATGTAGGTGAATTATGTCATGCGATCCTGTTTAGTTATCCATCATATCTTTGAATTATGTTATGCTATGCTATGCAGTTTAGATAGACATCATGTATGTGAAATTATGTCATGCTATCCGTTTTAGTTAAACAATATACATGTCAACTATTTATGCCCTCTTTTTTCCACACTATCTATTGCATCTGTCTCTCATACAATGTCTGTACATTCAACTATGTTTCCTGTTTATCAGCCATTTGAATTGGAGCGGGTGATGCCAATATCTAGCGGACTAAAAACACGGTCTTCAAATAAAACAGTGCTACCTCTTGGTGGAGATAGCACCCCGGTTGTACATGCACAAGAACCAGCCCTACCACACATAATCCAAACTCTCGCAGATTGTACCCCTACTGCGGTGGACAGAGAACCAGCTTCACCCAATCTAACCCAACCCCAGCCGATAGTAACCCAGTTCCTGTTGACACAGCACCATCTCCACCACAGAGCTCCCAAACAAGAGCAGTTAGTAAGGCAGCTCCAGTGCCCAAAGGGCCAGTACTATCATGGCGAACCCCAACTCCACCAGTTAGTACGCCTATTCCTGTGGAGGAAGCACAACCAGCTAGTCGTAGTTTAGCATCTATCGCATTTGATGTTGTTAAATCGTATGTGCGTATCTTCCCATCTTGGAAATATTATACTGAAGATGAAGGAAAATGCCAGTTGCAGGTGTTTGTCCAGGAGTTATGTGTAAGTAATGTTATTCATGGCAATTACTTTGCTTCGTCCCATACATCCTACCTCCATGATGGTTATAATACAGCAAATTTTCCCATTTTTCTCTATAGAGAAGGACCGATTTGGAAACTCGGGATGAGGTAACCTGTGCTAATACCTCTGCTATCTTCAAGAATGCTTGGTGGTAGTATTGGAATTACCTGAAGAAAACGTACTTCACCGGCAAAGAAACTCATCAAATTCCCTTACGTTCTCCTGAGACACATTTACTGGACGATGACTGGGAACGCCTTGTTCTGTACTGGTCCCGAACCAAGAATGTGGTAAGGTCTATGAGCTCATTTTCTATTTTGAAGTATTATATTCTTGCGTCTTACTTTACTCTGTTCATGTAGAACAAGTGCCTAAACCTGAAGAACAATTGTTCTAATTTAAGATTCCATTGCTATCATAGTTCAAAAAAGCGCTAGGCGTTAATTGTGCGTTTTGCCACCGCCTTGCGCTTTACTAACCAAAGCGCATGCTTATGCGCAGTTATGCACAGATTATGCGTAGTTATGCGCAATGCGTTTTGCCAACGCCTAGAGCCTAGGCGCGCTTAAGCGCTCGCTTAGGCGCGCCTTTTTTAACTATGATTGCTTTGCTCTTGTATCACTGTATTTACTCATACAAACTTATTTTTAAATTGAAGGATCCAATCGAAACTCCAATGGCACAGTAGGTATGTTCACGCATGTTTCTTTAACAGGTTTGCTCTTATCAATAGCTCTGTTGATTTCAATTTCAATTGTGTATACAGTTGACTTTCATATCGTGCACATTACTAGCATCACAACAGAGCCAATCATGTTGTTGTACATGTAGACCCGTGATACCCATCTGAAATCTTGTTGTGCCGTGTAGTTTCCCACGCTTTGTATTCTTTCACTGCTGCTTTGTCTTGAACTGATATGATTTGAACCGTGTCTCTATTTTGATTTGGCAAGACAATGCAGTGACCATAGGACATAGATATATGTTTGTTTGATGCTTTTATTATGTACTAGTACTTGGCAATAGAAGACTTGGTAGTTTAATCCTGTCCACCTTACTAATGAACTGGTTCACCGAAATGAGTTTCATATACTAGTACATGCTAAACTTGTTATGTGCCTGCTTGTTTCTTCTTTTAGAATGCTAACAGAATATTGGGGAAGAGTGCCTTATTAAGCAATGGTAAAGGAAGTAATGCAGATAAGGTTCAGGATAGTGACACATCCTTGTTGGTCTCCAACAAAGCTGATAAAACAGCTAAGGAAGACTATCTTGAAGACAGCGAGACAACCCCAAAGTCCTGTCTTGGTTTAGTGTTTGAGTTACTGGCCACTACCGCTTGCACAAGCTATTCAAACTCACTGTCTGAATCAGTTCGGTTTATTGAGTCTCAACTACAAGCTGAAAGACATCGATCAGCTGTGCTGTGACAAGAAGCGGAAGGACTGCGGAAGTCCCTGGAGCATTCAGATGCATACTTTCTGGTGCAACAGCAAGCGTTGGAGGATTTTAGCGCCAAACAGGACAAAGCTAATCAGCTTGCTAAGCTTATTGCCAGCATGGTGGATACCCAGGATAACGTTTCTTGAGCTCTTCTGAAGTTGTTTCGGTTATGCTCTTGTTTTGCTGCCGCATTTATTTCCACCAGTGGCCAATTTTGACGGCCAGTGTATGTAATGTGCTGCTTTGTTCCCTATATTTGCACTGGTGGCGAACTTTGATGCCCAGTGGATGTAATATGTGTAATAGCGGTAATAGGCTAGCGTTAATTGCTTGCTTATTTATTTCCTTATTGTCTTGTTTAGTTGTTTGCTTGTAGTCACTGCAGTTCTTTTTCTGTTTTTTTTCTAGTGGCCACAATAGCCTATTTTTGGTAACTAGGCCAAAATAATCATGGCAACACACGGACTGTTGTAACCATGGGCCTCCTGCAGGCCGTATGATCGATGGGCCTTCGTCCGGCCGTAGGATCCATCGGCCTTCTATACGGGCCTTAGGGACCATGGGCCTTCTACGGGCCGTAGGGTCCATGGGCCTTCTACGGGCCGTACAATCCATGGGCCTTCTATGGGCCGTACTATCCATGGGCCTCATATGGGCCGTAGGATCCATGGGCCTTCTACGGGGCGTATCATCATTTCGCCAATCATGGGCCGTACTATTCGTGGACCATAACGGGCCGTTAATAGGCCGTATTTGATAACTCTATGAAAACAGCCTAACGGGTTTTTTTGACATGAAAACGGCCCAACGTATTAACGGTCCGCAAACGGGTCGACTGTAACGACGGGCTGAATTTGGCCCACAAGCAGAAAATGGCAGTAACGGGCCGCATGTAACCGAATGCTCCAAATGTGCCCAAGAATCAATGGGCCCTGAGAAGGCCGAAAGATAACTTGGGCTAGAAACGGCCCAATGGAATAACGGGCCGTTAATGGGTATAAAGTGATACACTGTTCATTACGGGCCAGTTTCACCACGGGCCGTTAATGGGCCAAGAGTTACAAAGGTCCTCATATGGGCCGAAAGAAGTCATGGGCCACACATGGGCCGGAAGTTAAAACGGGCTGAATCATATTGGACGGCCCAGATGACACTACTGGGCCTAATTCGGATAGGGCGTAACGGGCCCTGGGTTAGCGGGCTGTAAATGGGCTATATGCGAACAGGCCGTTAACAGGCTTTCCGTGGGCCGGCCCGCCACCTTTTGACCAAGTCAAACTGGCCGGCCTTTTCACAGGAATGGGCCTCTATTGGGTCGTGCCACGTGTCACCGTATCATAGGCGCCTTCGGTCCAATGAGCGGATGACATCTGTCCCAACGGTGAGCCGACACGTGTTTCCTCCAGCCAATGATGATTTTACACGTGGAAAATCCCCATTGGTCGGGGCTGTTAACGGGTTATCGGATCCAAAACCCGACCCGATAGCTTAACGGCGTTCCGTTACGGTGGATGCCACGTGTCGGTCACCCTTGACGAAAGCACTTCTGTGACGCGCGATTTATCGTCATGGAACTGGACACTTCCGTGATGATAATTTTGGTAATGTCATGGAACACTTCTACGACACCACAGGTATGACTATCTTGATTCTGTCATAAAATCGTCATGGATGTACATGCATGACAAAAAACGCGACCTACTGTGACAAACACGTATCACGGAAGTGTATTTTTTTGTAGTGACTGATACGTCTCCAACGTATCTATAATTTTTGATTGCTCCATGCTATTATATATTCTGTTTTGGATGTTTAATGGGCTTATTTTTACACTTTTATATTATTTTTGGGACTAACCTATTAACCCAAGGCCTAGTGCAAATTGCTATTTTTTTCCTATTTCAGTGTTTCGCAGAGAAGGAATGTCAAACGGAGTCCAAACGGAATGAAACCTTCGGGAGAGTTATTTTTGGAACGGAAGCAACCCAGGAGACTTGGAGTAGACGTCAGGGAAGCTTCAAGGAAGCCACGAGGCAGGGAGGCGCGCCCCCACCCTCGTGGGCCCCTCGTGGCTCCCTTGACCGACTTCTTTCGCCTATATATATCCATATACCAATAGATCGGGAATTCCGCCGCTGCAAGCCTCTGTAGCCACCGAAAACCAATCTAGACCCGTTCCAGCACCCTGCCGGAGGGGGGATCCCTCACCGGTGTCCATCTTAATCATCCTGGCGCTCTCCATGACGAGGAGGGAGTAGTTCACCCTCGGGGCTGAGGGTATGTACCAGTAGCTATGTGTTTGATCTCTCTCTCTCGTGTTCTTGATTTGGCATGATCTTGATGTATCGCGAGCTTTGCTATTATAGTTGGATCTTATGATGTTTCTCCCCCTCTACTCTCTTGTAATGGATTGAGTTTTCCCTTTGAAGTTATCTTATCGGATTGAGTCTTTAAGGATTTGAGAACACTTGATGTATGTCTTGCATGTGCTTATTTGTGGTGACAATTGGATATTCACGTGATCTACTTGATGTATGTTTTGGTGATCAACTTGCGGGTTCCGTGACCTCGTGAACTTATGCATAGGGGTTGGCACACTTTTTCGTCTTGACTCTCTGGTAGAAACTTTGGGGCACTCTTTGAAGTTCTTTGTGTTGGTTGAATAGATGAATCAGAGATTGTGTGATGCATATCGTATAATCATACCCACGGATACTTGAGGTGACATTGGAGTATCTAGGTGACATTAGGGTTTTGGTTGATTTATGTCTTAAGGTGTTATTCTAGTACGAACTCTATGATAGATCGAACGGAAAGGATAGCTTCGTGTTATTTCACTACGGACTCTTAATAGATCGATCAGAAAGGATAACTTTGAGGTGGTTTCGTACCCTACCATAATCTCTTCGTTTGTTCTCCGCTATTGGTGACTTTGGAGTGACTCTTTGTTGCATGTTGAGGGATAGTTATATGATCCAATTATGTTATTATTGTTGAGAGAACTTGCACTAGTGAAAGTATGGACCCTAGGCCTTGTTTCAACGCATTGCAATACCGTTTCTGCTCACTTTTATCACTTGCTACCTTGCTGTTTTTATATTTTCAGATTACAAAAACCTATATCTACCATCCATATTGCACTTGTATCACCATCTCTTCGCCGAACTAGTGCACCTATACAATTTACCATTGTATTGGGTGTGTTGGGGACATAAGAGACTCTTTATTATTTGGTTGCAGGGTTGTTTGAGAGAGACCATCTTCATCCTACGCCTCCCACGGATTGATAAACCTTAGGTCATCCACTTGAGGGAAATTTGCTACTGTCCTACAAACCTCTGCACTTGGTGGCCCAACAATGTCTACAAGAAGAAGGTTGTATAGTAGACATCAAGCAGTTTCTGGCGCGTTGCCTGGGAGGTGAGTGCTTGAAGGTATATCTTTAGATCTTGCAATCGAATCTTTTAGTTTCTTGTTTTATCACTAGTTTAGTCTATAAAATAAAACTAAAAAATGGAATTGAGGGTGCCTCATATGCTTCATCTTTTTAATATCTTTCATGAAAATAAGGATTCCGATAATTGTGCTCAATTGCTAGAGGAAGAATGCATTAGGATGTTTGGCACTAAATATTTGAATGATGAGCATGATTGCAATGTTGTTAGTATGAATTCTTTGAATATCCATAGTACTAATGATGATTGCACTAGTCATGATGAAAATGTCTCTTATAAGCATGTCAACTTTTGTGGAATAGATAGAGCTTGCAAGTTCACACCAAATAGGGAAGATAGATTTTGCAAGAGGCATAAGTATTTGGAAACTAAATGGTTGCAAGAAAGGCTAGATGATTGTGCTAAAAGATTCAATATTTATCGCCATCCTTGTGAACTTTGCAATGAACATGGTCATTTAAAGCTCCAATGCTATTTGTTTCATGATCAAATCGGGTCCAAAAATTGTGATAACTTGATTACCCTTGAGCATCATAAAGAGCTTAGTCTTCTTTTGGGGTATTAAGAAATGAAACGTATAACTGAGGGTATTCCAAAATTTAATCTTGATAGGTTTCTTGATTTTGATCTAGAAGAAATTTTTATGTATTGTGCGGTGAATTGCATTGAAAATCCTTATATTGCCAATTAGATAAAGACAAGAAAACAAATAGAAGATGAAGAGAATACTAATGAAAGGGCAGAGACTTCCCAATATCCTCCTATTATTTCTTATGATGAATCAGGTAATGAGGAGGAGCTTTCTATTCAACCAATCTCATTAATAAGGAGCTCAAAAAAGAGGGTTAAACCCACACATGATGTGAAGAAGAAAAAGAAAAGACGGAGAAGAAAAGGTGAAAAGGTATCCCTCCCAAATGATGTTGCTCCTATTACTCATTGTGATGATGATAATTGCTATACTATTGGTGCTATCCATACTATTAATGATGAGAGTGATTATGCTTATGATATGAAAAGGCCCAAGCTTCGGGATGCTATGTTTGATGAGAATGACAAATTTGAGAATATATTTGCTGAAATTGATATTTGTCCCAAGCTTGGGGATGCTATGCTTAATGAAAATGATATTTTTAGCCTCCCAAGTTTTGATGAGAAAATTTATTATGATGATAGCATGCCTCTTACTTATGATGATTATATTGATGAAAGTGGGTTTGGAAGAGTGTCAACTTTAGGAAGTAATGATCCCACTATTTTGGAGGATGTTCAATATTATTATGATAATTATGAAAGTGGTCTTGGAGAGGTCATGACTTTATTTAGTGAATCCACTATTTCGGAAGAGGTTTCAATTGATTATGATGAGAACAAAGTTGCTACTTATGATGATTATTGTGATGAAACTTATGCTATAAAAAGTAGTGATGACTATATTTATAAAACTTGTCATGATTATGATTACCCTTTTTCTGAACACTACTCCTTTAACGTGGAAACAATTTATAGTATTCGAGTTTCTTATGACACTCCCACTATTATCAATGAGAAGAAATTTGCTTATGTGGAGAGTAATAAAAATTCTATGATTGTAGATCATGAAAAGAATGCTTTATGTGATAGTTATATTGTTGAATTCATTCATGATCCTACTGAAAATTATTATGAGGGAGGAACATATGCTTGTAGGAACTGCAATAATATCAAGTTTCCTCTCTATGTGCTTAAAGTTTTGAAGTTATGCTTGTTTTGCCTTCCTATGCTAGTTGATTATTGTTACCATAAGTTGTTTGCTCACAAAATCCCTATGCATAGGAAGTGGGTTAGACTTAAATGTGCTAGTCATATTCCTCATGATGCTCTCTTTATGTTTCAATTCTTATCTTTTATGTGAGCATCATTGAAATCATCATGCCTAGCTAGGGGCGTTAAACGTTAGCGCTTGTTGGGAGGCAACCCAATTTTATTTTTGTTCTTTGCCTTTTGCTCCTGTTTAGTAATAAATAATCTATCTAGCCACTGGTTATATGTGGTTTTATGTTTTAATTAGTGTTTGTGCCAAGTAGAACCTTTGGGAAGACTTGGGTGAAGTCTTTATGATCATGCTGTAAAAAAACAGAAACTTTAGCGCTCACGAGATTAGCTGCCATTTTTTACTGGACAGTGCTTTTAGGTTGATTATTTTTGCATATGATAAATAGACAAATTCCTCGGGTCCACCAATTTATTTTAGAATTTTTGGAGTTCCATAAGTATACGTTTGATACAGATTACTAGATACTGTTCTGTTTTTGACAGATTCTGTTTTCTATGTGTTGTTTGCTTATTTTGATGAATCTATGAGTAGTATCGGAGGGTATGAACCATAGAGAAGTTGGAATACAGTAGATATTACACCAATATAAATAAAGAATGAGTTCACAACAGTACCTAAGTGGTGATTTATTTTCTTATACTAACGGAGCTTACGAGTTTTCTGTTGAGTTTTGTGTTGTGAAGTTTTCAAGTTTTGGGTAAAGATTTGATGGATTATGGAATAAGGAGTGGAAAGAGCCTAAGCTTGGGGATGCCCAAGGCACCCCAAGGTAATATTCAAGGACAACCAAGAGCCTAAGCTTGGGGATGCCCCGGATGGCATCCCCTCTTTTGTTTTCATTCATCGGTAACTTTACTTGGGGCTATATTTTTATTCACCACATGATATGTGTTTTGCTTGGAGCGTCATCTTATTTTATTTAGTTTTGCTTGCTGTTTGAATAAAATACCAAGATCCGAAATTCTTAAATGTTAGAGATGAAGGAAATATGCCCTAGAGGCAATAATAAAGTTATTATTTATTTCCTTATATCATGATAAATGTTTATTATTCATGCTAGAATTGTATTAACCGAAAACATAATACATGTGTGAATACATAGACAAACAGAGTGTCACTAGTATGCCTCTACTTAACTAGCTCGTTAATCAAAGATGGTTATGTTTCCTAGCCATAGACATAAGTTGTCATTTGATTAACGAGATCACCTCATTAGGAGAATGACGTGATTGACTTGACCCATTCCGTTAGCTTAGCACCCGATCGTTTAGTATGTTGCTATTGCTTTCTTCATAACTTATACATGTTCCTCTGACTATGAGATTATGCAACTCCCGTTTACCGGAGGAACACTTTGTGTGCTACCAAACGTCACAACGTAAATGGGTGATTATAAAGGTGCTCTACAGGTGTCTCCAAAGGTACTTGTTGGGTTGGCGTATTTCGAGATTAGGATTTGTCACTCCGATTGTCGGAGAGGTATCTCTGGGCCCACTCGGTAATGCACATCACTATAAGCCTTGCAAGCATTGTGACTAATGAGTTAGTTGCGGGATGATGTGTTACGGAACGAGTAAAGAGACTTGCCGGTAACGAGATTAAACTAGGTATCGAGATACCGACGATCAAATCTCGGGCAAGTAACATACCGATGACAAAGGGAACAACGTATGTTGTTATGCGGTCTGACCGATAAAGATCTTCGTAGAATATGTGGGAGCCAATATGGGCATCCAGGTCCCGCTATTGGTTATTGACCGGAGACGTGTCTCGGTCATGTCTACATAGTTCTCGAACCCGTAGGGTCCGCACGCTTAAAGTTACGATGACAGTTTTATTATGAGTTTATGTATGTTGATGTACCGAAGGAGTTCGGAGTCCCGGATGAGATCGGGGACATGACGAGGAGTCTCGAAATGGTCGAGACGTAAAGATCGATATATTGGACGACTATATTCGGACTTCGGAAAGGTTCCGATTGATTCGGGTATTTTTCGGAGTACCGGAGAGTTACGGGAATACCTATTGGGCCTTATTGGGCCATACAGGAAAGAAGGAAAAGGGTCTCAAGGGTGGCCGCACCCCTTCCCTTGGTCTGGTCCGAATTGGACTAGGGAAGGGGGGCGCCCCCTTCCTTCCTTCTCTTTTTCCCTTCCTCTTTTCCTATTCCATATGGGAGGTGGAATCCTACTAGGACTAGGGAGTCCTAGTAGGACTCCACACTTGGTGCGCCCCCTCCTAGGGCCGGCCTCCTCCTCCCTTGCTCCTTTATATACGGGGGCAGGGGGCACCCCAGAGACACAACAATTGATCCTTGAGATCTCTTAGCCGTGTGCGGTGCCCCCCTCCACCATATTACACCTCGATAATACCGTTGCGGAGCTTAGGCGAAGCCCTGCGTCGGTGGAACACCATCATCGTCACCACGCCGTCGTGCTGACGAAACTCTTCCTCAACACTCAGCTGGATCGGAGTTCGAGGGACGTCATCGAGCTGAACGTGTGTAGAACTCGGAGGTGCCGTACGTTCGGTACTTGATCGGTCGGATCTTGAAGACGTATGACTACATCAACCGCGTTGTGATAACGCTTCCGCTGTCGGTCTACGAGGGTACGTAGACAACACTCTCCCCTCTCGTTGCTATGCATCACCATGATCTTGCGTGTGCGTAGGAATTTTTTGAAATTACTACGTTCCCCAACAGTGGCATCCGAGCCTGGTTTTATGCGTTGATGGTATGCATGAGTAGAACACAAGTGAGTTGTGGGCGATATAAGTCATACTGCTTACCAGCATGTCATACTTTGGTTCAGCGGTATTGTGAGATGAAGCGGCCCGGACCGACATTACGCGTACGCTTACGCGAGACTGGTTTCACCGTTCGGAGCACTCGTTGCTTAAAGGTGACTGGCGGGTGTCTGTCTCTCTCACTTTAGTTGAACCGAGTGTGGCTACGCCCGGTCCTTGCGAAGGTTAAAACAGCACCAACTTGACAAACTATCGTTGTGGTTTTGATGCGTAGGTAAGAACGGTTCTTGCTAAGCCCGTAGCAGCCACGTAAAATATGCAACAACAAAGTAGAGGACGTCTAACTTGTTTTTGCAGGGCATGTTGTGATGTGATATGGTCAAGACATGATGTGATATGATGTGTTGTATGAGATGATCATGTTTTGTAACCGAGTCATCGGCAACTGGCAGGAGCCATATGGTTGTCGCTTTATTGTATGAGATGCAATCGCCATGTAATAGTTTTACTTTATCACTAAGCGGTAGCGATAGTCGTAAAAGCAATAAGTTGGCGAGACGACAACGATGCTACGATGGAGATCAAGGTGTCGCGCCGGTGACGATGGTGATCATGACGGTGCTTCGGAGATGGAGATCACAAGCACGGTGCTTCGGAGATGGAGATCACAAGCACAAGATGATGATGGCCATATCATATCACTTATATTGATTGCATGTGATGTTAATCCTTTATGCATCTTATCTTGCTTTGTTTGACGGTAGCATTATACGATGATCCTTCACTAAATTATCAAAGTATAAGTGTTCTCCCTGAGTATGCACCGTTGCAAAAGTTCTTCGTGCTGAGACACCACGTGATGATCGGGTGTGATAAGCTCTACGTTCAAATACAACGGGTGCAAAACAGTTGCACACGCGGAATACTCAGGTTAAACTTGACGAGCCTAGCATATAACAGATATGGCCTCGGAACACGGAGACCGAAAGGTCGAGCGTGAATCATATAGTAGATATGATCAACATAGTGATGTTCACCATTGAAACTACTCCATCTCACGTGATGATCGGACATGGTTTAGTTGATATGGATCACGTGATCACTTAGAGGATTAGAGGGATGTCTATCTAAGTGGGAGTTCTTAAGTTATATGATTAATTGAACTTGAATTTATCATGAACTTAGTCCTGATAGTATTTTGCAAATTATGTTGTAGATCAATAGCTCGCGTTGTTGCTTCCCTATGATTATTTCGATATGTTCCTAGAGAAAATTATGTTGAAAGATGTTAGTAGCAAAGATGCGGATTGGATCCGTGATCTGAGGATTATCCTCATTGCTGCACAGAAAAATTATGTCCTTAATGCACCGCTAGGTGACAGACCTATTGCAGGAGCAGATGCAGACGTTATGAACGTTTGGCTAGCTCAATATGATGACTACTTGATAGTTTAGTGCACCATGCTTAACGGCTTAGAATCGGCACTTCAAAGACGTTTTGAACGTCATGGACCATATAAGATGTTCCAGGAGTTGAAGTTAATATTTCAAGCAAATACCCGAGTTGAGAGATATGAAGTCTCCAACAAGTTCTATAGCTAAAAGATGCAGGAGAATCGCTCAACTAGTGAGCACGTGCTCAGATTGTCTGGGTACTACAATCGCTTGAATCAAGTGGGAGTTAATCTTCCAGATAAAATAGTGATTGACAGAATTCTCTAGTCACCATCACCAAGTTAGTAGAACTTCGTGATGAACTATAGTATGCAAGGGATGACGAAAGTAATTCCTGAGCTCTTCGTGATGCTAAAATCGACGAAGGTAGAAATCAAGAAAAACATCAAGTGTTGATGGTTGACGAGACCACTTCAAGTGTTGATGGTTGACAAGACCACTAGTTTCATGAAAAGGGCAAAGGGAAGAAGGGGAACTTCAAAAGAACGGCAAGCAAGTTGCTACTCAAGTGAAGAAGCCCAAGTCTGTACCTAAGCCTGAGACTAAGTGCTTCTACTGCAAAGGGACTGGTCACTGGAAGCGGAACTACCCCAAGTATTTGGTGGATAAGAAAGATGGCAAAGTGAACAAAGGTATATTGGATATACATGTTATTGATGTGTACTTACTAGTGTTTATAGCAACCCCTCAGTATTTGATACTGGTTCAGTTGCTAAAGAGTAGTAACTCGAAAACGGGAGTAGCAGAATAAACAGAGACTAGTAAAAGGCGAGGTGACGATGTGTGTTGGAAGTAGTTCCAAGATTGATATGATCATCATCGCACACTCCCTATTCTTTCGGGATTAGTGTTGAAACTAGATAAGTGTTATTTGGTGTTTGCGTTGAGCATGAATATGATTTGATCATGTTTATTGCAATACGGTTATTCATTTAAGTTAGAGAACAATTGTTGTTCTGTTTACATGAATAAAAACCTTCTACGGTCATACACACCAACGAAAATGGTTTGTTGGATCTCGATCGTAGTGATACACATATTCATAATATTGAAGCTAAAAGATGCAAAGTTAATAATGATAGTGCAACTTATTTGTGGCACTGCCGTTTAGGTCATATTGGTGTAAAGCGCATGAAGAAACTCCATACTGATGGGATTTTGGAATCACTTGATTATGAATCACTTGATGCTTGCGAACCGTGCCGCATGGGCAAGATGACTAAAACGCCGTTCTCCGGAACTATGGAGAGAGAAACAGATTTGTTGGAAATCATACATATAGATGTATGTGGCTCGATGAATATTGAGGCTCGTAATAGGTATCATTATTTTCTGACCTTCACAGATGATTTGAGCAGATATAGGTATATCTACTTGATGAAACACAAGTCTGAAACATTTGAAAAGTTCAAAGAATTTCAGAATGAAGTGGAGAATCATCGTAACAAGAAAATAAAAGTTTCTATGATATGATCGCACAGGTAAAATATTTGAGTTACGAGTTTGGCCTTCAGTTAAAACAAAGTGAAATAGTTTCACTACTCACGCCACCTGGAACACCACAGCATAATGGTGTGTCCGAACGTCATAACCGTACTTTATTGGATATAGTGCAATCTATGATGTCTCTTACCAATTTACCACTATCGTTTTGGGGTTATGCATTAGAGACAGCTACATTCACGTTAAATAGGACACCATCAAAATCCGTTGAGACGACGCCTTATGAACTGTGGTTTGGCAAGAAACCAAAGTTGTCGTTTTTTAAAAGTTTGGAGTTGCGATGCTTATGTGAAAAAGTTTCATCCTGATAAGCTCAAACCCAAATCGGAGAAATGTGTCTTCATAGGATACCCAAAGGAGACAGTTGGGTACACCTTCTATCACAGATCCGAAGGCAAGACATTCGTTGCTTAGTATGGATCCTTTCTAGAGAAGGAGTTTCTCTCGAAAGAAGTGAGTGGGAGGAAAGTAGAACTTGATGAGGTAACTGTACCTGCTCCCTTATTGGAAAGTAGTTCATCACAGAAATCTGTTCCTGTGACTCCTACACCAATTAGTGAGGAAGTTAATGATGATGATCATGTAACTTCAGATCAAGTTACTACCAAACCTCGTAGGTAAACCAGAGTAAGATCCGCACCAGAGTGGTACGGTAATCCTGTTCTGGAGGTTATGTTACTAGACCATGACGAACCTACGAACTATGAAGAAGCGATGGTGAGCCCAAATTCCGCAAAATGGCTTGAGGCCATGAAATCTGAGATGGGATCCATGTATGAGAACAAAGTGTGGACTTTGGTTGACTTGCCTGATGATCGGCAAGCCATAGAAAATAAATGGATCTTCAAGAGGAAGACGGACGCTGATAGTAGTGTTACTATCTACAAAGCTAGACTTGTCGGAAAAGGTTTTTGACAAAGTTCAAGGTGTTGACTACGATGACATTTTCTCACTCGCAGCGATGCTTAAGTCTGTCCGAACCATGTTAGCAATTGTCGCATTTTATGAAATCTGGCAAATGGATAAACAAAACTGCATTCCTTAATGGATTTATTAAAGAAGAGTTGTATATGATGCAACCAGAAGGTTTTGTCAATCCTAAAGGTGCTAACAAAATATGCAAGCTCCAGCGATCCATCTATGGACTGGTGCAAGCATCTCGGAGTAGGAATATACGCTTTGATAAGTTGATCAAAGGATATAGTTTTATACAGACTTGCGGTGAAGCCTGTATTTACAAGAAAGTGAGTGGGAGCACTACAACATTTCTGATAAGTATATGTAAGTGACATATTGTTGATCAGAAATAATGTAGAATTATTCTGCAAAGCATAAAGGAGTTTTTCAAAGAAAGACCTCGGTGAAGCTGCTTACATATTGAGCATCAAGATCTATAGAGATAGATCAAGACGCTTGATAAGTTTTTTCAATGAGTACATACCTTAACAAGATTTTGAAGTGGTTCAAAATGGAACAGTCAAAGAAAGAGTTTCTTGCCTGTGTTACAAGGTGTGAAATTGAGTAAGACTCAAAACCCGACCACGGCAGAAGATAGAAAAAGAATGAAAGTCATTCCCTATGCCTCGGCCATAGGTTCTATAAAGTATGCCATGCTGTGTACCAGATCTATTGTATACCCTACACTGATTTTGGCAAGGGAGTACAATAGTGATCTAGGAGTAGATCACTGGACAGCGGTCAAAATTATCCTTACTGGAATAAGGATATGTTTCTCGATTATGGAAGTGACAAAAGGCTCGTCGTAAAAGGTTACGTCGATGCAAGTTTTGACACTAATCTAGATGACTCTAAGTCTCGGTCTAGATACATATTGAAAGTGGGAGAAATTAGCTAGAGTAGCTCCATGCAGAGCATTGTAGACATAGAAATTTGCAAAATACTTACGGATCTGAATGTGGCAGGCCCGTTGACTAAAATTATCTCACAAGCAAAACATGATCACACCTTAGTACTCTTTGGGTGTTAAGCACATAGCGATGTGAACTAGATTACTGACTCTAGTAAACCCTTTGGGTGATGGTCACATGACGATGTGAACTATGGGTGTTAATCACATGGTGATGTGAACTATTCATGTTAAATCACATGGCGATGTGAACTAGATTATTGACTCTAGTGCAAGTGGGAGACTGAAGGAAATATGCCCTAGAGGCAATAATAAAGTTATTATTTATTTCCTTATATCATGATAAATGTTTATTATTCATGCTAGAATTGTATTAACCGGAAACATAATACATGTGTGAATACATAGACAAACAGAGTGTCACTAGTATGCCTCTACTTAACTAGCTCGTTAATCAAAGATGGTTATGTTTCCTAGCCATAGACATAAGTTGTCATTTGATTAACGAGATCACCTCATTAGGAGAATGACGTGATTGACTTGACCCATTCCGTTAGCTTAGCACCCGATCGTTTAGTATGTTGCTATTGTTTTCTTCATGACTTATACATGTTCCTCTGACTATGAGATTATGCAACTCCCGTTTACCGGAGGAACACTTTGTGTGCTACCAAACGTCACAACGTAAATGGGTGATTATCAAGGTGCTCTACAGGTGTCTCCAAAGGTACTTGTTGGGTTGGCGTATTTCGAGATTAGGATTTGTCACTCCGATTGTCGGAGAGGTATGTCTGGGCCCACTCGGTAATGCACATCACTATAAGCCTTGCAAGCATTGTGACTAATGAGTTAGTTGCGGGATGATGTGTTACGGAACGAGTAAAGAGACTTGCCGGTAACGAGATTGAACTAGGTATCGAGATACCGACGATCAAATCTCGGACAAGTAACATACCGATGACAAAGGGAACAACGTATGTTGTTATGCGGTCTGACCAATAAAGATCTTCGTAGAATATGTGGGAGCCAATATGGGCATCCAGGTCCCGCTATTGGTTATTGACCGGAGACGTGTCTCGGTCATGTCTACATAGTTCTCGAACCCGTAGGGTCCGCACGCTTAAAGTTACGATGACAGTTTTATTATGAGTTTATGTATGTTGATGTACCGAAGGAGTTCGGAGTCCCGGATGAGATCGGGGACATGACGAGGAGTCTCGAAATGGTCGAGACGTAAAGATCGATATATTGGACGACTATATTCGGACTTCGGAAAGGTTCCGATTGATTCGGGTATTTTTCGGAGTACCGAAGAGTTACGGGAATACCTATTGGGCCTTATTGGGCCATACGGGAAAGAAGGAAAAGGACCTCAAGGGTGGCCGCACCCCTTCCCTTGGTCTGGTCCGAATTGGACTAGGGAAGGGGGGCGCCCCCTTCCTTCCTTCTCTTTTTCCCTTCCTCTTTTCCTATTCCATATGGGAGGTGGAATCCTACTAGGACTAGGGAGTCCTAGTAGGACTCCACACTTGGTGCGCCCCCTCCTAGGGCCGGCCTCCTCCTCCCTTGCTCCTTTATATACGGGGGCAGGGGGGCACCCCAGAGACACAACAATTGATCCTTGAGATCTCTTAGCCGTGTGCGGTGCCCCCCTCCACCATATTACACCTCGATAATACCGTTGCGGAGCTTAGGCGAAGCCCTGCGTCGGTGGAACATCATCATCGTCACCACGCCGTCGTGCTGACGAAACTCTCCCTCAACACTCAGCTGGATCGGAGTTCGAGGGACGTCATCGAGCTGAACGTGTGTAGAACTCGGAGGTGCCGTACGTTCGGTACTTGATCGGTCGGATCTTGAAGACGTACGACTACATCAACCGCGTTGTGATAACGCTTCCGCTGTCGGTCTACGAGGGTACGTAGACAACACTCTCCCCTCTCGTTGCTATGCATCACCATGATCTTGCGTGTGCGTAGGAAATTTTTTGAAATAATTACGTTCCCCAACAGTGGCATCCGAGCCTGGTTTTATGCGTTGATGCTATGCACGAGTAGAACACAAGTGAGTTGTGGGCGATATAAGTCATACTGCTTACCAGCATGTCATACTTTGGTTCAGCGGTATTGTGAGATGAAGCGGCCCGGACCGACATTACGCGTACGCTTACGCGAGACTGGTTTCACCGTTCGGAGCACTCGTTGCTTAAAGGTGACTGGCGGGTGTCTGTCTCTCTCACTTTAGTTGAACCGAGTGTGGCTACGCCCGGTCCTTGCGAAGGTTAAAACAGCACCAACTTGACAAACTATCGTTGTGGTTTTGATGCGTAGGTAAGAACGGTTCTTGCTAAGCCCGTAGCAGCCACGTAAAATATGCAACAACAAAGTAGAGGACGTCTAACTTGTTTTTGCAGGGCATGTTGTGATGTGATATGGTCAAGACATGATGTGATATGATGTGTTGTATGAGATGATCATGTTTTGTAACCGAGTCATCGGCAACTGGCAGGAGCCATATGGTTGTCGCTTTATTGTATGAGATGCAATCGCCATGTAATAGTTTTACTTTATCACTAAGCGGTAGCGATAGTCGTAAAAGCAATAAGTTGGCGAGACGACAACGATGCTACGATGGAGATCAAGGTGTCGCGCCGGTGACGATGGTGATCATGACGGTGCTTCGGAGATGGAGATCACAAGCACGGTGCTTCGGAGATGGAGATCACAAGCACAAGATGATGATGGCCATATCATATCACTTATATTGATTGCATGTGATGTTAATCCTTTATGCATCTTATCTTGCTTTGTTTGACGGTAGCATTATACGATGATCCTTCACTAAATTATCAAAGTATAAGTGTTCTCCCTGAGTATGCACCGTTGCAAAAGTTCTTCGTGCTGAGACACCACGTGATGATCGGGTGTGATAAGCTCTACGTTCAAATACAACGGGTGCAAAACAGTTGCACACGCGGAATACTCAGGTTAAACTTGACGAGCCTAGCATATAACAGATATGGCCTCGGAACACGGAGACCGAAAGGTCGAGCGTGAATCATATAGTAGATATGATCAACATAGTGATGTTCACCATTGAAACTACTCCATCTCACGTGATGATCGGACATGGTTTAGTTGATATGGATCACGTGATCACTTAGAGGATTAGAGGGATGTCTATCTAAGTGGGAGTTCTTAAGTTATATGATTAATTGAACTTGAATTTATCATGAACTTAGTCCTGATAGTATTTTGCAAATTATGTTGTAGATCAATAGCTCGCGTTGTTGCTTCCCTATGATTATTTCGATATGTTCCTAGAGAAAATTATGTTGAAAGATGTTAGTAGCAAAGATGCGGATTGGATCCGTGATCTGAGGATTATCCTCATTGCTGCACAGAAAAATTATGTCCTTAATGCACCGCTAGGTGACAGACCTATTGCAGGAGCAGATGCAGACGTTATGAACGTTTGGCTAGCTCAATATGATGACTACTTGATAGTTTAGTGCACCATGCTTAACGGCTTAGAATCGGCACTTCAAAGACGTTTTGAACGTCATGGACCATATAAGATGTTCCAGGAGTTGAAGTTAATATTTCAAGCAAATACCCGAGTTGAGAGATATGAAGTCTCCAACAAGTTCTATAGCTAAAAGATGCAGGAGAATCGCTCAACTAGTGAGCACGTGCTCAGATTGTCTGGGTACTACAATCGCTTGAATCAAGTGGGAGTTAATCTTCCAGATAAAATAGTGATTGACAGAATTCTCTAGTCACCATCACCAAGTTAGTAGAACTTCGTGATGAACTATAGTATGCAAGGGATGACGAAAGTAATTCCCGAGCTCTTCGTGATGCTAAAATCGACGAAGGTAGAAATCAAGAAAAACATCAAGTGTTGATGGTTGATGAGACCACTTCAAGTGTTGATGGTTGACAAGACCACTAGTTTCATGAAAAGGGCAAAGGGAAGAAGGGGAACTTCAAAAGAACGGCAAGCAAGTTGCTACTCAAGTGAAGAAGCCCAAGTCTGTACCTAAGCCTGAGACTAAGTGCTTCTACTGCAAAGGGACTGGTCACTGGAAGCGGAACTACCCCAAGTATTTGGTGGATAAGAAAGATGGCAAAGTGAACAAAGGTATATTGGATATACATGTTATTGATGTGTACTTACTAGTGTTTATAGCAACCCCTCAGTATTTGATACTGGTTCAGTTGCTAAAGAGTAGTAACTCGAAAACGGGAGTAGCAGAATAAACAGAGACTAGTAAAAGGCGAGGTGACGATGTGTGTTGGAAGTAGTTCCAAGATTGATATGATCATCATCGCACACTCCCTATTCTTTCGGGATTAGTGTTGAAACTAGATAAGTGTTATTTGGTGTTTGCGTTGAGCATGAATATGATTTGATCATGTTTATTGCAATACGGTTATTCATTTAAGTTAGAGAACAATTGTTGTTCTGTTTACATGAATAAAAACCTTCTACGGTCATACACACCAACGAAAATGGTTTGTTGGATCTCGATCGTAGTGATACACATATTCATAATATTGAAGCTAAAAGATGCAAAGTTAATAATGATAGTGCAACTTATTTGTGGCACTGCCGTTTAGGTCATATTGGTGTAAAGCCCATGAAGAAACTCCATACTGATGGGATTTTGGAATCACTTGATTATGAATCACTTGATGCTTGCAAACCGTGCCTCATGGGCAAGATGAGTAAAACGCCGTTCTCCGGAACTATGGAGAGAGCAACAGATTTGTTGGAAATCATACAAATAGATGTATGTGGCTCGATGAATATTGAGGCTCGTAATAGGTATCATTATTTTCTGACCTTCACAGATGATTTGAGCAGATATAGGTATATCTACTTGATGAAACACAAGTCTGAAACATTTGAAAAGTTCAAAGAATTTCAGAGTGAAGTGGAGAATCATCGTAACAAGAAAATAAAAGTTTCTACGATATGATCGCATAGGTAAATTATTTGAGTTACGAGTTTGGCCTTCAGTTAAAACAAAGTGAAATAGTTTCACTACTCACGCCACCTGGAACACCACAGCATAATGGTGTGTCCGAACGTCATAACCGTACTTTATTGGATATAGTGCAATCTATGATGTCTCTTACCAATTTACCACTATCGTTTTGGGGTTATGCATTAGAGACAGCTACATTCACGTTAAATAGGACACCATCAAAATCCGTTGAGACGACGCCTTATGAACTGTGGTTTGGCAAGAAACCAAAGTTGTCGTTTTTTAAAAGTTTGGAGTTGCGATGCTTATGTGAAAAAGTTTCATCCTGATAAGCTCAAACCCAAATCGGAGAAATGTGTCTTCATAGGATACCCAAAGGAGACAGTTGGGTACACCTTCTATCACAGATCCGAAGGCAAGACATTCGTTGCTTAGTATGGATCCTTTCTAGAGAAGGAGTTTCTCTCGAAAGAAGTGAGTGGGAGGAAAGTAGAACTTGATGAGGTAACTGTACCTGCTCCCTTATTGGAAAGTAGTTCATCACAGAAATCTGTTCCTGTGACTCCTACACCAATTAGTGAGGAAGTTAATGATGATGATCATGTAACTTCAGATCAAGTTACTACCAAACCTCGTAGGTAAACCAGAGTAAGATCCGCACCAGAGTGGTACGGTAATCCTGTTCTGGAGGTTATGTTACTAGACCATGACGAACCTACGAACTATGAAGAAGCGATGGTGAGCCCAAATTCCGCAAAATGGCTTGAGGCCATGAAATCTGAGATGGGATCCATGTATGAGAACAAAGTGTGGACTTTGGTTGACTTGCCTGATGATCGGCAAGCCATAGAAAATAAATGGATCTTCAAGAGGAAGACGGACGCTGATAGTAGTGTTACTATCTACAAAGCTAGACTTGTCGGAAAAGGTTTTTGACAAAGTTCAAGGTGTTGACTACGATGACATTTTCTCACTCGCAGCGATGCTTAAGTCTGTCCGAACCATGTTAGCAATTGTCGCATTTTATGAAATCTGGCAAATGGATAAACAAAACTGCATTCCTTAATGGATTTATTAAAGAAGAGTTGTATATGATGCAACCAGAAGGTTTTGTCAATCCTAAAGGTGCTAACAAAATATGCAAGCTCCAGCGATCCATCTATGGACTGGTGCAAGCATCTCGGAGTAGGAATATACGCTTTGATAAGTTGATCAAAGGATATAGTTTTATACAGACTTGCGGTGAAGCCTGTATTTACAAGAAAGTGAGTGGGAGCACTACAACATTTCTGATAAGTATATGTAAGTGACATATTGTTGATCAGAAATAATGTAGAATTATTCTGCAAAGCATAAAGGAGTTTTTCAAAGAAAGACCTCGGTGAAGCTGCTTACATATTGAGCATCAAGATCTATAGAGATAGATCAAGACGCTTGATAAGTTTTTTCAATGAGTACATACCTTAACAAGATTTTGAAGTGGTTCAAAATGGAACAGTCAAAGAAAGAGTTTCTTGCCTGTGTTACAAGGTGTGAAATTGAGTAAGACTCAAAACCCGACCACGGCAGAAGATAGAAAAAGAATGAAAGTCATTCCCTATGCCTCGGCCATAGGTTCTATAAAGTATGCCATGTTGTGTACCAGATCTATTGTATACCCTACACTGATTTTGGCAAGGGAGTACAATAGTGATCTAGGAGTAGATCACTGGACAGCGGTCAAAATTATCCTTACTGGAATAAGGATATGTTTCTCGATTATGGAAGTGACAAAAGGCTCGTCGTAAAAGGTTACGTCGATGCAAGTTTTGACACTAATCTAGATGACTCTAAGTCTCGGTCTAGATACATATTGAAAGTGGGAGAAATTAGCTAGAGTAGCTCCATGCAGAGCATTGTAGACATAGAAATTTGCAAAATACTTACGGATCTGAATGTGACAGGCCCGTTGACTAAAATTATCTCACAAGCAAAACATGATCACACCTTAGTACTCTTTGGGTGTTAAGCACATAGCGATGTGAACTAGATTACTGACTCTAGTAAACCCTTTGGGTGATGGTCACATGACGATGTGAACTATGGGTGTTAATCACATGGTGATGTGAACTATTCATGTTAAATCACATGGCGATGTGAACTAGATTATTGACTCTAGTGCAAGTGGGAGACTGAAGGAAATATGCCCTAGAGGCAATAATAAAGTTATTATTTATTTCCTTATATCATGATAAATGTTTATTATTCATGCTAGAATTGTATTAACCGGAAACATAAGACATGTGTGAATACATAGACAAACAGAGTGTCACTAGTATGCCTCTACTTAACTAGCTCGTTAATCAAAGATGGTTATGTTTCCTAGCCATAGACATAAGTTGTCATTTGATTAACGAGATCACCTCATTAGGAGAATGACGTGATTGACTTGACCCATTCCGTTAGCTTAGCACCCGATCGTTTAGTATGTTGCTATTGCTTTCTTCATGACTTGTACATGTTCCTCTGACTATGAGATTATGCAACTCCCGTTTACCGGAGGAACACTTTGTGTGCTACCAAACGTCACAACGTAAATGGGTGATTATCAAGGTGCTCTACAGGTGTCTCCAAAGGTACTTGTTGGGTTGGCGTATTTCGAGATTAGGATTTGTCACTCCGATTGTCGGAGAGGTATGTCTGGGCCCACTCGGTAATGCACATCACTATAAGCCTTGCAAGCATTGTGACTAATGAGTTAGTTGCGGGATGATGTGTTACGGAACGAGTAAAGAGACTTGCCGGTAACGAGATTGAACTAGGTATCGAGATACCGACGATCAAATCTCGGGCAAGTAACATACCGATGACAAAGGGAACAACGTATGTTGTTATGCGGTCTGACCAATAAAGATCTTCGTAGAATATGTGGGAGCCAATATGGGCATCCAGGTCCCGCTATTGGTTATTGACCGGAGACGTGTCTCGGTCATGTCTACATAGTTCTCGAACCCGTAGGGTCCGCACGCTTAAAGTTACGATGACAGTTTTATTATGAGTTTATGTATGTTGATGTACCGAAGGAGTTCGGAGTCCCGGATGAGATTGGGGACATGACGAGGAGTCTCGAAATGGTCGAGACGTAAAGATCGATATATTGGATGACTATATTCGGACTTCGGAAAGGTTCCGATTGATTCGGGTATTTTTCGGAGTACCGGAGAGTTACGGGAATACCTATTGGGCCTTATTGGGCCATACAGGAAAGAAGGAAAAGGGCCTCAAGGGTGGCCGCACCCCTTCCCTTGGTCTGGTCCGAATTGGACTAGGGAAGGGGGGCGCCCCCTTCCTTCCTTCTCTTTTTCCCTTCCTCTTTTCCTATTCCATATGGGAGGTGGAATCCTACTAGGACTAGGGAGTCCTAGTAGGACTCCACACTTGGTGCGCCCCCTCCTAGGGCCGGCCTCCTCCTCCCTTGCTCCTTTATATACGGGGGCAGGGGGGCACCCCAGAGACACAACAATTGATCCTTGAGATCTCTTAGCCGTGTGCGGTGCCCCCCTCCACCATATTACACCTCGATAATACCGTTGCGGAGCTTAGGCGAAGCCCTGCGTCGGTGGAACATCATCATCGTCACCACGCCGTCATGCTGACGAAACTCTCCCTCAACACTCAGCTGGATCGGAGTTCGAGGGACGTCATCGAGCTGAACGTGTGTAGAACTCGGAGGTGCCGTACGTTCGGTACTTGATCGGTCGGATCTTGAAGACGTACGACTACATCAACCGCGTTGTGATAACGCTTCCGCTGTCGATCTACGAGGGTACGTAGACAACACTCTCCCCTCTCATTGCTATGCATCACCATGATCTTGCGTGTGCGTAGGATTTTTTTTGAAATTACTACGTTCCCCAACAAGAGATTCTTCACATAGTTACATAATTATTCGACTACTCATTGATCTTCACTTATATCTTTCATAGTAGTTTGTCGTTTGCTCTAGTGCTTCACTTATATCTTTTAGAGAACGGCGGTGGATTTATTTTGAATAAATAGATGAACTCTCATGCTTCACTTATATTTTTTGAGAGTCTTTTAGAACAGCATGGTAATTTGCTTTGGTTATGAATTTAGTCCTAATGTGATAGACATCCAAGAGGGATATAATAAAAACTTTCATATAAAGTGCATTGAATACTAAGAGAAGTTTGATAGTTGTTTTGAGATATAAAGGTGGTGATATTAGAGTCGTGCTAGTTGGGTAATTATGAAATTGAGAAATACTTGTGTTGAGGTTGGCAAGTCCCGTAGCATGCACGTATGGTAAATGTTGTGTGACAAATTTGAAGCATGGGGTGTTCTTTGATTGCTTTCCTTATGAGTGGCGGTCGGGGACGAGCGATGGTATTTTCCTACCAATCTATCCCCCTAGGGGCATGCGTAGTAGTACTTTGCTTCGAGGGCTAATAAACTTTTGCAATAAGTATATGAGTTCTTTATGACTAATGTGAGTCCATGGATATTAAGCACTCTCACCCTTCCATCATTGCTAGCCTCTTCGATACCGTGCATTGCCCTTTCTCACCTTGAGAGTTGGTGCAAACTCCGCCGGTGCATCCAAACCCCGTGATACGATATGCTCTATCACACATAAACCTCCTTATATCTTCCTCAAAACAGCCACCATACCTACCTATTATGGCATTTCCATAGCCATTCCGAGATATATTGCCATGCAACTTTCCACCGTTCCATTTATTATGACACGCTTCATCATTGTCATATTGCCTTGCATGGTCATGTAGTTGACATCATATTTGTGGCAAAGCCACCGTTCATAATTCTTTCATACATGTCACTCATGAGTCATTGCCCATCCCGGTACACCGTCGGAGGCATTCATATAGAGTCATACTTTGTTCTAGTATCGAGTTGTAATCATTGAGTTGTAAATAAATAGAAGTATGATGATGATCGTTAATAGAGCATTGTCCCAAAAAAAAGAAGAAAAAGAAAGGCCAAATAAAGGCCAAATAAAAAAATAAAAAAAGAAAGGCCAAATAAAAAAATAAAAAAAGAGAAATAAAAGGGACAATGCTACTATTCTTTTTCCACACTTGTGCTTCAAAGTAGCACCATGATATTCATGATAGAGAGTCTCTTATATTGTCACTTTCATATACTAGTGGGAATTTTTTATTATAGAACTTGGCTTGTATATTCCAATGATGGGCTTCCTCAAAATGCCCTAGGTCTTCGTGAGCAAGCAAGTTGGATGCACACCCACTTAGTTTCTTTTGATGAGCTTTCATATATTTATAGCTCTAGTGCATCCGTTGCATGGCAATCCCTACTCCTCGCATTGACATCAATTGATGGGCATCTCCATAACACGTTGATTAGCCGCGTCAATGTGAGACTTTCTTCTTTTTTATCTTCTCACATAACCCCTATCATCATACTCTATTCCACCCATAGTGCTATGTCCATGGCTTGCGCTCATGTATTGCGTGAGGGTTGAAAAGGCTGAAGCACGTTAAAAAGTATGAACCAATTGCTCGGCTTGTCATCGGGGTTGTGCATGATGGGAGCATTTTGTGTGACGAAAATGAAGCATGGCCAAACTATATGATTTTGTAGGGATAAGCTTTCTTTGGCTATGTTATTTTGATAAGACATAATTGCTTGGTTAGTATGCTTGAAGTATTATTATTTTTATTTCAATATTAAATGTTTATCTTGAATCTTTCGGATCTGAACATTCATGCCACAATGAAGAGAAATACATTGAAGAATATGCTAAGTAGCATTCCACATCAAAAATTCTGTTTTTATCATTTACCTACTCGAGGATGAGCAGGAATTAAGCTTGGGGAAGCTTGATACGTCTCCAACGTATCTATAATTTTTGATTGCTCCATGCTATTATATATTCTGTTTTGGATGTTTAATGGGCTTATTTATACACTTTTATATTATTTTTGGGACTAACCTATTAACCCAAGGCCCAGTGCAAATTGCTGTTTTTTTGCCTATTTCAGTGTTTCGCAGAAAAGGAATATCAAACGGAGTCCAAACGGAATGAAACCTTCGGGAGAGTTATTTTTGGAACGGAAGCAACCCAGGAGACTTGGAGTAGACTTCAGGGAGGCTTCGAGGAAGCCACGAGGCAGGGAGGCGCACCCTACCCCCTGGGCGCGCCCCCCACCCTCGTGGGCCCCTCGTGGCTCCCCTGACCGACTTCTTTCGCATATATATATATATATATATATATATATATATATATATATATATATATATCCATATACCCTAAAAACATCGAGGAGCACAATAGATCGAGAGTTCCGCCCCCGCAAGCCTCTGTAGCCACCGAAAACCAATCTAGACCCGTTCCGGCACCCTGCCGGAGGGGGGATCCCTCACCGGTGGCCATCTTCATCATCCCGGCGCTCTCCATGACGAGGAGGGAGTAGTTCACCCTCGGGGCTGAGGGTATGTACCAGTAGCTATGTGTTTGATCTCTCTCTCTCTCTCGTGTTCTTGATTTGGCACGATCTTGATGTATCGCGAGCTTTGCTATTATAGTTGGATCTTATGATGTTTCTCCCCCTCTAATCTCTTGTAATGGATTGAGTTTTCCCTTTGGAAGTTATCTTATCGGATTGAGTCTTTAAGGATTTGAGAACACTTGATGTATGTCTTGCATGTGCTTATCTGTGGTGACAATGGGATATTCACGTGATCTACTTGATGTATGTTTTGGTGATCAACTTGCGGGTTCCATGACCTCGTGAACTTATGCATAGGGGTTGGCACACGTTTTCGTCTTGACTCTCTGGTAGAAACTTTGGGGCACTCTTTGAAGTTCTTTGTGTTGGTTGAATAGATGAATCTGAGATTGTGTGATGCATATCGTATAATCGTACCCACGGATACTTGAGGTGACATTGGAGTATCTAGGTGACATTAGGGTTTTGGTTGATTTGTGTCTTAAGGTGTTATTCTAGTACGAACTCTATGATAGATCGAACGGAAAGAATAGCTCCGTGTTATTTTACTATGGACTCTTGAATAGATCGATCAGAAAGGATAACTTTGAGGTGGTTTCGTACCCTACCATAATATCTTCATTTGTTCTTCGCTATTAGTGACTTTGGAGTGACTCTTTGTTGCATGTTGAGGGATAGTTATATGATCCAATTATGTTATTATTGTTGAGAGAACTTGCACTAGTGAAAGTATGAACCCTAGGCCTTGTTTCAACGCATTGCAATACCGTTTCTGCTCACTTTTATCACTTGCTACCTTGCTGTTTTTATATTTTCAGATTACAAAAACCTATATCTACCATCCATATTGCACTTGTATCACCATCTCTTCGCCGAACTAGTGCACCTATACAACTTACCATTGTATTGGGTGTGTTGGGGACACAAGAGACTCTTTATTATTTGGTTGCAGGGTTGTTTGAGAGAGACCATCTTCATCCTACGCCTCCCACGGATTGATAAACCTTAGGTCATCCACTTGAGGGAAATTTGCTACTGTCCTACAAACCTCTGCATTTGGAGGCCCAACAACGTCTACAAGAAGAAGGTTGTGTAGTAGACATCACTACCACCACCACCACCATGTCGACGGTGCAAGTCAAGGTGCGCCAGCAGCCTTGCAACTGGCACGTTGTTCGGCATCTACTTCGAGTCTAGTTTTCTTCATGCGGCGGTAATAAATTATATGAAACTAGTAACCACTATTTTGTTTTTAGTGTTATTGGCATTAATGCATCGTGTATATATCATTTTGATTTTTGTACATAGATCGTCCCATGCAATGTGAGGTCGGAATTCAACAAGCTGACCGGAGACTCTGTGACCTTTGAGGCTCCTGGGGACCCCTACACTATGGAGGTCGAGAAAGGACGAAATATGACACAGGTGGGAGGAGATGGATGGGTCTGTTTCATCGCCCACATGCGTATCACCGGTGGTGAGTTCATCAACTTCTCCTTCAGAGCAGAAAGACCCAAGCTGGCCGTCATTTATGTCAACAAAGAAGAAGATGATGAAGATGATGAGGATGATGAGGATGATCAGGATGATGACGACCCACTTGATGAAGCCATAGCTCAAAGCATGAGGTTGAGCGAGGAGGAGGTGTGCAACCGATGGGACATCATTCCGCCACGTGCTGACTCCGTCGGGGTGCCATTCGTGACCCGCCTGACAAGTACCATGGTTGATCGGCATGTCATGGTATGTTGCATTTACTGTAGTAATTTGATGATATGCTTTATTGTTATACTTAGTGTAGAGTCCGATGATATATATGCTTAGTGAATCTTATATGCTTTATTGTTATACTTAGTGTAGAGTCTGATGATATATATGCTTAGCGAATCTTATATGCTTGGTGAATCCGATGATCTATATGCTTAGTGAATCCGATGATATATATGCTTTATTGTTATACTTGGTGTAGAGTCCGATGATATATATGCTTAGTGAATCCGATGATCTATATGCTTAGTGAATCCGATGATATATATGCTTCGTGTAGAATCCAAAGAACTGTTAATAGTGTAGAATCCATATATACTTATTAGTAGAATTCATGCTTAGTAGAAATGTAGTACTGTCTTTTGATAGTGTAGAATGTGTGAGGCTACTTATTAATTGATATGTTTTTCTTATTCAGAAATTGCCAAAGAGCCTATCTGAGAGTTGTGGTATCAAGCCTGATGAAGAAGGCTCTGCTGGAATACGCCTTACCGCGAGGGGCTCCGTCACCACCTGTGCGTACGGCGTGGACACGGACAGTCGCACACACTTCAACTCGGTTGGGTGGAAGAGCTTCCTCGTCGACAAGAATCTTCATGTTGGACAGGCTATCCTAATTATCAGGAACACCCACCGCCCAGGCTTGAGGATGATGATCGTCATTGATATCATCTAGAACTACATATGCATGCGTGTGGCTGCTGAACCATATATATATATATGCTAGTATGACTACCTAGTAGACTTATCAACTATGATCTATCCATGCATTGTTGACTACTATATATGAGTTTGTGAGATTGTGTGGTTATATTAAATGTGGTATTGTCGTTAATGTTTGTGAGATGGTTCTGTGAACTTAGTTAATTTGCACTGGACGTGTCTTGATTTCCATGAATATTGCATCTGACTTCTTTTTATTATTTTTAATTTCTATTTACCTAGTTGTAGCGTGGGGAGAAAATAGGGCGCTACTACTAAGTATTTTAGCTGCAGCGCTTGTTCAGAAATGCGCTACTGTTAAATAATAGTTGTAGCGTCCTAGCAGTAGCGCGGGTGCCCGCGCTACTGGTATGTAAAAAACCAGCGCCACTAGCAAGCTTTTCTCTAGTAGTGTGGGGTTTGAAAGAAAACAAATTTCAGAAGCGCCACCTTCGCTGGGACTCTTGGTGCATTTGCAAATCTAGGAGCACCTGTACTCTCTCTTGTTTGAAATGGAGACATAAGATTTGCCTTATTCATTAAATAGGAAGAGAATAGTGTTTGTGTTGTTTTTGGCACCGTCGGTAACCCAAAGTCTTGCCTCGGGCTTTATGGTGTTGAGCAAGATCGAAGGTGGAGCACTCTTTTGGCAGAAATCCAGGGAGTTCCTCTTATTTCAATGGTTCCAACTAATGAGCATGGCAAGTGATGTCATAGTTTTTCTAATGTACACATGCAGACACACTTGGCAGAGAGTTTAATCAATCAATCCTTCATGGGATATTCTAAGTGCCAAGAAGTGTTGTCCAAATGCATAAGATGAAGCCAATCATTCACCAAATTTCAAAGACTAAGGGTGAAGCGGCACTTGAAAAAAGGCGCATCGCGGACTCTTGTTCTCTTTTGCAAAGAGAACAAAGTCCATAATTTGGCCATCCACGCTTAGCCAATTTATCAACGGTCCAAATCCGGTTTTGGATGGGCAACCACGCCAAGAACTTTACTTTAGGTCGAGCACAAGCCTTCCAAACCGTGTGCATCATACGGAAGTAGATTATGCCCAAGAATTGCACATAGTAAGGAGAAGCTGGCCATCAGTCGTGTGCTTCCAAGTGATGTCATCTTGGCATTTCCTTTAAGGTGGAAATCACCAATAAGTGCCCAAAGAGCAATGAATTGAGGGAAGTGGGCCATGGAGAGCATCCTAGCCATATTTATTTTGGATACCCAAACGTTCTCATGAAGTGCCTCCGCACCTTCCAATTTTTACGTGCAAACGCCTCAAATGCATTCTTTAGGCTTACGGTCATGGACCCAAGGCGCATCCCAAAAGACAGTGTTTGCTCCATTGCTTGATAATGGTGGAGGCCTAGAAAAGATCAAGATCTACTCATCACAAGGGATTTCCTATTCCGACCCATGGCTGGGTTGGCTCTTTCCGTTCATACCCAGGCCATCACGATCTTAGGAGCACTTGTATTGGTCTCCTGCAAAGCAAATCATTGGATGTTGTATTGATGATATTCTTTGCTTGGGCGTATTTTTCTTTTGCTTGTGGGTGCAAGTGTGATACATGTTAGTCATCTAATCCCGTGTGTCGGGTTTATAAGTCGGACACAGATTTTTAGATCTTCAATTTTTTAACAAAGGAAAAATTTATTGACTTATAATGAGACATCAAGGAGATACAAGCAGAGTGAACACACTTAGGATACCCAGCCAACACCAACGCACTCATACAACGGATCACGTAGACAAAGAGCAATGACATACAAAACTGAAGTTATGCCTTGGCAGAAAACTCCCGAAGTGATCGACGAAATGCAGGAATGACCACCACGGCCCCAACCATATCATGACAACACAACACTACGAGCCATGCGACAACGGGTGACAAATTTGTATCCGACAACAGCACCACACGCCTTCTCTTACTCCGCCGTCCTCGCCTATGGCAGCCACTGGTTGGCCAACATACCGAGGAGGAGGAATCTTTTGTATGGCAGGACAATGCCCTCGTCGGCAATTCCCGACGCCAAGGCCTCACACATATCGCCTCGTGTCATCATGTGTAGACGATGTGGGATCCTGTCGTGCAACAGACACCACACAGCTTGAGGAAGCCTTCCCGCGGTAGCGGATCTGGATCACACGGGGGCTAGCATCGCCACATGACAACGGGGAAACACAAGGTGATGGATCCTAGGCAGTGATGGATCCTAGGCATATGACGTAGACCGGTGACTGGGGGTTGAGGAAGCCATAAGATTGGCGGAGAAGGGACAAAATAGGAAGTTGGGTCGTCTCCCGCCTCCAGGCAGGCAGGATGGCGGCGATAGATACTTTTTGGGTGATGGTAGCGGGGGCTTCCAAGGCAGATTCGTGTTTTGGTTCGGGTCTATTTTTAGGCCTTCAGTTTGACTAGCGAAACATGTGTGTGCGGCGTTGTCGAGATCAAAATTCATAAACCCGGGTGACTTACTGATTGTTGTTCCTTGTGCCAGCAAAGGTGTAATTTAGTTTTGGCTCTCGTAGTCACTGTCTTCTTATTCAGATACTATTAAAGAGGATCTGAGACCCCTTTGAGAAGGCCTTTTTTTTAGTTAGACAGAAGACATTCTTTGGATCGTGCACATGACAACAGATCTGCATGACTTGACCTGAAGGCTATTACTCCCTCCTTTCATAAATGCACAATACCAAATATATAAAATACGAAGCTAAATCTTATGATGAATCTAATGATATACACTCTAGATTTAAATGATTTTGGTCAAAGTTTGTGAGGTTTGACTTTTTAAAAAAAAATATATACATTAAAGCGGAGGGAGTAACTTGCGGTTGAGATATCACTCAGTTTCATGCGACCAGACCAGTGGGTCAATGAAAGCCACAGTTATAATCCAGTTGTACGCTGAGAGTGTTGTTATACCAACTGTCAGCTTACAAGTGTACCAATAATCTCACACAGGGGCTAGAAGAACCAATATATTTTGCAGGTCAAATTCATTCATCCTGCCACTACGCTACCTCACACACATTGCACATGTTGGCATCTAGCGATATAATCTATTCCCTCCGGTTCTTTTTAGTTTGCACATAAGATTTGTCCGAAGTCAAGCCTTGTAAAGTTTAATCAACTTTATAGAAAAAAAATACTAACATTCACAATCTGAAATCAGCATCAATAGATGCGTCATGACTTAAAGTTTCATATTATACAACTTTAACATAATAAATGTCGATATTTTTTTATATAAATATGATCAAAGTTTATAAAGTTTGACTTCAGACAATTCTTATATGCAGAGTAAAAAGGACCAGAGGGAGTACTTCCTCCGTTCCTAAATATATGACATTTTGATAGTTTAATTTAAACTACCAAATCTTTCGTATATTTAGGAACGGAGAGAGTAGTATTTACATTTTATTCAGAGAAATTTCGATGGAACATGTGCCTTACAATTAATTATTTTTCATTGGTCAGATAAACCTCCCAAAACATACACTTCCACGCAACCCCTGACCAGCAAGAACCCTACAGCCTACAAGCCATCCACAAGAAAATAATAAGATACGTACAAAAACAAATAAATTCCCACAGCCGGCAAGCCAAAGAGGCCAAAAAAAACAGACAGTCGTCTCATCCGATCGTATAGCATCGGACACGTCATCAACGCATGCAGCAGCAGCGTGTCACAACCCTCTGAACATCAGCCGCCCCGTGCTCCCGAACGCCATCTCCCTGCGGCCCATCTCCATCCCGCAATGCTTCGGGCCGCCGGACGCCGGCACGCCGCGGCGCGGGCGAGCTTCGGCCGCTGCAGTGCTGCTCGCCCCTGCTTCCCATGGCGACCCCGACGGCGCGGCCACGGCCGCCGCTCGCTTGTACTTGCCGGACCACTTGGCCTGCACGTACCGCGCGCGCCTCCACGGCGGCACGTGCATGCCCGCGCCCCGGATGGACTCGGCCGCCGCCGCGCACATTGCCGCGGCCACCTCCTTGAACGTCTCCGGCCTCGCCACGAGCACCGTGGGCAGGGCGAGGAGGAGCTCCTGGTACTCGGCGCTGGGCCTCGCCGTCTCGAACTCGGCGGCGATGTTGACCTCGACGATGTACCGAGACGCCGACGCGCCCGCTGTGATCACCACGTCCACGTACTCGTAGCTGCCCGCCGGCACGCTGCTGCTTCTTTCCCACGACGATCTGCAGACACCTGCGTCGACAACAAAAATGTCAATCTTCTGTTCGAGAGGAATCTGGAACGCACTCTGAAATTAACCGGAGAAGTATCTCAAAGCAAGGCAAGGGCACTCACCGGCATCGAACCCTCTGGCACGGAGCCGCTCGGCGACGTGCTTCCTGACCCCTTCACCGCCAGCGACGTTCGGCCCCGCACCGACGACGGCGCGCTCCGCCTCGGCGCGGATCCGCGCCGCTGCCGCGTCGGCCGTCGCATCTGCCAGCGCCGTCCGCAGCGCGTCGGCCCACGTGGTACTAGCGGGCCGCGGCGGCACGGCTTCCTTGGCGACGGCGTCCTCGCCGTACCCGTTGTAGAACTCGTGCACCAGCTCCACCAGGCCGTCGTCGTCGTCGACGTCCTCCTGCCCGGAGGCGGACGGCGTGGTGCCGCAGAAGAACGGGCCGCGCAGCCGCGCCCTCGCCGCCTCGTCCAGCGCCGCCGTGGCCTTCTTGTACGACGTCGGCGAGGACCCCATGATCGGCGGCTCCGGCGGTTGCTGTGACGTCGGAATAAGCATGGAGATTGGGCTCGCCGCCGCTCGTGCGTTGGCCACCAGTTTTCCAAATCAGTTGCAGGTTTTTGGAGTAGCGTGTATCTGGCACGGGGGCGGGCCGTTTCTATATATGTTTCGGGTAGGTGCGTCTAAATTCGTTGTGCGCGGTTTGCACGTCCAGGTTCAATGAATCTGGCGCGCATGGTAGCCGTGCTTGCGTTGGGCATTCTCTGGGTCGCCGCATCGGGTTTGCTTACCACTTATGGAAGCTTCAGTGAAAAGGAATGCTAGTGGTGGACTGGAGTAGCTTGAGGTCATTGGTGCGTCCAGATACATTACATGCTACTGCGTGTTTTTAGCAGGGTGATGAACTGGAGTGATATTCAGGATATACCCCCTCCCTCCTGAATTACTTGTCGGGAGGTGAATGTATCTAGAATTAAAAATATGTCTAGATACATCCATTTTTGCGACAAGTAATTCAGGACGGAGGGACTTCTGCAGAAAGCCAGAAAAACAATGTAAATAAATTCTCTAAAATATGGACCTGATTCCAGGGTTCCTGGTACCTGGGATGCAAAGTATCAACATATCCTTGTTCGGTTGGTCTCTTTCCCAGTTCGAAATGTGCTTGGTACGTCTAGATTCATGCTAGCTGGTCCAGAGGCGGCCTTGAGCTTCGCTCACGGCGTGTCGCCGGTGAGTGCATAAGGAAAACGACGTCAATTTTTGAGAGGACTGGTGTATAATTTTTAATTTCTGTAAGGATTGTCTAATTAGGGTTGATCTACTTTAACATATGGCCTTTGCCTTATCCGGAAAAAGAAGTTGCAAAACTGAAGATCCTGATGATATCAAATTAAATACTCCACCAAGTTGCACAATGAACGGTTGCTTCACCAAGTTGCTTTCTGGTCCCTAAAATTAAAGAGTAGCCCAACAGCTTTTGGTGAAGGCAAAGGGGCAATAACAGCGATGGGTAGATACAGGGGTTACGATGGACATATACAATGATTGATAAGATAGTGTTATTTTAAGTTTTGCATGTAATTTCGAGATGACAAAAAAATTGTCTACAGTGGGTCATCTCTTAGCATTATCTTTAATAGCTAGCTATTCCTAAAAATGTGATGAGACATACTCCCTCCGTCCCAAAATTCTTGTCATAGATTTGTCTAAATACGAATGTATCTAGTTATGTTTTAGTATTAGATACATATATTATATTAAGAGATCATCTTTTGTCTTCTCTTAAATAAAAAAGACAAAGCTTTTCTTATGAGTTCTCTTTGCTCCATCCCATCATTTATCCTACGTGACACTCCTAAGATAACATCATTGTACATGCCCTGGGATCGCAAAGGAGAACATAGGGCTGTGGAATCCACGTATAAAGAAGTTCACAGCACGGCCTTGTGGCCACGGGTCCTATGGAACAACCATATAGCAGTCGCCACCTCAAGAAGTTTTTGGAGCGGGTCGATGCCGATGACAAATACTCCCTCCGTTCCTAAATATTTGTCTTTTTAGATATTTCAAATGAACTATCACATACGGATGTATATAAACATGTTTTAAAGTGTATATTCACTCATTTTGCTCCGTATGTAGTCACTTATTGAAATCTCTAGAAAGACAAATATTTATGAACGGAAGGAGTAGTAGGGGGAGAGTGGGTCTCCCTGCCGTAAAATTGATGATTTTGAAGAAGAAACATTATCAGGCGTGTCATGCTGCGTAAATTAAAATTGTCACCTGATCCGGACAATTTCAATCGTCTGGCTGCGGCAAGCTCGAATGCACAGCATAAAGCTAACCCAAAGTTAAGTTATGCAGGTACAGAAACATATGCCACTAACCACAACCACCCCCGAATGCACCCGAAGTCATGCAGGTAATAGAAATATAAGCCACCAACCACAGGTCCACAGCCATAGTGAACTGCCGAGTGCCAAGTCTACTGCCATATACTGTAAGATATAACCCCAAAGGTTTGCCAGGACCATTTCTCAATCTGGTGAAAGCTAAACATCCAATGACATATTCGATAGACCTAAGAGTAACACGCACCCATACCAAGTGAAAGCTAAACATGCAGTGACATATTCGATAGGCCTAGGAGTAACATGCATCTGTCCCAAGTGATATGCGACATGTTAAAAGTCATCTTAAGAGCTGTCCATCTGGTTATCCGTCGAAGCTGGGGTGACTGCGCCATTGTTGATCCCTGCGGCGGGACCGACTCCGACTCCCATTGAACCGTCGGCTCCGAAAGTGAAGTTACTGGGAACATTGTTTGGGCCGGCCCGCTCGAAAATGGATGGCACAGGAGTCTGGTTGAACGCAGGCACTTGGATGTCACCTGATGGTTGTGGGAAACCAAATCCAAGTGAAGGAAATGACTCGGTTAGAACCGTGGTCTGAGCTGGCGAGCCAGCGCTGGGTCCAAAGAGCTTCTGTTCATACTCAACAAGCTGACACTGAGAAGCTGTACAGAAAAGGGTTACAGTTAGCTTATGATAACACATTTGGATTGCCCATCAATCCGTACAGTTTGAAAATGCAAGAAAAAAGGTTTATTGGCTGTAGTTGCTCAACTAAGTAACAGATGACTAACTTGATTGTAGTACCTTTTTGTTAGGAAACAATGGAAGGAGTTGATGAGAGAAAATATAGCAAAGTTTATGTTGGAAAACGTGATTAATCTGCATAACAGGTTATCCATAGCCTCCCCAGAGTATTGCAATGAGAAAACTAACTAACAATGCATTTATTAATCTAGCTCCTTCAAATATTTGATGTATTCAAATGACAACACATACCCTGTACTGTAACTACAAGGCTGGTCGAGTTTATCTTACCACACCAATTTCACTATTAAGTACTACTAACGATACATTCAGTTGACAACACATATATGTTGATTGACTAAAACGGATGGTCAAATTTATCCTACCACATCATTTTCATTATGTATGAGTAGCCGCTGTTACCATTCAAAAAAATTATGAATGGCTGATTGGCAGATTTTTAAATACACGAGACGGATATTTGCTTACTAGACAAGGATATACAGTTACCTTCTGTTATTTGGACCTGTGGTCGTCGATCTTTTACCCACTGGAGAGACGGTGCAAGTCTCCACCCTCTAGACTTCATCAAGAAGGCTGTCACCACAGCAGCTGACCTAAAAAATGTGTTCCAGGGAAGTATTCACCAATCAGCAATATGTCCAGATAGTAATCATCAATTAATCACAATAGTGCTAACTACAAGCAAGCACCTGTTTTTCCCAGACATGCAATGGACAAGAACACGTGAAGCCCCTCTTTCACATTGCTCTGCAGTTGCGAAGGACAAGATTAGACAAAACATCTTCATAGACAGTATGAGCGCAAGGAAATCTCCTAGTTCGGTGCTGGAGAAAAAAAATGCATGCTGTTCCTATTTGGTACTCCATTTGTCAATAATATAGATGAAGAGTACGAGGAAGGACCAACAGGTCAAAGGACTAAGAGATTGAGTAGAACTAGTTAAATCGTACTAGGATCTAATTTCTTTCTTGACAACATAAAACAAAATTAAGAGCAGCAAGGCTTCAAAAGGTCATGTTTAAATGATTATGGCAATACGCAGCATTTTATAAGGCTAAAATGTAAGAAATATATGCTGGAACAAAATAAAGCAAGAATGTCAGGGTTACAGGGTAAAAATAAAGGTAAGCAGTGACAACATTCAATCTATTCCAGAACAAAACGCTGAAAGCATAACATGACAATACCTAGAAACTGAGTAGCACCATCAAAATCCAATGTTTTATCATCTTGGAGGCAGTGGTAAGTGAATGAATTCCGGTAAAGATTATGGCAATCCGGCACAGTCTGTTAAACAGCACCACTGTGAGTAACCTTCAACTTAAAAATGAAGCATGGAAACAAACAACAGAAGATAATGCCAGCATGCTAACTTCTGAATGAATAGCAAAGGACAGGTACACTACTATATAGCAATAACTGCAATATTGATTTCCACAGTTTATGACAAGAATGTATTAAAGTGTGGATAGCTACACAAGAACTTCTTAGGCACAACAAGTTCGTTCATGTTTTTTTCCTCTTCCACAGCTCTCCATGTTTCCTACTTGCAGGATGAATGGTAGATGGTGGAAAACATTTGTAAGGTGTAAAAAATACGAACACACACAACCAATTCTAAAATAAATAGAAGCAGAGAAAATCAATATGACTGTCAGGCCTGCAGCCTTGCAAGAGAAATTAACCTTATAGAGAAAATAACCGGCAAAACTTATTGATGAGCAAATCATCCATGTAACAGCAATATTGACTATGTAATTAAAACAAGAGTTAGTTGTCAAGCTGACCTATTTGTCATGACAAGCTTAAAGCAAAAGTACGATTGTGGATTTGAAGCAAACCATCCTAGTCATCCAATCTTATCTACTAGTTCAATAATTAAGTTGAAACCCGTAAAAACAAAAATATGACCTGATTGCAGATTTAATCCCATAATAACACCATACGAATTACTACTCACAACTATCCCTTCAAATTATACTTGTCTCTTCCCACATCCTTGCTCCTCCCACTTCCCCATGCAACCATCTAGAAGCTTCGCTTCACCTCGGCACGTAAATAATGACAGGCTCTCAACAGCGTCTAAGGCCACTAGTCTCACCAGAGCACAGAGCATGGCACAAGCAGATACAAAATAGAAGCTTCGCCTAAGCACTGCATGGAGTGCAACCAGCCACTGCCAGACGCGAGACACTGTTCTACTTTTCAATATAATAACATGAATTGTGTGACCTTGAGTGCTAATATTAGAGAAAACAGAAGAAAAAAAATCATCTGAACAAGTATGATCTGAACATGACATTTCATGTTATGTCCTATTGTTTTGCTAATTTCAGTTAGCTGAGGAACATCTGAAGTGCCAAAAATCTGGGTATCATATAAGAAAAAATATATTAGATAGTAATTAGCATCAGGTGTTATTCCTCAAATTTCAGTGGTCGACTATGTACCCCTGATTCTAATCAATGAAAGAAAATCAGTGAGCAGCACCTTTTTCTCATACAATTTTCAATCAAGTGCTACACTCTTAATTCTTTCCCATTTCGGTCTTCCTATTTAATATTGGTTCAAAGAAGATATATGGTTCAAAGAAGCCGCTCATGCTATTTGTTTTCCTTTGCACCTAAGGAAGCTTTCTATTTCAAATCGCTTCAATACTCCTGCACATTAAGCATTACCTTTTCTGGGAAGATAATAATTATGTTATGAATTCATCATAACTATCTTTCAAAGCAAATTCATTGCACAGGTTAATAAAATAAGAGCAGTACTCATACTACAATCAAAACCTACCAAAATAACCTTTGAGGCAAGTGTAATGATGACAAATTAACTACTAAAGAAGTAATAGGTCATAGCTCATAAGTACCCACGATCACAAATCATTGAACCATTGTGCAATACTCGCATCAAACCATCCTTCCTGCACAATTTATACGAGCAATGGGATTGGGCTAATGCTACTAGGAGCAGAGGATAATATTTTCGCCTCCTGCACATCTAATCAGCACGGCAGGCAAACCTACACCCCTCGCATCGTATCACGCTTGAAGCAACCCTACCGAGTCACCAAACCCTGGAGCTAAACCCCCACAAAAACGAATGTCGCGCAAAAGGGCATCGCGAATCCACGCCACCACACTTCTCCGACCTCACGGCGCGGAGACGATCGAAACTGAGGAGGAAGGGGGCTCGGGAGAAGGGGCGGGGCACATTACGCACGTTGAGGATGTGGGTGATGTTGAGCGTCTTGAGGACCTCGGAGCGGGAGGCGTTGTCGTAGCTGCCGAGGAAGAGGAAGCCCTTGAGCACCTCGGAGGGGAAGGCGGAGTCGACCCTCGCCGGGGCCACCGCGTCCGCCGCGGCGGGCCTGTGGCCGCAGACCCCGCATATCTCCCCTTCCTCGCACTTGTGGTAGTGCCCGCAGACCCCGCACGGGTTCTCCCTCTCGCGCTTCCTCATCTCCCTCCGGCCGCCGGCCGCCGCGCCGCGCCGCTCGATCTGCGGGAGGGAGGCTGCGGGTGTGGGATCGCCGCGGCGGCGTGGGTGCTTTGTTTGCCCTTGGGTGGGAGGAAGGGAAGCGAAGCGGAGCGGGGGTCCGGTGGCGACGCGATTTATTTTGGTTCCGAGTCTTTTTGTTTGGATCGGATCGGCTCACGTCTGCGTTGGTTCGTTTTATTCGCCGGAAGACGGGGCCTGGGGACGGCGGAAACGGGAGATCTGGGCCGTCGGTGATGGTTTGTGCGGTGGAGATCGCTCCGGCGATCCCATTCTGGGTGGCAGCGTGCAAGGGCAACGTAACGGAACGGGATGGGGTGGCACGTGTGACGTGTGGGGTTTGGCAGGAGGCGAGGCACTTTCAGATAGACCAAATTTTCCTTCGAGACAATTCCATTTCTCCCCTAACTTGAACCCATACCTGGCATTTACCCCTAAATTTTGAGTATGCTTAAAAATACCCCTCTTCCGTCAAAGCTTCTTATAGAAATACCCTTCCGTACCATTTTCGTCTGGTCAAAGGCGTTTGACCGACTGCGGGGCATTTTCTTGCCAGTTTTACCCCTCTACGTGTATGACACTTACAGGTGGGACCTACCCTAGAAAAAAGAAAAGGAAAAAGCTCTCTCTATCTCTATCTCACCACCTCTCTCACTTACAGGTGGACCCGCCAAAAAAAGAAAAAAGAAAAACTTTATTCTCTCTTACCTCTCTGTGTCTCTCTCTCTCGCTCGCCTCCGGCGGCGGCCAACAGCAGACGACGGTGGCCAGCATTAGGCTCGCCGGCGTGGTCCCGCTGCGCTCAATGCCACGTAATCATCCATCGATTGACCACTGTTTGGCGTGAGGACAGACACCGGAACCAGCACCCCGACGGAACCCGCACACGGTTCATGTCGTCGCCGCATCGTCTCACGCACGCGTGACCAACGACAGCCTCAAGCCTCTGTAGCATGCCCATTAGATCGAGCACTTCCCGATTTGTTTTCCAGCGGGACGAATTAGACCGAGGCACCCGAAATCGACGGCTCACTCGTCGTCTTCCCCAACTCCGACGGAGTGCTGCCGCTGCCCGATCTCCTCTACCCATGAATCTAGGAGGATTCCCCCAAGTTACTTAGCTCCAAGACAACCTCCCGAATGTCCTGGTGAGCCCTCAAGCTTCCCTGCATCCCCGAAAACCTCCCTCCATGAGCGCCGCCCGTCGCCGCCGCTCAAGCTCACCGTTGCCCATCCCCCGGCCACCTCACAGTCTCGGGCCACCTCAGTCCAGTTCGTCTTCACGCCCGCAGCCTCGCAGGGCCACTCTAAAGCCCATAGACCTCTCCGCATCCTCCCGTTCCTCCGTACGTCTACCTTCGCGCACGCACCGGTGTTTAGCCGCTGTTGTTAAAAAGGTATTTAGGCTAATCCTCCAGGTAAGTGTTCCACTGACCCATGGGCCCTTTACTAACTATAAAACAGTTAGAAAGAATGACATGTGGGCCTCCAAAATCTAATTTGACAAGTCCCTGTTGACTGGTCTAACTTTGACTTAGTTTTTTTTCTTTACCTAAATGTGGACTTGTACTACCAGGGGCATTTTGGACAAAGCACATGGTCAAACCCCTTTGACCTAACAGAAACGTCGCCGAGGGGTATTTCTATAACACCACCTAACGGAAGAGGGGTATTTTTTAGCATACTCAAAATTTAGGGGTAAATGCCAGGTGTGGGTTCAAGTTAGGGGGAGAAATGGAATTGTCCCTTTTCCTTTTGATTTGACAAGGCCCATACCCATGCGGACTTTAGTCTTTAGTCGTTTCACAATCACAAGGAAAAATGCAGAGTCGATAAAATCATACTCTGCAATGATCGGTACAATCGCCGGAGCATGGAGAATTTGGGGACCAAACAATTAACAATGGCCATTTTTTTGGGTGATGATGATGACTAGTAGAAGGTTGCTAGGCTAGGGCGTTGCACCAAGGTCCTGGAATTTTTTAGGGATTGCATCGATCATTGCACAGAAGTATGATTGGTTCGGAAACCTAACATCGTTGAAATTAGACACAACTAAAACCTAGAGTCGGATCCACAAGTTGACACATGGGATCTTGAAAAGCAACTCATTTGTTGAGAATTTCGCGAAGCGTACTGATGAGGTCAAAGAAGTTCAGATAAGGTTGTCAAAGTGTTTGTTGGACAACTTGTTTGTGTTAGAGTGAAGTTGGGTATGAGAAGAAAATAGTGAGGTTTGTGAACTTCAGGAAGACGGGCAAAACATTATTCAATCAAGTGAAATGTGAGAGGCGTCGGACCTTCTGTTGGACATGCGGAAAAAAATTGGCATTGGGTTGAAGAGGGCGGTACAGGTGAGCATGATGAACCAAAATTGGATTGGGGGATGTTTATTATGGCTCCCATAAGAGACGACTGCTCCATTTCTAGGCCAGACTTTTTGGGTCTAGGATCGAATCCTAGTTTGAATGTTTGGGGACCGGCCTGACCGGTAGTTGAGAAGTTGCGTCTTGGGCAATTGTCTAGACCGTCCAGGCGTGTTTCTTTGACCTGGAGACGAAGAAGAGTCATTGAAAGCCTCCCCCTCCGGGTACACACTTGAATCTATGTTTCGAATCTAAAGAGAATAGCACCCCCTCTACCCAAGCTCGATTTCGCTATTTCTTCTATAGGTTCCTAGGGGGTTTAATGGAGGGTCTAACCCTAGCAAGATTCAAGCTCCCCCCCTTTTAACCATCACTTTCGCGATACGAGCTAGTTTTGAACCGTTCAATTGATCTTGTGACTCTTGAAGGCCGGAGACTCCTAGGTGGTAGGAGTGGCCTATGAGGATCCATTGTTGTGGATTTCCTTGGAGTCTGTGAGGCTTTGGATTCCACCTCAAGGTTTATAGCTCCTACTTTGTGCGTGGGAGGGGGTGATGTTGTGTACACACTTCTATTCTTGAAGACTTTGTTGGGCCTTCAAGCCCAGAGGATTGTAGGACATCAACAAATTTCCCTCAAGTAGATGACCTAAAATTTATCAATATGCGGGAGGTGTAGGTTGAAATTAGCCCCTCTCGAACAATCCTGCAAGCAAATACAAGTAGTCTAGTGTGTCTCCAACACACCTAATACAGTTTTATCTATTGTATAGGTGCACTAGCTCGACGAAGAGATGATGATATATGTGTAATATGAATGGTAGAAGTAGCTTTATGTAATCTGAATAAACACAAACAACAAGGTAACAAATAACGGAAGTGAATAAAACAGTTATATGATACACTCTATCACACATAAGCCTCATTATATCCTTCTTCAAAACAACCATTGTACCTATCTATTATGACTATTGCTTCTACAACTATCGCTACTGCATAGTGATAAAGTAAAGCAATTACATGGCGATTACATTTCATACAATAAAGCGACAACCGTAAGGCTCCTGCCAGTTGCCGATAACTTTTACAAAACATGATCATCTCATACAATAACGTATATCACATCATGTCTTGACCATATCACATCACAACATGCCCTGCAAAAACAAGTTAGATGTCCTCTACTTTGTTGTTGCAAGTTTTACGTGGCTGCTACGGGCTTCTATCAAGAACCGTTCTTACCTACACATTAAAACCACAATGATTTTTCGTCAAGTGTGTTGTTTTAACCTTCAACAAGGACCGGCCGTAGTCAAACTCGATTCAACTAAAGTTGGAGAAACAGACACCCGCCAGCCACCTGTGTGCGAAGCACGTCGGTAGAACCGGTCTCATGAACGTGGTCATGTAATGTTGGTCCGGGCCGCTTCATCCAACAATACCGCCGAATCAAAGTAAGACGTTGGTGGTAAGCAGTATGACTATTATCGCCCACAACTCTGTGTGTTCTACTCATGCAAATCATCTACGCATAGACCTGGCTCGGATGCCACTGTTGGGAAACGTAGCATGCAATTTCAAAGAAATTCCTACGCTCACACAAGATCTATCTAGGAGATGCATAGCAACGAGAGGGGGAGAGTGTGTCCACGTACCCTCGTAGACCAAAGGCGGAAGCGTTAGGTTAACGCGGTTGATGTAGTCGAACGTCTTCACGATCCAACCGATCCAAGTACCGAACGTACGACACCTCCATGTTCAGCACACATTCAGCTCGATGATGTCCCTCAAACTCTTGATCCAGCAGAGGGTCGAGGGAGAGTTCCGTCAGCACGATGGCATGGTGACGGTGTTGGTGATGTGATCCGCGCAGGGCTTCGCCTAAGCACTACGACGCTATGACCGGAGGAGTAAACTATGGAGGGGGGGCACCGCACACGGGTAAGAGAACAATTGATGTGCCTTTGGGGTGCCCCCTGCCCCCATATATAAAGGAGAGGAGGAGGAGGAGGTCGGCCAGGAGGCGCGCGCCATGGGGGGGAGTCCTACTAGGAGTAGGATTCCCCCCTTTTTCCTTTCTTCACCGAAGGGAAAAGGAAGGAGAGGGAGAGGGAGAGGAAAGGGGGGCCGCGCCCCCTCCTCCTTGTCCTATTCGGACTCCCTAGGAGGGGGGCGCGCGCCACCCCCCGCGGGCTTCCCTCTCTCTCTCCCTTAGGGCCCATGTAGGCCCAATACTTCCCCGGGGGGTTCCGGTAACCCCTCGATATTCCGGTAAAATACCCGAACCACTCGAAACCATTCCGATGTCCGAA
This sequence comes from Aegilops tauschii subsp. strangulata, assembly GCF_002575655.3. Lineage (NCBI taxonomy): Eukaryota > Viridiplantae > Streptophyta > Magnoliopsida > Poales > Poaceae > Aegilops > Aegilops tauschii. The sequence continues at coordinate 398,149,608 of NC_053040.3, read as the reverse complement.
TACTACCTTACAATATATGAATCTTTACCTCTCGACCATTTCGAGACTCCTCGTCATGTCTGTGATCTCATCCGGGACTCCGAACAAACTTCGGTCACCAAAACACATAACTCATAATACAAACGTCATCGAATGTTAAGCGTGCGGACCCTACGGGTTCGAGAACTATGTAGACATGACCGAGACACATCTCCGGTCAATAACCAATAGCGGAACCTGGATGCTCATATTGGTTCCTACATATTCTACGAAGATCTTTATCGGTCAAACCGCATGACAACATACGTTGTTCCCTTTGTCATCGGTATGTTACTTGCCCGAGATTCGATTGTCGGTATTATCATACCTAGTTCAATCTCGTTACTGGCAAGTCTCTTTACTCGTTTCGTAATGCATCATCCCGTAACTAACTCATTAGTATTGCTTGCAAGGCTTATTACGATGTGCATTACCGAGAGGGCCCAGAGATACCTCTCCGATACACGGAGTGACAAATCCTAATCTTGATCTATGCCAACCCAACAAACACCTTCGGAGACACCTGTAGAGCATCTTTATAATCACCCGGTTACGTTGTGATGTTTGATAGCACACAAGGTGTTCCTCCGGTATTCAGGAGTTGCATAATCTCGTAGTCAGAGGAATATGTATAAGTCATGAAGAAAGCAATAGCAATAAAACTAAACGATCAAAATGCTAAGCTAACGGATGGGTCTTGTCCATCACATCATTCTCTAATGATGTGATCCTGTTCATCAAATGACAACACATGTCTATGGTCAGGAAACTTAACCATCTTTGATTAACAAGCTAGTCAAGTAGAGGCATACTAGGGACACTCTGTTTTGTCTATGTATTCACACATGTACTAAGTTTCCGGTTAATACAATTCTAGCATGAATAATAAACATTTATCATGATATAAGAAATATAAATAATAACTTTATTATTGCCTCTAGGGCACATTTCCTTCACTCCCCTGGTTGTTGTTGCGGGCCTCCTCCTCCCCTCCTGCCATGGTTGTTGCAGCTGCTGGTTTGCTCCTCCCCTGGTTGTGCATGAACAAGGGTGGTTGTGCATGATGAAGACTTGAGGGCTAAACTGGAACCACTCAAGAAGAAGGCTGGTTTTATTGTACCTACTACCTACTGCTTAATTAACTCACATCGACTCGTCGCATGTCGACTCGTCGACCATGAGTCTAGAGTCTAGACTAGTCACGACTAGTCTAGAGTCGCCATCCCCGAGCAACTCGTCAACTCATCGACTCAAAAAAATTGGTGGAGACTAATGAATCCTCGAAAAAGGGGGATGAGGTCCATGAGATTGTTCTAAAAAGAGAGAAAAGAAACAAAAACAAAAAGATTAATGAGAGAAAGAGAGTGGGCACACTACTATCCTTTACCACACTTGTGCTTTAAAGTAGAACCATGTTCTTCATATAGAGAGTCTCCATAATTTGTCACTTTCCTATACTTGTGGGAATTGTTACATTATCGAACTTGGTTTGTATATTCCGATGACAGGCTTCCTCAAATGCTCGAGGTCTTTAAGAACAAGCAAGTTGGATGCACACCCACTTAGTTTTTGTAGTGAACTTTCATACACTTATAACTCTAGTGCATCCGTTGCATAGCAATCCCTACTCCTCGCATTGATATTGATTGAAATGCGTCTCCATTGCCTAACGATCGGCCTAGTTGATGCAAGACTTTCTTTATTTTTGTCTTCCCTTATGAACCCCTACCGTCGTTCTCTATGCCATCCAAAGTGCTAAGTTCATGGCTCACGCTCAGGAATGGAGTGAAGTTGAAAATGTTGAAGCAAAAAAAAGTATGATACAATTGCTTGGTTTGGCACCGGGGTGCCCATGATTTGTACTTGTGTTAGGAAGACAGAGTCATGCCATGCTTACATAATTCAACGAAGCATCGTATATTTTAAGGAGTAATGATTATTTTCTAGTATTCATGAATATTATTATGTTGATACTCGCACATATGCCGGTGCGCTGCCATGGTAGAGATATTCTTTTGAGAAGCAACGGGGGAGATAATTGACGTGTGCACCAAAAACAGTCTGCATAGCAGTGGGGCGATAGAGCGAGGAGCTGTGGTCTTCTCTCGGATCATGTTTGGCCTGCAAGATCTTGATAGTGGTGGAGTTAGTCGACGTGGCGACGACCAACCAACTCATGTCTTTTTTCCTTTGGGTTCGCCCTCGTGTCGGGCTTGTGGCCCCCTCCTCATTTGGTGGCTGCGCGGCGACCTTCAGGGCATGGTTGCTTTGCCACTCTCTCCTACTATGATGTAACTGGATGTATTACTAATTGCAGTGCATAAATCAAGTTTCATTAGCATAATCCACGCATAACCAGGCAACCCCTTTTTTATCAGGGTTTATTCTCTTTCATTATTTTAGCGGTCATGTGCCTACAGTTTTTTCATTAGAGCCAATTCAACATATTCTCTTTTATTAGCTTGTGCCCACAATTTATTTCAATTATAGCCAAAAATCATACTCTTTTATCGTCAAATAGCGCATGGGGCACACAATAGTTTGCGTCTGGGCCAGCCCACTAGCAGGCACCAAAAGGACATGTGTTTGTAAGGCACGAGTATAAATCCAAAAAAACGACAAGTTGAAGGATCGAACTCACGACCTAAAAACTCAACCACTAGGTGCTGGCCAATCGAATAAACGGGTCCTGCTTACCAATGACCAGTGAGAACGTTTAAGAACATACTGCATGACCATATTTAAAAAAATTGTTTTTTTGAAATATTCCAAAAATAAATTAATGTTTATAGATTGCAAAAATTTTAAAACATGAACAATTTTTGAAATCCCAAAAAGTTTTTTAAAAATTTCGTTCATTTTGAAAAAAGATGAAGAACATTTGAAATAGGGAGATTCTTTTAAAATTCACAAATATTTATTGAAAACATGAACTTTTAAAAAAGCACTAACTTTTTTGAATTTGGGAACAATGTATTAAACCAAGAACATGTTTTGAACATTTATAATAATTTTTGAAAATGTGTCTATTTTAACCATGATTATTATTTTGAATTTGTGAACATTTCACTAAACAAGCATATTTACAGAATTTGGAACATTTCACTAAACATCCAATTATATTTTGAAATCTCAATTTGTTTTGGAGAACACAATTTTTTTTAGAAAAATGGAACATTTTCTAAAATACAATTTATTTTGAATCTCATTTTTTTGGAAAACACAAACATTTTTAAAAAATTGGGTTGTTTTTGTAATTTTCAACAAACTTGAAATGAGAACAAAAATTTCAACTTTTGAACTTTTTTTTAAAACTGAAACAAAATTCTGGAATTCGGAATTATTTTCTAAAAATTGAAAACACAAATCGAAATGTAAAAAGTCTAAAGTTTGTAGGGAAAAAGAAAAAAATAATTAGAGAAAGGAACAAATAGTAAAATAGAAATAAAACATAGAAACAAAGAATACGGGTCGGCACAGCCTTGCGCCTTGTGCGAAGGTCAGACTATTTGTTGCCATGTGCGGTAAATAGGGTTTCCCAGCTATGTGCGCAGGGAAATACGTGGGCTGACTTCGACGGGCCACATCGTGCACGGCCCATGTATGAAAAATATTTTTTCTTTTCTAGCAAACAGACGCACAAAAATTTAGTACCACCTCAGATAGGAAAACAACTTTTCGGCGGTGAACGGATGAAAAAATCAGAGAAACGCACCTTGCTTTATAAGTAGGTATAAACTAGCAAAAGAGCCCGTGCGTTGCAACGGGAGAAAAAAAATACCACATGCCCATAACCTAAATAATCATGAGTCCAGAAACCAATAGGTCTATGTTCTTTATTTCAACATGACATCCCATCTTGTTGTCATTTGTCCATCATCGCATTCTCGCATATGATGATCATAGTGCTTTCAAAACCACAACGTGTTTCAATCAAGTAAATCATAAGCCGTCTCTCTTGTGGCATAAGATCAGGTTTTTCTCTTGCTACATTTATTCTCCAACTTATTTGTGTACTTTTTATTAAGGTTTCACTCTAAATAGCATTTTAAAATGGTTAAGAGGTAAACAATAACATCATATTTGGATTCTACACATTTTTCTAGTCAAATTTCATATATAACATGTTAAAATTGGAGTTATGGTTTAAATGATATGGATATTTTGTCTTGCTACATTTATTTCGTGTCCAACTTGTTTGTGCACTATTTATTAAGGTTTCACTCTAAATAGCATTTAAAAATGGTTAACAGGTAAAAAAATAACATCATATTTGGATTCTACACATTGTTCTAATCAAATTTGATATATAACATGTTAAAATTGGAGTTATGGTTTAAAGATATGAATATTTTGTCTTGCTACATTTATTTTGTCTCCAACTTATTTGTGCACTATTTATTAAGATTTCACTCTAAATAGAATATTAAAAATGGTTAAGAGGTAAGAAATAACATCATATTCGGATTCTACACATTTTTCTAATTAAATTTCATATATAACATGTTAAAATTGGAGTTATGGGTTAAAAGATATGTATATTTGAAAAAAACATTTGTTTTATGTAGACTGCGGGTTAATTAGTACTCCCTCCGTCCCATAATATAAGAACCTTTTTGACACTACACTAGTGTTAAAAAAATATTCTTATATTATGGGACATAGGGAGTATAAAAGACATGGCGTTTCTGTAAAAACACAACAAAAATTCAATTTGTCACTCAAATGTGTACTGCCGGTTGATTATCTAAAAGTGTAGGGGGTTTTGTGTAAAATCTGAAAAATGTTTCGTTTTGCCACTTAAAATAGGACTGCAGGTTGTTTTCAACAAACTACAGGAACTTTTTTGGCAAAACGGCGCGACGGACGACCAGAAACAGTAGACGCTTTATTATTAGAGGTAGATTTATTACTTCATGTTTCTCAACGTTCATACCGTAAAAATAAATTACATGATAAGACATGTTAGGTAGCATTCAACATTACAAATTTTGTTTTTATCATTTACCCACTCGAGGACGAGTATGAATTAAGTTTGGGGATGCTGATACGTCTCCACTGTATCTATTTTTTTATTATTTCATGCTATTATATTATCAATCTTGTATGCCTTATACATCATTTTATATCATTTTGGGGAACTAACCTATTAAGTTAGTGCCAAGTGTTAGTTGTTGTTTTCTACATCTTTTTGATTTACAGGAAATCCATACCAAACAAGGTCCAAACACGACGAAACTTTTTGATGATTTTTTCTAGACCAAAAGAGACCCTGGTCCGGAATCCAGACAAGGAGATGGCAAGGCAGTATGATGCGCCCATGGGGGTAAGCGCGTCGTGCCCCCCTTGTGGGCCCCTCGTGGCTCCGTCTGACCTAATTTCAGCGCTATAAGTTCCCAAATATTCCAAAATCCCTAGAGCGAGACCCGAAACAATTATTCCGCCGCCGTAAGCCTCTGTTCTTCCATGATCCCATCTGGAGGCCTCCGCTGGTTCTCTGTCGGATGGGGAATCAATCACGGAGGGCCTCTACATCAATCTTGCCGCACCTCTAATGCTGTGTGAGTAATTCCTCACAGAACCTATGGGTTCATAGCAGTAGCTAGATGGTTCTCTCTCTCTCTCCATGATATTCAATACAGTGTTCTCATTGGAGATCGATATGATGTAATCCTTTTATGCGGTGTGTTTGTTGGAATCCGATGAATTGTGGGTGTATGATCAGATTATTTATTGAAAGTAATTGAGTTATTTCTAAACTTATTATGTGTGATTGTTATAGCTATGTAATGCTTTCTGATCTATGAGTTATCTTTGGCCAAGTTGATGATTAGGCATTTAGTGTAACTGGTGCATAGTAGTTGGTTCAATCTTGCGTGTGTCCTCACCTCGTGACAGAAGGGGTAGCGAGCCACGTATTTGTATTGTTGCTACTAAGGATAAAAGATGGGGTTTGATCATACTGATTGACCTTATTTTATCTATATTATGCCATCATACTTAAAGCATTACTCTGTTTATCATTAACTTAATACTTAGAGAGGCAAGCATAGACGCGCTCTCGAAGTGGAGTAATAGTAGTAGGCGTTAGTAAGTTTAACGGTCTACTTGCCACGGATGTAATGCCTATGTCCTGATCATGCCATGAATAACATCATAACTACGCGCTTGTCTATCAATTGCCCAACAGTAATTTGTGTACCCATCGTTTGCTATGTTCTCGAGAGAGATGCCTTTAGTGAAAGTTATGGCCCCCAGGTCCATTCACCTTATATTACTAAAATCCTAAATACCTTGTTGTAATTTATTTATTTTTATTTAGTTTTGTAATTTATATATCTACCACTATCAGAATTAATCCTTGCAATTAACGAGTACAAGGGGATTGACAACCCTCTTGCCCGTGTTGGGTGCAAGTATTTGTTTGTGTGTGTGCAGGTAATGTCGCCAGTTGTTTGCGTGAATCTCCTATTGGTTCGATTAACCTTGATTCTATACTAAGGGAAATACTATCTGTTATTATACTACATCACCCTTCCTCTTAGGGGAAATCACAATGCCTATCACAGGTAGCACCGCACAACTAGCCAACGATGATAGCGCCTCTGTAGATCTGGTGGAGCATCAAAGCCATTCAGGCACGCGTAAGCAAACTCATCCAATCGAGCCAAGAATGCCTGAGCAACACTGGCAAAGCCAAGACATGCAACCTTTGCCTTGTCCGCTCTTGACATCATTGGGGTGTACACCTTGGGCTCATTGGCTGTGATACACTCGCTCCTGCGAAGCTTGTCCGCCGTCAGACACATGTTTGGCAAGTTCGCTGCCCTTGTGGAACGCAAGCTCGTGCAGTGCTAGGTTGTTGACCAAGAGCGGTGGAGCACGAGAAGAGGAGGAGGTGTGAGACACCCTAGCCTAGGTCCACCCAGATCTGGTGTTCTTGTTGGTTTGTCAGCCACAATGAGCAGTGGGGCGTTGCGGTGATTGATGCTCAGCGGCGGGGTAGCGGCTTGCTGCTGGCAGCATGACTAAGCGCCGCGGAAGGCTAAAGGTTGGTGCTGGGTGGGTAGTGGATGTGGCAGGCCGTGTGGATCTGAGGCGTGGGAGACAATGCCAGGTGAAAGTCTATCTGTGACTACGGTTGAAACACGCGATGGCGATGTCTGTGGGCGTAGCTGCCTTCTTGAAGGCGTTGTTGTGGTGATGTGATCCTCTATCCTATCGTCCCACACTTCGAGGGGAACCTCATATTCATTCTCTCTTGGATTGGATGATGGCGGTGCCTTGCGTCGCGCCCCTCTTGTGGGTATCATTTTTGGAGTAGGGGTCAACCAGAGGGACCAGTGTGGCCTTGACGATGGTGGTGGTGCGGTCAGCTGGGGGCCAACAATGGTTGTTCGGTGATGTACTTTGGGGTTCAACGGTAGTGCCTTTGGCATTGTAGGGCAACCATCTCTTTTCCCCTCATGGAGGTGTCTCATCCCTATTGATGTGCATGCTCAAGACCCGCTCATGGCTGTTGATGTGTTGCGGCGAGCTTCGTGCTCTTGTGATGTCTCGGTTCATCTTTGCTCATTGATGGTGCAAGATGCTTCCCCGACTTGCTAATCATTCCGAATTTTTGTGGCGGAGCTCCCAATCAAGGTTTGTTTTCATTAACACTCGTGATAGTGGATGCTCCCGAGTTGCCCGGTAGGGCTCGATACACACGCCAGTATGGTGCGTTAGTCTGCTTGCAAAGTTCTAGAGGGGATGCTAATGTTGCAACACGTCGAGGCATAGGTTCTTGCTTAAGTATACCCCTCCTTTCCCTGTTGACACTCTATAATAAGTTTTTAATCCTTATCATTTACAATAAAGCTCATTTATTTGATTTTTTATTTACATAAAAAGGTTTGAAGTGTTTAGATACACATAGAACCAGCGAAGGGCTTGGGCCCGAGGTTTGGCCCAATAACAAAGGGCCAAGGCAGCAGAGAGTTCTCGACTGGAACAACGCTTTTGGCAATATTTGGGAAGGGGAATGAAAGTTTAGCGTGGGGCGTTGTATTGAGATTAGATATGGGATGACTCTTTTTATTCTCAATCCCTTGTTTGGCGCATGATAGAAATTATGTGTGAGAATTTGAGGAGAATTTGTATTCCCTTCACTACAAAAAAATACACTTCCGTGATGATACGTGTTTGTCACAGTAGGTCGCATTTTTTGTCATGCATGTACATCCATGACAAATTTATGACAGAATCAAGATAGTCATACCTGTGCTGTCGTAGAAGTGTTCCATGAAATTACCAAAATTATCATCACGGAAGTGTCCACTTCCATGACGATAAATCACGCGTCACAGAAGTGCTTTCGTTAAGGGTGACCGACACGTGGCATCCACCATAACGGAACGCTGTTAAGCTATCGGGTCGGGTTTTTGATCCGATAACCTGTTAACAGCCCCGACCAATGGGGATTTTCCACGTGTAAAATCATCATTGGCTGGAGGAAACACGTGTCGGCTCACCGTTGGGACAGATGTCATCCGCTCATTGGACCAAAGGCGCCTATGATACGGCGACACGTGGCACGGCCCAACAGAGGCCCATTCCTGTGAAAAGACCAGCCCGTTTGACTTGGTCAAAAGGTGGCGGGCGAGCCCACGGAAAGCATGTTAACGGCCTGTTCGCATATAGCCCATTTACAACCCGCTAACCCAGGGCCCGTTACGCCCCTATCCGAATTAGGCCCAGTAGCGTCATCTGGGCCGTCCAATATGATTCAGCCCGTTTTAACTTCCGGCCCATGTGTGGCCCATGACTTCTTTCGGCCCATATGAGGACCTTTGTAACTCTTGGCCCATTAACGGCCCATGGTGAAACTGGCCCGTAATGAATAGTGTATCACTTTATACCCATTAACGACCCGTTATTCCATTGGGCCGTTTCCAGCCCAAGTTATCTTTTGGCCTTCTCAGGGCCCATTGATTCTTGGGCTCATTTGCAGCATTCGGTTACATACGGCCCGTTACTGTCATTTTCTGCTTGTGGGCCAAATTCAGCCCGTCGTTACAGTCGGCCCGTTTGCGGACCGTTAATACGTTGGGCTGTTTTCATGTCAAAAAAACCCGTTGGGCTGTTTTCATAGAGTTATCAAATACGGCCTATTAAGGCCCGTTATGGTCCACAAATAGTACGGCCCATGATTGGCGAAATGATGATACGCCCCGTAGAAGGCCCATGGATCCTACGGCCCGTATGAGGCCCATGGATAGTACGGCCCGTAGAAGGCCCATGGATCGTATGACCCGTAGAAGGCCCATGGACCCTAAGGCCCGTATAGAAGGCCGATGGATCCTACGGCCGGACGAAGGCCCATGGATCATACGGCCTGTAGGAGGCCCATGGTTACAACAGTCCGTGTGTTGCCATGATTATTTTGACCTAGTTACCAAAAATAGGCTATTGTGGCCACTAGAAAAAACAGAAAAAGAACTGCAGTGACTACAAGCAAACAACTAAACAAGACAATAAGGAAATAAATAAGCAAGCAATTAATGCTAGCCTATTACCGCTATTACACATATTACATCCACTGGGCATCAAAGTTCGCCACCAGTGCAAATATAGGGAAAAAAGCAGCACATTACATACACTGGCCGTCAAAATTGGCCACCAGTGCAAATAAACGCGGCAGCAAAACAAGAGCATAACTGAAAAAACTTCAGAAGAGCTCAAGAAATGTTATCCTGGGTATCCACCATGCTGGCAATAAGCTTAGCAAGCTGATTAGCTTTGTCCTGTTTGGCGCTAAAATCCTCCAACGCTCGCTGTTGCACCAGAAAGTATGCATCTAAATGCTCCAGGGACTTCCGCAGTCCTTCCGCTTCTTGTCGCAGCACAGCTGATCGATGTCTTTCAGCTTGAAGTTGAGACTCAAGAAACCGAACTGATTCAGACAGTGAGTTTGAATAGCTTGTGCAAGCGGTAGAGGCCAGTAACTCGAACACTAAACCAAGACAGGACTTTGGGGTTGTCTCGCTGTCTTCAAGATAGTCTTCCTTAGCTGTTTTATCAGCTTTGTTGGAGACCAACAAGGATGTGTCACTATCCTGAACCTTATCTGCATTACTTCCTTTACCATTGCTTAATAAGGCACTTTTCCCCAATATTCTGTCAGCATTCTAAAAGAAGAAACAAGCAGACACATAACAAGTTTAGCATGTACTAGTATCTGAAACTCATTTCGGTGAACCAGTTCATTAGTAAGGTGGACAAGATTAAACTACCAAGTCTTCTATTGCCAAGTACTAATACATAATAAAAGCATCAAACAAACATATATCTATGTCCTATGGTCACTGCATTGTCTTGCCAAATCAAAATAGAGACACGGTTCAAATCATATCAGTTCAAGACAAAGTAGCAGTGAAAGAATACAAAGCGTGGGAAACTACACGGCACAACAAGATTTCAGATGGGTACCACGGGTCTACATGTACAACAACACGATTGGCTCTGTTGTGATGCTAGTAATGTGCATGATATGAAAGTCAACTGTATACACAATTGAAATTGAAATCAACAGAGCTATTGATAAGAGCAAACCTGTTAAAGAAACATGCGTGAACATACCTGCTGTGCCATTGGAGTTTCGATTGGATCCTTCAATTTAAAAATAAGTTTGCATGAGTAAATAGAGTGATACAAGAGCAAATCAATCATAGTTAAAAAAGGCGCGCCTAGGCTCTAGGCGTTGGCAAAACGCATTGCGCATAACTACGCATAATCTGTGCATAACTGCGCATAAGCATGCGCTTTGGTTAGTAAAGCGCAAGACGGTGGCAAAACGCACAATTAACGCCTAGCGCTTTTTGGAACTATGATAGCAATGGAATCTTAAATTAGAACAGTTGTTCTTCAGGTTTAGGCACTTGTTCTACATGAACAGAGTACAGTAAGACGCAAGTATATAATACTTCAAAATAGAAAATGAGCTCATAGACCTTACCACATTCTTGGTTCGGGACCAGTACAGAACAGGGCGTTCCCAGTCATCGTCCAGTAAATGTGTCTCAGGAGAACGTAAGGGAATTTGATGAGTTTCTTTGCCGGTGAAGTATGTTTTCTTCAGGTAATTCCGATACTGCCACCAAGCATTCTTGAAGATAGCAGAGGTATTAGCACAGGTTACCTCATCCAGAGTTTCCAAATCGGTCCTTCTCTATAGAGAAAAATGGGAAAATTTGCTGTATTATAACCATCATGGAGGTAGGATGTATGGGACAAAGCAAAGTAATTGCCATGAATAACATTACTTACACATAATTCCTGGACAAACACTTGCAACTGGCATTTTCCTTCATCTTTAGTATAATATTTCCAAGATGGGAAGATACACACATATGATTTAACAACATCAAATGCGATAGATGCTAAACTACGACTAGCTGGTTGTGCTTCCTCCACAGGAATAGGCATACTAACTGGTGGAGTTGGGGTTCGCCGTGATAGTACTGGCCCTTTGGGCACTGGAGCTGCCTTACTAACTGCTCTTGTTTGGGAGCTCTGTGGTGGAGATGGTCCTGTGTCAACAGGAACTGGGTTACTATCGGCTGGGGTTGGGGTTAGATTGGGTGAAGCTGGTTCTCTGTTCATCACAGTAGGGGTACAATCTGCGAGAGTTTGGGTTATGTGTGGTAGGGCTGGTTCTTGTGCATGTACAACCGGGGTGCTATCTCCACCAAGAGGTAGCACTGTTTTATTTGAAGACCGTGTTTTTAGTCCGCTAGATATTGGCATCACCCGCTCCAATTCAAATGGCTGATAAACAGGAAACATAGTTGAATGTACAGACATTGTATGAGAGACAGATGCAATAGATAGTGTGGAAAAAAGAGGGCATAAATAGTTGACATGTATATTGTTTAACTAAAACGGATAGCATGACATAATTTCACATACATGATGTCTATCTAAACTGCATAGCATAGCATAACATAATTCAAAGATATGATGGATAACTAAACAGGATCGCATGACATAATTCACCTACATGTTATCTAAGTAATCAGGATCGCATCATTTAATTCACATATGTGATTTATATGCTAAACAGAGGGCATTCGATATGATGTCTGAACTAAGAACATGGTGTTGAATATTGTGTATATGATGTCTAAACTATGCAATGCAAGACACCGTATGCATGATATGAGCAGTATAACCGTGCCAAGTTAGAGCATACACCTCAGTGGGGGAATAGGACTGGTCATCTGTCTCTGAATCCATCTCTGAGGAGCTATCGGGACCCAACAAGAGATCTGCTTCGACAGGTAGCACTGTCTACTCTGAAGGCCTTGTTTTCACTCTAGATTTTTCCATCTCCCACCCAAATGGCTGATTCACAGGAAGAGTAGTTTAATGTACAAACATTGTCGACAAATGGAAATGTAATGAAGAAAAGGATGGGCAAGATATCATTCAAATATATGATGCCTGGTTAAACAGGATGGCATTGCACATTTCACATATATTATGGCTGGCTAAAAGACATGAGACTGCATAATTCCCATATATGATATAGAAACTAAACAGGTGGCATTACAGAACATGTCTAAACTAAGCAGATGACATATATGATGTCAAAAGTAGGCACTGCAAGGCAACATATGCATGATATGACTAACATCATCATGCCAAGGTAGAGCAAACACCTTGGGGGGTAAATAGGAGTGGTCAGCGGCGTCTGAATCCGCCTCAGAACAGATATCTTCCTCTGGATTACAATCTGGAGAGGGGTGGGGAGGGTTTGCCATTGAACCCACCATGGAGCGATGTCTGCATGACATTGTATTGCCGTGCAAAACTCTTCTCTTTTTCTCTACATGTTCAGCATGACTGTGTACAATATCTGACATGCATACGAAAAAAATATGGTGAGATTATGTAAGGAGAGCATGCAGAAATTTAGAGTGATGGTAACAACCAGTGGATCGACGTTTTTCCGTTGAACCAAAATAGCCCTAATGGATCGACGTGAATGTATAGTAATAAGTGATGCAACAAGTGTACAACCTCTTTGCCGTAGCCGTGTCGACCTCAGCATCATTGGGTTGGTCGCTGAAGCAGTTGAGGCAGAGGTGGCTGTCGGAGGTGTGGAGGAAGATCTGAGGAATCTGTAGACGGCGTCCAGGGCACTGCTCTGTTGTGATGGATCATTCTGTCGTTGGAGCAGCTCCGGTGAGCCGTAAGACGTCAAGGCTGAAGCAGCACAAGATAGACATCGTCAATCTCAAGTGGGATTCTAATAGCATCTCCAATAGATGATGTAAAATGGATGTAAAATTAACATCACCAAAAACCACCTGACTACAACAGATGAGGTAAAAACTGTTGACTCTGAACTTAACTGTCGAAACTGAAATTTACTATGGAATCTGAATGCTACTGTCGAAACTGAACGCAATGGTAGCAGAGAGGCACTTGACATGTAGTTTAGGGAGGGCCTGCAGTTCATCTTCAACCTGCACCCCCCTGAGCCGCCAGCCACCACCGGCCGAACCGCCGGCCCCAGCGCCGCCTCGCCGCCCCGAAACAACTCGCCACCGCCGCCCCGGCCAGCCCTCTAGGCCCCCCGCCCCCACCCTGAACCCTAAGATAGATAGTAGGGTACCTCTCCGGTGAGCCCCCGTCCCCGCTGCGGGTGGTTCTTCCTTAACTCCGGCGAGCCCCCCCAACCCCTGAAAATCGATTGACCCAAAAGTCGATTCAGTCGACTGAAGTGTGGCTTAATCGGAGCAGAGCAGCAGCACGAGCGAGGGGGAGAGCAGCAGCAGCAGCTGGGCGAGCGAGCGAGCGAGCGAGCGAGAGCCGGAGCAGCAGCAACAGATCCGGCTGGTATGGACGCCGCCGCCGAAGGGGCCTCACACTGGGGGAGAGCCGGCGTGGAGATGTCGCCTGCGGCGCCGGCTTCAAGGTAGCCGCTCCATGGGGGTGCGGGATGGAGCACCGTCGGCGCCGGGAGGTCGAGTTAAGGAGAAGGTGCGATGCGATGAGTGTACAACCTCTTTGGTGGCGCCGAGTAGGCCTCGGATTCGTCCGAGGAGTCGGTGAGGATGCTGCGGTTCCGGTGGAGCAGGTTAAGGCGGCACTGTGGGGATGGAGCAGCCGTGATAGACGAGGCAATCGTCGGAGCAGCTCCTTGGAGGTGGAGGACGGGGCGGCTGAACCGGCGGGACGGCGAGATGGACGACGGATCCTCATCCGGGGAGGTGGACGAGGGACGTCGAGCTATTGCGGTGGACGACGTCGTCGGGGAAGAGGCTCCGGCTGGGCAGCGGTGACGTGGCGGACTGAGGAGGGTGGGGTTTCACGGCTGGAGCGGAGAGGTTATGGCGGCCTGGGATTTCAAATGGCGGAAAGGGGGCGATGGGAGGGGGTGAAGCATGACTTGGGGACGCGCTTGTCCAAAATGTAGGGTGTGTTACAAAAGTACCCCCACCGATTTGAACTAGCGGCCCTTTCGGCTCAGGGTTAGAAGGGGAATTTCGCGTGTCGGGATTTGGCAGCTGGAGGGAGTTTTCACGCGCGTTGTAATTTCGGGATAGCAAGGCGCGGGTTGTGAAGGCGCCAGTTTTGGGAGCACGATATCTGAATTTTCGGAATATAACAAGACGCGAGTTGAATTTTAGGGACAAGCCTAACGTGTAGTAATATGTACTTGTACGTACCAAATCAATTCACACTTCCCTCAACCAAAAAGAAAATGAAAAAATAAAACTATTCACACCACACAAAGAGAGAGTCTTGCCCCGTTTTACTATACAAATGCTATTCAAAGCTACTCCCTCCTTCCATCTATATAGGGCCTAATGCGTTTTTCGATGCTAACTTTGACCAAATATTAGAGCAATGATATATGACATGCAACTTACACAAAGCACACCGTTAAATTCGTCTGTGAAAGGTTCTTTCAATGATATAATTTTCACATTGTGCATGTCATGTACTATTAATCTTGTCAATAGTCAAAGGCGGTCTTAAAAATCTCATTACGCCCTATATAGATGGAAGGAGGGAGTATGAATCCATGTTATGTCCGATTAAATTTTTTCGCTTGCTGTATAATGCATGTAACCTACTCATACCAACATTTTAGTGCATTCCAAATGTCTATACTACCGCTGCAATTTGAACTAAATTTGAATTCGTTTCTCTATTTCAATAAGAATCTACAATCATGAATGCTGCCAACTTCAACCATCATAGTTTCGTTGCTATCCGCCAGATATAAATCGGACGGCCTATAATGCAGGATGGCAGGCACACCATCATCAACAACTCCGTTTTTTATAAGAGTATAGATAAAATATATTAAATGTAGTATAACATGTTCATAACCACACCATGTGTATCACCGTTATATATATTCACACATGCGTCGGTTTGAAACACTATGATATATTCACACGTGGCCCTGTTGGAAATATGCCCTAGAGGCAATAATAAATGGTTATTATTATATTTCTTTGTTCATGATAATTGTCTATTGTTCATGCTATAATTGTGTTATCTGGAAATCGTAATACATGTGTGAATATATAGACCACAACGTGTCCCTAGTAAGCCTCTAGTTGACTAGCTCGTTGATCAACAGATAGTCATGGTTTCCTGACTATGGACATTGGATGTCATTGATAACGGGATCACATCATTAGGAGAATGATGTGATGGACAAGACCCAATCATAAGCATAGCTCAAAGATCGTGTAGTTCGTTTGCTAGAGTTTTTCCAATGTCAAGTATCTTTTCCTTAGACCATGAGATCGTGTAACTCCCGGATGCCGTAGGAGTGCTTTGGGTGTACCCAACGTCACAACGTAACTGGGTGACTATAAAGGTACACTACGGGTATCTCTGAAAGTGTCTGTTGGGTTGACACGGATCGAGACTGGGATTTGTCACTCCGTATGACGGAGAGGTATCTCTGGGCCCACTCGGTAATGCATCATCATAATGAGCTCAATGTGACTAAGGAGTTAGCCACGGGATCATGCATTACGGTACGAGTAAAGAGACTTGCCAGTAACGAGATTGAACAAGGTATTGGGATACCGACGATCGAATCTCGGGCAAGTAACATACCGTTTGACAAAGGGAATTGTATACGGGATTGATTGAATCCTCGACATCGTGGTTCATCCGATGAGATCATCGTGGAACATGTGGGAGCCAACATGGGTATCCAGATCCTGCTGTTGGTTATTGACCGGAGAGGCGTCTCGGTCATGTCTGCATGTCTCCCGAACCCGTAGGGTCTACACACTTAAGGTTCGGTGATGCTAGGGTTATAGAGATATTAGTATGCGGAAACCCGAAAGTTGTTTGGAGTCCCGGATGAGATCCCGGACATCACGAGGAGTTCCGGAATGGTTCGGAGGTGAAGAATTATATATAGGAAGTCCAGTTTCGGCCACCGGGAAAGTTTCGGGGGTTATCGGTATTGTACCGGGACCACCGGAAGGGTCCCGGGGGTCCACCGGGTGGGGCCACCTATCCCGGAGGGCCCCATGGGCTGAAGTGGGAAGGGAACCAGCCCTTAGTGGGCTGGGGCGCCCCCCTTGGGCCTCCCCCTGCGCCTAGGGTTGGAAACCCTAGGGGTGGGGGGCGCCCCACTTGGCTTGGGGGGGGGAGCCACCCCCCCTTCCCTCTTGGCCACCGCCCCCCCATGTAGATGGGTTCCAGGGCCGCCCCCCCTTCCAAGGGGCCTATAAATAGTGGGGGGGAGGGAGGGCAGCAGCACTACAGCCCCTGGCGCCTCCCTCTCCCCCTGCAACACCTCTCCCTCTCGCAGAAGCTTGGCGAAGCCCTGCCGAGATCCCGCTACTTCCACCACCACGCCGTCGTGCTGCTGGATCTCCATCAACCTCTCCTTCCCCCTTGCTGGATCAAGAAGGAGGAGACGTCGCTGCTCCGTACGTGTGTTGAACGCGGAGGTGCCGTCCGTTCGGCACTCGGTCATCGGTGATTTGGATCACGGCGAGTACGACTCCATCAACCCCGTTCATTAGAACGCTTCCGCTCGCGATCTACAAGGGTATGTAGATGCACTCCTTTCCCCTTGTTGCTAGTATACTCCATAGATGGATCTTGGTCGCGTAGGAATTTTTTTTAAAATTCTGCTACGATCCTCAACAGTGGCATCATGAGCCAGGTCTATGCGTAGTTACTATGCACGAGTAGAACACAAAGCAGTTGTGGGCGTAGATGTTGCCAATTCTTCTTGCCGCTACTAGTCTTATCTTGTTTCGGCGGTATTGTGGGATGAAGCGGCCCGGACCGACCTTACACGTACGCTTACGTGAGACAGGTTCCACCGACTGACATGCACTAGTTGCATAAGGTGGCTAGCGGGTGTCTGTCTCTCCCACTTTAGTCGGAACGGATTCGATGAAAAGGGTCCTTATGAAGGGTAAATAGAAATTGGCATATCACGTTGTGGTTTTACGTAGGTAAGAAACGTTCTTGCTAGAAACCTATACAAGCCACGTAAAAACTTGCAACAACAATTAGAGGACGTCTAACTTGTTTTTGCAGCATGTGCTATGTGATGTGATATGGCCAGAAGATGTGATGAATGATATATGTGATGTATGAGATTGATCATATTCTTGTAATAGGAATCACGACTTGCATGTCGATGAGTATGACAACCGGCAGGAGCCATAGGAGTTGTCTTTATTTTTTGTATGACCTGCGTGTCTTTGAATAACGCCATGTAAATTACTTTACTTTATTGCTAAACGCGTTAGCCATAGAAGTAGAAGTAATCGTTGGCGTGACAACTTCATGAAGACACAATGATGGAGATCATGATGATGGAGATCATGGTGTCATGCCGGTGACGAAGATGATCATGGTGCCTCGAAGATGGAGATCAAAGGAGCAAAAATGATATTGGCCATATCATGTCACTATTTGATTGCATGTGATGTTTATCATGTTTTGCATCTTATTTGCTTACAACGACGGTAGTAAGTAAGATGATCCCTTATAATAATTTCAAGAAAGTGTTCCCCCTAACTGTGCACCGTTGCAAAGGTTCGTTGTTTCGAAGCACCACGTGATGATCGGGTGTGATAGATTCTAACGTTCGCATACAACGGGTGTTGACGAGCCTAGCATGTACAGACATGGCCTCAGAACACATGCAATACACTTAGGTTGACTTGATGAGCCTAGCATGTACAGACATGGCCTCGGAACACGGAGGACCGAAAGGTCGAGCATGAGTCGTATAGAAGATACGATCAACATGGAGATGTTCACCGATCTTGACTAGTCCGTCTCACGTGATGATCGGACACGGCCCAGTTAACTCGGATCATGTTTCACTTAGATGACTAGAGGGATGTCTATCTGAGTGGGAGTTCATTGAATAATTTGATTAGATGAACTTAATTATCATGAACTTAGTCTAAAATCTTTACAATATGTCTTGTAGATCAAATGGACCACGTTGTCCTCAACTTCAACGCGTTCCTAGAGAAAACCAAGCTGAAAGATGATGGCAGCAACTATACGGACTGGGTCCGGAACCTGAGGATCATCCTCATAGCTGCCAAGAAAGATTATGTCCTAGAAGCACCGCTAGGTGAAGCACCAATCCCAGAGAACCAAGACGTTATGAACGCTTGGCAATCACGTGCTGATGATTACTCCCTCGTTCAGTGCGGCATGCTTTACAGCTTAGAACCGGGTCTCCAAAAGCGTTTTGAGAAACATGGAGCATATGAGATGTTCGAAGAGCTGAAAATGGTTTTCCAAGCTCATGCCCGGGTCGAGAGATATGAAGTCTCCGACAAGTTCTTCAGCTGTAAAATGGAGGAAAATAGTTCTGTTAGTGAGCACATACTCAAAATGTCTGGGTTGCACAACCGCTTGTCTCAGCTGGGAGTTAATCTCCCGGATGACGCGGTCATTGACAGAATCCTTCAGTCGCTTCCACCAAGCTACAAGAGCTTTGTGATGAACTTCAATATGCAGGGGATGGAAAAGACCATTCCTGAGGTATATTCAATGCTGAAATCAGCGGGGGTGGAGATCAAAAAGGAACATCAAGTGTTGATGGTGAATAAAACCACTAAGTTCAAGAAAGGCAAGGGTAAGAAGAACTTCAAGAAGGACGGCAAGGGAGTTGCCGCGCCCGGTAAGCCAGTTGCCGGGAAGAAGTCGAAGAATGGACCCAAGCCTGAGACTGAGTGCTTTTATTGCAAGGGAAGTGGTCACTGGAAGCGGAACTGCCCCAAATACTTAGCGGACAAGAAGGCCGGCAACACCAAAGGTATATGTGATATACATGTAATTGATGTGTACCTTACCAGTACTCGTAGTAGCTCCTGGGTATTTGATACCGGTGCGGTTGCTCATATTTGTAACTCAAAACAGGAACTGCGGAATAAGCGGAGACTGGCAAAGGACGAGGTAACGTTGCGCGTTGGGAATGGTTCCAAGGTCGATGTGATCGCCGTCGGCACGCTACCTCTGCATTTACCTACGGGATTAGTTTTAAACCTCAATAATTGTTATTTAGTGCCAGCTTTGAGCATGAACATTGTATCTGGATCTCGTTTAATTCGAGATGGCTACTCATTTAAATCCGAGAATAATGGTTGTTCTATTTATATGAGAGATATGTTTTATGGTCATGCCCCACTGGTCAATGGTTTATTCTTGATGAATCTCGAACGTGATGTTACACATATTCATAGTGTGAATACCAAAAGATGTAAAGTTGATAACGATAGTCCCACATACTTGTGGCACTGCCGCCTTGGTCACATTGGTGTCAAGCGCATGAAGAAGCTCCATGCAGATGGACTTTTGGAGTCTCTTGATTACGAATCATTTGACACGTGCGAACCATGCCTCATGGGTAAGATGACCAAGACTCCGTTCTCCGGAACAATGGAGCGAGCAACCAACTTATTGGAAATCATACATACCGATGTGTGCGGTCCAATGAGTGTTGAGGCTCGCGGAGGATATTGTTATGTTCTCACTCTCACTGATGACTTAAGTAGATATGGGTATGTCTACCTAATGAAACACAAGTCTGAAACCTTTGAAAAGTTCAAGGAATTTCAGAGTGAGGTTGAGAATCAACGTGACAGGAAAATAAAGTTCTTACGATCAGATCGTGGTGGAGAATATTTAAGTCACGAATTTGGTACGCACTTAAGGAAATGTGGAATCGTTTCACAACTCACGCCGCCTGGAACACCGCAGCGAAACGGTGTGTCCGAACGTCGTAATCGCACTCTATTGGATATGGTGCGATCTATGATGTCTCTTACCGATTTACCGCTCTCATTTTGGGGCTATGCTTTAGAGACTGCCGCATTCACTTTAAATAGGGCTCCATCGAAATCCATTGAGACGACACCGTATGAATTATGGTTTGGGAAAAACCTAAGCTGTCGTTTCTAAAAGTTTGGGGATGCGATGCTTATGTCAAGAAACTTCAACCTGAAAAGCTCGAACCCAAGTCGGAAAAATGCGTCTTCATAGGATACCCTAAGGAAACTATTGGGTATACCTTCTACCTCAGATCCGAAGGCAAGATCTTTGTTGCCTAGAATGGGTCCTTTCTGGAGAAAGAGTTTCTCTCGAAAGAATTGAGTGGGAGGAAAGTGGAACTTGATGAGGTGATAGTCACCCCTTCCGAACCGGAAAGTAGTGCAGCGCGGGAAGATGTTCCTATGGTGCCTACACCGACTGGGGAGGAAGTTAATGATGATGATCATGAAGCTTCGGATCAAGTTACTGCTGAACTTTGTAGGTCCACGAGGACACGTTCCGCACCAGAGTGGTACGGCAACCCTGTCCTGGAAATCATGTTGTTAGACAACGGTGAACCTTTGAACTATGAAGAAGCGATGGCGGACCCGGATTCCGACAAATGGCTAGAAGCCATGAAATCCGAGATAGGATCCATGTATGAAAACGAAGTATGGACTTTGACTGACTTTCCCAATGATCGGCGAGCCATAGAAAACAAATGGATCTTTAAGAAGAAGACAGACGCGGATGGTAATGTGACCATCTATAAGGCTCGACTTGTCGCTAAGGGTTATCGACAAGTTCAAGGGGTTGACTACGATGAGACTTTCTCACCCGTAGCGAAGCTGAAGTCTGTCCGAATCATGTTAGCAATTGCCGCATTCTATGATTATGAGATATGGCAAATGGACGTCAAAACGGCATTCCTTAACGGCTTTCTTAAGGAAGAATTGTATATGATGCAGCCGGAAGGTTTTGTCGATCCTAAGAATGCTAACAAGGTATGCAAGCTCCAGCGCTCCATTTATGGACTGGTGCAAGCATCTCGGAGTTGGAACATTCGTTTTGATGAGATGATCAAAGCATTTGGGTTTACACAGACTTATGGAGAAGCCTGTGTTTACAAGAAAGTGAGTGGGAGCTCTGTAGCATTTCTCTTATTATATGTGGATGACATACTATTGATGGGAAATGATATAGAATTCTTGGAAAGTATAAAGGCCTATTTGAATAAGTGTTTTTTCAATGAAGGACCTTGGAGAAGCTGCATATATATTAGGCATCAAGATTTATAGAGATAGATCAAGACGCCACATTGGTCTTTCACAGAGTACATACCTTGACAAGATATTGAAGAAGTTCAATATGGATCAGTCCAAGAAGGGGTTCTTGCCTGTATTGCAAGGTGTGCAATTGAGCACTGCTCAATGCCCGACCACGGCAGAAGATAGAGAAAAGATGAGTGTCATCCCCTATGCCTCGGCCATAGGGTCTATTATGTATGCCATGCTGTGTGCCAGACCTGATGTAAACCTTGCCGTAAGTTTGGTAGGAAGGTACCAAAGTAATCCCGGCATGGAACACTGGACAACGGTCAAGAATATCCTGAAGTACCTGAAGAGGACTAAGGATATGTTTCTCATTTATGGAGGTGACGAAGAGCTCGTCGTAAAGGGTTACGTCGACGCTAGCTTCGACACAGATCTGGATGACTCGAAGTCACAAACCGGATACGTGTATATTTTGAATGGAGGAGCAGTAAGCTGGTGCAGTTTCAAGCAAAGCGTCGTGGCGGGATCTACATGTGAAGCGGAGTACATGGCAGCCTCAGAGGCAGCGCAAGAAGCAATCTGGATGAAGGAGCTCATTACCGACCTAGGGGTGATTCCCAATGCGTCGGGCCCGATGACTCTCTTCTGTGACAACACTGGAGCTATTGCCCTTGCGAAGGAGCCCAGGTTTCACAGGAAGACCAGGCATATCAAGCGTCGCTTCAACTCCATTCGTGAAAGTGTTCAAAATGGAGACATAGATATTTGTAAACTACATACAGACCTGAATGTAGCAGATCCGTTGACTAAACCTCTCCCTAGAGCAAAACATGATCAACACCAGAACGCTATGGGTGTTCGATTCATCACAATGTAACTAGATTATTGACTCTAGTGCAAGTGGGAGACTGTTGGAAATATGCCCTAGAGGCAATAATAAATGGTTATTATTATATTTCTTTGTTCATGATAATTGTCTATTGTTCATGCTATAATTGTGTTATCCGGAAATCGTAATACATGTGTGAATATATAGACCACAACGTGTCCCTAGTAAGCCTCTAGTTGACTAGCTCATTGATCAACAGATAGTCATGGTTTCCTGACTATGGACATTGGATGTCATTGATAACGGGATCACATCATTAGGAGAATGATGTGAAGGACAAGACCCAATCATAAGCATAGCTCAAAGATCGTGTAGTTCGTTTGCTAGAGTTTTTCCAATGTCAAGTATCTTTTCCTTAGACCATGAGATCGTGTAACTCCCGGATGCCGTAGGAGTGCTTTGGGTGTACCCAACGTCACAACGTAACTGGGTGACTATAAAGGTACACTACGGGTATCTCTGAAAGTGTCTGTTGGGTTGACACGGATCGAGACTGGGATTTGTCACTCCGTATGACGGAGAGGTATCTCTGGGCCCACTCGGTAATGCATCATCATAATGAGCTCCATGTGACTAAGGAGTTAGCCACGGGATCATGCATTACGGTACGAGTAAAGAGACTTGCCAGTAACGAGATTGAACAAGGTATTGGGATACCGACGATCGAATCTCGGGCAAGTAACATACCGTTTGACAAAGGGAATTGTATACGGGATTGATTGAATCCTCGACATCGTGGTTCATCCGATGAGATCATCGTGGAACATGTGGGAGCCAACATGGGTATCCAGATCCTGCTGTTGGTTATTGACCGGAGAGGCGTCTCGGTCATGTCTGCATGTCTCCCGAACCCGTAGGGTCTACACACTTAAGGTTCGGTGATGCTAGGGTTATAGAGATATTAGTATGCGGAAACCCGAAAGTTGTTTGGAGTCCCGGATGAGATCCCGGACATCACGAGGAGTTCCGGAATGGTTCGGAGGTGAAGAATTATATATAGGAAGTCCAGTTTCGGCCACCGGGAAAGTTTCGGGGGTTATCGGTATTGTACCGGGACCACCGGAAGGGTCCCGGGGGTCCACCGGGTGGGGCCACCTATCCCGGAGGGCCCCATGGGCTGAAGTGGGAAGGGAACCAGCCCTTAGTGGGCTATGGCGCCCCCCTTGGGCCTCCCCCTGCGCCTAGGGTTGGAAACCCTAGGGGTGGGGGGCGCCCCACTTGGCTTGGGGGGGGGGGAGCCACCCCCCTTCCCTCTTGGCCACCGCCCCCCCATGTAGATGGGTTCCAGGGCCGCCCCCCTTCCAAGGGGCCTATAAATAGTGGGGGGGAGGGAGGGCAGCAGCACTACAGCCCCTGGCGCCTCCCTCTCCCCCTGCAACACCTCTCCCTCTCGCAGAAGCTTGGCGAAGCCCTGCCGAGATCCCGCTACTTCCACCACCACGCCGTCGTGCTGCTGGATCTCCATCAACCTCTCCTTCCCCCTTGCTGGATCAAGAAGGAGGAGACGTCGCTGCTCCGTACGTGTGTTGAACGCGGAGGTGCCGTCCGTTCGGCACTCGGTCATCGGTGATTTGGATCACGGCGAGTACGACTCCATCAACCCCGTTCATTAGAACGCTTCCGCTCGCGATCTACAAGGGTATGTAGATGCACTCCTTTCCCCTTGTTGCTAGTATACTCCATAGATGGATCTTGGTGATGCGTAGGAATTTTTTTTAAAATTCTGCTACGATCCCCAACAGGCCCCCCCAGCTCCTTCTCTACGGCACACATCGATCGATATGCCTCTCTAGTCAGGTGTGCCTAGCACAAACACAAGCTTCCCCTCTTCTCTTGTCACCGTCCATGCCTCACTCCCACCACTCTTTTCATCGTTCTCGTACTCGCACACTCCTCCCCCCTCGATATAGTATGCCTCTCGTACCACCTCCTACATGCATCCCTCTCTCTATCCTTCTCCTCGTGCCTCATTTGCTTCTAACACACACATGCATGTATACCGATCGATCTCCCAACATATACCTAGATCGACTTTAACTACCCCCCCATGGATCGACGTACCTCACAAGTTATGTCTCTTCTTTCTCTAACAAAGGGCGATTGATCTTCCTATGTAGTTACGTCTGCTTACCACATCCACATCGTCCCCCCTCATCATTCGTGCATGCCTC
Source organism: Aegilops tauschii subsp. strangulata (assembly GCF_002575655.3). Lineage (NCBI taxonomy): Eukaryota > Viridiplantae > Streptophyta > Magnoliopsida > Poales > Poaceae > Aegilops > Aegilops tauschii. The sequence goes on along the minus strand of NC_053040.3, from coordinate 398,124,931 downwards.
CTGACCCGTCTCTCACACGCACGTGCACAGACAACAAGCAGCCATCTCCTCACTTATTGATATTGCGGGCGTGCCCTCCGTTTGTCTAGCAAGCCTATCCCACCATTTGTTAGAAGCAACTCCACTACCACCCCCTCCAACACTCTAGCTTTGTCTCTCTCCCAACCTTATTCCTCTCCTGCACATATGCATGGATGCTGATCGATCTCCCTTAATACATGAGGCAGATCGATCTCCTTAATACATGAGGTAGGCCTCTCTCCTCGTCCACACATATACCAGCCATTGTACCTCTATAGTTAATTGGGCCTCCCTCTTCCCCCACCACACACCGATAGTCGAGTGCTGCAGGTAGGTATCCATGCCACAGAGACAAACTGCACATGTCCCATCTCACGTTCCAGTAGGCCAGCCACTCTATATCTTTGATGTGGGCACACACAAATTCGATGGCACTCTTTATCGATCGCGCGCGCACACACACACACACATCATCCCTCTCTTCGATTCTATGGACACCTCAAGCCGATGATACCTCCACTCTCTTCTCGTGGATCGCCCCCTCTATATATATGTTATATCCAGGACTCTATTTCACACACATTGCATATGTTACATTTTTTGATTGACCCCCCCCCAAAACTCTCAAGAACCCACACACTATATCTCTCTAGGTTTGTATCTCTCTCACACAACCCCATGTAGGTGGTGTACGTATACAAGAAGAGAATAGGTGCACCGTGCACGTACTCACGCTTCGTGCCCAGCCACACCTGCGCGGGTACACGGTGGAGCTCATTTCTTTACGAAATGGCAGCCCACGTGCTAATTTGAACGCCTGTAGCGGTTGTTTACCTAGGGAGGCCGTGTACCACGCGTGCACGAAACAAAGTTCGACTTGACGCGTTGCCGCGTTATTTTTAAATAAAGTTATAGCGCTCAATGGCACGTACACAAAATATAAAACGATTTTTATGGGGAAAAGGTAGTCTGCTCACTATATCAATGGAGCCTGCTTGCCTGGTTTGTCGCTCTTCAGAGTATCTCACACAAGGTTGCGGTGGCCTCTCTCTCTCACCGTTGGTCACTGATCCGGCCGCATCCCGTCCGCTGGGGGAAAGGGAGTGCGGTGGCCTCTCTCTCTCACCGTTGGTCACTGATCCAGCCGCATTCCGTCCGCCGGGGGAAAGGGAGTGCGGTGGCCTCTCTCTCTCTCTCACCGTTGGTCACTGATCCGGCCGCATCCCGTCCGCCGGGGGAAAGGGAGGAAGTGCATCGTTTCTCCATTTGACGGCGCCGAGGCAGCACGTCCCGCTCTGCGGTACACGCCGTTCTCTCTGACCAAGCTCCGGCGCGGCAGGGCCTACGCCACCTGCTCGCAGATTCCGCCCGCCGTCGCTCACCTAGTTACATCCCGACGACCTCCAGGTATCCCCTCCAGCCTTGCTCCACTGCGCGTCGCTGCATGTGGATCTTCCATAGTTCTTTGCCCAAAACGTAGCTCGTCCGGTGTACTTTCCATATTGCATTCTCGTCCTCACACCGTTTTAGACAAACACAAACGTGTTGTTATCTTCCCTTAGGACAAGGAATATGCTTCTTTTTTGTCGTCGCATGTGTCAACTGTTATTGGCCAGTAATTGTTTCCTTTCTACTCGTTGCTATTGTGACCTTTTGGTAAACTGCACAAATCACTTTTTCTTAAGAGTGTTTTGTGCAGTTGTACTAAAATGTCACACGGGCAACGTCTCTACATTTGAGTGCGACTGCACAAAGGGAGATTGGTTTTGCTCTATCCTCCTCATCCAACTCCGAGCCTAATCTTCTCCAACTAGTTAGTCTTAAGAGAGACTGCGAAGGTGACCGGCTTCTATTTGTGTGTTTATTGTTTCATCAGTAGTCCTCTATTATCGTAATCACACTTAATATCTTTGGAATAGGGACGCTCAACTCTATTTTAGTGGAACTGCACAAAATGATCGGAATGTTGCATGCTCCAGACAGCTACTTTTTTTCCCAACATGCCTTGTTGATTTAGACAGAGCTGGGGGACGTTGCTGCCAATGAAAGCATGGATCAATTTTAATCTAACACCTTCTCACAACTCTGTCTTCAGTTGTGATGTAATTATTAGCTCTGATATGCTAATAATTGACATGCATTAGCAAGGAAGTTAGTTTTTTTTGTTTCCGAAGGAGCATCATTGGCAAGACACGTGAAACAAAAGCTGAAAGCTCACACCATTGTACAATTTCATGTCGCTGGAAAATTATTTGTATAGTACGTCAATTATGTAAACAAATGGTGGAAGCTTGATAGCATTGCCAGAAGCCTCTTCATCATCCGGATCCATGTGCCATGCACAAAAATATACTCCTTCGTTCCTAAATATTTGTCTTTTTACAAATTTCAAACGGGCATATTTTAGAGTGTAGATTCACTCATTTTGCTTCGTATGTGTACTCCCTCCGTTCCTAAATATTGCATTCGTCTTTCTAGAGATTTCAACAAGTGACTACATACGGAGGAAAATGAGTGAATCTACACTCTAAAATATGTCTGTATACATCCGTATGTGCCAGTCCATTTGAAATCTCTAAAAAGACAAATATTTGAGTAGTCACTCGTTGAAATCTCTAGAAAGAAAAATACTCCGGAGTATATTTAAGAACCGAGGGGGTAGTGCACAACCGCATGGGAGACTCAGCCCGGTCGTTGCGCCGCATTAATAGTGAGTAATGAGCAGTCAAATCATAAGCCCCACCTTTCCCACTGTAAGTTGCTCTGAAGAAGCAACCATCAATACGCTCTTCTTTGAATCCGCTCATACTACTCCATCCGTCACTGTTTATACAACGAGCTTCAGAAAAAAGAAAATAAAATCTGTGGGACCAAGGTGACTAGCGATCGGCCTGGAAAATAGCATTGGTAGTTATAGCACGACGTCTATTACTAGAGGGAATAATGCGTACACACATGCATGCAGTGCTTCCACCCCGGGTACACACATGCATGCACTTACTCCACTCCGTAGTAGTATAGTACATGGAGAGAAAATTGTGGACTTGATTGCGGTTACCATGCCCTAATTAATTGAGCATTAAACCAAACGCGTCCAAAGTCTCTCTGGTGGTGGAAATGCATTGAGAGAAATGCATCATAATGAAGCGCGCCCTGTAAACTGTGACGGAGGGAGGAGTAGTATGAAGGTGCAAAACCAAGTACGTGTATGGCCAGTCGGTCAACGCACCTCCTCTTGGCATATCACTCACATGTGGGACAGGAGTGTGAGCAAACCGATCTCAATTGACGGCAAAGAGCCAACCCGCCGTTCCTTCAGAGAGATGAGGAGCGAGAACACACAGACGGGCTCGCACGGAGGCCAAGATATATTCGAGCATGGTTGGTTGATCGATATCATTCATTACATGTTGGGCTGCCGTTTTCCGCCCTTCTCCGGAATAAACGTGTACTTTATCAGAGATAAAAACATAAGAGTACAGACGCTCCACCATGCGGTTCTAGTAGTAGTACTACTCATACTACTGCGCTTGGCTCTTCGCCTCTTCGTGAAGTCGAACAATGATGGTACTCCGCATGTTTGGTACTACAGTGTATGCCTCTGACAATCTGACACCGAATGGACTGATGCATGTCCACCGAGGGTAGGTTGCATTAGTCAAAAGGCGTAAGCGAGCTTCACCTTGTCCTGCAAGCTTCTCCTCGTTCTACGAGTTGACGGGACACACCAAAAAGTAGTGCTAGTCCATACTCCCTCCTTTCTGGTTAATATGGCTTAATCTTTTTTGTGGGTAAATGAGAGAGCTTTATTCATATATAAGCATTCTTAGGACGATCAACCAAGACACTGGTCACTAGGAAGCGAGGTACCCCGCAAAAAAGAAGTAGGAAGCGAGGTGTTTCATCAAGCCCGCTCTCGGCCACATTCAAAGTGCAGCAAGCACGGTTCGCACGAAGATGCGCCGCAAGGTTTGCTGGCCTGTTTACATGCTAAATAACAAAAAAAGAGGAAATATTACCGAGCGCTACTATTTGTAACAGGATATGAGCCAGAATTAAGCGAGAATTGTGGCGAGTGTTCCATGCAATCAACTTCCATTATCACATGCGAGAACCCTCTAAGAGAACCAAATGTGTTGAAGATTGCTTTATCACATTTTAAAATTATAATAAGAGTGCAGGCGCTCCTACATCCGGTTCCTAGTACTAGTATAGTACGTACCTTTATAGACTATAGTAGTAGTACTAGTAAACTTTGCGCTTGGCTGTTCGCCTATTCGAGAAGTCGAACAATAATAGCACTAGTAGTATAGTGTATGCTTCTGGTAATCTGACACCGAATTAACTGTTGCACGTCCACCGCCTGAGCGAGGGAGAGCTTGCATTAGTCAAAAGTTTCTCCTTGTCCTGCGAGCCACCGCACGCAAGCTTCTCCCATCCTGCAACCTTCTCCTCGTTCGGCAAGTTGACGGGACACAGCAAAGTAATGCTAGTCCATACTGCCTCCTCTCCGGTTAATATGGCTTAATTTCAAACGAGATAAATACACTGTCTGTCACTGTATATTTGTAAAAATACGGTCAGTGGACTTCATAATACGCTCATTGCGCTCAATATATATATTTTCTGGTGTTTATACGGTCACTAGCTCACCCTGACTGAGTATGTGTGTGCATGCACGTGTAGGTTGAGCACTTGAGCATGACCGTGTGTGTTCCGTCGTGTGCTCAGACATGCATGCATTAGGGCGTCGCGCGCGTTTTTGCGTCCATGTGTACGTGTGACTATTGCATACACGTAGGGGGAGTACGTGTAGGGGCCACTAAGGAGCAGTCAAATCACACAGTAAGTTAGTCGGAAGAAGCAACCATCATTTCACTCTTGAATGACACGTACGTAATATAAAATGGTTGATATGGAGAGAAAAAGAAAACTACTATATATACACTAGTAGGAGCCTAAGCTACAAGCCTGCTTGCTTAGGTTGCTCTCTTCACAAGCATAGAACGACGGGCCTGATCCCGCAGCTGGGGGAAGGGAACAATGTTCTGCGTAGACGCGGTCGACATCGGCGAGGGAGAAAACCCACAGTCGGTGCGTCCCAATCGGGGGTCACCGCGGTATGGGCCGATGCCGCGTCCCAACCGCCCTTCTAGCTACAGCCCGACGTCCCAGGTAGTCCATCTTCCTTTTGGAGCCGGCTTGCTCCACTGCCGTAGCTCCATCTCCATGTCGATCTTTCTCTACTTCTACCGGCTTCTACTTGTGATGAGTTTATGTCTCATGAACTAGTGCCAGTACTATTATTCTAATCACACTTCTTCAATATCTTTTCCATCAGGGATGCTCAGGTCAATTTTAGTGGAACTGCACAAAATCATCGTATGATCCGAGGGTGCCAGCCGTCTTTCCTTCGACAGGTTCTACCTGGCCAGGAAATTAAATCATGTTTAGGGTTTAGGGTTTAAGTCGTAGTGACCCCATCAGTATTTTTTCTTTCGTACACGCTCTCACAACTTTTTTCTTTAGTTGTGAACTAAATATTGGCTATGATCTGTGAATCATTGAGATGCATCAGCATGCGTGTTAGTTTTACTTTGTATTTGATGGAATGTTGTAATGGGGCAACCTTGGAATAGGAATGAAAATGGAGTGGAAAGTTTCGGTTTTTCCGGAGAAAAAATGGAAACGGAGAGAAACCAACGTTTCGTTTCGTTGGATCGCGCCATCGAGCAAAACCAACGTTTAAATCACGTCTGTCGTGTTCGTGTCTCACCCTCCTCCACGGCTCGACCCCACATGGTCGCTCGGCATGCCACTCACCGCAAACCGAGTATACGATAACTTTCCCGCCTGCTTGTCGATGGATCGCGCCATGGAGTACTAGCACTACTGGAAGAGATTGACGAGTTGGGGGAGGATAGCTAGCTGTAGCACGGACTCCCAAGAACTTTTTACATGCATGTTGTAGCCGGCTATTGCGACCTTTGAACGCGGAGCAGCCGCGTGCACCCGGAAGCGGCGCGGGCGACGCTCTCTCGGCCGGCGCGCCGCTCCAATGCCGGCGCCAGTGAGAGGTCGCATCCGCTCTGGCCGGGCATGAATGCGGCACTGACCGTTTCGGGCGGGAAGCACGCGTGGGTGATGAAGAGGGTTCGGGTTGGTCAGGACCGGCCGTGGCAGCGGTCCGGACATGCGCAAACAAGAGATACTGTACGTTAATATTGCTGCGTATATAATTAACAACGTAAATAATGTGCCAGTTGGACAAATATGATTGGAGATGGAGATGGAAATGGAATTTTACGTAAACACGGATATGCATGTCTATGTCTATGTGTGTGTGCGCGACGACTCTCGCGACCTGGAAGCGGGGCCGTGTTTTTGATCGAGTTTTCTTTCTTGGTACGTTAGAAAAATTGTCCGCCAGTTTTCGTTTCTTTTTTCCGGGAACGCGCGTATTCTATTTAAAACCACTGCTATGGAGAGATTTTTTTACTCCATTATAGCCTCTTGTTCGATAGAGTTTCTCGCGTCTCGCTCTCTCACCCTCTCCATATCAAAACAAGATGACAGTGTCCACTCTATCTCTCTCCTCACCGGTGGTCACAGATCCGGCCGAATCCCGTCCGCTGTGGGAGGTGAGGAGGTGCAGCGTTGACGTTGTCGCCGTTGGCGACGGAGGAAGCCGATCCACAACGTCCTCTTGGAGCCGGTGCTGGCGCGGACGAAGATCCTCCGCGCCCTTGTTCGCTGCCGTCGTGTGGGCGGATCCCGCCCGCCCGCCTAAACGACATCTCACCCACCTAAGGTATAACTTCTTGTACTGGTCCAGCTCCCCAGGTCGCTGCGTGCGGGTTTTCTTCTATGCGACTACTCCCCAGCTCCCCATGCATAGTAGCTAGGGTTCGTCGGCTGGTCCAACATCACCTACTAGTACTATTATAGAGGAAATGCCACTTGAAAAGTTGTCCTGATTTATGCCTCGGTGGAGGTATACATGTTGTTTCGACAAAAAGTACATGGTGGTTGTGCGGTCATTGTCCATATGGTGGTAGTACTATCACTGGTTAAATGAAGAAATGCTTTTTTTCTCGGGTATCCTGGTTTAGTTCCCATCAAGATAATTATGATGCTTCTGTTTGTTGGTGTACTTTTCATTAATTCTTATTGACAATTGAGATGTCGTTGCTAACCCTTTTTATATTTTTTGAAACAGCGATGCGTGTCTCCATACCCGTGCATGTCTTCCTCAATTTTAGTGGAACTGCACAAAATTGGATGGCCATTGTTGTTCCGCCTCACTGTCCTCTGCCACGTGGTTCTTCCTTCCTCGAGCTTGATTACTGAGAAGAAACAGACCACAGTGAGGATTTGTCGAACTTCATAGGTGCCTCACCCAAACTTGATGCCAAATGGATGATGCATCACCACGATGACCTATCGATGCTCATGGTTGCGCCTCATGGTTGCGTCGGCTGGTGAAGCTGGTCGATTTTCAATGAAAAACAACCTGTCTTCCATCAGTGCTCTTTGCTTGTTACGCACAAAGATGATATCCTTCGTCAGTTCACCTTGGTTGCGTTGGAGACGCAGTTGTCTTTCACGTTGGTGCAATTTTATCACACAATTGGCAATGAATCAAATGTTTCCTCGAAGAAGGATCGATGTTGGTACTAAGAGCATAAGTTTTGTATTGATTTCTAAGCCTTCTCACAACTTTGTCTCCAGCTCCCCTGTAATTTTATTTGTCCAACTATTAACTTTGATTTAAAAAATTGTGTGGACTAAAAACCCGGATGGACGTAGTAGCCCTCCATTTTTATTTACTCCGCATATTAGATTTGACTGAAGTCAAACTTTGTAATACTCTCAAACCTTTCCGATAATTGAAATTAAAATTCTTTATTTGTACACACTCTCACACGTTTCCGATAATTTGGCGCATGTGTGGTTGTTCACTTAAGGGAGAGTAGTGTACCACACGTGAAGGACAGGAAGTGCGACCAGGACGCGTGGGCGTGGATCGTTAGTTCATCGGAAGTAGTACTAGTTTTCTTCACTGTACATTAAATAAAGAGTTTCGTTTCGTACTTACACAATTTAAAACGATTGTTATGGAGAGAATAAGAAAACCACTCCACTATATATTAGTCGTATACACGAGAGTACTATATGGACGCAGCTTCATTGACTTAGTGCACCTGCCTTTGGATTTATGACAGGTGGGCCCAAAATGTGGCTGGCTCACCTGTCATATAGCCAAAAGCAGGTGCAGTGAAGGCACCGGAGCTCAGTCCATACTACAGTAGTATATATATATAAGAGGGAGCCTCAGCGCTTGTTCGCTAGGGTTTGCACTCTCCACACGCTCGCCGCACTACATATATGTGACACGCTGGAGGCTCAGCGTTCATTTGCTAGGGTTTGCTATATTCACAGTCTCTCACCCTCTCTTCACCAGATCTAAACAAGACTGCGTTGGCCTCTTGTCTATCTCTCCCCCTCATAGCTGGTGAAGGAGGCATCCGTATCCCGTCGCACCGGGAAGGGGAGGAGGTGCAGCGTTCACTCTATCGCCTTCGGCGAGGGAGGCAATCCACTGCCGGCTGCGCTGTTCTCTTTCACCAAGCGCCTGTGCGGGAGGGCCACCGTCCCCTTCTTCCTCGCTGCCATACGTAGTGTGGGCAGATCCGGCCTCCCGCCGCATGCCTTGCCACATCCCGATGACCCTAAGGTATAAGTTTCTTTGAAACCGTCGTTCCTCTAGCTGCATGTGGATCTTTTTTGATCTGTAGTCGAATCCAGGTCTTGGTTCAAAGAGGAAAGAAGGGTGCGGTGGGCTGGAGCAAGAATCTAGGACGTGGTTCAATGAGGAAAGGAGGGGCGGAAAGTAGTATAGACTGGCTATCCAGCCGCTTTGTAGGTCGAAAAGGGAAAAAGGGGGTAACCCAGTACACACATCTGTAAGGAACCGATCTCTTTGTTGAAAAGGGAAAAAATTGGGGGGTCGGGTAGTTTGTGCAGCACTAGATTTGCTGCCCTCACATAGGAAGAAGGTTCAAAGAGAACAAATATGGGACCAACGCATATATGCTGCTTGGCTACATACTCTGCATCACCCATTTATACGTGTGGACGCACATGGTGCTGGCATGTCCGATACAACTATTTTGCTGTTGTTAATCTAAGAATGCCGCCGGAAAATGAAGCAATGCCACTGTTAAAAGTAAATTACATTTTTTAACGAATGTTGTTTCAAGAGAATGTCTCTGTTAATATGAATCAATGCAACCGTTTTAGAAATTCTACTGTCCTACTTTGTTTTCCATCCAAGATAAGTTAGATGCTTCTTTCTGTCACCGTTTGTTTCATCCCCTTTATCGGCAAGTAATTGTTTTCTTTTTTGCCTCTGTTAAAACAGGGCTATCGATTCAACTTGTTGCTATTGCGACATTTTGCTTCGCTACTTGAAACACTTATGTTTTAAGAGTGTTTTGCGCAGTTCAACTTGAATGTCACACCGGTGACTTTGCTTAATTTTGGTGGAACTGCACAAAAGGAGATCGAGATCGTATTTTATCGTTGTCGTCTCATGAAAGGTCAGTACAGGCCTTCATCCACATGATTGTGCAGTGTGCTTTGAGATGTTGTGCTACTTGTATTGGTACTGTTTTAAATAAATGTTGAATTGAAGCTATTGTATTGCTATCTTTTCCCATTAAGTAGTGAACAAAAATGGGACCAACCCACACATGTTGCTTGTTGCTTTGTTACAACAAACTCTGCATCACCCCCTTTATAAGTAGATGGAAGCACATACTGTTGTTGCGCCCACTCTCCCTGGAACTGTTTATGCTTTTCGTTAATCTAATGCCGCTATTAAAATTAAGCAATGCCACTCTCAGAATTAATTAACTACTGAATCTTAGTTCAAAACTGCAACACTTGTTAGGAATGGTACTATCCTGCTTTGTAGTTCTTTCTACATGTTTAACCAGGGTATTGTTAAGATAATATCTCTGTTAAAATGAATCAGTTGCATTGTTTTAGGAATTGTACTTTTCTGCTTTGTCGTTCTTTATACATGTTGAAACAAGGCATTGTTAAGATAATGTCTGAGTCAATATGAATGAATCACACTGATGGAGAATTGCTACTCTCCTGCTTTGTTTCCCATTAAGATAAAGTAGATCAGTAGATGCTTTTCTTCTACGAGTACAAGTCATCAACCGTTATTTCTCAGTAATTGTTTCCCTTATACCTATTGTTGCTTACAGGGATATCAAAATTAAAGCTCGGTTCTATTCCGACTTCGATTTTAGTTGAACTGCACAAAAGGAGCCAATGTGTCCAAGGCAAACTGTTGCATTACTGGGTCCAGTTGGTCGTTCCACTTTGCAGAAAGAAGCAGTCACTGTTTGCGCTACATTACAGAAGGAATGACCGAGAAGCTTACAAAGTATTATTAGACACCGGTGACATGACTAGTCTGCAGAGACCATTGGCAATTTAACAACACGTGGAGTGCCCTGGGCAAAAAGTGCCCAAACAAGTACAAGAAGCTACGACAGGACTCCACGATCATAGGCATTACATATTTTGAATGGGAAAAGCTTGTCAAAGTTTAATCATTGATGTTAGCAAGAAGACGTTAGTTTAATATATTGGAATTGGAAAACCTTGTCAAAATTTGCTCATTGATATTAGCCAGAAGACATGCATTTGATATTTTTGAGTGGGACGCCCTTGCTGTGAGCAGCGTCGAGTGTTTTTTCCTATTCCTGTGTTCAGTTTAGAAGTAAATAGTTACTCTGCTGAGATATTCTTGTGTTAAGAGTTTGTTCTGAATATTGTCTATGTTATGCCAGGCCTTGTGTTTGATTGCAAAGTTGAGCTTGGAATGTTGTGGCATGCAGCATCACGAGCTGTTCACCATGCCTCCTGAGAATAATGCTTCGTATTGTTTTGCATGTCGATCTAATGCCAGTGATTTGCTTGTTAAGAAGATCATCCTCTTCTGTTGTTTCCGTGCTTAAGAAGTTCACCGTCTGATGTTTCATTCATAGCCTATACGACAAGTCGGGTAGGTTAGACGTGAAACCATATGATCATCCGACCAACTCATGATATTAGGCCGTGATTGGATCATCGTTTTCCAACCAAAACCGCTTGTAAAACTGACGCTTGTAAATTAAAGCAGATGGTCTCGGGCGAAGGTGCTTGGTTGGTCGATTTCGACTAGTAAAATATCGGAAGTACTTTACACACGATAAAAACACTGAACGACACTCGGACGATTGCTAATCCAGCCGTTAGCTGCTGTTTCAGCCTTGCCCATGGATGGCATGATATGCACGCCGTGCATGTATCGTCTGGTAATGTCGTCCATATAGCAGTGCTCGTAAAATATACACTGGTCTCTCAAATTACACGCGTAACCCGCCGGTTTTACTTACAGACCTCAGGCCCTCGGTTTCATTACGCCTGTATTTTACGCGTTGTTTCCGATGACGAGTAAATTACACTGGTATGTTAATACAGGTTTGAAATAAACCAGAGCTCCCAAGCGCGGCCTTACCGTTTCATGCCGTCTCAGTTTCTCGAAGGTGCTCATAGGTGTCCGATGATCCTGGCTTCCTGAATGAGCAGCGGGCGCTGTATCAGACCATCCGTCGGGCCCGCGAGGCCCTCTCCGTTGTCCTTCGAGTTGTTGCGCTCGCCGTGGCGCCGAGCATTGTTAACATCGTCAACGAACATGAGGATTCAGGAGATGACTTTATTTTGACTGGATGACACTAGGGACCCACTAGGGCCATAGCTGTACGTACGCAAGTGCCTCCTTATTATGTACAACTATATTTTTTTTGCTTTCTCCTGGTTTCCTGACATCACGGTCCCACACCATTGTCAACCTATGTAGTCAATATAAACGAGAGAATTGCACAAGGTGTGGCTGACAGCTGGGACCAAGCAGCTCGAGCAGTATTTGTGTTTTTGAGGCGCGAGCACTGCAGAGTTTTTCTTGGCGATGTTTTCGTTGTTGTTCAGAGGAGAGCAGGGTATTAACTGGGCGGGCTGTGGCCCGTCTAGCCCAGGCCAGATATCCAGCCCAGATACTAACTTTTTCAAGATGAAAATGGCTAGCCCAGCTATACGCCTTTTTGAGGAATACCCAGGCAAGGTCAACTTGTTATTCTCCGCCCCGCTGGGCTGCAAATCTTTCCTAGGAGGGATGCATTAGGCTTAACAGGAAAATGGGCTTTAAAAATAATAAATGGGATGTAATTATAAAAACTGGGCAGTAACTATAAAAAAATTGCACCAAACACGAAATTAGTTTACAAAATATTATTTATGGATTTTGAAAATCTTAAATTTTCATTGTTGCGCACGCAATGTTTCGTTAGATTTTTACGTAATACAAATTTATATTTAATCTGACTAGAAATTTCAGGATAAAAATATTTCGGATCCCATCAAAATGTGGGAAATTTTATTGAATTCTGTCTTCAACGGTTGGTTGAAATTATTAATCGTTGTCCTAGCTAGAAAATGGGCTGTACTTTGAACAAACTGTTAATGGGCTGTTGTAAATTCCATTAGAATTCAAAAATGGGCTGTACATTCTTACAAAACGCAAATGGGCTATAAGTTCTCTGCCACACACTTGTGGGCCTACTAAGTGACGCGTCCCCTAAAAAAATAAGTTGATGCGTATGCAAGGCTTTGTCAACTTATTATAGTCAACACACGGTTCTAGCAGCAGTGGCCGTTGGATGTCTATCCAACGGATGTCGTGCTTCTTCTTCAATCTCGGATATTCTTAGCTTCGGCCGCCCAAAAAATGATTCCTCCCCCTGACATATAGGGCGCACCGTTTCGGAGGCTGACCTATGGGCCTACTAAGTTGGAGCGTACCAAGGGCTTTGTCAACTTAGTCAATATAAACGATTCTAGCTTCAGTGACCGTACGATGTCCATCCAACGGCCGTAGTGCTTCTTCAACCTCTGGTCTTCTTGGTCCAGCCGCCCAAAGCAGCACCGGTCATGCCGCCTGCTCCTGCCTCCCGTGGCCGGCTGTGCTGCCGCGGAGGCCTCATCGCCCCCATACTACTCCCACCGCTGGCCAGGCCATCCCTCCACTCACCCACACCCCCTGTTATTCTGCGGCGACGGCAGCCTCACACCGCAGCCGAACCAGTGAACCCTCGTACTCCTCTCCGCGCGGGCTTCCACTGCTGCGTCTTCTCCGGCTCCGCGTCGTCCCCTTCGTAGGCCTCGCCGTCGTCCACCGCCCTGGTGCTCTCGGCGCGGCGTGGTCAACGTGGTCAACGACCGACTTCCATCGGAAGAGTACTATACGTGGAGAGGCTGACAGCTGGGTCCACGGCGGCCGCAAGGAAGTGCCTCCTTATTACGCGCAAAATAATTATTCCTCCACCTGACAGCGGGGACCCACCGGACGGGCCACCAGTATTTTGCGAAAAAATCATTTCCCCCTGACTGCTGGGACCCACCGGACGGGCCACCATATTTCACGAAAAAATGTTCCCCCCACTGTCAGCTCGGACCCATCGGAAGTGCCTCCTTATTACGCACAAAAAAAATGAATACTCCCCCGGCTAGCTGGGACCCACCTTGGTGGGAGGCTGACTTGTGGGCCTACTAAGTTGACGGGGACGAAGGGCTTTGTCAACTTAGTCAGTATGAACAATTCTAGCTCCAGTGACCTACGATGTTCATCCAACGGCCGTAGTGCTTCTTCAACCTCTGGTCTTCTTGCTCCAACCGCCCAAAGAAGCGCCGGTCGTGCCGCATGCTCCTGCCTCCCGTGGCCGGCTGTGCTGCCGCAGAGGCCTCACCGCCCCCTACTATTCCCACCGCTGGCCAGGCCCTGCGGCGACGGCAGCCTCACACCACAGCCGAACCAGTGAACCCTCGTACTCCTCTCCGCGCGGGCTTCCACTGCCGCGTCTTCCCCGGCTCCGCGTCGTCCCCTTCCTAGGCCTCGCTGTCGTCCACCGCCGTGGTGCTCTCCGCGCGGCGTGGTCAACGTGGTCAAGGAACGACTTCCATCGGAAGAGTACTGTACGTGGAGAGGCTCACAGCTGGGTCCACGGCCACAACCCAGTTTTTTGTGATTTGCCAAGTAAGTCGCTTTGTCAGGCCTGTTGGGCTGCAAATCTTTCAAGACGAGGAGAGCTTTCATTCGGCTGGCCGAGAAAATGGCCCATCAGTAATGAGAAATGGGCTGTACATTTTTAAAACACATCAAACCGGCAATTAGTTTCAAATATCTTTTTTTTCATTTTGAGATTTTAAATTACATTAATTTTTATGCGTGGAGAAATTGTTGGATTTTATATTGATATACATTTATTTTTAAAATCAGTTTGAATGTGAGTCGAAATTTCGGGATTAAAAACAGTTCGGACCGCACCGAAATATGCAAAATTTCGTATAATTTTTTAACCGTGGCCACAATATGGGCTGTAATGCTAACAAAAAGAATATGGGCTCCAAAAAAAACCTTAATAATTAGAAAATGGGCTATAAATTATTAGAAATAATGGCAGATGGGCTGTATGCTGTTTTCCATAGATTTGAGGCTTTCCTAAAAAAAGGTTGACGCACAAGCAGTGACTGTTGGATGGCCATCCAACGGCCGTCGTGCTTCTTCAATCTCTGCTCTTCCTGCTCCAGCCGCTCAAACAAGCGCCGGCGGGACTGACTTCTCCCTCCTCCCCGCGGCCGGCTCTGCTGCCGCGCAGGCCTCACCGCCCCACCGTACTCCCATCGCTGGACTAGCCATCCCTCTACTCACCCACACCTGCTGTTATTCTCTGGTGACGACAGACGAACCAGTAAACCCTCGTACAGTCGTACTCCCCTCCGCGTGGGAAACAACTGCCAAGTCTTCCCTGCCTCCGTGTCGTTCCCTTCCTAGGCCTCGCCGTCGTCCACCGCCCTGGTGCTCTCGGCGCGGCCTGGTCAACGTGGTCAACGACCGACATGCATCTGAAGTGGACTGTACGTGGAGAGGCCGACAGCTGGGTCCACGGCCGCACGCAAGGAAATGCCTCCTTATTACGCGCAAAATAATGATTCCTCCACCTGACATTAGGGACCCACCGAAAGGGCCTCTGTATTTCGCGAAAAAAAGTTACCGCCGCTGACAGCTCAGACCCACCAGCTATATCTTCGCACGCAAGGAAGTGCCTCCTTATTACGCACAAAAAATGAATACTCCCCCTGCTAGCTGGGACCCACCATGGTGGGAGGCTGACTTGTGGGCCTACTAAGTTGACTGGGACGGCGGCCTTTGTCAACTTTAGTCAATATGAACGATTCTAGCTCCAGTGACCGTACGATGTCCATCCAACGGCCATAGTGCTTCTTCAACCTCTGGTCTTCTTGCTCCAGCCGCCCAAAGCAGCGGCCGTCGTGCCGCATGCTCCTGCCTCCCGTGGCCGGCTGTGCTGCCGCGGAGGCCTCACCGCCCCCTACTATTCCCACCGCTGGCCAGGCCCTGCGGCGACGGCAGCCTCACACCGCAGCCGAACCAGTGAACCCTCGTACTCCTCTCCGCGCGGGCTTCCACTGCCGCATCTTCCACGGCTCCCCGTCGTCCCCTTCCTAGGCCTCGCCGTCGTCCACCGCCCTGGTGCTCTCAGCGCGGCGTGGTCAACGTGGTCAAGGAACGACTTCCATCGGACGTGGACTGTACGTGGAGAGGCTGACAGCTGGGTCCACGGCCGCAGCAAGGAAGTGCCTCCTTATTACGCGGAAAATAATGATTCCTCCACCTGACAGCTGGGACCCATCGGACGGGCCACTGTATTTCATGAAAAAACGTTTCCCCCTGACTGCTGGGACCCACCAGCTACATCTTCGCACGCAAGGAAGTGCGTCCGGGCAAAAAAAATTGATTCGCCCCCTGACTGCTGGGATGCACCAGCTACATCCTCGCAGGCAAGGAAGTGCCTGACAGTCGGGACCCACCTGGTCGAAGTGTACGTAGCATTGTCATTCTGGTCGCGAACGTGTACGTACATACTGGTCAATGTAGAGGCGCGCACGTGTCGTAGTAGAGGCGCGCACGTAGCATGTACACGTACGTATAGCGACCAGTGTGAAAGAAAGAAAATATGGCCACGTATGTACATATGGGCAGGGTCTCGAACGCCTACTCGCGCGTACGTACGGCCAGGGCTCGTGTACATGGCTGGGTCGGAACGGAGAAACAGCGTCGTCGTCGTGTTCATGGGGAGCCAACCGGCTGGGTCGGAACAGAATGCGTCGTCATGTTCATCGGGAGGGCTTGGACGGAACAGCCGATGGAAACGAGGCCTGGCGTACCGCAGAACGGAGGAAACGGCCTTGTGTTCGACCGGCCACGTTGGAAACGGGATCCTGTTCATCGCGAGGGGTCTGGCGTACCATAAAACGGAGGAAACGGACCTCCTACGGTCGAAACGGGGGTCCTGTTGATCGGGAGGGGTGTGGCGTACCGCAAAACGGAGGAAACTGACTTGTGTTGGAGCGCTACGGTCGAAATGGGGGTCCTGTTCATCGGGAGGGGTGTGGCGTACCGCAAAACGGGACTCCACGGGACACTGTTCATCTCCACCGTCGACCCCTTCCCGCCTCCACGGGCTACTGTTCATCCACCGTCGACCTCCTCCAGCCTCCACCTGCGACTGTTCATCCACGGGCTCCTGTTCATCCAGCCTCCACCACGCGCTACTCCACCGGCTACTGTTCAACCAGCCCTCTCCACGGGCTCCTGTTCAACCACCCCTCCATGGGCTACTGTTCATCCAGCCCTCCACGGGGTGGTCCTGTTCATCCTGCCCTCCACGGGGTGGTCCTATTCATCCTGCCCTCCACGGGGTCCTGTTCATCCAGCCCCAACCGGCTCGATCGATCGGGGTCCTGTTCATCCAAAGGCAACACCACGGGGTCCTGTTCATCCACCCCCACCGGGAACTGTTCATCCAAACCCCCCCAGCAACGCTCACTGTTCATCCAGAGGCAGCATCGATCGGCTTCAGTTAGCAGCAGTAGCGAAGGAATCGCTCGATCGGGTTCAGTTAACAGCCATCGATCAATCGCTCGGGTTCAGTAACACGTAGCCTGCAGTGTAATCGCTCGGATTCAGTTAGAGCCCAACGCCTCGCTCGGGTTCAGTTAGAGCCAACGCCTCGCACACACGCGCATACGTGTACGAGAGAAACGCGCATCGCTCGGCCCCCGACCTCCCACCGTAACCTGGAACTCCCCAAAATTTTCCTCGCCCTCGCTTCTACCACGGTTTTTTCCATCATGGACGGCCCAAAGAATGTCATGCAGCTGCGTCTCCGGCCTGCCCAGGACGAAAAGCCCATTTTCTGTCATGATTTTTTGTCACAGAAGTAGGAGCCACCACATCTATGATGATACCGGGTTTTGTCACAATTATCGTCATAGAAGTGTCATATGTATGACAGAAAAAAATTTCGTTCGACCCAAAATGTCACGGATGTGTCTTTTTTTGTAGTGCTTGTTTGGTTCATGGGAATTGATGATGGACTAGACCAGGCAAGTTGACATAAGTTATGATGAAGGGTTAAGATTGACTCACTAAAACAATTCCCTCTCAACTTCACCCTCCTCTCATGTTAATAAAACAGTAGGAGTTGAAGTCTCAAGTCCCATATCTATTTCTTTATAAATTCTTAATCCCCTAACCAAACAATATATTTGAAGTCTTGTACCCCTTTAATTCTCTAATTACCACCAAGCAAACACGTAGTAAGGGTATCTCCAACGTCAACTGATGTCTACTACACAACTTGTTCTTGTAGACTCGTGTTGGCCTCCAAGCGCAGAGTTCTGTAGGAGAGTAGCAAATTTCCCTCAAGTGGATGACCTAAGGTTTATCAATCCGTGGGAGGCGTAGGATGAAGATGGTATCTCTCAAACAACCCTGCAACCAAATAATAATAAGTCTCTTGTGTCCCCAACACACCAGATACAATGGTAATTTGTATAGGTGCACTAGTTCGGCGAAGAGATGGTGATACAAGCGTAGTAATGATAGTAGATATTGCTTTTTGTAATAGGAACAATAAAAAACAGCAAGGTAGCAATTGATAAAACGGAGCACAAACGGTATTGCAATGCTTGAAAATGAGGCCTAGGGTCCGTACTTTCACTAGTGCAATCTCTCAACAATGCTAATATAATTGGATCATATAACCATCCCTCAACGTACGATGAAGAATCACTCTAAAGTTCCTATCTAGCGGAGAACATAAGAAGAAATTGTTTGTAGCTATTCTTTCCCATCGATCTATCCAAGAGTTCGTACTAAAATGACACTAAGTTATTCTTTCCGATCGATCCATCAAGAGTTCATACTAAAATAACACTAAGTTATTCTTTCCGATCGATCCATCAAGAGTTCATACTAAAATAACACCAAAGCAAATTCAGATTCATAATACTCAATCCAACACAAAGAACCTCAAAGAGTGCCCCAAGATTTCTATCGGAGAAACAAAAGACGAGAACATGCATCAACCCCTATGCCAAGATTACCCCATTGTCACCTCGGGAATCCGCGAGTTGAGTGCCAAAACACATGTCAAGTGAATCAATATGATACCCCATTGTCACCACGGATATTCATAGCAAGACATACATCAAGTGTTCTCAAATCCATAAAAGTATTCAATCCGACAAGAACGAAATCTCAAAGGGGAAACTCAATTCATCACAACAAGATAGAGAGGAAGAAACACAATATGATCCAACTATATTAACAAAGCCCGCGATACATCAAGATCGTGCCATCTCAAGAACACGAGAGAGAGAGAGAGAGAGATTAAACACATAGCTACTGGTACAAACCCTCAGCCCCGAGGGTGGACTACTCCCTCCTCATCATGGTGGCCGCCGTGATGATGAAGTGAAGGAAATATGCCCTAAAGGCAATAATAAAGTTGTTATTTTATATTTCCTTATTCATGATAAAGGTTTATTATTCATGCTAGAATTGTATTGACCAGAAACCTTAATACATGTGTGAATACATAAACAAACAGCATGTCCCTAGTGAGCCTCTACTTGACTAGCTCATTGATCAAAGATGGTTAAGGTTTCCTAACCATGGACATGAGTTGTCATTTGATAACGGGATCACATCATTAGGAGAATGACGTGATGGACAAGACCCATCCGTTAGCCTAGCATTATGATCGTTCAGTTTTATTGATATTGCTTTCTTCATGTCAAATACATATTCCTTCGACTATGAGATTATGCAACTCCCGGGTACCGGAGGAATGTCTTGTGTGCTATCAAACATCACAACATAACTGGGTGATTATAAAGATGCTCTACAGGTATCTCCGAAGGTGTTTGTTGAGTTGGCATAGATTGAGATTAGGATTTGTCACTCCGAGTATCGGAGAGGTATCTCTGGGCCCTCTCGATAATACACATCATAAGCTTGCAAGCAAACGACTAAGGAGTTACACGAGGTGATGTATTACGAAACGAGTAAAGAGACTTGCGGGTAACGAGATTGAACTAGGTATGTAGATACCGACGATCGAATCTCGGGCAAGTAACATACCGATGGACAAAGGGAATTACGTATGTTGTCATAACGGTTCGACCGATAAAGATCTTCGTAGAATACATAGGAGCCAATATGAGCATCCAGGTTCTGCTATTGGTTATTGATCTGAGAGGTGTCTCAGTCATGTCTACATAGTTCTCGAACCCGTAGGGTCCGCACGCTTAACGTTCGTTGACGATATAGTATTATATGAGTTATGTGATTTGGTGACCTAATGTTGTTCAGAGTCCTGGATGAGATCACGGACATGACGAGGAGTCTCGAAATGGTCGAGAGGTAAAGATTGATATATAGGACGATGGTATTCGGATACCGGAAGCGTTTTGGAAGGTATCAGGTATTTATCAGAGTACCGGAGGGGTTACCGGACACCCACGGGAGAATATATGGGCCATATGGGCCATGAGTGGGGAGCACACCAGCCCACAAGGGGTGGCGCCCCCCCCCTATGGTAGGAGGACGATTGGGACAAGGAAAAGAGGGGTTCGGCCCCCCTTCCTTCTCTCTCCCCTCCCCTTTTCTCTCCGGCGTTTTATGGAAGGGGGGCTCTTGGGGAAACCCCAAGTAGGATTCGGATCCTACTTGGGGCGCACCCTGGCTGCCTCCCCTCTCCCTCCCACCTATATATATATATGTGGGGGCGCCCCTAGCACACCCCGGACAATTGCCTAGCCGTGTGCGCCCCCCTCTACCGTTTACGCCTTCGGTCATATTTTCGTAATGCTTAGGCGAAGACCATCACCGTCACCACGCCATCATGCTGATGGAACTCATCTACTACCTCGACGTCTTGATGGATCAAGAAGGCGAGGGACTGATGTCTGCTAGGACTACGTCGGTATTTCCCCAAAGAGGAAGGGATGATGCAGCACAGCAGCGGTAGGTATTTCCCTCAGTGATGAAACCAAGGTTATCGAACCAGTAGGAGAACCAAGCAACATAACGTAAACATGCCCTGCACACAAATAACAACTACTCGCAACCCGACGTGTTAAAGGGGTTGTCAATCCCTTTCGGGTAACAGCGCCAGAAATTGGCAAGCGGACGTGAATAAAATTGTAGTAGATTGATAGATCGAACGCCAAATAAAATAAATAAGAATAAAACGCAGCAAGGTATTTTTGTATTTTTGGTTTAATAGATCTGAAAATAAAAGCAAAGGAAAAATACATCGCAAAGGCAAATAATATGAGAAAGAGACCCGGGGGCCGTAGGTTTCACTAGTGGCTTCTCTCGAGAAAAATAGCAAACGGTGGGTAAACAAATTACTGTTGGGTAATTGATAGAACTTCAAATAATCATGACGATATCCAGGCAATGATCATTATATAGGCATCACATCCAATATTAGTAGATCTACTCCTGCCTGCATCTACTACTATTACTCCACACATCGACCGCTATCCAGCATGCATCTAGTGTATTAAGTTCATGGAAAAACAGAGTAATGCAATAAGAACGATGACATGATGTAGACAAGATCTATCTATGTAGAGATAGACCCCATTGTTTTATGCTTAGTAGCAACGATACATACGTGTCGGTTCCCCTTCTGTCACTGGGATTAAGCACCGTAAGATCGAACCCACTACAAAGCACCTCTTCCCATTGCAAGATAAATAAATCAAGTTGGCCAAACAAAACCCAAATATCAGAGAAGAAATATGAGGCTATAAGCAATCATGCATATATATAAGAGATTAAAGAAACTCAAATAACTTTCATGGATATAAAAAGATAGATCTGATCATAAACTCAAAGTTCATCCGATCCCAACAAACACCCCGCAAAAAGAGTTACATCATATGGATCTCCAAGAGACCATTGTACTGAGAATCCAGCGAGAGAGAGGAAGCCATCTAGCTACTAACTACAGACCCAAAGGTCTACAAAGAACTACTCACGCATCATCAGAGAGGCACCAATGGAAGTGGTGAACCCCTCCGTGATGGTGTCTAGATTGGATCTGGTGGTTCTGGACTCTGCGGCGGCTGGAATTGATTTTCGTCGACTCCCCTAGGGTTTCTGGAATATTGGGGTATTTATTGAGCAAAGAGGCGGTCCGGGGGGGCACCCGAGGTGGGCACAACCCACCAGGGCACGCCTGGGCCTCCTGGCGCGCCCTGGTGGGTTGTGCTCCCTCGGAGCACCCCCCAAGCGCAGCCTTGGCCCATTAGGTGTCTTCTGGTCAATAAAAAATCTCCGTGAAGTTTCGTTGCGTTTGGACTCCGTCTGGTATTGATTTCCTGCGATGTAAAAAACATGCAGAAAACAGCAACTGGCACTTGGCACTATGTCAATAGGTTAGTACCAAAAAAGATATAAAATGACTATAAAATGATTATAAAACATCCAAGATTGATAATATAACATCATGGAACAATAAAAAATTATAGATACGTTGGAGACGTATCAGGGACGTCACCGAGTTGAACGTGCGCAGAACTCGGAGGTGCTGTACGTTCGGTACTTGATCGGTCGGAGCTAGAAGAAGTTCGACTACATCAACCGCGTTGCTAAACGCTTACGCTTACAGTCTACGAGGGTACGTAGACACACTCTCCCCCTTGTTGATATGCATCTCCATGGATAGATCATTGCGTGTGCGTAGAATTTTTTTGTTTTCTATGCAACGATCCCCAACAGTGGCATCATGAGCCAGGTCTATCCGTAGATGATATGCACAAGTAGAACACAAAGAGTTGTGGGCGGTGATAGTCATACTGCTTACCACCAACGTCTTATTTTGATTCAGCGGTATTGTGGGATGAAGCGGCCCGGACCAACCTTACATGTCCACGCACATGAGACCGGTTCCATCGACAGACATGCAACTAGTTTGCATAAAGGTGGCTGGCGGGTGTCTGTTTCTCCTACTTTAGTTGAATCGAATTTGACTGCGGTCGGTCCTTGAAGAAGGTTAAAATAGAAAACTTGACGAAACACCGTTGTGGTTTGATGCGTAGGTAAGAACGGTTCTTGCTAAAAGCCCATAGCAGCCACGTAAAACTTGCAACAACAAAGTAGAGGACATCTAACTTGTTTTTGCAGGGCATGTTGTGATGTGATATGGTCAAGACATGATGTGATATACGTTATTGTATGAGATGATCATGTTTTGTAAAAGTTATCAGCAACCGGCAGGAGCCTTATGGTTGTCTGTTTATTGTATGACTAGCAAGATGCCCGTGCATTGCACGGAACATCAAAATGCATTTTTTTACAAAACACCTGTTGTGATTGACCCATGCAGGAGTGGGGCGTGGTGGTGACTGGTGGTCGGACTGGGCGAAGGCATGGGGATGGACGGCGCCGGTAGGCGGCCGCCATGCCAGATTGTTCCAGAGACTTCCTTTTTTAATTGCTCAGCAATGAGGTTGTGGGAGATAAGGATGAACGAGGCAAGGCCTTATCTGTAAATGTGGAGAGATGTGCGGTTTTTTTGTAAAATTGTCATAGTTTGCTTTCTATCCATCAGATATAGATCGGACGGTCTATATTACAAGATGGCAGGCACACCATCATCGCCAACTCGGTTTTTTATAAGAGTAGAGAAATGCAAACGCCATGTAATTGCTTTACTTTATCACTATGCATTAGCGATAGTTGTAGAAGCAATAGTTGGCGAGACGACCATGACGCAACGATGGAGATCAAGGTGTCGAGCCGGTGACAATGGAGATCATAACGATGCTTTGGAGATGGAGATAAAAAACACGATAATGATGGCCATATCATGTCACATATTTTGATTGCATGTGATGTTTATCTATTATGCATCTTATTTTGCTTAGTACGGCGGTAGCGTTATAAGATGACCCTTAACTAAATTTCAAGGTAAAAGTGTTCTCCCTGAGTATGCACCCTTGGTACAGTTCGTCGTGTTGAGACACCACGTGATGATCGGGTGTGATAGACTCTACATTCACATACAACGGGTGCAAGACAGTTTTGCACATGCGGAATACTTGGGTTAAACTTGACGAGCCTAGCATGTACAGACATGGCCTCGGAACACTGGAGACCGAAAGGTCGAACGTGAATCATATAGTAGATATGATCCACATAGAGATGTTCACCATTGATGACTACTCCATCTCACGTGATGATCGGACATGGATTAGTTGATTTGGATCACGTATCATTTAGATGACTTGAGGGATGTCTATCTAAGTGGGAGTTCTTAAGTAATTTGATTAATCGAACTTAATTTATCATGAACTTAGTCCTGATAGTATTTGCATATCTGTGCTGTAGATCAATGGCCCGTGCTACCATTCCCCTGGATTTTAATGCGTTCCTAAAGAAAGCTAAGTTGAAAGATGATGGTAGAAACTACACGGACTGGGTCCATAACTTAAGGATTATCCTCATTGCTGCACAGAAGAATTATGTCCTTGATGCACCGCTAGGTGAAAGGCCTGCTGCAGTAGCAGATGATGATGTTTAATTTGAATGTCTGGTAGACTAAAGCTGATGACTACTCGATAGTTCAGTGTGCCATACTTTACGGCTTAGAATCAGGACTTCAAAGACGTTTTGAACGTCATGGACCATATGAGATGTTCCAGGAGTTGAAGTTAATATTTCAAGCAAATGCCCGAGTTGAGAGATATGCAGTCTCCAACAAGTTCTATAGCTGCAAGATGGAGGAGAACAGTTCTGTCAGTGAACACATACTCAAAATTTCTGGGTATCATAATCACTTGACTCAGCTGGGAGTTAATCTTCCAGATGATAGTGTTATCGACAGAGTTCTTCAATCACTGCCACCAAGCTACAAAGGCTTCCTGATGAACTATAATATGCAAGGGATGGGCAAGACCATTCCTGAGCTCTTCGCAATGCTCAAAGCTGCAGAGGTAGGAATCAAGAAGGAGCATCAAGTGTTGATGGTTAACAAGACCACTAGTTTCAATAAAAAAGGGCAAGGGAAAGAAGGGGAACTTCAACAAGAATGGCAAGCAAGTTGCCACTCCCGGGAAGAAGCCCAAAGCTGGACCCAAGCCTGAAACTGAGTGCTTCTACTACAAAGGGACTCGTCACGGGAAGCGGAACTGCCCCAAGTATTTGGCAGATAAGAAGGATGGCAAAGTGAACAAAGGTATATTAGATATACATGTTATTGATGTGTACCTTACTAATGCTCGTCGTAGCGCCTGGGTATTTGATACTGGTTCGGTTGCTCATATTTGTAACTCGAAACAGGAGCTACGAATTAAACAAAAATTGGCTAAGGACGAGGTGACGACGCGCGTCGGGAATGGTTCCAAGGTCGATGTGATCGCCGTCGACACACTACCTCTACATGTACCTTCAGAACTAGTTTTAGACCTGAATAATGATTATTTGGTGCCAGCGTTGAGCATGAACATTATATCTGGATCTTGTTTAGTGCGAGACGGTTATTCATTTAAATCAGAGAATAATGGTTGTTCTATTTATATGAGTAATATCTTTTATGGTCATGCACCCTTGAAGAGTGGTTGGTGTCTACTATGCAACCTTCTTCTTGTAGACTCGTGTTGGGCCTCCAAGCGCAGAGTTTTGTAGGACAGTAGCAAATTTCCCTCAAGTGGATGACCTAAGGTTTATCAATCCGTGGGAGGCGTAGGATGAAGATGGTCTCTCTCAAACAACCCTGCAACCGAATAACAAAGAGTCTCTTGTGCCCCCAACACACCCAATATAATGGTAGATTGTATAGGTGCACTAGTTCGGCGAAGAGATGGTGATACAAGTGCAATATGGATGGTAGATATAGGTTTTTGTAATCTGAAAATATAAAAACAGCAAGGTAACAAGTGGTAAAAGTGAGCGAAAACGGTATTGCAATGCTTCGAAACAAGGCCTAGGGTTCATACTTTCACTAGTGCAAGTTCTCTCAACAATGATAACATAATTAGATCATATAACAATCCCTCAACATGCAACAAAGAGTCACTCCAAAGTCTCTAATAGCGGAGAACAAATGAAGAGATTATTGTAGGGTACGAAACCACCTCAAAGTTATTCTTTCTGATCGATCTATTGGGCTATTCCTATAAGTGTCACAAACAGCCCTAGAGTTCGTACTAAAATAACACCTTAAGACACACATCAACCAAAACCCTAATGTCACCACAGATAAGCACATGCAAGACATACATCAAGTGTTCTCAAATCCTTAAAGGCCCAATCCGATAAGATAACTTCAAAGGGGAAACTCAATTCATTACAAGAAGGTAGAGGGGGAAGAACACCATAAGATCCAACTATAGTAGCAAAGCTCGTCGTACATCAAGATCGTGCCAAATCAAGAACACGAGAGAGACAGAGAGAGATCAAACACATAGCTACTGGTACATACCCTCAGCCCCGAGGGTAAACTACTCCCTCCTCGTCATGGAGAGCGTCGGGATGATGAAGATGGCCACCGGTGATGATTTCCCCCTCCGACAGGGTGCCGGAACAGGGTCCCGATTGGTTTTTGGTGGCTACGGAGGCTTGCGGTGACGGAACTCCCGAGCTAGGTTTCTTTTCGGGGGTTTCTCTATTTATAGGAATTTTTGGCGCCGGTTTCACGTCAGGGGGGGTCCACGAGTCAACCACAAGGTCGGAGGGCGCGCCCTCCACCCTTGTGGAGGCCTCATGGATCTTCTGGCCCAACTCTTTTGCTTCGGGGGCTTCTTCTGGTCCATAAAAAAATCACCGAAAATTTCCAGCTCAATTGGACTCCGTTTGATATTCCTTTTCTGCGAAACTCAAAAACAAGGAAAAAACAGAAACTTGCACTGGGCTCTTGGTTAATAGGTTAGTCCCAAAAATCATATAAAATAGCATATAAATGCATATAAAACATCCAAGGTAGATAATATAATAGCATGGAACAATAAAAAATTATAGATATGTTGGAGACGTATCAAGCATCCCTAAGCTTAATTCCTGCTTGTCCTCGAGTAGGTAAATAATAAAAACAGAATTTTTGATGTGGAATGCTAGCAAGTGCACAAGTCTGATCAATGATAATTTCAATCACTTTTTCTAGCATCATTATATATCATAACAGTAGCTCATCTCATAAAACTACTCAGGATCAAGTAACAAGCTATTCACATGTTAAAGCATAGACCATAAACTTTCTTGAAAACTAACAAACTATGTTCTCAGTCATCAAGCAATTGCAATTCATCTTATTTTCAGGAAGGGTCTATGTAAGAGCTTCTATTTAGCAAATCCCACATACTCAACTATCATATAGTCTTCCATGATTGCTACCACTCAAAGCATATTTTTAGAACAAATAGCATCCATCGAACATAGAGAAAGATAGGGGCTTAATGTTTCACCTCCCAACTTATTTATCATATAGATAATTGTCAACAATAATAATTCATGATCAAATATATTTGAATGGCCATATATGCTTAGATCTTTCCCCATCACATGATGCTTGCCAACTAAAGAGTAGGTTGGAATGAGAAGGAGTACTACTGACTCTTGCATAAAAGTAAAAGATAGACCCTTCGCAGAGGTGCCAGAGCTCGAAGCTTTTAAAACAGAGATGAATAATTTTGAGAGGTATGCTTTCATTGTCAACGTAACAACCAAGAGTTCCCAATATCTTCCATACTAGATACATTATAGGCGGTTCCCAAACAGAAAGGTAAAGATTTTACTCCCCCTCCACCAACAATCACATTCCACGGCTGGTCTGAAACAACGGGTACCGTCCTACTATCAACAATCCTGGGGGAGTTTTGTTTAATTTACTTGCGATTTTGTTTTTGATCTTTTGATCATAGGACTGGCATCCCAATTACCAGCCATTTTCTCGTGAATGATGAGCGGAGTCCACTCACCGTGAGAATAACCCACCTAGCATGGATGATACTGACAGCCCCTAGTCACTACATGAGCGATTCGGGCATACAAAACAGATTATTACTGGAAGGTTTAGAGTTTGGCACATGCAAATTTACTTGGAACGACAGGTAAATACCGCATATAGGTAGATATGGTGGACACTCATGGAAGAAACTTGGTTCAAGAATTTTGGATGCACAAGCAGTATTCCCGCTTAGTACATAAGTTTTGGCTAGCAAAAGATTCTAAAAAGCAAGCACCACATGTTGGAGGATCCATAACAATAACTTCTATACAAATATACCCAAGCGTAACTCATTATGTTGTCTTCCTTGTCCAACTTCAACGGATTTGATCAAGTTTGAAAATAATTAATGGGGCTCACAATCATAGAAGATGTCCAAGATAGTATATTTATATGTGAAATCTCTCTTCCTTCAATATTCTTTCATTAACTGTTCAAGTGACCAATACTATGTTTGCTAACTTTCAATAAATTTACCACATCTACTTCTTATATGTGAAGTCATTACTCCCATGGTATAAGCATACGAAGCATATATAATTTCAGATTTATGATATTCAATTCATTCAACCATTTACTCATAGGATATAAGTGAAGCACGTGAGTAAATGACAAACTACTCCAAAAATATAAGTGAAGATCAATGAGTAGTTGAATAATTACGTAGCTATGTGAAGACTCTCTCTCATTTAAGAATTTCAGATCTTGGGATATTATTCAAACAGCAAGCAAAACAAAATAAAATGACCTTGAAAGGATAGCACATATCATGTGAAGAAGCAAAAACTTGGGCTCAACCGAGGCTAACCGATAATTGTTAATGAAGAAAGGTGGGATGCCAATTGGGGCATCCCCAAGCTTAAATGCTTGAGGCTTCTTGAAATATTAATTAGGGATGCCTTGGGCATCCCCAAGCTTGAGCTTTTGTGTCTCCTTAATTCCTCTCATATCATAGTTTCCCGGAATCTTAAAAACTTCATGCACACAAAACTCAACAAGAACTCGTGAGATAAGTTAGTATAAACCAATGGAAAACCTTATCATTCTCTACTATAGAAAATCACTAAAATTATTATTTGACATTGCATACTAAATGCCTCTGCATATTTAATACTCCTATCCTCAAATAGAATCATTAAACAAGCAAACATATGCAAACAATGCAAACATAACAACAATCTGTCTAAACAGAACAGTCTGTAAAGAATGCAAGAGGAATCATACTTCCCTAACTCCAAATATTCTGAAAAATTACCACACTATAGAAAAATTGTTGTTACTCATTGTGTAAAAATTTCAAGGTTTTATCATGTTCTGACTATTCACAAATATTCAAAACATAAAAACAAACTTTTTGTTTTCAAAACAGCAACATATAGACTTGCAAAATAAGCATGGTAAAGGCTACACTTGACTTTTTTATTGAACTAAAAGATAGAAAACATGTCTCTGAATATCAGCAAGCAAATCCTAATAAAATAAAATGACGCTCCAAGCAAAACACATATCATGTGGTGAATAAAAATATAGCCCCAAGTAAAGTTACCGATGGATTGAAGACAAAAGAGGGGATGCCATCCGGGGCATCCCCAAGATTAGTTGATTGGGTATTCCTTGAATATTACCTTGGGGTGGCTTGGGCATCCCCAAGCTTAGGCTCTTGCCACTCCTTATACCGTAGTCCATCAAAACTTTACCCAAAACTTGAAAACTTCACAACACAAAACTTAACAGAAAACTCGTGAGCTCCGTTAGTATAATAAAACAAATCATTCACTTTGGTACTGTCAAGACAAGATTCATAATTTTTCTCACATGATGCCTACTGTACCCTATCATTTCTACAATTTATATTAAGCAATATAAGCCATAGAAACTAGAAAACAAGCAAACTATGCATCGAAAACAGAATCTGTCAAAAACAGAACAGTCTGTAAAGATCTGAATTGAAATCATACTTCTGTAACTCCAAAAATTCTGCAAAATTAGGACAATATAGACAATTTGTATATCAATATTTTGTAAAAAAATTCAGATCAAATGCACGTTCCAGTGAAATTTATAAATTCCTGGACTGGGAACAAAAGTTTCTGTTTTTGCACAGAATCAAGTCAACTATCATCCACACTGTCCCAAAGGCTTTACTTGGCACTTTATTGAAACAAAAGCAATAAAACATGATTACTACAGTAGGATAATCATGTGGACACACAAAACAATAGATATTAATATTGGGTAGTCTCCCAACAAGCGCTTTTCTTTAATGCCTTTCTAGCTAGGAATGATGATTTCAATGATGCTCACATAAAAGATAAGAATTGAAACATAATGGGAGCATCATGAAGCATATGACTAACACATTTAAGTCTAACCCACTTCCTATGCATAGGGATTTTGCGAGCAAACAATTTATGGGAACAAGAATCAACTAGCATAGGAAGGCAAAACAAGCACAACTTCAAAACTTTAAGCACATAGAGGGGAAACTTGATATTATTGCAACTCCTACAAGCATATATTCCTCCCTCATAATAATTTTCAGTAGCATCATGAATGAATTCAACAATATAACCATCACACAAAGTATTATTTTCATGTCATAAGCATATAAGTTCAACTACTCTCCACATAAGCAAATTTCTTCTCATGAATAATAGTGGGAGGAGCAAATTCAACAAAATAACTATCATGTGAGGCATAATCCAATTGAAAATTAAAATCAGGATGACAAGTTTCATGGTTGTCATTATTCTTTATAGCATACATGTCATCACAATAATCATCATAGATAGCAACTTTGTTCTCATAATCAATTGGAACCTCTTCCAAAATAGTGGATTCATCACTAAATAAAGTCACGACCTCTCCAAATCCACTTTCATCAATATAATCATCATAAATAGGAGGCATGCTATCATCATAATAAATATTCTCATAAAAACTTGGGGGACTAAAAAGATCATATTCATCAAACATAGCATCCCCAAGCTTGTGGATTTGCATGTCATTAGCATCATGGATATTCAAAGAATTCATACTAACAACATTGCAATCATGCTCATCATTCAAAGATTTAGTGCCAAACATTTTAATGCATTCTTCTTCTAACACTTTGGCACAATTATCGGAATCCTTATTTTCACAAAAGACATTAAAAAGATGAAGCATATGAGGCAACCTCAATTCCATTTTTTTTTGTAATTTTCTTTTATAAACTAAACTAGTGATAAAACAAGAACTAAAAGATTCAATTGCAGGATATAAAGATATATATTCAAGCACTAACCTCCCCGGCAACGGCGCCAGAAAAGAGCTTGATGTCTACTATGCAACCTTCTTCTTGTAGACTCGTGTTGGGCCTCCAAGCACAGAGTTTTGTAGGACAGTAGCAAATTTCCCTCAAGTGGATGACCTAAGGTTTATCAATCCGTGGGAGGCATAGGATGAGGATGGTCTCTCTCAAACAACCCTGCAACCAAATAACAAAGAGTCTCTTGTGCCCCCAACACACCCAATATAATGGTAGATTGTATAGGTGCACTAGTTTGGCGAAGAGATGGTGATACAAGTGCAATATGGATGGTAGATATAGGTTTTTGTAATCTGAAAATATAAAAACAGCAAGGTAACAAGTGGTAAAAGTGAGCGAAAACGGTATTGCAATGCTTCGAAACGAGGCCTAGGGTTCATACTCTCACTAGTGCAAGTTCTCTCAACAATGATAACATAATTAGATCATATAACAATCCCTCAACATGCAACAAAGAGTCACTCCAAAGTCACTAATAGCGGAGAACAAACGAAGAGATTATTGTAGGGTACGAAACCACCTCAAAGTTATTCTTTCTGATCGATCTATTGGGCTATTCCTATAAGTGTCACAAACAGCCCTAGAGTTCGTACTAAAATAACACCATAAGACACACATCAACCAAAACCCTAATGTCACCTAGATACTCAAATGTCACCACAAGTATCCGCGGGTTTGATTACACGATATGCATCACACAATCTCAGATTCATCTATTCAAACCAACACAAAGAACATCAAAGAGTGCCCAAAAGTTTCTACCGTAGAGTCAAGACAAAAACGTGTGCCAACCCCTATGCATAAGTTCACAAGGTCACAGAACCCGCAAGTTGATGTAGCGACCAGACCTCAAACAGTTTGTGCTGCTGTGCACCAGTGTCATCCCTGGATCAGTAATGCTAACACGCACAGTACAAATGGAGGATTTATAACAAAGTAGCAATCACACACTTATTACAACGAGTATCTCAAAAGAGAATAAGTATGATAAATATGGCTTACGACCATCTAAATACAATAACAGCGGAAGACTTGGAAGATAAGTGAGTCCATCAACTCCGACGGCATCACTGAGTATAAGACCACGACCTAAGGCACCTTACTCGTCGTCTGAAAAGTCTGCAACATGAAATGTTGCAGCCCGAAAACGGGTCAGCACGTGGAATATGCTGGCAATGTAACACATAGAGAGTAATGAATATAATAATGCTATCACTACATGCAGATTTGGCTGGTAGAAGGCTCTATGGTTACAGTTTTGCGAAAAGCCAATTTTTCCCTACTACAAAGGAATAAATTTTATTTAACTATCATGGTGGTTGTTAAACATTGAGATGGTTGACAGCATCTCAATCCCAATTAAGTATCATCATTAACCCAACAAAATTAATTAAAGTAACATGATGAGATTCACATGATAATCCAAGTACTAGATACTCAAGATGTCCATAACCGGGGACACGGCTAATCATGATTAGATGGTACACTCTGCAGAGGTTTGTGCACTTTTCCCCACAAGACTCGATCGCCTCCGCTTGATTCTCGCACTACAAGATGTTTGAGAAACGGATGACCGAGACACAGTCTTTCAGAAGCATTAGCACCTTACGATGGGTAGACCGGTACACCTAGATCCCCTACATCTGCTAGTCTACCACTGTAAGAGTTCACACAACTTAATCAACTATGCTAGAGACCATAATAGCTTGTGGCTGCACACGGAAGTTTCTAGCATGAATAATCTCATGATCCCTTTGAACCTGGGTGGCGGTCCAAAAGAAAAACAGGCAATCCTGGAATACCCAGGTACCTCAATCCACCCAGATGTGAGTTTTAGTTGCCACCTTAAGTTTAACCATATATTAACAATCTCACATCTGTCATGGATACACTCAAACCCAATCCACGTCTACTAGCATAGCATAGCAATATAAGCAAACATAGAAGTAACTCCCAAGGGTTTGATAATAAAACAGGTAATAGGTACTACCTCAACTACTTCCCAATACCCACAATTTAATTAGATCCTAATCATGCAATTGTTTGAGGATTGATCTAATGCAATAAAACTGGGTAGTAAAGAGGTATGATCAAAGTGTTACTTGCCTTGCTGATGATCTGTGAAACCTAGAGATTCGAAGTAGCAAGCGGCGCACTCCGGGTACTCTATCGCAAACAAACAAGCAAACAATAAGCACTCATCTAATGCACAGGTAAAACTTAAATAAAGATCTAACCAGAAAGTTCAACTTAAGAACTCTGGTTTGCAAAAAGAACCAAATCAAACGAAGCAACGAAAGTCAAACGGCGAAAGAAACAAGCTTCGTTTACTAATCTGGATCTAACTCAAATTTTACCGTAGCAAAAACTTGTTTGAGTTGGTTAAACGGAAAGAGAATTTTGAGACGAAACTCTAGGCACTTGAATCGCCTGATTCCGATAAACGAGCGAAAAGATAAACCAGAACGAAAATCTGATCAGAAATCACGATCTGGAAAAATCGCGGAAAATCCGATGAAAAAGAAAACTGACGAACAGTCAAACGAATGGACGTTCGTTTACTGTGGCTAACCGGCGAACACGTTCGTTAAAATGAACAGATCGGTGAACGTTCACTAATTAATTAAAAAATAAATAAATAAACCGATCTAAAAAAATAAACCTAGGGTTTCAAAAAAAATTAAAAAAATAAACCGAGCGGTTTAAAAAAAACGGGCGGTTCGGTCGGCGGCTCGGCAACTCGTCGGGACGGGCTCCGGCGGGTCGGACGGGGGCTCCGGCGGGTCGGGCGAGGGGCGGCGGGCTCGAGCGTTGTCGGGGGCGGCGAGGGGCGGCGTCGGCGGCGGCGTACAGGCTCCGGGGCGGCGGCTCCTTCGGCGGCGGGGTCGGGCGGCTCCGGCGGCTTCTTCGGTGGCGGTGGCTTCGGGAACGGGGTGGGGTGAGGCGGCGGGGTGGGGGAGTATATATAGTAGGGGGGGTGCCGTGGGGGAGGGGGCAAGGCGGCGGCGGCGTCGTGACCTGGAGGGACACGGGCGGCGGCGGGAGTCCGTCTCCAGGTCGGGGACGACTCGGGGTGGGCTGCTGGGCCGCGCGGCTGGGCTTCAGTCCAGTCGGCGCTCGTGCGATTTTTTTTAAAATAATTCCGCCGAACTAAAAAAAATCGTAGAAAAATAAATAAAAGTCCAAAAATGCCAAAACAAATTTTCGCCGTCTAATTAAAATAATTAGAACGAGATGAACATTTTCTTGGCCCAAAAAATGCAGTTTTTAAAACGTGCAATTTTTCTAATGCAAATAAAATTGCAAATAAAATCCGAATAAAATCAAATATTTGATTTTAATATTTTTCCTCCAATATTTCAATTATTTTGGAGAAGTCATATTTTCTCCTCTCATTTATTTTAATATGAAATATTTTTCGGAGAGAAAAATAATTAAAACCAAAATCCTCGTTTCATTATTTGATAAAAATCAAACATGAAAACCGCGAAAAATTCCCAACTGTCTCCGAGGGTCCTTGAGTTGCTTAGGATTTTCGAGGATTTTGCCAAAATGCAATAAAATATGCTATGCAATGATGATCTAATGTATAACATTCCAAATTGAAAATTTGGGATGTTACAAACCTACCCCCCTTAAGATGAATCTCGCCCTCGAGATTCGGGTTGGCTAGAAAATAGGTGAGAGTGGTTCTTCCGTAGATCTTCCTCTCGCTCCCAGGTGGCTTCATCCTCGGTATGGTGACTCCACTGAACTTTGCATAACTTGATAACCTTGCTGCGGGTGACTCGGCTGGCATACTCGAGAATCTTAACTGGTTTCTCCTCATAGGTCAAATCACTATCCAACTGAATCGCTTCCAGTGGCACCGTATCTCTCAGTGGTATCTCAGCCATCCCTGCGTGGCACTTCTTCAACTGGGAAACGTGAAATACATCATGAACTCCTGACAATCCTTCAGGCAATTCCAGCTTGTAAGCAACTTCTCCCATACGCTCCAAAATTTTGTATGGTCCTAAAAACGTGGCGCTAACTTTCCTTTAACTCCAAAGCGCTTCACTCCTCGAAGTGGTGATACACGAAGATAAACTCTGTCTCCGACTTCGTGAACTGTCTCCTAGCATTTAGAATCCGCATAACTCTTCTGCCTGGACTGGGCTACCTTGAGCCTATCGCGAATCAACTGCACTTTCCGTTCAGACTCTTTAATCAAATCCGGTCCAAACAACTGGCGGTCCCCAACTTCGTCCCATAACAATGGTGTTCTGCACCTCCTTCCGTACAAAGCTTCGAAAGGGGCCATCTTCAAACTGGATTGGTAACTGTTGTTGTAAGAGAACTCTGCATACGGCAGGTTGTCGTCCCAACTAGATCCATAATCTAGCGCACAAGCTCTCAGCATATCTTCCAAAATCTGATTGACTCTCTCGGTCTGACCGTCTGTCTGTGGATGAAAGGCTGTACTGAACTCTAGCCTGGTTCCCAAAGTTTCATGTAACTGATTCCAAAACTTCGAGGTAAAGTAGGTTCCTCTATCTGATACAATGGTCCTCGAAACTCCATGCAGACATACAATCTTGGTCATGTATATCTTTGCCAACTTAGCACTGGTGTAAGTGGTCTTCACTGGGATGAAATGAGCTACTTTCGTCAAACGATCGACTACAACCCATATTGAGTCATAGCCTGAACGAGTCCTGGGCAATCCCGTGATAAAATCCATGCCTAGTTTATCCCACTTCCATTCGGGTATCGGCAATGGCTGTAGCAATCCTGCTGGCTTCTGATGCTCTGCCTTCACTCTCTGACATACATCGCAAACTGCTACATACTCTGCAATATCTTTCTTCATTCCGGTCCACCAGAAAATATCCTTCAAATCCAAATACATCTTGGTATTTCCTGGGTGAATCGAATACGGCGAATCATGGGCCTCTTGCAAGATCAACTTCCTGATCTCTGGATCATTAGGCACATAAACGCGGTCCTCAAACCATAAGGTATCATGCTCATCCTCACGAAATCCCTTGGCTTTTCCTTTGCTCATCCTTTCCTTTATTTCTGCAGTCTCCTTGTCTGTCTTTTGAGCTTCCCTGATCTTTTCCATCAAGGTAGACTGAATCTCCAACGTTGCTACGTAACCTCTCGGTACTATCTCCAAACATAGCTCGCGAAGATCCTCGGCTAATACTTTCGGTAACTCTCCGGTCATGAGTGTGTTGACATGGCTCTTGCGGCTCAACGCGTCTGCTACTACGTTAGCCTTTCCGGGGTGATAATGCAATCTCATATCATAATCCTTTATGAGTTCCAACCATCTCCTCTGCCTGAGATTCAACTCCTTTTGCGTGAAAATGTACTCCAAACTCTTGTGATCCGTGTACACCTCACAGTGATTTCCGATGAGAAAATGTCTCCATGTCTTCAACGCATGCACTACGGCTGCTAACTCCAGATCATGTGTGGCATAATTCTTCTCATGGGGTTTAAGTTGTCGTGAAGCATATTAAACAACTCTTCCTTCCTGCATAAGCACTGCTCCAAGTCCTCGACGAGAAGCGTCGCAATAAACTTCATAATCCTTGCGTTGGTCTGGCAGAATCAACACTGGTGATGTAACCAAACGTTTCTTCAACTCCTGAAAACTAGTTTCACAATCCTCAGTCCAATTGAACCTGGTGTCCTTCTTTAACAGCTCTGTCATGGGCTTAGCAATCCTTGAGAAATTCTCAATGAACCTCCGGTAGTATCCTGCAAGTCCAAGAAAACTCCGGATCTCTCCAACTGATGCGGGTGATTCCCAGCTTGTTACTGTGTCAACTTTGGCGGGGTCTACTGCTATTCTTTCTCCGGATATAACATGTCTGAGGAATCCAACTTCCTTCAGCCAAAACTCACATTTGCTGAATTTGGCATATAACTGATGTTCTCTGAGCTTCTCAAGTACCAAACGCAAATGCTCCTTATGCTCCTCTTCGTTCTTTGAGTAGACCAAAATATCATCAATGAACACCACGACGAACTTATCCAAAAACTCCATAAACACTTTGTTCATCAGGTTCATGAAATAGCCAGGTGCGTTAGTCAGACCAAATGACATAACAGTATACTCATACAGCCCATACCTGGTGGTAAAAGCCGTCTTAGGTATATCCTGCTCTCGAATCTTCAACTGATGGTATCCTGATCGTAGATCGATCTTGGAAAATACCTTAGCTCCTTGTAAGCGGTCAAACAAATCATTGATCATCGGCAGTGGGTACTTGTTCTTGATGGTCACTTCGTTCAATCCTCGATAATCAACAACCATCCTCAACGATCCATCTTTCTTCTCCACTAGAACCCCGCGTGATCCCCAAGGTGACGAACTTGGGCGAATATAGCCTTTATCCAGTAACTCCTTAATCTGCTTCTTAATTTC
Source organism: Aegilops tauschii subsp. strangulata (assembly GCF_002575655.3). Taxonomy (NCBI): domain Eukaryota; kingdom Viridiplantae; phylum Streptophyta; class Magnoliopsida; order Poales; family Poaceae; genus Aegilops; species Aegilops tauschii. Next base: position 398,087,679 of record NC_053040.3, on the reverse strand, counting down.
TTCCAAATCCTTAGCGGGTATCCTGTACGGTCTCTTAGATATCGGCCCTGTGCCTGGCAAAAGCTCGATCAAAAACTCTATGTCTCTATCTGGTGGCATGCCTGGCAACTCTTCTGGAAATACATCCGGGTAATCCTTCACCACTGGTACTTCTTCCTGTACAACTCCTGATAAGGAATTTACTTGAGTCCTCTTCGGCACATGCCGGGATACATACTTAATCCTTCTTCCTTTTGGGGTGGTAAGAGAAATCGTCTTACTGGCGCAATCGATGTTTCCTCCGTACATCGATAGCCAATCCATACCCAAAATTACATCCAAACCTTGCGACTCCAAGATTATCAAGTCTGAGGGGAAAACATGCCTACCTATGGCCAATGGCATCTGAAAACATCCTTGGCTTGCCATATACTCTGCTCCTGGTGAACTTACTAACATAGGTGTTTTAAGAACCTTGGTGGGCAGTTTATACTTATCCACAAATCCCCTTGATATGTATGAATGCGATGCACCAGTATCAAAAAGAACGAGTGCAGTAAATGACTTAACCAAAAACTTACCTATTACTTCATCAGGCTGTGCTTCAACCTCCTCCACGTAAACGTGGTTCACTTGTCCTTTGTTAAAAGGGTTCGGCTTCTTCCCAGAGCTTCCATTGACATTTCCATTCTGGGCTTCAGGACATTCATTGGCATAATGTCCAGTCTTCTGGCACTTAAAGCAAGTGACTTGGCTCAGGTCTCTCTTAGCTGGGGTTGAAGGGTTGGTACGGTTCTGGCCGTTGCTTCCTCCATTCCCATTACCATTCTTGGCGCCATTATGGTTGTGCGAACTACCTCCTCCATGGGTATGCTGAAACTGTCCTCCCGATTTCAGGGTAAAATGTGGCTTCTGCTGAGCTCCAGAATTGTACTTCCCTTGTCCATACTTCCTTTTACGGTTTTCAATCAGCTGCTGCTTCCCTTCAATCATGAGAGCTCTATCTACCAATTCCTGGTAGTTGTTGAAGGTTGCTACCATCAACTGCATGCTCAGCTCATCATTCAGTCCTTCGAGAAACTTCTCCTGCTTGGCTGCATCTGTAGCAACGTCATCTGGAGCATAACGTGCTAACTTACTAAAGTCCTCCACATACTGGCCTACGGTGCGTCCTCCTTGGCGTAGCTTGCGAAACTCACGCTTCTTCATGGCCATAGCTCCTGCTGAAACATGGGCAGTACGGAAAGCTTGCTGAAACTGGTCCCATGTGACAGTGTCAATAGGGTGGGTGGCTGTGTAATTCTCCCACCATGATGCTGCGGGTCCATCAAGCTGATGTGCAGCAAATCGCACTCTCTCCGCATCTGTGCATCCTGCAGTGGTCAACTCCCTTCCAACTTTGCGGAGCCAATCGTCTGCAACAATCGGCTCGGTGCTGCTGGAAAACACCGGCGGATTTAGCCTCAAGAAACGGGCTAAGTGATCAACAGGTGGTGGTGGTGGGTTGTTGTTGTTGTTTCCTTGGTTCTGTACTAACACTTGCATCAGGGCATTCTGCTGCTGAATCAACTGAGTGATCTCCGGTGGGAAAACAAATCCGGTGTCGCGTCTCAGAGGCATCTGATAGGTTTAGAAAAGATGAGAATTTAGAATAGAATGAGGTCTAGAGGGAAAACACTACCCATATGCTCATGAGACAAACACAATCAATATCACTCAATCAATTCAAACAAGGCATACAATCGATCTAACTATCGTTACAAAGTGCTCGGACTATACTATTTACACGGGGAAATACTACTACTGATATGGTGGTCTACTAGGAATTTTGATCGGTCGAAGACTCCATGATATCTGCTCCAGCTTCATCAACAAAGTCATCTTGACTGGGGTCTGAGTCGGTGTCGTCGATGATGATGTAGTTATTCGGGCAAGTAGAATCGTCATCTTCTCCTCCTGGTGCTGGGTCTCCGATGAATACTCCGATCTTCTTTATCAGGTCGTCATTCTTTTCCAACAACGTGGCGATCTCCTCCTCATATCCATCGCGCGTGGACTTGAGTTCTTCCTCCAACTCTGTGATCTTGGTCAATGCCTTCTTCAGATCTATCATGTCTGCGCACATCTGGTTCTCCTGGCGACGAATGTGTTGGTTTTGCTCCTGGATGAAAGCTGCAATTGATCCATCCTCTTGGTGCTAATCATCTCCCATTGCTCATCTCGGCGTCCACAAATCTGATAAATGGTATCCTTAAGCTCCCTGCGGTAGACTTCTCCAATGCGTCCCATAGAGATGTGGGCTGCCATGCTCTTCCTAAACTCCAGGTTGGTGCATCAAAGGAAAACTCTATAGGTTCCGTGACTGGCGTAAACGTCCTTCCTGGAACTTGAACTTGAATCTTCCAGCGCTCCTCTTCTGGTAGTGTGGTGTTGTAGGTTCCGGTGAAGCTTGGTATTCCGATGTTCAGGTACTTAGTGACTTCCTTCAAGTGTCATCCAAAAGGTGTCTCTTCATTCGGTTGCATGAACTTGTTCCTTGCATCCGCCATTCCTAAAACAGTAGAAAGTGGAGAGGAGTCAGAAATGAGAAGAGAGTAGTGTTCTAGGGTTTAATCTTAGTGGTCGTGTCCTACAGTCAGCGTGTGCTCTGATACCACCTTTGTAGCGAGCAGACCTCAAACAGTCTGTGCTGCTGTGCACCTGTGTCATCCCTGGATCAGTAATGCTGACATGCACAGTACAAATGGAGGATTTATAACAGAGTAGCAATCACACACTTATTACAACGAGTATCTCAAAAGAGAATAAGTATGATAAATATGGCTTACGGCCATCTAAATACAATAACAGCGGAAGACTTGGAAGATAAGTGAGTCCATCAACTCCAACGGCATCACTGAGTATAAGACCACGACCTAAGGCACCTTACTCGTCGTCTGAAAAGTCTGCAACATGAAACGTTGCAGCCCGAAAATGGGTCAGCACGTGGAATATGCTGGCAATGTAACACATAGAGAGTAATGAATATAATAATGCTATCACTACATGCATATTTGGCTGGTAGAAGGCTCTATGGTTACAGTTTTGCGAAAAGCCAATTTTTCCCTACTGCAAAGGAATAAATTTTATTTAACTATCATGGTGGTTGTTAAACATTGAGATGGTTGACAGCATCTCAATCCCAATTAAGTATCATCATTAACCCAACAAAATTAATTAAAGTAACATGATGAGATTCACATGATAATCCAAGTACTAGATACTCAAGATGTCCATAACCGGGGACACGGCTAATCATGATTAGATGGTACACTCTGCAGAGGTTTGTGCACTTTTCCCTACAAGACTCGATCGCCTCCGCTTGATTCTCGCACTACAAGATGTTTGAGAAACGGATGACCGAGACACAGTCTTTCAGAAGCGTTAGCACCTTACGATGGGTAGACCGGTACACCTAGACCCCCTACATCTGCTAGTCTACCACTGTAAGAGTTCACACAACTTAATCAACTATGCTAGAGCCCATAATTGCTTGTGGCTGCACACGGAAGTTTCTAGCATGAATAATCTCATGATCCCTTTGAACCTGGGTGGCGGTCCAAAAGAAAAACAGGCAATCCTGGAATACCCAGGTACCTCAATCCACCCAGATGTGAGTTTTAGTTGCCACCTTAAGTTTAACCATATATTAACAATCTCACATCTGTCATGGATACACTCAAACCCAATCCACGTCTACTAGCATAGCATAGCATAGCAATATAAGCAAACGTAGAAGTAACTCCCAAGGGTTTGATAATAAAACAGGTAATAGGTACTACCTCAACTACTTCCCAATACCCACAATTTAATTAGATCCTAATCATGCAATTGTTTGAGGATTGATCTAATGCAATAAAACTGGGTAGTAAAGAGGTATGATCAAAGTGTTACTTGCCTTGCTGATGATCCGTGAAACCTAGAGATTCGAAGTAGCAAGCGGCGCACTCCGGGTACTCTATCGCAAACAAACAAGCAAACAATAAGCACTCATCTAATGCATAGGTAAAACTCAAATAAAGATCTAACCAGAAAGTTCAACTTAAGAACTCCGGTTTGCAAAAAGAACCAAATCAAACGAAGCAACGAAAGTCAAACGGCGAAAGAAACAAGCTTCGTTTACTAATCTGGATCTAACTCAAATTGTACCATAGCAAAAACTTGTTTGAGTTGGTTAAACGGAAAGATAATTTCGAGACGAAACTCTAGGCGCTTGAATCGTCTGATTCCGATAAACGAGCGAAAAGATAAACCAGAACGAAAATCTGATCAGAAATCGCGATCTGGAAAAATCGCGGAAAATCCGACGAAAAAGAAAACTGACAAACAGTCAAATGAATGGACGTTCGTTAACTGCGGCTAACCGGCGAACACGTTCGTTAAAACGAACAGATCGGTGAACGTTCACTAATTAATTAAAACAAAAAAAATAAACTGATCTAAAAAAATAAACCTAGGGTTTCGAAAAAAATAAAAAAAATAAACCGAGCGGTTTAAAAAAAACCGGGCGGTTCGGTTGGCGGCTCGGCAACCTCGTCGGGACGGGATCCGGCGGGTCGGACGGGGGCTCCGGCGGGTCGGGCGAGGGGCGGCGTCGGCGGCGGCGTACGGGCTCCTGGGCGGCGGCTCCTTCGGCGGCAGGGTCGGGCGGCTCCGGCGGCTTCCTTCGGCGGCGGCTGCTTCGGGAACGGGGTGGGGTGAGGCGGCGTGGTGGGGGAGTATATATAGTAGGGGGGCGCCGTGGGGGAGGGGGCAAGGCGGCGGCGGCGTCGTGTCCTGGAGGGACACGGGCGGCGGCGGGAGTCCGTCTCCAGGTCGGGGACGACTCGGGGTGGGCTGATGGGCCGCGTGGCTGGGCTTCGGCCCAGTCGGCGCTCGGGCGATTTTTTTAAATAATTCCGCCGAACTTAACAAATTGTAGAAAAATAAATAAAAATCCAAAAATGCCAAAACAAATTTTCGCCGTCTAATTAAAATAATTAGAACAAGATGAACGTTTTCTTGGCCCAAAAAATGAAGTTTTTAAAACGTGCAATTTTCTAATGCAAATAAAATTGCAAATAAAATCAAATATTTGATTTTAATATTTTTCCTCCAATATTTCAATTATTTTGGAGAAGTCATATTTTCTCCTCTCATTTATTTTAATATGAAATATTTTTCAGAGAGAAAAATAATTAAAACCAAAATCCTCGTTTCATTATTTGATAAAAATCAAACATGAAAACCGCGAAAAATTCCTCAACTCTCTCCGAGGGTCCTTGAGTTGCTTAGGATTTTCGAGGATTTTGCCAAAATGCAATAAAATATGCTATGCAATGATGATCTAATGTATAACATTCCAAATTGAAAATTTGGGATGTTACAGTTGATCACCAAAACATACATCAAGTGGATCACGTGAATATCCCATTGTCACCGCAGATAAACACATGAAAGACATCAAGTGTTCTCAAATCCTTAAAGGCTCAATCCGATAATATAACTTCAAAGGGAAAACTCAATTCATTACAAGAAGGTAGAGGGGGAAGAACACGATAAGATCCAACTATAGTAGCAAAGCTCGCGGTACATCAAGATCGTGCCAAATCAAGAACACGAGAGAGAGATCAAACACATAGCTACTGGTACATACCCTTAGCCCTGAGGGTGAAATACTCCCTCCTCGTCATGGAGAGCGTCGGGATAATGAAGATCGCCACCGGTGATGATTTCCCCCTCCGGCAGGGTGCCGGAACAGGGTCCCGATTAGTTTTTGGTGGCTACAGAGGCTTGCGGCGGCGGCACTCCCGATCTAGGTTTCTTTTCGGGGGTTTATCTATTTATAGGAAATTTTTGGCGTCGGTTTCACGTCAGGGGGGGTCCACGAGTCAACCATAAGGTCGGAGGGCGCGCCCTCCACCCTTGTGGAGGCCTCGTGGCTCTTCTGGCCCAACTCTTTTGTTTCGGGGGCTTCTTCTGGTCCATAAAAAATCACCATAAATTTTCAGCTCAATTGGACTCCATTTGATATTCCTTTTCTGCAAAACTCAAAAACAAGGAAAAAAACAGAATTTGGCACTGGGCTCTAGGTTAATAGGTTAGTCCCAAAAATCATATAAAATAGCATATAAATGCATATAAAACATCCAAGATAGATAATATAATAGCATGGAACAATAAAAAATTATAGATACGTTGGAGACGTATCGGTGGTCTATTTTTGTTGAATCTCGATTGTGGTGATACACATTCATAATATTGATGCCAAAAGATGCAAAGTTGATAATGATTGTGCAACATATTTGTGGCACTGCCGTTTAGGTTATATTGGTGTAAAGCGCATGAAGAAACCCCATGCAGATGGGCTTTTGGAATCACTTGATTATGAATCATTTGATACTTGTGAACCATGCCTCATGGGCAAGATGAATTAAACTCCGTTCTCCGGAACAATGGAGCGAGCCAATGACTTATTGGAAACAATACATACCGATGTATCTGGTTCGATGAGTATTGAGGGACGCGGTGGGTATCGTTATTTTCTGACCTTCACAGATGATTTGAGTAGATATGGGTATATCTCTTTAATGAAACACAAGTCTAAAACATTTTAAAAGTTCAAAGAATTTCAGAGTGAAGTGGAAAATCATCGTAACAAGAAAATAAAGTTTCTATGATCTGATCACTGAGGCGAATATTTGAGTTACGAGTTTGGCCTTTATTTAAAACAATGTGGAATAGTTTCAAAACTCACGCCACCTGGAACACCACAACGTAATGGGGTGTCTGAACATCGTAACCGTACTTTATTAGATATGGTGCGATCTATGATGTCTCTTACTGATTTACCACTATCGTTTTGGCGTTATGCATTAGAAATAGTTGCATTCACGTTAAATAGGCACCCTCTAAATCCATTGAGACGACACTGTATGAACTGTGGTTGGGCAAGAAACCTAAGTTGTCGTTTTTTAAAGTTTGGGGTTGCGACACTTATGTCAAAAGGCTTCAGCCTGATAAGCTCGAACCCAAATCAGATAAGTGTGTCTTCATAGGATGGAACATTTCTAGAGAAGGAGTTTCTCTCAAAAGAAGTGAGTGGGAGGAAAGTAGAACTTGATGAGGTAATTGTACCTTCTCTCAATTTGGAAAGTAGCACGTCAGAGAAATCCGTTCCCGTGATGCCTACACCAACTAGAGAGGGAGCAAATGATGATGATCATGAAACTTCAGATCAAGTTACTACTGGACCTTGTAGGTCGAACAGAGCACGTTCCGCATCAGAGTGGTACAGTAATCCTATTCTGGAAGTCATGTTACTAGACCATGATGAACCTACGAACTATGAAGAAGTAATGATGAGCCCAGATTCTGACAGATGGCTTGAGGCCATGCAATCTGAGATAGGATCCATGTATGAGAACAAAGTATGGACTTTGGTGGACTTGGCCGATGATCGGCAAGCCTTAGAGAATAAATGGATCTTCAAGAAGAAGACTGACGCTGATGGCAATGTTACTGTCTACAAAGCTCGCCTTGTCGCAAAAGGTTTTCTGCAAGTTCAATGGGTTGACTACGATGAGACCTTCTCACCCGTAGCGATGCTTAATTCGGTCCGAATCATGTTAGCAATTGCCGCATTTCATGATTATGAAATTTGGCAAATGGACGTCAAAACTACATTCCTTAATGAATTTCTTAAAGAAGAGTTGTATATGATGCAGCTAGAAGGTTTTGTTGATCCTAAAGGTGCTAACAAAGTGTGCAAGATCCAGCAATCCATCCATGGACTGGTGCAAGCATCTCGGAGTTGGAATATACGCTTTGATGAGGTGATCAAAGCATGTGGTTTTATACAGACTTTCGGTGAAGCTTGTATTTACAAGAAAGTGAGTGGGAGCTCTGTAGCATTTCTGATATTACATGTAGATGACAAATTGTTGATTGGAAATGATATAAAATTTCTGGATAGCGTAAAAGGATACTTGAATAAGAGTTTTTCAATGAAAGACCTTGGTGAAGCTGCTTATATATTGGGCATCAAGATCTATAGACATAGATCAAGACGCTTAATAGGACTTTCACAAAGCACATACCATGGAAAAGTTTTGAATAAGTTCAAAATGGATCAGTCAAAGAAAGGGTTCTTGCCTGTGTTACAAGGTGTGAAGTTGAGTCAGACTCAAAGCCCGACCACTACAGAAGATAGAGAGAAAATGAAAGTCATTCCCTATGCCTCAGCCATAGGTTCTATCATGTATGCTATGCTGTGTACTAGACCAGATGTGTGCCTTGCCATAAGTCTGGTAGGGAGGTACCAAAGTAATCCAGGAGTGGATCACTGGACATCGGTCAAGAACATCCTGGAGTACCTGAAAAGGACCAAGGATATGTTTCTCTTTTATGGAGGTGACAAAGAGCTCGTCGTAAATGGTTACGTCAATGCTAGCTTTGACACTGATCTGGATGACTCTAAGTCACAATCCAGAAACATGTTTATATTGAATGGTGGAGCTGTCAGTTGGTGCAATTGCATGCAGAGCGTCGTGGCCGGATCTACGTGTGAAGCAGAGTACATAGCTTCTTCAGAAGCAGCAAATGAAGGAGTCTGGATGAAGGAGTTCATAGCGATCTAGGTGTAATACCTAGTGCATCGGGTCTAATAAAGATCTTTTGTGACAATACTGGAGCAATTGCCTTAGCGAAGGAATCCAGATTTCACAAGAGAACCAAACACATCAAGAGACACTTCAACTACATCCGTGAACAAGTCAAAGAGGGATACATAGAAATTTGCAAAATACATACGGATCTGAATGTAGCAGAACCATTGGCTAAGCCTCTTCCACGAGCAAAACATGATCAACACCAAGACTCCATGGGTGTTAGATTCATTACAATGTAATCTAGATTATTGACTCTAGTGCAGGTGGGAGACTGAAGGAAATATGCCCTAGAGGCTATAATAAAGTTGTTATTTTATATTTCCTTATTCATGATAAAGGTATATTATTCATGCTAGAATTGTATTGACTGAAAACCTTAATACATGTGTGAATACATAAACAAACACCATGTCCCTAGTGATCCCTCTACTTGACTAGCTCGTTGATCAAAGATGGTTAAGGTTTCCTAACCATGGACATGACCTATCATTTGATAACGGGATCACATCATTAGGAGAAGGATGTGATGGACAAGACGCATTCGTTAGCCTAGCATTATGATCGTTAAGTTTTATTGCTATTGCTTTCTTCATGTTAAAAACATATTCCTTCGACCATGAGATTATGCAACTCCCAAATACCGGAGGAATGCCTTGTGTGCTATCAAACACCACAACTTAACTGGGTGATTATAAAGATGCTCTACAGGTATCTTCGAAGGTGTTTGTTGAGTTGGCATAGATCGAGATTAGGATTTGTCACTCCGAGTATTGGAGAGGTTCTCTAGGCCCTCTCGGTAATACACATCATAAGCTTGCAAGAAAACGACGAAGGAGTTAGTCATGAGGCGATGTATTACGGAACGAGTAAAGAGACTTCCCGGTAACGAGATTGAACTAGGTATGTAGATACCGATGATCGAATCTCGGGCAAGTAACATACTGATGGACAATGGGAATTATGTATGTTGTCATAACGGTTCGACCGATAAAGATCTTCATAGAATATGAAGGAGCTAATATGAGCATCCATGTTCCGCTATTGGTTATTGATCTGAGAGGTGTCTCGGTCATGTCTACATAGTTCTCAAACCCATAGGGTCCGCACGCTTAATGTTCGTTGACGATATAGTATTATATGAGTTATGTGATTTGGTGACCGAATGTTGTTCGGAGTGCCAGATGAGATCACGAACATGACGAGGAGTCTCGAAATGGTCGAGAGGTAAAGATTGATATATAGGATGATGGTATTCGGACACCGGAAGCGTTCCAGAAGGTATCGGGTATTTATCGGAGTACCGGAGGGGTTACCGGATACCCCCGGGAGAATATATGGGCCATATGGGCCATGAGTGGGGAGCACACCAGCCCACAAGGGGTGGCACTCCCCCCTATGGCAGGAGGCCGATTGGGAGAAGGAAAAGAGGGGGTTCGGCCCCCCTTCCTTCTCTCTTCCCCCTTCCCTTTTCTCTCTGGTGTTTTATGGAAGGGGCGCCACTTGGGGAAACCCCAAGTAGGATTCGGATCCTACTTGGGGCGCATCCTGGCTGCCTCCCTGATAACCCACAAGTATAGGGGATCGCAACAATTTTCGAGGGTAGAGTATTCAACCCAAATTTATTGATTCGACACAAGGGGAGCAAAAGAATATTCTCAAGTATTAGCAGTTGAGTTGTCAATTCAACCACACCTAAAAGACTTAATATCTGCAACAAAATATTTAGTAGCAAAGTAGTATGGAAGTGACGGTAATGATAGCAAAAGTAATAGTAGCAGTTTTGTAGCAATCGTAACAGTGGCAACAGAAAAGTAACTTAGCAAAGATCAATATGAAACGAACTCGTAGGCAATGGATCAATGATGGATAATTATGTCGGATGGCATTCATCATGCAACAGTTATAAACTAGGGTGACACAGAACTAGCTCCAATTCATCAATATAATGTAGGCATGTATTCCGAATATAGTCATACGTGCTTATGGAAAAGAACTTGCATGACATCTTTTGTCCTACCCTCCCGTGGCAGCGGGGTCCTAATGGAAACTAAGGGATATTAAGGCCTCCTTTTAATAGAGTACCGGACCAAAGCTTAGCACTTAGTGAATACATGAACTCCTCAAACTATGATCATCACCGGGAAGTTTCCCGACTATTGTCACTCCGGGGTTGCCGGATCATAACACGTAGTAGGTTACTATAACTTGCAACATAGGATAAAGAACACAAATATATTCATGAAAACGTAATAGGCTCAGATCTGAAATCATGGCACTTGGGCCCTAGTGACAAGCATTAAGCATAGCAAAGTCATAGCAACATCAATCTTAGAACATAGTGGATACTAGGGATCAAACCCTAACAAAACTAACTCGATTACATGGTAATCTCATCCAACCCATCACCGTCCAGCAAGCCTCCGATGGGATTACTCATGCACGGCGGTGAGCATCATGAAACTGGTGATGGAGGATGGTTGATGATGACAGTGGCGACGATTTCCCCTCTTCGGAGCCCAAAACGGACTCCAGATCTGCCCTCCCGAGGAAGAACAGGGCTTGGTGGCGGCTTCATATCGTAAAACGCATTGTATCCTTCTCTCTGATTTTTTCCCCGAACGTGGAAGTTGGAGGTGAGGTCGGTGGAGGTCCAGGGGGGCCCACAAGGACAGATGGCGCGCCCCCACCCTTGTGGCCAGGGTGTGGGCCCCCTTCGGTTGATTCTTTCACCAATATTGTTTATTTATTCCAAAACCTGTCTCCGTGAAGTTTCAGGTCATTCCGAGAACTTTTATTTCTGCACAAAAATAACACCATGGCAATTCTGCTGAAAACAGCGTCAGTGCAGGTTAGTTCCGTTCAAATCATGCAAGTTAGAGTCCAAAACAAGGGCAAAAGAGTTTGGAAAAGTAGATACGATGAAGACATATCAACTCCCCCAAGCTTAACCCATTGCTTGTCCTTGGCAATTCAGTTGACAAACTGAAAGTAATAAAGAAAAACATTTACAAACTCTGTTTGATCTTGTTGTTGAAAATATGTAAAGCCAGCATTCAAGTTTTCAGCATAGATTATGAACTAACCGTATTCACAATAACATTTAGGTCTCACATTTACTCACATCAATGGCATAATCAACTAGCAAGTGATGACCCACAAGTATATGGGATCAGTTGTAGCTCTTTTCGATAAGTAAGAGTGTCGAACCCAACGAGGATCAGAAGGAAATGACAAGTGGTTTTCAGCAAGGTAATGTCTGCAAGTGCTGAAATTGTAAGTAACAGAGTAGTTTGATAGCAAGATAATTTGTAACGAGCAAGTAATGATAATAGTAACAAAAGTGCAGCAAGATAGCCCAATCCTTTTGAGGCAAAGGACAGGCCAAAACGGTCTCTTATAGTAAGCAAAGCGTTCTTGAGGGTACACGGGAATTTCATCTAGTCACTTTCATCATGTTGATTCGATTCGTGTTCACTACTTTGATAATTTGATATGTGGGTGGACCAATGCTTAGGTGCTGTTCTTACTTGAACAAGCCTCCTACTTATGATTAACCCTCTCGCAAGCATCCGCAACTACGAGCAAAGTATTAAGAATAAATTCTAACCATAGCATTAAACTTTTGGATCCAATCGGCCCCTTACGGAATAGCGCATAAACTAGGGTTTAAGCTTCTATCACTCTCGCAACCCATCATCTAATAACTACTCCACAAAGCATTCCCTTAGGCCCAAATATGGTGAAGTGTCATGTAGTCGACGTTCACATGACACCACTAAGGGAATCACAACATACATACTATCAAAATATCGAACACATATCAAGTTCACATGATTACTTGCAACATGATTTCTCTCGTGACCTGATACGTCTCCAACGTATCTATAATTTTTTATTGTTCCATGCTATTATATTATTCATCTAGGATGTTTTATATGCATTTATATGCTATTTTATATGATTTTTGGGACTAACCTATTAACCTAGAGCCTAGTGCCAGTTTCTGGTTTTTCCTAGTTTTTGAGTATCGCAGAAAAGGAAAACCAAACGGAGTCCAATTGACCTGAAACTTCACGGAACTTATTTTTGGACCAGAAGAAGGCCATGGAGTAAAATAGTTGGTCCAGAAAAGTCCCGGGCTGCCCACGAGGGTGGGAGGCGCGCCCACCCCCCTAGGCGTGCCTCCCTACCTCGTGGACAGCCCGGAGACCCCCCTGACTTGTTCCCGATGCCAAAACCTCTTATATATATAAACCTCTAGAAAATAACCTAGATCGGGAGTTTCGCCGCCGCAAGCCTCTGTAGACACCAAAAACCAATCGGGACCCTGCTCCGGCACCCTGCCGGAGGGTGGACCCCTCACCGGTGGCCATCTTCATCATCCCGGCGCTCTCCATGACGAGGAGGGAGTAGTTAACCCTCGGGGCTGAGGGTATGTACCAGTAGCTATGTGTTTGATCTCTCTCTCTCTCGTGTTCTTGACTCGGCACGATCTTGATGTATCGCGAGCTTTGCTATTATAGTTGGATCTTATGATGTTTCTCCCCCTCTATCTCTTGTAATGGATTGAGTTTTCCCTTTGAAGTTACCTTATCGGATTGAGTCTTTAAGGATTTGAGAACACTTGATGTATGTCTTCATGTGCTTATGTGTGGTGACAATGGGATATCACGTGATCTACTTGATGTATCTTTTGGTGATCAACTTGTGGGTTCCGTAACATTGTGAACTTATGCATAGGGGTTGGCACACGTTTTCGTCTTGACTCTCTGGTAGAAACTTTGGGGCACTCTTTGAAGTTCTTTGTGTTGGTTGAATAGATGAATCTGAGATTGTGTGGTGCATATCGTATAATCATACCCACGGATACTTGAGGTTACATTGGAGTATCTAGGTGAAATTAGGGTTTTGGTTGATATGTGTCTTAAGGTGTTATTCTAGTATGAACTCTAGGATTGATCGAACGGAAAGAATAGCTTCATGTTATTTTACTATGGACTCTTGAATAGATCGATCAGAAAGAATAACTTTGAGGTGGTTTCGTACCCTACCATAATCTCTTTGTTTGTTCTCTGCTATTAGTGAATTTGGAGTGACTCTTTGTTGCTTGTTGAGGGATAGTTATATGATCCAGTTATGTTATTATTGTTGAGAGAACTTGCACTCGTGAAAGTATGAACCATAGGCCTTGTTTCCTAGCATTGCAATACCGTTTACGCTCACTTTTATCGCTTGCTACCTTACTGTTTTTATATTTTCAGATTACAAATACTCATATCTATCATCCATATTGCACTTGTATCACCATCTCTTCGCCGAACTAGTGCACCTATACAATTTACCATTGTATTGGGTGTGTTGGGGACACAAGAGACTCTTTGTTATTTGGTTGCAGGGTTGCTTGAGAGAGACCATCTTCATCCTACGCCTCCCACGGATTGATAAACCTTAGGTCATCCACTTGAGGGAAATTTGCTACTGTCCTACAGACCTCTGCACTTGGAGGCCCAACAACGTCTATAAGAAGAAGGTTGCGTAGTAGACATCAAGCAGGTTCTGGCGCCGTTGCCCGGGAGGTGAGTTCTTGAAGGTATATCTTTAGATCTTGCAATTGAATCTTTTAGTTTCTTGTTTTATCACTAGTTTAGTTTATAAAAGAAAACTACAAAAAATGGAATTGAGGGTGCCTCATATGCTTCATCTTTTTAATGTCTTTCGTGAAAATGATGGGAAGGAAAATTGTGCTCAAGTACTAGAAGAAAAATTACATAGAATGCTTGGCATAAAATATGTGAATGATGAGCATGATTGCAATGTTGTTAGTATGAATTCTTTGAATACCCATGATGCTAATGATATGCAAAGCCACAAGCTTGGGGATGCTATGTTTGATGAAGATGATATGTTTAGTCCCCCAAGTTTTGATGAGCAAATTTACTATGATGAAAGCATGCCTCCTATTTATGATGATTATTGTGATGACACGTATGCTATAAAGAATAAATATAACCACGAAACTTGTCATCATGATTTTAATTTTCAATTGGATTATGCTTCACATGATAGTTATTTTGTTGAGTTTGCTCCCTCTACTATTGATGAGAACAAATTTGCTTTTGTGGAGAGTAATAAAATTTCTATGCTGCTAGATCATGAAAAGAATGCTTTATGTGTTATTTATATTGTTGAATTCATTCATGATGCTACTGAAAATTATTATGAGGGAGGAACATATGCTTGTAGAAATTGCAATGATATCAAGTTTCCTCTCTATGGGCTTAAAGTTTTGAAGTTATGCTTGTTTTGCCTTCCTATGCTAGTTGATTATTGTTCCCATATGTTGTTTGCTCACAAAATCCCTATGCATAGGAAGTGGGTTAGACTTAAATGTGCTAGTCATATTCTTCATGATGCTCCCTTTATGTTTCAATTCTTATCTTTTTTCTGAGCATCATTGAAATCATCATGCCTAGCTAGGGGCGTTAAACGTTAGCGCTTGTTGGGAGGCAACCCAATCTTATTTTTGTTTCTTGCTTTTTGGTTCTGTTTAGTAATAAATAATTGATCTAGCCTCTGGTTATATGTGGTTTTATGTTTTAATTAGTGTTTGTGCCAAGTAAAACCTATAGGATCTTCTTGGATGATAGTTATTTGATCTTGCTGAAAAAGTCAGAAACTTTCTACTCACCGAAACAATTGTTAAAAATCGCCAGAACGTGATAAAATACTGATTCCAATTGCAGTAGATCAATGAAAAAATTATCTAGGTCTTCTATTTTGATAGATTTTTCTGAGATACAGAAGTTTGCGTTAGATACAGATTACTACAGACTGTTCTATTTTTTTACAGATTCTGTTTTTCGTGTGTTGTTTACTTTTTTTGATGAATCTATGGCTAGTATTGGAGGGTATGAACCATAGAGAAGTTGGAATACAGTAGGTTTAACACCAATATAAATAAAGAATGAGTTCATTACAGTACCTTTAAGTGGTGGTTTGTTTTCTTTCGCTAACGGAGCTCATGAGATTTTCTGTTGAGTTTTGTTTTGTGAAGTTTTCAAGTTTTGGGTAAAGATTCGATGGACTATGGAACAAGGAGTGGCAAGAGTCTAAGCTTGGGGATGCCCAAGGCACCCCAAGGTAATATTCAAGGACAACCAAGAGCCTAAGCTTGGGGATGCCCCGGATGGCATCCCCTCTTTCGTCTTCGTTCATCGGTAACTTTACTTGGAGCTATATTTTTATTCACCACATGATATGTGTTTTGCTTGGAGCGTCATTTTATTTTCTTTTGTTTTGCTTGGAGCGTCATTTTATTTTATTTTGTTTTGCTTGCTGTTTGAATAAAATACCAAGATTTGAACTTCTTAAATGTTAGAGAGTCTTCACATAGTTGCATAATTATTCTACTGCTCATTGATCTTCACTTATATCTTTTGGAGTAGTTTGTCATTTGCTCTAGTGCTTCACTTATATCTTTTAGAGCATGACGGTAGTTTTATTTTGTAGAAATAGATGAACTCTCATGCTTCACTTATATTATTTTGAGAGTCTTTAGAACAGCATGGTAATTTGCTTTGGTTATAAAATTAGTCCTAATATGATGGGCATATCCAAGATGGGTATAATAAAAACTATCGTATAAAGTGCATTGAATACTATGAGAAGTTGGATTCCTTATGATTGTTTTGAGATATGACGATGGTGATATTAGAGTCATGCTAGTTGAGTAGTTGTGAATTTGAGAGATACTTGTGTTAAAGTTTGTGATTCCCGTAGCATGCACATATGGTGAACCGTTATGTGATGAAGTCGGAGCATGATTTATTTATTGATTGTCTTCCTTATGAGTGGCGGTCGGGGACGAGCGATGGTCTTTTCCTACCAATCTATCCCCCTAGAAGCATGCGCGTAGTACTTCGTTTCGATAACTAATAGATTTTTGCAATAAGTATGTGAGTTTCTTTATGACTAATGTTGAGTCCATGGATTATACACACTCTCACCCTTCCACCATTGCTAGCCTCTCTAATACCGCGCACCTTTCACCGGTATCATACACCCACCATATACCTTCCTCAAAACAGCCACCATACCTACCTATCATGGCATTTCCATAGCCATTCCGAGATATATTGCCATGCAACTTTCCACCGTTCCGCTTATTATGACACGCTCCATCATTGTCATATTGCTTTGCATGATCATGTAGTTGACATCGTATTTGTGGCAAAGCCACCGTTCATAATTTTTTCATACATGTCACTCTTGATTCATTGCACATCCCGGTACACCGCCGGAGGCATTCATATAGAGTCATATTTTGTTCTAAGTATCGAGTTGTAATTCTTGAGTTGTAAGGAAATAAAAGTGTGATGATCTTCATTATTAGAGCATTGACCCATGTGAGGAAAGGATGATGGAGACTATGATCCCCCCATAAGTCGGGATGAGACTTCGAACGAAAAAAAGAGAAAAAAGAGGCCATAAAAAAAAAGAAGGCCCCCAAAAAAGAAAACAAAAAAAAACAAAAAAAATGAGAGAAAAGGAGAGAAGGGGCAATGCTACTATCCTTTTACCACACTTGCGCTTCAAAGTAGCACCATGATCTTCATGATAGAGAGTCTCCTATGTTGTCACTTTCATATACTAGTGGGAATCTTTCATTATAGAACTTGGCTTGTATATTCCAATGATGGGCTTCCTCAAAATGCCCTAGGTCTTCGTGAGCAAGCGAGTTGGATGCACACCCACTTAGTTTCTTTTTATTGAGCTTTCATACACTTATAACTCTAGTGAATCCGTTGCATGGCAATCCCTACTCACTCACATTGATATCTATTGATGGGCATCTCCATAGCCCGTTGATACGCCTAGTTGATGTGAGACTATCTTCTCCTTTTTGTCTTCTCCACAACCACCATTCTATTCCACCTATAGTGCTATGTCCATGGCTCACGCTCATGTATTGCGTGAAGATTGAAAAAGTTTGAGAACATCAAAAGTATGAAACAATTTCTTGGCTTGTCATCGGGGTTGTGCATGATTTAAATATTTTGTGTGATGAAGATAAAGCATAGCCAGACTATATGATTTTGTAGGGATAGCTTTCTTTGGCCATGTTATTTTGAGAAGACACGATTGCTTTGTTAGTATGCTTGAAGTATTATTGTTTTCATGTCAATATTAAACTTTTGTTTTGAATCTTATGGATCTGAATATTCTTGCCACAATAAAGAAGATTACATTGATAAATATGTTAGGTAGCATTCCACATCAAAAATTCTGTTTTTATCATTTACATACTCGAGGACAAGCAGGAATTAAGCTTGGGGATGCTTGATACGTCTCCAATGTATCTATAATTTTTGATTGTTCCATGCTATTATATTATTCATCTAGGATGTTTTATATGCATTTATATGCTATTTTATATGATTTTTGGGACTAACCTATTAACCTAGAGCCCAGTGCCAGTTTCTGTTTTCCTTGTTTTTGAGTATCGCAGAAAAGGAAAACCAAACGGAGTCCAATTGACCTGAAACTTCACGGAACTTATTTTTGGACCAGAAGAAGGCCATGGAGTAAAAGAGCTGGGCCAGAAGAGTCCCGGGCTGCCCACGAGTGT
This sequence comes from Aegilops tauschii subsp. strangulata, assembly GCF_002575655.3. Lineage (NCBI taxonomy): Eukaryota > Viridiplantae > Streptophyta > Magnoliopsida > Poales > Poaceae > Aegilops > Aegilops tauschii. Next base: position 398,069,385 of record NC_053040.3, on the reverse strand, counting down.
GCGGGGCGCGCCCACCCCCTGGGCGCGCCTCCCTACCTCGTGGACAGCCCGGAGACCCCCCTGACTTGTTCCCGACACCAAAACCTCTTATATATACAGAAACTTCCGAAAAATAACCTAGATCGGGAGTTATGCCGCCGCAAGCCACTATAGCCACCAAAAACCAATCGGGACCCTGTTCCGGCACCCTGCCGGAGGGGGGATCCCTCACCGGTGGCCATCTTCATCATCCCGGCGCTCTCCATGACGAGGAGGGAGTAGTTCACCCTCGGGGCTGAGGGTATGTACCAGTAGCTATGTGTTTGATCTCTCTCTTTCTCTCGTGTTCTTGAGTCGGCACGATCTTGATGTATCACGAGCTTTGCTATTATAGTTGGATCTTATGATGTTTCTCCCCCTCTATCTCTTGTAATGGATTGAGTTTTCCCTTTGAAGTTGTCTTATCGGACTGAGTATTTAAGTATTTGAGAACACATGATGTATGTCTTGCATGTGCTTATCTGTGGTGACAATGGGATATCATGTGATCTACTTAATGTATGTTTTGGTGATCAACTTGCGGGTTCCGTAACATTGTGAACTTATGCATAGGGGTTGGCACACATTTTCGTCTTGACTCTCCGGTAGAAACTTTGGGGCACTCTTTGAAGTTCTTTGTGTTGGTTGAATAGATGAATCTGAGATTGTGTGATGCATATCATATAATCATACCCACGGATACTTGAGGTGACATTGGAGTATCTAGGTGATATTAGGGTTTTGGTTGATATGTGTCTTAAGGTGTTACTCTAGTACGAACTCTAGGATAGATCGAACGGAAAGATTAGCTTCGTGTTATTTTACTACGGACTCTTGAATAGATCGATCAGAAAGAATAACTTTGAGGTGGTTTCGTACCCTACCATAATCTCTTCGTTTGTGCTCCGCTATTAGTGACTTTGGAGTCACTCTTTGTTGCTTGTTGAGGGATAGTTATATGATCCCGTTATGTTATTATTGTTGAGAGAACTTGCACTAGTGAAAGTATGAACCCTAGGCCTTGTTTCCTAGCATTGCAATACCGTTTACGCTCACTTTTATCTCTTGCTACCTTGCTATTTTTATATTTTCAGATTACAAATACTCATATCTATCATCCATATTGCACTTGTATCACCATCTCTTCGCCGAACTAGTGCACCTATACAATTTACCATTGTATTGGGTGTGTTGGGGACACAAGAGAATCTTTGTTATTTGGTTGCAGGGTTGCTTCAGAGAGACCATCTTCATCCTACGCATCCCATGGATTGATAAACCTTAGGTCATCCACTTGAGGGAAATTTCCTACTGTCCTACAAACCTCTACACTTGGAGGCCCAACAACGTCTACAAGAAGAAGGTTGCGTAGTAGACATCATGACCTCAAGAACAAAAGTAACTAGTCACAAATGATAATCATGCTCAAGATCAGAGGGGTATTAAATAGCATAATGGATCTGAACATATAATCTTCCACCAAATAAACCATATAGTAATCAACTACAAGATGTAATCAACACTACTAGTCACCCACAAGCACCAATCTATAGTTCCGGTACAAAGATTGAACACAAGAGATGAACTAGAGTTTGAGGGATGGTGCTGTTGAAGATGTTGATGGAGATTGCCCTCCCCAAGATGGGAGAGTTGTTGGTGATGATGATGACGATGATTTCCCCCTCCGGGAGGGAAGTTTCCCCGGCGGAATCGCTCCGCCGGAGGGCAAAAGTGCTCCTGCCCAAGTTCCGCCTCGAGACGGCAGTGCTCCATCTCGAAAGTCCTCTCCTTATTTTTTTTCTAGGTCAAAATGACTTATATACCAGAAGATGGGCACCGGAGGTGGGCCGAGGGGAGCACAACCCACCAGGGCGCGCCTGGGCTCCCTGGCGCGCCCAGGTGGGTTGTGCCCACCTGGTGGGCCCCCTCTGGTACTTATTGGCTCTAATATTCCTCATATATTCCATAAAAATTCTCCATAAAGTTTCAGCTTGTTTGGAGTTGTGCAGAATAGGTAGCCTGACGTAGCTTTTCCAGGTCCAGATTTCCAGCTGTCGGAATTCTCCCTCTTTGTGTGTACATTACAAATTATGAGAGAAAAGGCATTCGAATTACTCCAAAAAGCATTATTATGCATAAAAACATCATCAATAACAGTAGGAAAACATGATGCAAAATGGACGTATCAGCGAGCAATAATAATAAATCTCGGATGACAACACTTTTTCAAAACAATCATGATATGACATAACAAGATGGTATCTCGCTAGCCCTTTCTGAGACCGCAAAACATAAATGCAGAGCACCCCTGAGGATCAAGGACTGACTAGACATTGTAATTCATGGTAAAAGAGATCTAGTCAAAGTCATACTCAATATAAATTAATAACAATGCATACAAATGACGGTGGTGCTCTCTAACTGGTGCTTTTTATAAGAGGATGATGACTCAGCAATAAAACTAAATAGATAGGCCCTTCGCAGAGGGAAGCAGGGATTTGTAGAGGTGCCAGAGCTTGAGTTTTGAAATGGAGATAAATAATATTTTGAGGGGCATGCTTTCATTATCAATATAACAACCAAGAGATCTCGGTATCTTCCATGCTACATACATTATAGGCGGTTCCCAAACAGAATGGCAAAGTTCATACTCCCCCACCACCAACAAGCACACTCCACGGTTGGTCAAAAACAACGGGTACCGTCCAACTAACAACAGTCCTGGGGGAGTTTTGTTTGCAATTATTTTGATTTGATTTGAGCATGGGGTTGGGCATCCCGGTTACCGGCCATTTCCTCGTGAATGATGAGCGGAGTCCGCTCATCGTGAGAATAACCCACCTAGCATGGAAGATATTGACAACCCTAGTTGGTACAAGAGCGATTCGAGCATACAAAACATATTATCATTTGAACACTGGTACGCGTCGGTGCTATACACACGGTTTTTAACCCCTTTCCGCGACGGCATTTGAACCGTCGCCAAGTGAGTGTGGGCGATGGGGTGTCCTTCCCACACGACCTAGAAACCATCGGGAATATGGAGCCATGATCTAGAGGCCTTGCAAAGTGTAATCATGTGTGATGCAGCACACTCTAAATTCTTCCGCACATGTGGGATCGGTGATTAAACGTTTCTAGTGACACAGTGAAACCAAACGGCGTGTCGTAATGAACCGTTTGGGAAACTGTATGTAAGGCACACGGGCCAACATATGAACTGTGTGCGATATGTTCCCCATCGCACACGAGTTTTCTGCGGAACCCGTCTGCCATGCAATATTCCATCGCACACGTTTCCCAACAATTACTGTGTGGGATAATGTTCTATCACAAATGGTTCAGGAGCCCCTTCGCACACATACAAGTGCTGCAGACCATTTGTGATTTGTTGTGTATCACCGACGGTTGCGCCAAGAGTGACGTGTGCTTTCCGTTTGGGATCCCACATGTTTCCTGAAAAAATTACGACTGGGATTGTATTTTACATTAGGCACGGTTTATTCTGAGCTCTCGTGTGCGATACCATGATATCACAAATGGTTCTAGAGACCCTACGCACACGTAGTAGTGCTGCAAATCGTTTGCGATCTGCTGTGTATCACCGACGGTTCCGCTATGATTAACATATGCTTTCCGATGTGGATCGCACACACTCATTTAGTTCAACTGTGTGCGGAGCAATTGCCAGGTTAAAACAAAAATATCCCATTTTGAATTGGCATGCAAAAAGCAAATTCGCCACAATATTCAATTGAACAAATAGTGTCCACAGGAAGAACATTCATCAAATTTCGCAACAATTGCAATTGAACATATGGTATCTAAATTCCAATGATTTGTCCACACATATATGCGTTACATAATTAATCATTGTGTACGAAATACGAAGACCTCATCAGATGGAAAACAATGGATCCATGCGTATATGTTTAGCGGCAAACTCTTACTCAATGTTTCAGGAGAACGCATGCTGAAATCTTCATTATCACCAGTGGGATTGATGTAGTGATTCAGGAAGAAGTCGCTGATAAATCTCCGAACCATTATCAATTCACCAGCGGGGAGCAGTTCAAGGGTCCCCGGTTCTAAGATGAGCTGCAGTATTTTTAAGATCAGAATGTGCCATATGAGTGGAGTAGAAGATATTAATTAAGATAGACTTACTGGCACTAATTCGCAAGGATCTTCACAAGTATCAGCAGATTTGCAGATGGAGATCATGTGTCTGCAAATATAGTATCCACAAAGGTTGGTCCGTGCTTGTTGCTGAGGACACTGAATTTTTTTGTACATAATTAGTCATCTATTTGTCCTGTTAGGAACAACCTAACCGGTGTTAGATGTATTATTTTTTTCTTTGGGCAGAAATAGAAAGAGGTTTATTTAGAAGCTTGAACATTTGACTAGCGTAAGAAAAGGTATTTGCAGACTATTGGATAAATTTTCCGAAATAACGGATTTCGGTGTGTTACCGGAGAAACGCTCTCGTGCTGCAGAGGTAGTTTCCTCTTGAACAGGTTCCATGGTTTAGTTTTCCACAATGCGAGCACACTGCAAATGAAGATGAATTTTGACAACATCAATTATTGAACCAGATATGAATGCAAATTAATTTCAACATCATAGAATTCAATACCTATCTATGAATTGTTGAATATGCGTCAAATCCTGAGTGTTTGTTGTCTCTCTGAGAGAATCCATGTAGTAAACTGTGTTCTTGTTTGGAACAATGAATACCAATATCCAGTGATTGCTACATATTAAGAAAGCCATGAACTTACGAATTATGTCAAAATTTGAAAGACAATCAGTGTATGCGTGGTTGTTTACTTTACTTACCATTCATGATATGGCTAGAGAAATGATTCGGCATGGGATGTGTTTTTGAAATACGGTCGACTGTGTTAATGGCCCAGTCCCGTAGGTCCTTACCATCTAATGTTGTGCCATTTGCTAATGCAGGATCTATGAAATACACAATCTCCCTTTTTCTTCTCTGCGTGTTCAATCCCCTGAGAGGAATAAAATGCAGTTAGTTGTTTATCATTTACAACCTTGTATGGAGAAGTTGATCAGAGTTTGTTAAGTACTTACAAAATCAGGCATCTAACAAGAGTGGCATCGAGCTCGTTGAAGTTGAAGAAGAGATGTAAGTCCTCGAAACTCACATTGATGGAACCAGCATCGTGTCAGAAATGATCTCTGTTGTAGTGGACTAGCAGACCATGATGACCTGCTGACATTTGATCCATGCAATATTCATGTAACTCGCGGCAACTAGAGTTGCACTCATCAAAGTATTCACCAACAAGAAATGGCTGGCCATGGACGTAATTGCGTGCTTCAAGTAAGTCTGCTTTACTTTTAGCAAGCCACAATTCTACTTCTTCATCATTCATGTCGTTAGAAACAATATTACTCCCCGATTCGAACAACCTGTTGTTAATTCGGTTCTGGGCGATGAGTGCTTTAAGTAAGAGGAAATCGTTCTCTTTCCTCTTCGCTCTCCCGCCGCACTTCCTCGCGGGTGCAGCCTTTTTGGCCGCTTCCTTCTTGGTACTTGAAGCATTTCTGGCAGAATGTCTGGTTGGCTGCAAGGTAGATTGTCGAAAAGATGGTAAAGCTTTGACGGACTGCTTAGCAGACGGTTTATCTATGCTGGACTACTGAGCTGGCGGTGCTGCTGTGACGGACTGCTGGGCTGTAGGAGCAGAGGCATCGGACTGCTGACCATGCATTGAAGCTATGTCGGGTTTCTGCGAAGGTGGTGCCAACTTGTCGGTGTGTTGAGGAGGCCGCGCCAACGCATTGTTTGCTAAGCAGGAAGTGCTGACGCATTGGTATGCTCATCACGCGGCTGCCGACCGACAGACTGATGAGTAGTCGGTTCTGGACCTACAGACTGCTTAACATGCGGTTCCGAAGCATCAGACTGCTTAGCAGTCTGTTCCACCAGGTTGGTCTGCTGAGCATGTGCTGCAGCTGGGTCTCCCCCCGCTGCTTCAGCGGCCGTCATCTGAACCGGTGGTGCATCTTCAGCAGTTGTAGGCCTTGCCACTGGCTGCTCTGGGGCAGAGGATGACATGGCCTGTGCAGCACAAAGTCGGGCCGGCTGATCACAGGTTGATGCATCAGTCGTCGGATTACGAGTATTAGGTTCTTTGGGGGAAGCACGCGAGAGCTGTTGTGGCAAGGAGAGCATCACCGGTTGAGGGGCGACATTGGTTGCTCTTGGCGGTGCTTCAGGGATCTCATCGATGAACTCTATTTCCTTTCATGGCCATTGGATGTGATGTAACAGTGTTTCTCCCAAGGTCCTTTGCTCATCAAAGTCTCCTAGGACATTCTTTAGGGAAAATTCATTGAATACAGGCTTTACTTCAGTCACGTAGCACTTCACACAGCCCGGCTTCAATGGCACATTGTCCAACAAGAGGCCCTCTTCCAAGAAGGGTGGGCAAACCCAGGCCGTTGCACATTTTAATGTACCTTCATAATGTGTAAGCACGCCCTTCAGTCTGTCTTTCATTCCAGATAGATCAGATATAGCATCATCATGAGTAGCCACAGTCTCAGTGTCGCTGGGGTCAGCTGATGCACAGCTACTCTTGTGCGGTGTTGTCGCGCAATAAGCAGCATCCTCCATGCCTGCCTCCCCTCCCATGTGCTGGCTATCTGTCAATGTTAGAGTCTTCTACATCATCATTGACTCCTCAATATCCTTTCGAACAACCGGATACATGTCCTTCCTCAACCTTTCATACAATTCATTCTGCTTCATTTCACTCCTCGCTTTTTTCATCATGAGCCTCTCTTCTTTGCTAAGTGTGAAAGCCCTCTTGTGCGGGACATTAACACCTATACCCCTTGCACGGCCAGGGGGCTCTCTTTTTTCCAGAGCATCGGACAAAATGTCACATGGCCCTGAGTTACTGTAGGACCTTCCAGGGATCTTGGAAGCCTCTAACATCACTTGATACAGTTCTTCGTCACGTGAGTTTTCAAAGTAATAAGTTCCGTCATCACGCCTCCTTGCATGTGCCCGCAAGTAGTCTCTGGTGCGTTCGCCCCCGATTTCACTAAAGGTTGGTTGCCCACCCAATGCTACTGCTTCTTTGTCCTCCTGGTCCCATATCGGTTTCATGCCATAGCATCCTGCCACACCCATACGGTGGGGGTGTATGTTCTTCTTATGAAGTTCCGATTGCTTGGCACTCTTGCCAGTAAACTCTTTAGTTGCCCTGACCCTTTTGAATTCTGCCTAGTCCGCCTTTGTAATTTGGGGGTATGCGGGGATTGGGTCCTTGTCTTCACTCAAGTACTTCTTGTAGAACACGTGCTTCCAGTTTCTCCAAGCATCCCTAGCCTTCTTCAGTGCAGCGTGTTCCACCTGCATTCTCCACTGCTCTAGAATGTTGAAGTGATCCATGATCTCCCGGACTATGCTTAGCCGTGTTTCTGTGTTAGCCTTCCGAAACCCTGGCAAATTAATGTTCAGCCTTGCCCTGCCAACAAATCCACACACGCACTCCTGAACCTCGTGCGTGCTTTATCTGGTTTAGTTGGAGCCCAAGACTTTAAATTGATCTCGGTTACTTCATATATACCTTTAGCCTGGTGTGTGGGCTTCCTTGGAGCGTTCCTCCGTGTCCTGACCGGAAGGGTAATTGCTGCAAATCTATCCCGTTCAAGATTACTTGATCCCTCACCATCTGCTGTAGACCTAGGGTTGTCGGAATCAGATGAAGATACATCGCCTGAAGCATGAGTGTTGTCGCTGCTACTCGGCATCTACGAAGAACGCATGCGAAACTCGGGAAAGGAGGATAAGCATAAAACTAACAACTTGGTATGAAGCTGTCTAAACATGTCATGCAATAATTTAGAAAATGTATGGCTTATTTGTTAAGTTTGTGTGACTCGGGCGCCCGCGATCTGTAAATTGGCAGTAACTTATTTGGAACAAATACAGCTTATATGTACTAGTTAGGAAGGTAGATAATGAACATATATACGCTCTCCGTTATTTTATAGCCAATTTGGGACATACGGAACGAAATAGGAAGAGGGATTGCGAGGAAATATGCCTCACCGCAATGGAGAGCAGTAACTAATAGGCTTCTTAATGCAAACCCGGCCGGAGCACAGGAGAGGCATGGGTTACAGGATCGATATGCTCAAGGGTGGCTGGAGAGCAAACGAAGACGGCGAGGCGCGAGCAGCCGCGTGTTGGGAACGACAGTGGAGGTAGGCTTGACCGCGAAGAGCGGGCACACGGCCGGGGTGAGCACGCCGGTGCCGGAGAGGGTTCTGTTGTGGATCTGGGGGAGGGGGGAGCTGGCGATGGAGATTGGATGGACTAGTTGAGTGAAACGCGGGCGGGCGATGGGGGGGTGTGGGCGGCCTAGGTGAAAAGGGTGAAAAATATCCCCGGTCGCCGCGTGGAAAGGCCTATGCAAACGGTTGCCTCTAAGTGCTCGTGTGCACAAAGAGAAAATTTTCGTTTGAAATGAAGACGTACTAATTTTGAAATGAAGACGTGAGTTCATCGTTTTGCCTCTAAATTTTTCCCATGTTAAGCAATCACTATTATACCACGGCTTTTATTTGCTGGCACATTTCAGGTCTCGTGTGCTATATTTAAGACATTTTTTAGCATTTACCGTGCATTTTGGCATATAAATCAAATCCTAGCCGGACTGCATTTCCTGTCGAAAGGGACGAGGATTGCCGTTCGATCTGGGAGCATCCAATGGTGCAGATGTACGATCCGTGGGGTTTTGGTTCTGGCCAATCAGAACGCACGACTCAGATCACGCGCGCAACAAGGGGGCATCGGCCACGGTTTGGTAGGCACACGGCCTTCATGAGTGAACCGTGTGCTATTTGAAAACATTTACATGAATCGGAATTGCATGTGCTATCGAAAGGGATGAGGATCGTCGTTCGATCAAGGAGCATCCAACGGTGCAGACATACAATCCATGGGGTTTGGGTTCTGGCCAATTAGAAAGCACGACTCAGATCGCGTGCGTGGCAGGGGGGCATCGGCCATGGTTTAGTGGACACACGTCTTTTGTGAGTGAACCTTGTGCTATTTGAAAACATTTACATTAACTAACAGCATATTTTTGCTTGAATGAAAACATGAGTTCATCCTTTCGCCTCGAATTGTTTTTCCACTGTAAGAAATCATGATTGTACCCTATGGTTCGATTTTCTCGTACATTTTACCAGGCGGCAGGCATGGCTAGAAATCTCAAACTTTGAATATGCAGAAAAAAGAGATCTCGTTTGTGTGTGTGTGTGTGTGTGTGTGTGTGTGTGTGTGTGTATAGTCGCAACTATACGTGGGTGTTAGCAAGATCATTTGTGTGTCGCTTTGCGAGTTTTCACTCACTGTCCGAGAAACGGGAAAAAGCTTCAAACAGTTCGGCCGCAGGATGCGGCCAGAGGCGTAGGCCTTGTTGGTATTTTAATTTTAGGAAATGCATATAGAGTCCAGAAAATAACAAAAATCATTGTGTCACTGTGGCGTGCTCTCACGATCGCATGGAAATTTTTTGGTAAAGTTTGGCACAAGTTTTGGTGCTCGCACCTTCCATACCGGAGCATCTCACAAGAAGGATTATAGTTTCCGAAAGGAGACGCGACACTTCGGACTCCAAATTGTCAGTTACTACATCATTCCGCCTCGGAAAAAAATCATGGTAAACAATCGCGGATATACCCTTGGTTTGATTTTCCGACACATTTCAGGTCTCGTCTGCTATGTTTAAGTCATTCTTTGCACTTACCTTGCATTTTAGTGCATATAATTAAAGTCAAAAACCCTACTGCAACAACTTGTGGGTGTTTTAGTTAGGCTATACTTAGGCTACTCATAGTGGAGAGTGTCATATACTAGTATCATGCATATATATATATACATATATATATATATGATACTAGTGATGATACTACCTTTAATTATAGTGCATAGTATAATAGAGTAGTACCATAGATGATCATATTTATTGCCATGCATGACACAAATTAGCATCACATTTAACATGATACGGTATCTACCTATATGTTACTCTAACCCTCTCTATCTTATTTAATTCTTTGCCACATTAGCATACTTGTTATTTCCAAGTGCATGATATCGGCTATGATACCACCACTACGGCCAGCCTTATAATGGGGAGTATCATATACTATAGTATCATGCATATGATACTAGTGTATGATACTACGTACGTACCTTCATAGTGCATATAGTATCATAGATGACCGTATTTATGGCCATGCATGACACAAAGTAGTATAGCATATTTATTATGTTACGGTATCTACTTATGTTACTTCTTTGCCACATCATCATATTTGCTATTCCCAAGTGCATGATACCGACTATGATACCCCCACTATGGCCACCCTAAGGCTCGTCGTAATGGGAGTATAATAAGCGGTATAATGCATGCAAACTAGACTTTTTGGATGATGTAGTGGCACATAGTTAAATGAGGAAAGAGAGGGTGTGGTATCATATCATGATACCGTATCATATTAAATGTTGTACTACTTTATGTCATGCATGACAATTAATAAGAGGCAACCTAATTAAGATACTAATTTATGATACTATGCGCGCATTACGGAGGTAGTATCATATACTATAGTATCTTATGCATGATACTAGTATATGATAAGGCTGGTTGTAAGACTACCCACAGTGGGGGTAACATAGGTGGTAACATCACACATCTCTAGGCAAAACAGATGATGTGGTAAGTAATTAATGAGGAAAGGGAGTCATGTGGTAATATAGCTAGTTACTGTAACATCACACATACCAAGACAAGATGAGTCTACAACCTAATAAATAAAGTGTTCGATGACACCACACATATGTTACTCCCCACTATAGAGGTAGTAACATAGACTAGTAACATATGCATGTTACTAGTCTAAGTTACTACACCCATTGTGACTAGTCTAAGGCCTCTCCCAATGCTTCACCTTGTAGTACAGGTGCTAAGGCTGCCATGTAGGCAAAAAATCTGATGTGGCAAGGTAATTAAGAGGAGAGAGATGAGTGTGGTGACTCCAGGAAGAAACAATGCCAAGCGCGAGAACCTAGGCAAAACACTTAAATGGAAGAATCCCACCAATGCATGAAGAACTTTAGTTGCAAAATCATTAAATGAAGGATACTTAGCACCAACAAGTTAAGCACCTATGCATTGGGGTCTTTAGTTGCTAAAGTATTTAATATGCTTAGCACCTCATGTAAGCACCAATGCATTAGAAGCAGCCTAAGAGAGTATCATATACTAGTATCATGCATATGATACTAGTATATGATATACTACCTTCGTAATGCGCGCATAGTATCATAAGTTAGTATCATGTAGTATTTTATTTATTGTCATGCACATGACACATAGTAGCATAGCATTTATTATGATACGGTATCGTGATATGATACTTAACCCTCTCTTTCTTCATTTAATTCTATGTCAGCTCATCAAAATTGCCTAGTTGGCATGCATGATACTAGCTATGATACTCCCATTATGATCAGCCTAGCAAAGAAGGTGTACAAATCATTTGTGCGTCGCTTTGCGAGTTTTCATCCATTTATTCGAGAAGCGGGGAGAAGTTTCAAACATTTCGGCCGCGAGGTGCGGCCACTGGCGTAGGCCTAGTTGGTATTTTAATCACAGGAAATTTAGATGGAGTCCGGACATCATCAAAATCAATGTGTGCCCATGGCGTGCTCCCATGACCCCGTGGAAAAAATGGTAAAGTTTGGCACAAGTTTTGATGATCGCTGCTTCCAAACTGGAGCATCTCACATGAAGGATCATGGTTTCCAAAAGGAGACGTGTCAATTCAAAATCCAGTGGCTGGTGACTTCATCGTTTGGCCTCATAAAAATTTCCACTGTACGCAATCACCATTATACCACGGGTTTGATTCTCTGGCGCATTTCAGGTATCGTTAGCTATATTGAAGACATTTTTTGAGTTCAACGTGCATTTTGTGCATAAAAAAATTACAACCGGAACTGCATGTGCTATCGAAAGGGATGAGGATCTCCGTTCGATCAAGGAGCGTCCAACGGTGTAGACGTACTATCCGTGGGGTTTGGGTTCTGGCCAATCAGAACGCACGACTCAGATCGTGCACGTGGCAGGGGGCATCAGCCACGGTTTGGTAGGCACACGGCATTCGTGAGTGAACCGTGCGCTATATGAAAACATTTACATGAACCGGAACTGCATGTGCTGTCGAAAGGGATGAGGATCGCCGTCCAATCAATGAGCATCCAACGGTGCAGATGTATGATCCGTGGGGTTTGAGTTCTGGCCAATCAGAAAGCACGACTCAGATCCCGGGCAGGGTTTGGTCGGCACACAACTTTCATCAACGAACCGTGTGCTATTCGCAAACCAGATTGCATATTTTTGTTCACACATACTGTAGTGAGATCAATTGATTGTGCTACCTCTATGATATAATAATAATAATAATAATAATAATAACAACAACAAAAAAGTTCATATTCATTGCCTGAGATGACATCATATCAAGGTCAACATATTAACGGTTCTTACATCAACAGAAAACTGGGCATAACTCACAAATTCAGTACACGCGGCAGTTCTAAATTGAACGAATTAAGTTGCATGGTAGGCATAAAGACTAGTCTTACGGCTTAATTCCCATGTACATGGGGGAACTAGGATCGTTACGTTAACCCCGAATGAACTTGGGTTTTTTGATGATTTTACGCCGCTCTGTTACACGGGTGCGTGATCCCTTGGCTAGCAACTCAGCAAATTCATCGTACTCGTCCTGATCGGCAACATCCTCGACACCCAGTACCCTCCTCTTCCCATGCGTCACTACATGGCAGTTCTTATGCAAGGGGTCTTCCGCAAAGAAAATCTGGGTAGCATCACTGGCAATAATGAACGGGTCCACGTGATATGCCATCGTTGTCCTGTTAACACAGGTCTTCCTGTAATCATCAACATTTACATGACCAAGAGGGATCCATGCGCACCTGAATAATGCCACCTTAACTTTCACATAGTCAAGCTCCCAAATCTCTTTGATGGTTCCATAGTATACCCTTTTATCAGCTTCATCTACAGTCATGCATTCTATTCGAACAACGTTGTTCTGATATGAGGTCTTCTGATCACGTTCCTCAGTGTAGAACATGTATCCACTTATGTCATATGCTTGGTACGTCAACACCGTGGGTGATGGCTTTTGTGCCAACCACGTAGCAATGTCATCGATGGATCCTTGTGCCAAACGATTCTTTAGCCATTTGGCGTAGTTCTTAGTGTGCTCCTTCATCTCCACATCTTATGAAGGCACCATTGGTAAGAAGCTTTGGCGTATCTCCACCAAGTGTTCTTCGGCATAAGCGCTAAGAACCGAGCTGTTAAGCAGTACCGTCAAATGGGTTTTCTCTACCAATTCTCCGGGTGTAGCCATTTGTGTGCCAGCAAGGACCGACTTACCTTTCAGCCTTCCCTCGTGGAGAGAGAGGGGCAAACCAATAGATCTTTGTTTCATGTATTCGGTGCCAAACTCAACCACCTCCTCGGCTCCTCCGCGGTATAACCTTGTAGGATGCTTGCCTCTGGATGGTTTCGGTTCTGACAAAAGCGCTTCAGTATTCCCATGAATCGCTCGAAGGGATACATGTTGCAAAGAAACACAGGACCACAATACTTTATCTCGTCGACAAGGTGCACAGTGAGATGGACCATTACATCAAAGATTGACGGTGGAAAAAACATCTCTAGGGTGGACAATATTCTTGCAATATCATCTTGCATATGATCCAACTCTTCAGGATCTACAACTTTCTGCCATAGTTGGTTGAAGAAATCACAGAGCTCAATGAGTGTGTTTCTTATATCTTTGTCCATCAGATTCCTGATGGCCACTGGGAGGATTTGTGTCAACATTACTTGGCAATCATGTGACTTCATGTGTCCCAACTTCATTTTACCTTAGCTCACATCCATGAGACTTCTGATGTTTGCGGAGTAGGAAGAGGGTGTCTTAACTGACAACGAATAGGTGAAGAACTATGTTGCTTCTTTTGTATTGAAATTGTAACTTTAGCGAGCTTTGATGAATTTGTCATCATCTTCTGCTTCACTCTTGCATTTTGATTGATCAGCAAGCATATCGAGCCGTGAACCGTCACCATCCTTTCTTTTACCTTTAATCTTGAGCAAAGTACCAAGGATGCTTTCACATACATTTGATACGTCTCCAACGTATCTATAATTTTTGATTGTTCCATGCTATTATATTATCTATCTTGGATGTTTTATATGCATTTATATGCTATTTTATATGATTTTTGGGACTAACCTATTGACCTAGAGCCCAGTGCCAGTTTCTGTTTTTCCTTGTTTTTGAGTTTCGCAGAAAAGGAATATCGAATGGAGTCGAATTGAGCTGAAAATTTAAGGTGATTTTTTATGGACCAGAAGAAGCCCCCGAAGCAAAAGAGTTAGGCCAGAAGAGCCACAAGGCCTCCACAAGGGTGGAGGGCGCGCCCTACCCCCTAGGCGCGCCCTCCGACCTTGTGGTTGACTCGTGGACCCCCCTGACGTGAAACCGTCGCCAAAACTTGCTATAAATACAAAAAACCCTGAAAAGAAACCTAGATCGGGAGTTCCGCCGCCGAAAGCCTCTGTAGCCACGAAAAACCAATCGAGAGCCTGTTCCGGCTCCCTATCAGAGGGGGAATCCATCACCGGTGGCCATCTTCAACATCCCGACGCTCTCCATGACGAGGAGGGAGTAGTTCACCCTCGGGGCTGAGGGTATGTACCAGTAGCTATGTGTTTGATCTCTCTCTCTCGTGTTCTTGATTTGGCACGATCTTGATGTACCGCGAGCTTTGCTATTATAGTTGGATCTTATGATGTTTCTCCCCATCTACCTTCTTGTAATGGATTGAGCTTTCCCTTTGAAGTTATCTTGTCGGATTGAGTCTTTAAGGATTTGAGAACACTTGATGTATGTCTTGCATGTGCTTATCTATGGTGACAATGGGATATTCACGTGATCCACTTGATGTATGTTTTAGTGATCAACTTGCGGGTTCTGTGACCTTGTGAACTTATGCATAGGGGTTGGCACACGTTTTCGTCTTGACTCTCCGGTAGAAACTTTGGGGCACTCTTTGAAGTTCTTTATGTTGGTTTGAATAGATGAATCTGAGATTGTGTGATGCATATCGTATAATCAAACCCTCGGATACCTATGGTGACATTGGAGTATCTAGGTGACATTAGGGTTTTGGTTGATGTGTGTCTTAAGGTGTTATTTCAGTACGAATTCTAGGGCTGTTTGTGACACTTATAGGAATAGTCCAATAGATCGATCAGAAAGAATAACTTTAAGGTGGTTTCGTACCCTACAATAATCTCTTCGTTTGTTCTCCGCTATTAGTGACTTTGGAGTGACTCTTTGTTGCACGCTGAGGGATTGTTATATGATCTAATTATGTTATCATTGTTGAGAGAACTTGTACTAGTGAAAGTATGAACCCTAGGCCTTGTTTCTAAGAATTGCAATACCGTTTTCGCTCACTTTTGTTACTAGTTACCTTGCTATTTTTATATCTTCAGATTACAAAAACCTTTATCTACCATCCATATTGCACTTGTATCACCTGTTGGAATTATTGGGCATAACCCATATAATAATTCATATTTTGTGCCAATAATTCAAAGTAAATCCCATAGGCTCATGTGGCCCATCCATGCATGACAAGGTTGTGTGGAAAATTGACCAATGCCACGTGTATGCGCTATTTTACCACGCGAGAATAAAGTTGAAACAATTGACGCATAAATGGGAGAAGAAACTAAACACTTCATGTGAGTTTTAGTGCGCTCGTTTCTTCTCTCCTTAATGGTTTTTAGTGCATCTGTTTAACTGCGTTTATTGCACCAGTTTCTCTTCTACTAATGAAGGCCAGTTTCAACTCTTCTCACGTATATAAGAGGTCGCTCCTCTATTGTTCCAAGTAGCACAACAACCTTTCGTCTCATTCCAAAGCATTGAGCTGCCTATCTCTGTCCCATCTCTCTTCCTGGCGTGCACCGGTAAGTGAGACAGCAGGCCTCCGAAACCCCGCCTCTGGTGATCCGGTACGGGAGAGGGGCGATCAGGTTTCTGGGGAGCGTCCTTACGCTACTGCGCTAATAGCAATTGACATGGATATGATGCTTTTTGCTTATGATTTTGATTGCATGACTAGTCTCAACGAATTGTTGCTAGTTTCTAGTTTCATCAATATATTTCTATTAATGTTTTATCCATTATTTTTCTGGATTAAACTAAACGGGAAAATGCCTAATTATTCAACAATCCAAAAACCTGATATGTGTAGGGCAATTTTCTCCAACTGCATTTGTTGCTACTCTTAAGCCTTCTGTGTTCGAGGGAGTGAACTATAAGAGGTGGCGTGCGAGGGCAGTTCTTTGGCTTACCACCATGAATTGTTTTCACGCCTCTAAGGGCAAGCCAGAGGGAGAGCTAACTGATGAACAGGAGCAAGCTTTCCAGGCTACTGACACCCTCTTTCGAGGTGCTGTTCTGAGTGTTCTTGGCGACAAGATTGTCGATCCCTTCATGACCATCATGGTCTGTAAGGATATGTGGGATGCGCTTGAGGCCAAATTTGGAGTCTCAGACGTAGGAAGTGAGTTGTACGTCATGGAGCAATATTATGACTACAAAATGACTGATGACCGCTCCATTGTAGAGCAGGCTCATGAGATTCAGTCACTCACAAAAGAACTTGAGCATCTTAATTGTGTGTTACCAGACAAATTCATTGCCGGAGGCATCATTGCCAAGCTTCCTCCGTCATGGAGGAATTTTGCTACCTCTCTGAAGCATAAGAGGCAAGAGTTTACTGTTGTCAATCTAATTGGCACTCTTGATGTAGAAGAGAAGGCGAGAGCAAAAGACACACATGCCCGTTTCCATGAGGGGAATTCCAGTGCCAATTTGGTACAAAAGAGAAATTTCCAAACCCACAAACCCAAGAACAAAAACTATGCGGGCAAAGGAAAATTTGATGGCAAGTACAAAGCTCCACAACATGTCAACTTCAAGAAGAACAAGGAGACTTATAAGAAGAAAGGAAAGTGCCATGTATGTGGCAGTGAAGAACATTGGGCTTCATCCTGCAAGGACCGCTGGGACATGCGTCAAAATGAGAACAATAGCAAGACCGCTAATGTTGTTATTGGCGATGTTGACATTAAAGATGGCGGGTACGATAAATTTCCTACCATTCTTTTAGTATTCATTCTCCTGATTGGTGGATTGACACCGGTGCCAATGTACATGTGTGTTCTGACATAAACATGTTTTCTTCTTATCAGGTCGCAAGAACTACACCCATGCTGATGGGAAATGGGACACATGCTTCTGTTCATGGTGTTGGTATGGTCGATCTGAAGTTTACTTAGGGAAAGATCATGCGACTGAAGAACGTGCAGCATGTCCCTGCTATAAATAAAAATCTCGTTAGCGGTTCTCGTTTGTGTCGAGATGGTTATAAATTGGTATTTGAGTCCAATAAGGTTGTAGTATCTAAGTGTGGACAATTTGTTGGGAAGGGCTATGAGAGCGGATGCTTGTTCCGCTTATCTTTGTCAGACTTTTGCACTGAATTTATTAATCATGTTTGCAGTGAAACCGAATCAAATGTTTGGAAATCACGACTGTCATATTAACTTTGGTGTTATGACGCGGCTAGCAAATTTGAGTTTAATCCCGAAATTTACAATTGTCAAAGGTTCTAAGTGCCAAGTTTGTGTGCAAGCAAAGCAACCTCGCAAGTCCCATACGACTGTTGAGGCGAGGAATTTGGCACCACTTGAACTCATACATTCAGATCTTTGCGAGATGAATGGTGTGTTGACAAAAGGTGGAAAAAGATATTTCATGACTCTAATCGATGACTCTACTAGATATTGCATGACATATTTGTTGAAAACAAAATATGAGGCTTTGGACTACTTTAAAATCTATAAAGCCGAAGCAGAGAATCAACTCGATCGAAAGATCAAAAGCCTTAGGTCGGATCGCGGTGGAGAGTATTTTTCCAATGAGAGTTCAATTTATTTTGTAAGGAACATGGTATAATACATGAGAGGACGCCTCCCTATTCTCCCCAGTCAAACGGGGTTGCCAAACGAAAGAACCGAACTCTAACTGATTTGGTTAACGCCATGTAAGATACAGCGGGACTTTCCAAGGAATGGTGGGGGGAGGCTTTGATGACTGCAAGTCATGTCCTAAATAGAGTTCCCACAAAGAATAAAGAGATTACCCCATTTGAAGAATGGGAAAGGAAAAGGCTTAAACTTTCCTACTTACGAACTTGGGGTTGTTTGGCGAAGGTCAATGTACCAATTACCAAGAAGTGTAAGCTTGGGCCAAAAACAGTTGATTGTGTTTTCCTGGGTTATGCATTCCATAACATTGGCTATAGATTTCTAGTGGTGAAATCGGAGGTACTTGACATGAATGTTGGTACAATCATGGAGTCGAATGATGCGACTTTCTTTGAGGATATTTTTCCTATGAAGGATATGCCTAGCTCATCTAGTCAGAGGTTAGAGACAACTCCTGCACCTATTGTTCCATTGGAACATTCCAAGAAGAAATACACAGATATTCCCGAGGATGGCAATGAAACTCCTAGAAAGGGCAAGAGACAAAGGACCGCGAAGTCATTTGGTGAAGATTTCATTGTGTATCTCATGAATGATACTCCCACTCCTATTTCAGAAGCTTATTCATCTCCGGATGCTGACTACTGGAAAGAAGTCGTGCATAGTGAGATGGATTCC
Organism: Aegilops tauschii subsp. strangulata; assembly: GCF_002575655.3. Classification (NCBI taxonomy): domain Eukaryota; kingdom Viridiplantae; phylum Streptophyta; class Magnoliopsida; order Poales; family Poaceae; genus Aegilops; species Aegilops tauschii. The sequence continues at coordinate 398,050,456 of NC_053040.3, read as the reverse complement.
ATCATGGCTAACGGGACATGTGAGATCACTGATCGTCCTTATGGGTGTAAACCTGTAGGGTGTAAGTGGGTGTTTAAGAAAAAGCTTAGGCCTGATGGTACAATTGAAAAGTACAAGGCGCGGCTTGTAGCCAAGGGATATACCCAAAAAGAAGGTGAAGATTTCTTTGATACTTATGCGCCTATGGCCAGATTGACCACCATTCCAGTACTAATCTCATTGGCCGCCTCACACAATCTTCTTGTCCATCAAATGGACATTAAGATAACTTTCCTAAATGGAGAGTTGGAGGAGGAAATTTACATGGAACAACCCGATGGTTTTGTAGTAGATGGTCATGAAGGAAAAGTGTGTAAATTATTGAAATCTTTGTATGGTTTGAGACAAGCACCTAAGCAATGGCACAAGAAGTTCGAAAGAACTTTGACTTCTATGGGCTTTGTTGCAAACGAAGCCGACAAGTGTGTGTACTATCGCCATGGTGGGGGAGAAGGAGTTATATTATGTTTGTATGTTGATGACATACTTATATTTGGAACAAATCTCAAGGTCATTCAGGAAGTGAAAGATTTTCTGAATCAAAACTTTGAGATGAAAGACATTGGAGTAGCTGATGTTATCTTGAACATCAAGCTTTTAAGAGGTGGTGATGGTGGGATCACTCTCTTGCAGTCTCACTATGTGGAGAAGATTCTGGGTCGCTTTGGATATTCAGATTGCAAACCTTCTCCGACACCTTATGATCCGAGTGTTTTGATTCAAAAGAACGAAGGAGAAACAAAGGATCAATTGAGATATTCTCAAATCATTGGCTCGCTTATGTATTTAGCTAGTGCTACGAGTCCTGACATCTCGTTTTCTGTGAGTAAACTAAGCCGGTTTGTTTCAAACTCGGGAGATGTACATTGGCATGCACTTGAGAGAATAATGCGCTATCTGAAAGGTACTGTGAGTTATGGGCTTCACTATACCGGGTATCCAAGAGTACTTGAAGGTTATTGTGATGCAAATTGGATATCTGATGCTGATGAGCTTAAAGCGACAAGTGGTTATGTGTTTACACTTGGTGGTGCTGCTGTTTCCTGGAAGTCTTGCAAGCAGACCATCTTAACAAGGTCAACAATGGAAGCAGAACTCACAGCATTAGACACGGCAACAGTTGAAGCAGAATGGCTTCCAAAACTTTTGATGGACTTGCCGGTGGTTGAAAAACCAATACCAGCTATTATAATGAACTGTGATAATCAAACAGTGATCGTCAAGGTAAACAATTTTAAGGATAATAAGAAGTCATCAAGACACGTGAGAAGGAGACTGAAATCTGTCAGGTTCATGAGAAACTCCGGAGTTATAGCATTGGACTATATAAACACATCGAAGAATCTGGCAGATCCCTTCACAAAGGGTTTATCACGAAATGTGATAGACAATGCATCGAAGGAGATGGGATTGAGACCCACTACATAAGTTGTTCATGGTGGTAACCCATTCTTTGTGATCGGAGATCCCGTGAATTAGAATTGGCGAGACAAGCTATTGGATAACTGAGAGGAGAATATTTATTTGACAAAAATCCACTCCGCCATGATGCAATTCTCTCCTAATCTGTATGGTAGGCTGATATTTATCTTAATGTGTTCTGAATGGCTTGGGTAGGCAAAGATGTTGTCCTACAGAACATCTAGAAAGAACACACCTATATGAGTTAGACTGTTAAACATCGCGGTCTGTGAGAGTTGGGTGTTCTCTAAAAACTCATGAAGAGGCCCCGGAGTATGATGTATATGCTCCTACCCGCGGGAAAGTTTTCAGCGGTCTAGTATCGGTCAAGGCTTTTACGTGAAACTTGTTTGCACAAAACTTGCAGTTCAAGGCGTAGTCCACTGTTCAAGTTGTGAACGAGTGTAGCGTGGAGTTCTAGGTGGAAATTCAACTTAACAGTCTCCACCGAAACACCGGTATATAAACAATGTTTTGGAATGGTAGGCAAATTTATGTACCTCTGGGATCTGGTGGGGGATTGTTGGAATTATTGGGCATAACCCATATAATAATCCATATTTTGTGCCAATAATTCAAAGTAAATCCCAGAGGCTCATGTGGCCCATCCATGCATGACAAGGTTGTGTGGAAAATTGACCAATGCCACGTGTATGCGCTGTTTTATCACGCGAGAAGAAAGTTGAAACAATTGACGCATAAATGGGAGAAGAAACTGAACACTTCGTGTGAGTTTTAGTGCGCTCGTTTCTTCTCTCCTTAATGGTTTTTAGTGCGTCTGTTTAATGGTGTTTATTGCACCGGTTTCTCTTCTACTAATGAAGGCCAGTTTCAACTCTTCTCACATATATAAGAGGCCGCTCCTCTGTTGTTCCAAGTAGCACAACAACCTTTCGTCTCATTCGAAAGCATTGAGTCGCCTATCTCTTTCCCATCTCTCTTCCTGGCGTGCACCGGTAAGTTAGACAGCAGGCCTCCGAAACCCCGCCTCTGGTGATCCGGTACGGGAGAGGGGCGATCAGGTTTTTGGGGAGCGTCCTTACGCGACTGCTTGAGTCTTGTTCATCATGGTTGCGAACGGCGATAGCACTGACGACGAGTTCCCCAACGACGACTTCTTCCCCGACGTCAACGACCTCTTCAGCAACATGATGATCGGGACATCTGCACCTTCTGCTACTGCGCCGTATGCCATCTTATCCTCACTGTTAGGGCTAACATTTGGTTTATTGCTAATAGCAATTGACATGGATATGATGCTTTTTGCTTATGATTTTTATTGCATGACTAGTCTCAACGAATTGTTGCTAGTTTCTAGTTTCATCAATATATTGCTATTCATGTTTTATCCATTATTTTTCTGGATTAAACTAAACGGGAAAATGCCTAATTATTCAACATCACCATCTCTTCGCCGAACTAGTGCACCTATACAATTTACCATTGTATTGGGTGTGTTGGGGACACAAGAGACTCTGTGTTATTTGGTTTCGGGGTTGTTTGAGAGAGACCATCTTCATCCTACGCCTCCCACGGATTGATAAACCTTAGGTCATCCACTTGAGGGAAATTTGCTACTGTCCTACAAACCTATGCACTTGGAGGCCCAACAACGTCTACAAGAAGAAGGTTGCGTAGTAGACATCAAGCTCTTTTTTGGCGCTGTTGCCGGGGAGGCTAGATAAGCGGCACTAACACCCCATCAACGAAGCACTTTTCTGGCGTCGTTGCCGGGGAGGTGAGTGCTTTAAGGTATATCTTTAGATCTTGCAATTGAATCTTTTAGTTTCTTGTTTTATCACTAGTTTAGTCTATAAAAGAAAACTACAAAAAAATGGAATTTAGGTTGTCTCATTTGCTTCATCTTTATAATGCCTTTCATGAGAATGATGGATAGGAAAACTGTGCCAAAGTGTTAGAAGAAGAATGCAATAAAATGTTTGGCATGAAATCTTTGAATGATGAGCATGATTGCAATGTTGTTAGTATGAATTCCTTGAATATCCATGATGCTAATGATATGCAAAGCCACAAGCTTGGGGATGCTATGTTTGATGAATATTATATTTTTAGTCCCCCAAGTTTTGATGAGAATATTTCTTATGATGAAAGCATGCCTCCTATTTATGATGATTATATTGATGAAAGTGGATTTGGAGAGGTCATGACTTTATTTAGTGATGAATCCACTATTTTGGAAGAGGTTCCAATTGATTATGTGAACACTATCTATGATGATTATTGTGATGACATGTATGCTATAAAGAATAATGATAACCATGGAACTTGTCATCTTGATTTTAATTTTCAATTGGATTATGCCTCACATGATAGTTATTTTGTTGAATTTGCTCCCACCATTATGAATGAGAAGAAATTTGCTTATGTGGAGAGTAATAAAAGTTCTATGTTTGTGAATCTTGAAAATAATGCTTTATGTGATGGTTATATTGTTGAATTCATTCATGACGCTACTAAAAATTATTATGAGGGAGGAATATATGCTTGTAGGAATTGCAAAAATATCAAGTTTCCTCTCTATGTGCTTATAGTTTTGAAGTTGTGCTTGCTTTGCCTTCCTATGATAGTTGATTCTTGTTCCCATAAATTGTTTGCTCACAAAATACCTATGCATAGGAAGTGGGTTAGACTTAAATGTGTGTTGGGGAACGTAGTAATTTCAAAAAAATTCCTACGCACACATAGGATCATGGTGATGCATAGCAACGAGAGGGGAGAGAGTTGTCTACGTACACTCGTAGACCGAAAGCGGAAGCGTTAGCACAACGCGGTTGATGTAGTAGTACGTCTTCACGATCCGACCGATCAAGTACTGAACGCACGGCACCTCCGAGTTCAGCACACGTTCAGCTCGATGACGTCCCTCGAACTCCGATCCAACCGAGTATTGAGGGAGAGTTTCTTCAGCACGACGGAGTGGTGACGATGATGATGTTCTACCGACGCAGGGCTTCGCCTAAGCACCGCTACGATATTATCGAGGTGGACTATGGTGGAGGGGGGCACCGCACACGGCTAAAAGATCAATGATCAATTGTTGTGTCCATGGGGTGCCCTCCTGCCCCCGTATATAAAGGAGCAAAGGGGGGAGAGGCGGCCGGCCAGGAGGAGTCCTACTCCCACCGGGAGTAGGACTCCCTCCCTTCCTTGTTGGATTAGGAGAAGGGGGAAGGAGGAGGGAGAGAGGAAGGAAAGGGGGGCGCCACCCCCCCTCCTTGTCCAATTCGGACTACAGGGGGAGGGGGCGCGCGGCCTGCCCTGGCCGCCCCTCCTATTCTCCACTAAGGCCCATGTAGGCCCATTAAACCCCCGGGGGGTTCTGGTAACCCCCGGTACTCCGGTATATATCCGATAACCCCCGGAACCATTCCGGTGTCCGAATATAGTCGTCCAATATATCAATCTTCATGTATCGACCATTTCGAGACTCCTCGTCATGTCCGTGATCACATCCGGGACTTTGAACTACCTTCGGTACATCAAAACATATAAACTCATTATATAACTATCATCGAAACTTTAAGCGTGCGGACCCTACGGCTTCGAGAACTATGTAGACATGACCGAGACACGTCTCTGGCCAATAACCAATACCGGAACCTGGATGCTCATATTGGCTCCCACATATTCTACAAAGATCTTTATCGGTCAAACCGCATAACAACATACGTTGTTCCCTTTGTCATCGGTATGTTACTTGCCCGAGATTCGATCGTCGGTATCTCAATACCTGGTTCAATCTCGTTACCGGCAAGTCTCTTTACTCGTTCTGTAATACATCATCCTGCAACTAACTCATTAGTTGCAATGCTTGCAAGGCTTATTGTGATGTGCGTTACCGAGTGGGCCCAGAGATACCTCTCCGACAATTGGAGTGACAAATCCTTATCTCGAAATATGCCAACCCAACAAGTACCTTTGGAGACACCTGTAGAGCACCTTTATAATCACCCAGTTACGTTGTGACATTTGGTAGCACACAAAGTGTTCCTCCGGTAAACGGGAGTTGCATAATCTCATAGTCATAGGAACATGTATAAGTCATGAAGAAAGCAATAGCAGAATACTCAACGATCGTTTGCTAAGCTAACGGAATGGGTCAAGTCAATCACATCATTCTCCTAATGATGTGATCCCGTTAATCAAGTGACAAGTCATGTCAATGGCTAGGAAACATAACCATCTTTGATCAACGAGCTAGTCAAGTAGAGGCATACTAGTGACACTCTGTTTGTCTATGTATTCACACAAGTATTATGTTTCCGGTTAATACAATTCTAGCATGAATAATAAACATTTATCATGATATAAGGAAATAAATAATAACTTTATTATTGCCTCTAGGGCATATTTCCTTCAGTCTCCCACTTGCACTAGGGTCAATAATCTAGATTACACAGTAATGATTCTAACACCCATGGAGCCTTGGTGCTGATCATGTTTTGCTCGTGGAAGAGGCTTAGTCAACGGGTCTGAAACATTCAGATCCGTATGTATCTTGCAAATTTATATGTCTCCTACCTGGACTAGATCCCAGATGAAATTGAAGCGTCTCTTGATGTGCTTGGTTCTCTTGTGAAATCTGGATTCCTTTGCCAAGGCAATTGCACCAGTATTGTCACAAAAGATTTTCATTGGACCCGATGCACTAGGTATGACACCTAGATCGGATATGAACTCCTTCATCCAGACTCCTTCAATTGCTGCTTCCGCAGCAGCTATGTACTCCGCTTCACATGTAGATCCCACCACAACGCTTTGTTTAGAACTGCACCAACTGACAGCTTCACCGTTCAATGTAAACACGTATCCGGTTTGCGATTTAGAATCATCTGGATCAGTGTCAAAGCTTGCATCAATGTAACCATTTACGACTAGCTCTTTGTCACCTCCATAAACGAGAAACATATCCTTAGTCCTTTTCAGGTATTCCAGGATGTTCTTGACCGCTGTCCAGTGATCCACTCCTGGATTACTTTGGTACCTCCTTGCTAAACTTATAGCAAGGCACACATCAGGTCTGGTACACAACATTGCATACATGATAGAGCCTATGGCTGAAGCATAGGGAACATCTTTCATCTTCTCTCTATCTTCTGCAGTGGTCGGGCACTGAGTCTTACTCAACTTCACACCTTGTAACACAGGCAAGAACCCTTTCTTTGCTTGATCCATTTTGAACTTCTTCAAAACTTTGTCAAGGTATGTGCTTTGTGAAAGTCCAATTAAGCGTCTTGATCTATCTCTATAGATCTTGATGTCCAATATATAAGCAGCTTCACCGAGGTCCTTCATTGAAAAACTCTTATTCAAGTATCCCTTTATGCTATCCAGAAATTCTATATCATTTCCAATCAGTAATATGTCATCCACATATAATATCAGAAATGCTACAGAGCTCCCACTCACTTTCTTGTAAATACAGGCTTCTCCAAAAGTCTGTATAAAACCAAATGCTTTGATCACACTATCAAAACATTTATTCCAACTCCGAGAGGCTTGCACCAGTCCATAAATGGATCGCTGGAGCTTGCACACTTTGTTAGCTCCTTTTGGATCGACAAAACCTTCCAGTTGCATCATATACAACTCTTCTTCCAGAAATCCATTCAGGAATGCAGGTTTGACATCCATTTGCCAAATTTCATAATCATAAAATGTGGCAATTGCTAACATGATTCGGACAGACTTAAGCATCGCTACGGGTGAGAAAGTCTCATCATAGTCAATCCCTTGAACTTGTCGAAAACCTTTCGCAACAAGTCGAGCTTTATAGACAGTAACATTACCGTCAGCGTCAGTCTTCTTCTTGAAGATCCATTTATTCTCAATGGCTTGCCGATCATCGGGCAAGTCAACCAAAGTCCACACTTTGTTCTCATACATGGATCCCATCTCAGATTTCATGGCCTCAAGCCATTTTGCGGAATCTGGGCTCACCATCGCTTCTTCATAGTTCGTAGGTTCGTCATGGTCTAGTAACATAACCTCCAGAACAGGATTACCGTACCACTCTGGTGCGGATCTTACTCTGGTTGACCTACGAGGTTCTGTAACAACTTGATCTGAAGTTTCATGATCATCATCATTAACTTCTTCACTAATTGGTGTAGGTGTCACAGGAACCGGTTTATGTGATGAACTACTTTCCAATAAGGGAGCAGGTACAGTTACCTCATCAAGTTCTACTTTCCTCCCACACACTTCTTTCGAGAGAAACTCCTTCTCTAGAAAGATTCCAAATTTAGCAACAAAGGTCTTGCCTTCGGATCTATGATAGAAGGCAGACCCAACAGTCTCTTTTGGGTATCCTATGAAGACACATTTTTCCGATATGGGTTCGAGCTTATCAGGTTGAAGATTTTCACATAAGCATCGCAGCCCCAAACTTTAAGAAACGACAACTTTGGTTTCTAGCCAAACCACAGTTCATAAGGCGTCGTCTCAACGGATTTCGATTGTGCTCTATTTAACGTGAATGCAGCCGTCTCTAAAGCATAACCCCAAAACGATAGCGGTAAATCAGTAAGAGACATCATAGATCGCACCATATCTAGTAAAGTACGATTACGACGTTCGGACACACCATTACGCTGTGGTGTTCCGGGTGGCGTGAGTTGCGAAACTATTCCGCATTGTTTCAAATGAAGACCAAACTCGTAAATCAAATATTCTCCTCCACAATCAGATCGTAGAAACTTTATTTTCTTGTTACGATGATTTTCAACTTCACTCTGAAATTCTTTGAACTTTTCAAATGTTTCAGACTTATGTTTCATTAAGTAGATATACCCATATCTGCTTAAATCATCTGTGAAGGTGAGAAAATAACGATACCCGCCGCGGGCCTCAATATTCATCGGACCACATACATCTGTATGTATGATTTCCAACAAATCTGTTGCTCGCTCCATAGTTCCGGAGAACGGCGTTTTAGTCATCTTGCCCATAAGGCACGGTTCGCAAGTACCAAATGATTCATAATCAAGTGGTTCCAAAAGTCCATCAGTATGGAGTTTCTTCATGCGCTTTACACCGATATGACCTAAACGGCAGTGCCACAAATAAGTTGCACTATCATTATCAACTCTGCATCTTTTGGCTTCAATATTATGAATATGTGTATCACTACTATCGAGATTCAACAAAAATAGACCACTCTTCAAGGGTGCATGACCATAAAAGATATTACTCATATAAATAGAACAACCATTATTCTCTTATTTAAATGAATAACCGTCTCGCATCAAACACGATCCAGATATAATGTTCATGCTCAACGCTGGCACCAAATAACAATTATTCAGGTCTAAAACTAATCCCGAAGGTAGATGTAGAGGTAGCGTGCCGACTGCGATCACATCGACTTTGGAACCATTTCCCACGCGCATCGTCACCTCGTCCTTAGCCAATCTTCGCTTAATCCGTAGTCCCTGTTTCGAGTTGCAAATATTAGCAATAGAGCCAGTATCAAATACCCAGGTGCCACTGCAAGCATTAGTAAGGTACACATCAATAACATGTATATCACATATACCTTTGTTCACCTTGCACCCTTCTTAACCGCCAAATACTTGGGGCAGTTCCGCTTCCAGTGACCAGTCTGTTTGCAGTAGAAGCACTCAGTCTGAGGCTTAGGTCCAGACTTGGGTTTCTTCTCTTGAGCAGCAACTTGTTTGCTGTTCTTCTTGAAGTTCCCCTTCTTCTTCCCTTTGCCCTTTTTCTTGAAACTGGTGGTCTTGTTGACCATCAACACTTGATGCTCCTTCTTGATTTCTACCTCCGCAGCCTTTAGCATTGCGAAGAGCTCGGGAATTGTTTTATCCATCCCTTGCATGTTATAGTTCATCACGAAGCTCTTGTAGCTTGGTGGCAGTGATTGAAGAATTCTGTCAATGACGCTATCATCCGGAAGATTAACTCCCAGTTGAATCAAGTGATTGTTATACCCATACATTTTGAGTATATGCTCACTGATAGAACTATTCTCCTCCATCTTACAGCTATAGAACTTATTGGAGACTTCATATCTCTCAATCCGGGCATTTGCTTGAAATATTAACTTCAACTCCTGGAACATCTCATATGCTCCATGACGTTCAAAACATCGTTGAAGTCCCGGTTCTAAGCCGTAAAGCATGGCACATTGAACTATCGAGTAGTCATCAGCTTTGCTCTGCCAGACGTTCATAACATCTGGTGTTGCTCCTGCAGCAGGTCTGGCACCTAGCGGTGCTTCCAGGACGTAATTCTTCTGTGCAGCAATGAGGATAATCCTCAAGTTACGGACCCAGTCCGTGTAATTGCTACCATCATCTTTCAACTTTGCTTTCTCAAGGAACGCATTAAAATTCAACGGAAAAATAGCACGGGCCATCTATCTACAATCAACATAGACAAGCAAAATACTATCAGGTACTAAGTTCATGATAAATTTAAGTTCAATTAATCATATTACTTAAGAGCTCCCACTTAGATAGACATCCCTCTAATCCTCTAAGTGATCACGTGATCCATATCAACTAAACCATGTCCGATCATCACGTGAGATGGAGTAGTTTCAATGGTGAACATCACTATGTTCATCATATCTACTATATGATTCACGCTCGACCTTTCCGTCTCAGTGTTCCGAGGCCATATCTGCATATGCTAGGCTCGTCAAGTTTAACCTGAGTATTCCGCGTGTGCAACTGTTTTGCACCCGTTGTATTTGAACGTAGAGCCTATCACACCCGAGCATCACGTGGTGTCTCAGCACGAAGAACTTTCGCAACGGTGCATACTCAGGAGAACACTTTTACCTTGATAATTTAGTGAGAGATCTTCTTATAATGCTACCGTCAATCAAAGCAAGATAAGATGCATAAAAGATAAACATCACATGCAATCAATATAAGTGATATGATATGGCCATCATCTTCTTGTGCTTGTGATCTCCATCTCCGAAGCACCGTCATGATCACCATCGTCACCGGCGTGACACCTTGATCTCCATCGTAGCATCGTTGTCGTCTCTCCAACTTATGCTTCTACGACTATCGCTACCGCTTAGTGATAAAGTAAAGCATTACAGGGCGTTTGCATTGCATATAATAAAGCGGCAACCATATGGCTCCTGCCAGTTGCCGATAACTCGGTTACAAAACATGATCATCTCATACAATAAAATTTAGCATCATGCCTTGACCATATCATATCACAACATGCCCTGCAAAAACAAGTTAGACGTCCTCTACTTTGTTGTTGCAAGTTTTACGTGGCTGCTACGGGCTGAGCAAGAACCGTTCTTACCTACGCATCAAAACCACAATGATAGTTCGTCAAATTAGTGTTGTTTTAACCTTCTCAAGGACCGGGCGTAGCCACAGTCGGTTCAACTAAAGTTGGAGAAACTGACACCCGCCAGCCACCTGTGTGCAAAGCACGTCGGTAGAACCAGTCTCGCGTAATGTCGGTCCGGGCCGCTTCATCCAACAATACTGCCGAACCAAAGTATGACATGCTGGTAAGCAGTATGACTTGTATCGCCCACAACTCACTTGTGTTCTACTCGTGCATATGACATCTACGCATAAAACCAGGCTCTGCTGCCACTGTTGGGGAACGTAGTAATTTCAAAAAAATTACGCACACACAGGATCATGGTGATGCATAGCAACGAGACGCAAGAGAATTTTCTACGTACCCTCGTAGACCGAAAGCGGAAGCGTTAGCACAACGCGGTTGATGTAGTCGTACGTCTTCACGATCCGACCGATCAAGTACCGAACGCACGGCACTTTCGAGTTCAGCACACGTTTAGCTCGATGACGTCCCTCGAACTCCGATCCAGCAGAGTGTTGAGGGAGAGTTTCGTCAGCACGACGGCGTGGTGACGATGATGATGTTCTACCGACGCAGGGCTTCGCCTAAGCGCCGCTATGATATTACCGAGGTGGACTATGGTGGAGGGGGGCACCGCACACGGCTAAAAGATCGATGATCAATTGTTGTGTCCATGGGGTGCCCCCTGCCCCCGTATATAAAGGAGCAAGGGGGGAGAGGCGGCCGGCCAGGAGGATCCGCACCAGGAGGAGTCCTACTCCCACCGGGAGTAGGACTCCCTCCCTTCCTTGTTGGATTAGGAGAAGGGGGGAAGGAGGATGGACAGAGGAAGGAAAGGGGGGCGCCGCCCCCCCTCCTTGTCCAATTCGGACTAGAGGGGGAGGGGGCGTGCGGCCTGCCCTGGCCGCCCCTCCTCTTCTCCACTAAGGCCCATGTAGGCCCATTAAACCCCCGGGGGGGTTCCGGTAACCCCCGGTACTCCGGTATATATCCGATAACCCCCGGAACCATTCCGGTGTCCGAATATAGTCGTCCAATATATCAGTCTTCATGTCTCGGCCATTTTGAGACTCCTCGTCATGTCCGTGATCACATCTGGGACTCCGAACTACCTTCGGTACATCAAAACATATAAACTCATAATATAACTGTCATCGAAACTTTAAGCGTGCGGACCCTACGGGTTCGAGAACTATGTAGACATGACCGAGACACGTCTCCAGCCAATAACCTATAGCGGAACATGGATGCTCATATTGGCTCCCACATATTCTACGAAGATCTTTATTGGTCAAACCGCATAACAACATACGTTGTTCCCTTTGTCATCGGTATGTTACTTGCCCGAGATTCGATCGTCGGTATCTCAATACCTGGTTCAATCTCGTTACCGGCAAGTCTCTTTACTCGTTCTGTAAAACATCATTCCGCAACTAACTCATTAGTTGCAATGCTTGCAAGGCTTATTGTGATGTGCATTACCGAGTGGGCCCAAAGATACCTCTCCGACAATTGGAGTGACAAATCCTAATCTCGAAATACGCCAACCCAACAAGTACCTTTGGAGACACCTGTAGAGCACCTTTATAATCACCCAGTTACGTTGTGACATTTGGTAGCACACAAAGTGTTCCTTCGGTAAATGGGAGTTGCATAATCTCATAGTCATAGGAACATGTATAAGTCATGAAGAAAGCAATAGCAGAATACTCAACGATCGTGTGCTAAGCTAACGGAATGGGTCAAGTCAATCACATCATTCTCCTAATGATGTGATCCCGTTAATCAAATGACAACTCATGTCAATGGCTAGGAAACATAGCCATCTTTGATCAACGAGCTAGTCAAGTAGAGGCATACTAGTGACACTCTGTTTTGCTATGTATTCACACAAGTATTATGTTTTCGGTTAATACAATTCTAGCATGAATAATAAACATTTATCATGATATAAGGAAATAAATAATAACTTTATTATTGCCTCTAGGGCATATTTTCTTCAATGTGTTAGTCATATGCTTCATGATGCTCCCATTATGTTTCAATTCTTATCTTTTATGTGAGCATCATTGAAATCATCATGCCTAGCTTGAAAGGCATTAAGGAAAAGCGCTTGTTGGGAGACTACCCAATATTTATATCTATTGTTTTTGTGTGTCCACATGATTATGCTACTATAGTAATCATGTTTTATTGCTTTTGTTTCAATAAAGTGCCAAGTAAAGCCTTTGGGATAGTGTGGATGATAGTTGACTTGATTCTGTGCAAAAATAGAAACTTTTGTGCCCAGTCCAGGAATTTATAAAATTCACTGGAATGTGCATTTGATCTGAATTGTTTACAAAATATTGATATACAAATTGTCTAGATTGTCCTAATTTTGCAGAATTTTTGGAGTTACAGAAGTATGATTTCAATTCAGATCTTCATAGACTGTTCTGTTTTTTGACAGATTCTCTTTTCGATGCATAGTTTGCTTGTTTTCTAGTTTCTATGGCTTATATTGCTTAATATAAATTGTAGAAATGATAGGGTACAGTAGGCATCATGTGAGAAAAATTATGAATCTTGTCTTGATAGTACCAAAGTGAATGATTTCTTTTATTATACTAACGGAGCTTACAAGTTTTCTGTTGAGTTTTGTGTTGTGAAGTTTTCAAGTTTTGGGTAAAGTTTTGATGGACTACGGAATAAAGAGTGGCAAGAGCCTAAGATTGGGGATGCCCAAGCCACCCCAAGGTAATATTCAAGGACAACCAAGAGCCTAAGCTTGGGGATGCCCCGGATGGCATCCCCTCTTTCGTCTTCGTTCATCGGTAACTTTACTTGGGGCTATATTTTTATTCACCACATGATACGTGTTTTTCTTGGAGCGTCATTTTCTTCTATTAGTATTTGCTTGATGTTATTCAAAGACATGTTTTCTACATTTTAGTTCAGTAAAAAGGTCAAGTATAGGCTTTACCATGCTTATTTTACAAGTCTATACGTTGCTGTTTTGAAAACAGAAACTTTGTTGTTATGTTTTGAATATTTGTGAATTGTCAGAACATGATAAAATCTTGAAATTTTTACAAAACTAGTAAAAACAAATTTTCTACAGTGTGGTAATTTTTCAGAATTTTTGGAGTTAGGGATGTATGATTCCTCCTGCATTCTTTACAGACTATTCTGTTTAGACAGATTGCTGTTATGTTTGCATTGTTTGCATATTTTTACTTGTTTAATGATTCTATTTGAGGATATGAGTGTTAAATATGCAGAGGCATTTAGTAGGCAATATCAAATAATAATTTTAGTGATTTTCTACAGTAGAGAATGATAAGGTTTTGCATTGATTTATACTAACTTATCTCACGAGTTCTTGTTGAAGTTTTGTGTGGATGAAGTTTTTAAGATTTAGGGAAACCGCGATATGAAAGGAATTAAGGAGACACAAAAGCTCAAGCTTTGGGATGCCCAAGTCATCCCTAATTAATATTTCAAGAATTCTCAAGCATCTAAGCTTGGGGATGCCCCGGTTGGCATCCCACCTTTCTTCTTCAACAACTATCGGTCAGTTTTGGTTGAGCCTAAGTTTTTACTTCTTCACATGATATGTGCTATCCTTGCAATGTCATTTTATTTTGTTTTGATTGCTGTTTGAATAAAGTACTTAAGATCTGAAATACTTAAATGAGAGAGAGTCCTCACATAGCTAAATAATTATTTGACTACTCATTGATCTTCACTTATATCTTTTGGAGTAGTTTGTCATTTACTCACGTGCTTCACTTATATCCTATGAGTAAATGGTTGAATGAATTGAATATCATAAATCTGAAATTATGTATGTTTCGTATGCTTGCCCCATGGGGAGTAATGACTTCACATATAAGAAGTATAGGTGGTAAATTTATTGAAAGTTAGCAAACATAGTATTGGTCACTTGAACAATTCATGAAAGAATATTGAAGGAAGACAGATTTCACATATAAATATACTATCTTGGATATCTTCTATGATTGTGAGCCCCATTAAATATTTCAAACTTGAGCAAATTAGTTGAAGTTGAACAAGAAGAAAACATAATGAGTTATGCTTGGGTATATTTGTATAGAAGTTATATTGTTATGGATCCTACAACATGTGGTGCTTGCTATTTAGAATCCTTTGCTAGCCAAACTTTCTGTACTAAGCGAGAATACTGATTGTGCATCCAAAATCCTTGAACCAAGTTCCTTCCATGAGTGTCCACCATATCTACCTATATGAGGTATTTACCCGCCATTCCAAGTAAATTTGCATCTGCCAAACTCTAAACTTTCAAATAATAATCTGTTTTGTATGCCCGAATCGCTCATGTAGCGACTAGGGGCTGTCAGTATCTTCCATGCTAGGTGGGCTATTCTCACGATGAGTGTTTATTCGCTTATCATTCACGAGAAAGTGGCTGGTAATTGGGATGCCCAGTCCTATGATCGAAAGATCAAAAACGAAATTGCAAATAATTAAACAAAACTCCCCCAGGATTGTTGATAGTTGGACGGTACCCATTGTTTCAGACCAGCCGTGGAATGTGCTTGTTGGTGGTGGGGGAGTAAAAACTTTACCATTCTATTTGGGAACCGCCTATAATGTATCTAGTATGGAAGATATTGGGAACTCTTGGTTGTTATGTTGACAATGAAAGCATACCTCTCAAAATTATTTTCATCTCTGTTTTAAAAGCTTCGAGCTCTGGCACCTCTGCAAATCCCTGCTTCCCTCTGCGAAGGGCCTATCTTTTACTTTTATGCAAGAGTCAGTAGTATTCCTTCTCATTCCAACCTACTCTTTAGTTGGCAAGCATCATGTGGTGGGGAAAGATCTAAGCATATATGGCCATTCAAATATATTTGATCATGAGTTATTATTGTTGACAATTATCTATATGATAAATAAGTTGGGAGGCGAAACATTAAGCCCCTATCTTTCTCTGTGTTCAATGGAAGCTATTAGTTATAAAAATATGCTTTGAGTGGTAGCAATTATGGAAGACTATATGATAGTTGAGTATGTGGATTTGCTAAATCAAAGCTCTTACATAGACCCTTCCTGAAAATAAGATGAATTGCAATTGTTTGATGACTGAGAACATAGTTTGTTAGTTTTCAAGAAAGTTTATGGTCTATGCTTTAACATGTGAATAGCTTGTTACTTGATCATGAGAAGCTTTATGATATGAGCTACTGTTATGATATATAATGATGCTAGAAAAAGTGATTGAAATTATCATTGATCAAACATGTGTACTTTCTAGCATTCCACATCAAAAATTCTATTTTTATCATTTACCTACTCGAGGACGAGTAGGAATTAAGCTTGGGGATGCTTGATACGTCTGCAACGTATCTATAATTTTTTATTGTTCCATGCTATTATATTATCTATCTTGGATGTTTTGTATGCATTTATATGCTATTTTATATGATTTTTTAGACTAACCTATTAACCTAGAGCCCAGTGCCAGTTTCTGTTTTTTCCTTGTTTTTGAGTTTCATAGAAAATCCAATTGAGCTGAAAATTTATTTTTATGGACCACAAGAAGCCCTCGAAGCAAAATAGTTGGGCCAGAAGAGCCACGAGGCCTCCACAAGGGTGGAGGGCGTGCCCTCCGACCTTGTGGTTGATTCGTGGACCCCCCCTGACGTGAAACCGACGCCAAAAATTCCTATAAATGCAGGAACCCCCGAAAATAAACCTAGATCGGGAGTTCCGCCACCGAAAGCCTCTGTAGCCATGAAAAACCAATCGGGAGCCCGTTCCGGCACCCTGCCGGAGGGGGAATCCATCACCGGTGGCCATCTTCATCATCCCGGCGCTCTCCATGACGAGGAGGGAGTAGTTCACCCTCGGGGTTGAGGGCATGTACCAGTAGATATGTGTTTGATCTCTCTCCCGTGTTCTTGATTTGGCACGATCTTGATGTACCGCGAGCTTTGCTATTATAGTTGGATCTTATGACATTTCTCCCCCTCTACCTTCTTGTAATGGATTGAGTTTTCCCTTCGAAGTTATCTTATCAGATTGAGTCTTTAAGGATTTGAGAACACTTCATGTATGTCTTGTATGTGCTTATCTGTGGTGATAATGGGATATTCACGTGATCCACTTGATGTATGTTTTGGTGATCAACTTGCGGCTTCTGTGACCTTGTGAACTTATGCATAGGGATTGGCACATGTTTTCGTCTTGACTCTCCGGTAGAAACTTTGGGGCACTCTTTGAAGTTCTTTGTGTTGGTTTGAATAGATGAATCTGAGATTGTGTGATGCATATCGTATAATCAAACCCGTGGATACCTGTGGTGACATTGGAGTATCTAGGTGACATTAGGGTTTTGGTTGATGTGTGTCTTAAGGTGTTATTTTAGTATGAACTCTAGGGCTGTTTGTGACACTTATAGGAATAGCCCAATAGATCGATCATAAAGAATAACTTTGAGGTTGTTTCGTACCCTACAATAATCTCTTCGTTTGTTCTTCGCTATTAGTGACTTTGGAGTGACTCTTTGTTGCACGTTGAGGGATTGTTATATGATCTAATTATGTTATCATTGTTGAGAGAACTTGCACTAGTGAAAGTATGAACCCTAGGCCTTGTTTCTAAGCATTGTAATACCGTTTTTGCTCACTTTTGTTACTAGTTACCTTGCTGTTTTTATATTTTCAGATTACAAAAACCTTTATCTACCATCCATATTGCACTTGTATCACCATCTCTTCGCTGAACTAGTGCACCTATACAATTTACCATTGTATTGGGTGTGTTGGGGACACAAGAGACTCTTTGTTATTTGGTTGCAGGGTTGTTTGAGAGAGACCATCTTCATCCTACGCCTCCCACAGATTGATAAACTTAGGTCATCCACTTGAGGGAAATTTGCTACTGTCCTACAAATATCTGCACTTGGAGGCCCAACAACGTCTACAAGAAGAAGGTTGCGTAGTAGACATCAACGTTCTTCTCTACGTGCATGACATCGATGCAGTGACGTACACATAGAATCTCCTAGTAAGGTAATTTCCAGAACACCGATTTCTTCTTAAACACTTGACCCTTGGGTGTTTGTTTCACCATCAAAGGGTGGTTCTTGCCAAGCACAACATTAATTTGTTTAGCCATGTTGTGGACCACCTCCCCATCATAGGGTCTTGGGCCCACACCTACCTCTGTCGTACCATCAAATTCAGCTTTCATCTTTCGATATGGGTGATTTTTCTGTAAGAACCTACGATGACGCAAATACATGGTTTTGCGTGAGTTGGGAAGAAATCTACTAGCTGTCCTATCCATGCATGTGACACACCCTACATCTCCCTTTGTTTTCTGCCCCGATGTGTTGCCTAATGCCGGCATATATTGAATGGTGTGCACCAGCATCGCATGTAGATCGAAAATCTCCTTTTTGTAAGCATCATAACATTTCATAGCAGGCGCATCTATCCGCACGGTCAGCAGTTCTTCTACCAGTAGCTGAAAGTAAATGTCGATGTCATTTCCAGGTTGCTTCGGGCCTTGGATAATCATTGACATCATAATGTATTTTTTCTTCATACACAACCAAGGAGCTAGGTTATATATGCACAGAAGCACCGGCCATGTGCTGTGATTGGTGCTCATATCGCCAAAAGGATTCATCCCGTCAGTACACTCCCCGAGCCTTATACTTCTAGGATCCTTGGCAAAGTCTTCAAACTTGTTGTCGATTAATTTCCACTGAGCCCCATCTTTCGGGTGCCTCATATACTTATCCGCAATTCGCTCATCATGATGCCACCGCAACCTATTTGCCTCTCTAGGGTTTGCAAACAAACGCCTCAACCTTGGAATTAAAGGCAAGTACCAAACAACCTTGAACGGGATTCCTGTCTTGATCTCGTCATCCAATTTGTACTTGTCCTTTGCTCTCATGTGCTTGTATCGTGCATGCTTGCATGTGGGACATGCACGCAAATCTTTGTACTCACCACGGTACAATATACAATCATTCACACAAGCGTGTATCTTTTGTACTTCAAGTTCCAATGGGCAAACAACTTTCTTCGCTTCATTCGTTCTTCTGGGGAGCACATTATCTTCTGGAAGAATTACTTTGAAAAGACCTAACATCTCTATGAAGCCTTGTTTGATAGACCATTTGCTTTTTCAAATATGAGAAGCGCCAGGGTGCCACTCAACCTGGAATATTTCTTTTTGCAACCTGGATGCAATTATTTCTTGGAGTCCGCATCAATGGTTGGCAGATCCTTGTACCCAATCATATCCTTTTTTGGGCCCTCGAAATATGCAATCATAGCAGCAAAATCTGGCATACCAAGATCGTCGTCATCTGCGTCGACGTCTTGGTTTTCCAGTGGGCGTTTCGGCTTTTCGGTGTTCCATTAGTAGATTGACGCCTGTGCCCCGATGTTAGATTCAACATCCATGTGACACTGATCGGGGTTTGGCATCTCGCAACCCTGGGTATCTTCATCCATGACCTCCTCTTCATCGTGTCTGGTCCAACGTGTATATCCATCCATGAATCCCCAAGAGACTAAGTGCCACTGGACATCTAATCTGCGGTTTTCCGATCCTTCATCCATCGAGATCGTTCCATCTGCACCACACGAATGGTAATTAAAAACAAAACAACAACATTAATACATGGATTAACTTCTGCCCAAAGATGCGTGCATAAATCACAAGGTTTTATTTTCATAATTACTGAGGGCGCTCCATATTGTTATCCAGACGTGCAATGACAAAAATAAATGGGACGCTCCATATTGTTATCCAGTCAATTTACACGCAGAGTACTAGTACAACACTACCCTTAGGAATTGAATACCTAAATTAAGCCACTCACGAAAAGAATACCTTAATTAATTAGCTGTGCGGTAACCTCCACCCAGCAAACAGAGAAGCGCGATGCGGCAGCACGCCGAGACAGCAGGGTCGAGGAGTAAAGCTTAGTGCGGCTGCCGCCTGAAGTTCGACCTCCACTATCCCGTCATCGACCGCGATGGATGTGCTCGAATCACGCCGCCGCCGACCTTGATGGTTGAGCTCCTCCTATCTCCCGCCGCAGACCGAGGATTGACCTCCTATGACGCCGCCACCGCCCATCGACCAAGGATTGACCTCTTGTCCGGTAGCCGCTGCCTAGGCTGCCGCTGCCATATCTATATGCAGAGCGGCTATTTTTTTACGGATATCCGCAGAGCGGCTGTTTACACGGTATCACTGTAACTCAATTATATGTAAAGGGTAGTACATTACATACGGTTATGTAACGGCAACCGTGTCTCACCTACGTTATCTTCTCACACGGTTTGGTGTGGAAATCGTGTGTGACATTGTAATACCTGACACAAACAACATGTATAAACAATGTGCCGTATACAACATATAGTGCTATAAGTAGTTCCCGACCGTTAGCTTATCCTCACAGTTTCCCCATTTCCCCCAAATCCCTACATAGCCTCCAAATTCCCTCGCGTGGCGCTGACAGTGGGGGAATGCGGACGAGTGGTGCTGATGGTTTCGGTGCGGCTGCTCCTGCTCGTATCGCCGCCACGACGGCAGTCGTCGCCGAGCACTTGCCTAAGGTCATCCGAAGGCAGGTGTACTACGGATCCGAATCATCCTGTCAGGTTCCAATCTATCCCGATCTTTTTTAGCATGTCCAAAGTAGCTCCTTGCTGAATCCGTCCTGAATGAACCCCCCTAGGAAAGCAATCTGCCACCGGATCCGGAGCATGACTCCAGACTCCCGCAACACGAGTTCGACTCCGAGTTTTGCGCCACCGATAAGTACCAAAAGCTGAGTTGTGTGCACGGGCACACTCCCGCTCGATGTGTATGCACGGAGGGATTCGACATTGGCAGGCGGTTTCTCAGTTGCACCTTAGAGGTTAGTGCTAAGTTCATAATTTTACTTGAGTTAATGCCACCGCTCATCCTGAATACTATTTAACATTGGCAGGGATATGAGGCTTGTGCCTTTGTTAATTGGCTGGATGAAGAATAGCATGGCAGGGCTCAGAGTGTTATCACCAAGCTCGCAGAAGATAACATAAAGCTGAAGAAGAAACTGGCTGATCTGGAATGTACAATTAGTACGATGAAGCAAGAAAGAATCAATCACAGGCAATAGATGAAAGCAAGAGACAAGAAGGAACTAGCATGTGTAGTTGTGGTTGTCGCATTAGCCATGTTCTATGCGCTGTTTGCAATGATGATTAGGGGTTTTGTTTGACAGTATTGCTAAAGCACATCTAGATGTGCTCTAAGTAATGCACATCTAGGTCCTATGCCATTGATGTTACGCGAGATTCGTGCAGATATTTTCCTTTGTATTTTTTCTTTTCATTTGCAGTTTGATTATTACTGGCTTTATCAATAAGAAGAGCTCAATGTATTGCTTGCCAACTGCCCTACTCCGTTCGTACGGATACCAGTGCATAATCCCAAAACCCGTTCCTTGTTTTTGTCCTGAAAAAAGAAACTAGCCAATAGGAGTCCTGCGCAACCCCGGGAATTTGGAGCGACTGGGTACAAATAATTGCGGTTGATTATATCAGCGGTTAGATAATACGTCAACCCCCGCTTCAATTGGAATTTCCTCTTCTCTGCATACCCCGCTTAAGTGTCCACCATCTTCATCGTCCCCGGCAGGCTGCGCTACACACTGGCACACACTTTGCAGCCATGTCGAGCGATAGCGAGGATGACAGTCCGGCCAGAAGTTTGGCGCCCGATGATAGGTCAACATCGGAATCATCCCGCTCGTCTTCGATGAGTCCGGCGTCGAGCCTAGACCTCAATTATATCCGGATCATGGAAGGGACACTGCCTCCGGAGTCGTCAGACGACAACCAGATGGACGAGGAGCCATCGGAGGACGAAGAAGAGGACGTCGATGATGATGAGAAGGAATGGTCGAACGAGGAGGAGGACGACGACGACAGCAACGATGATGACAACGGCGGCGGCGATGAAAAGCCAATGGTCAGCGGCAAGAAGCATACTCGCCAAGACGATGCCGCGGGGCCATCCAACAACAACAAGAAGGACTAAATTAAGCAGACTGTATATATCTCTGTTTCTGTTCGCTCATATTAATTTGTTATCTCTGTTTATCCTATCAATCTCATCGCAAACGGTTAGTAATACATATTCGACAGAGATCTTCTACATTATCGCCCACAGGTTGGTTTGTTGAACTGTGTGCCCTGACGAGCACTCAATTCACAAAAAAAAGACCGTATGGGCTGTCTATAATGATCGCACACAATTCTGATTACCGACCTGTTTACCGGGTATCACACACATCTTGTTACACCGAATCGTTTGTGTTAACCTCGATGATCGCAAACAGTTCATCGGAGCGAACTGTATGCCGTATATCGCACACACCTTGATCTGGCTGCCCGTTTCTGTTGTTCTGTCTCATCGCAAACGGTTCGTATGGATCAACCATATGCCCATCATCGCTCACGCAACTAAAATCTGAACCGTGTTTGATGTATCATTCATCGCAAATGTTTTGCATCTTTTTGATGGGGTTTTTACATCATCGTTTGTGATTAATGCATCACACACAGTTTCGTCAAAGGGTCTCTGATCGTAGTGTCGCGTTAGCAGCATCCTGCCATACTGGAAGGTTTAGAGTTTGGAACTTGCAAATTTACTTGGAACGGCAGGTAAATACCGCATATAGGTAGGCATGGTGGACTCATATAGAACAACTTTGGGTTTATGGAAGTGGATGCACAAGCAGTATTCTCGCTTAGTACAAGTGAAGGCTAGAAAAAGACTAGGAAACGAGCAACTAGAGAGCGACAAGAGTCATAAACATGCATTGAGATTAACCAACATTGAATGCAAGCATGAGTAGGATATAAATCACCATGAACATAAATATCGTAGAGGCTATGTTGATTTTGCTTCAACTACATGCGTGAACATGTGCCAAGTCAAGCCACTCGAATCATTCAAAGGAGGATACCATCCTATCATACTACATCACAACCATTTTAATTTCTATGTTGGCACGCAAGGTAAACCATTATAAACTCATAGCTAATTAAGCATGGCATGAGTAACTATAATCTCTTATTGTCATTGCAAACATGTTTCATTCATAATAGGCTGAATAAGGAATGATGAACTAATCATATTTACAAAAACAATATAGGTCGAGTTCATACCAGCTTTTCCTCATCTCAATCATTTCATCATATATCGTCATTATTGCCTTTCACTTGCACGACTGAACGGTGTGGATAATAATAATAGTGCACGTGCATTGGACTAAGCTGGAATTTTCAAACATTTATTCAAAGGAGAAGACAACGTAATATGGGCTCTTTATTACATCAACAATAATGCATATGAGAGCCACTCAACATTTTCATCGTGGTCTTCTCCTCTCGACCCCCAAAGAAAAGAAAAGAATTTCAAAGAAACACACTGATTTTTTTTGGAGTTTTTGGTTTTCTGAAGAAAGTAAAACAAGAACGAGAAAAACTATTTACACAGGAAAGCTCCCAACAAGCAAAAGAAGAACGAGAAATATTTTTGGGTTTTCATTTAAAACTACAACTAAGCATGCATAGAAAGTAAACTAACTACAACTAATTTTTTTTGTTTTCCTTAAGGTTTTCCAAACACACAAGAAGAAAGCGAGAAAAAGAAATAAACTAACATGGATAATACAATGAAAAAGTATGAACACCGACAACTGAAATGAATGTGTGAACATGAATGTAATGTCGGTGAGAAATACGTACTCCCCCAAGCTTAGGCTTTTGGCCTAAGTTGGTCTAAGCCCATGGATGAAAGTAGCCCTCTCCGGTGTATTGAGGAGGATCCTGGGGGTTCCACTGGTTAGCGAGCTCCTGTGGATCCCATTGATAAATAGACTACTGATATGGATCAGGTGATGGCTCTAGTTCAGGAGCTGGGGATCGTGTCCCCTCTCAGTATGAATGAATGTCCGCGGGCAAAACAAAGTACATGCCTGAATGAATATCAAACAAAGTAGGTGCAGGCAAGGTAATAATCTGAAAAGTATCCTCGCTAAATATCAAGTTATAAATGAATCTCCTTTCCTCATCATAGCAAATAAACTTATGTGCTACCATGCTGTCATAATCTAAGTAAACAGTGGGTAGTAGTTACTCCTCTTTTTCATGGTGCCTAATGGGTATCTCGAAGTGTCTAGCAAGGCGGGAGGCGAAGATGCCTCCAAAAATAGGACCCTTAGTACGGTTTAAACTCAACCGTTTAGCAACCATAGCGCCTAAACTGAAAGTTTTATCATGAAGTAAAGCATGGCGCAAAATGGCAAGGTCAGGAGCACTAAGGCCTCCACTCTCCCCGCGACCAATTAAACATCTACCAGCAAATAATGAGTAGTAGCGCAAAACAGGAAAATGTAAACTAGCCACTCTCGCTTCCAACACCCTTCTCCTTTCCCCTATGGTGACTTTATCAATAGAATCTTCCACATCTCTAGGACGTGGTTCCTCGACGCTACCCTCATAAAGTAATTTACAAACCTCACAAAAGTCATAAAGCGTCATCTCCTTATGCTCATCATATAAGTGAAACTCTACCGTGGGTGGTGATCTCCTAGCATGAAAATGAAAATTTTGCACGAAAGTATTAGTGAGTAGGAGATACTGATCACACTAGTCGTGGAGGAAGTCGGTGATGCCTGAATTCTCAGCCAAATAATAGAAATTATCATAAATTTCGGCCGCTTGTAAGAATGCATCACATGACCATTCTCACGGCCATATCTCCGCAGCGCGAGGAAGATTGTACTTGGGCTTCTTCTTCTCCTCCCTTTCCTTATCCTTTGAACCCCGGCTCGAGGAGCCTCTCGACAATCTCCTCAATATTTTCTTCCTCGAAGAACAATCCCCCAAAGCAGTTTTGTGAATGGAGCTTTGAGCAAGGAGACGAAAATGGCAACAAAATGAGCAAGAACACGAGTTTGAGCTATGGAGTGATTTTTGTGTGGAGGAAGACGAAGTGGATGGTTGTTGGAATAAGTGGAGGGGGCCACGTGGGGCCCACAAGGATAGGGCGCACCAGGGGGTAGGGCGCGCCCTCCACCCTTGTGGCCCTCTGGTGTGTTCTCAGTGCCAGAAATTCTCAAATATTCTATAAAAAATCATACTAAATTTTCAGGGCATTTGGATAACTTTTATTTTCGGGACATTTTTTATTTCATGGATAATTCAGAAAACAAACAAAAAATACTATTTTTTCTTTATTTAATCTAAATAACAGAAAGTAAAAGATAGGTATAGAGAGTTGTGCTTTCTAAATTCATCCATCTCATGCCCATCAAAAGGAATCCATTAACAAGGTTGATCAAGTCTTATTAACAAACTTCTTCCGAATGACATGAAACCGGAGAATTTTCGAATAACACTAGGTTACCTCAACGGGGATATGCATGTCCCCAGCAATAAGAATATCATATTTCTTTTTAACAGTAGGAAGAGGGAATTCAAAACCTCCAATAGTAATAGTTGAAATTTTTCCAATCGAATTGATACTATGAACTTGAGGTTGTTTCTTCGAAAGTCCACCGTATGCTCATTATCATTAACGTGAAAAGTGACATTGCCTTTGTTGCAATCAATAACAGCCCCTGCAGTATTTAAAAAGGGTCTACCAAGGATGATCGACATACTGTCGTCCTCGGGAATATCAAGAATAACAAAGTCCGTTATGATAGTAACGTTTGCAACCACAACAGGCACATCCTCACAAATATCGATGGGTATAGTAGTTGATTTATCAGCCATTTGCAAAGAAATTTCAGTAGGTGTCAACTTATTCAATTCAAGTCTACGATATAAAGAGAAAGACATAACACTAACACCGGCTCCAAGATCACATAAAGCAGTTTTAACATAGTTTCTTTTAATGGAGCATGGTATAGTTGTTACACCTGGATCTCCAAGTTTTTTGGTATTCCACCCTTAAAAGTATAATTAGCAAGCATGGTGGGAAATTTCAGCTTCTGGTATCTTTCTTTTATTTGTAACAATATATTTCATATACTTAGCATAAGGAGGCATTTTAATCATATCAGTCAAACGCATACGCAAAAAGATAGGTCTAATCATTTCAGCAAAGCGCTCAAAATCCTCATCATCCTTTTTCTTGGATGGATTAGGAGGAAAGGGCATGGGTTTCTGAACCCATGGTTCTCTTTCTTTACCATGTTTCCTAGCAACAAAGTTTCTCTTATCATGACATTTATTCTTTGATTGTGGGTTATCAAGATCAACAACATGTTCAATCTCTACATCATTATCATTACTAGGTTGAGCATCAACATGAACATCATTATTAAAATTATCACTAGGTTCATGTTCGTCACCAGATTGTGTCTCAGCGTCAGAAATAGAAATATCATTGGGATTCTCAGGTGTGTCTATAGCAGGTTCACTAGCATGCAAAGTCCTATCACTTTTCTTTTTCTTTTTATTACTAGGACTAGGTGTATCAGTATTAATTCCCTGAGAATCTTGCTCAACTCTCTTAGGATGGCCCTTAGGATACAAAGGTTCCTGGGTCATTTTACCACCTCTAGTCATAACCCTAACAGCATTATCATTGTTCTTATTATTCAACTCATTAAGCAAATCATCTTGTGCCTTAAGTACTTGTTTCACTTGAGTTGTAACCATGGAAGCATGTTTGCTAATAAGCTTAAGATCATTAACGGTTCTACTCATATAATCACCTGATAACCCACAAGTATAGGGGGTACAAGAGGTTGCGGGAGAATGGACCGCTGTAGATAAAGGGGGGAAGGTGATGGATATGTTGGTGAAGATGGCGGAGGTGTTGGTGAAGATCGCGGTGATGATGATGGTGGCCACGGCTGCGTTTCGGCGCCACCAGAAGAGAGGGGGAGAGGGGGCCCCTTCTTATTCTTCTTCCTTGACCTCCTCCCTAGATGGGAGAAGGGTTTCCCCTCTAGTCCTTGGCCTCCATGGCATAGGAGGGGCGAGAGCCCCTCCGAGATTGGATCTGTCTCTCTGTCTCTCTCTGTTTCTACGTTCCCAGATCTGGCCTTTCACCGTTTCTTTTATAACCGGAGATCCGTAACTCCGATTGGGCTGAATTTTGTACACGATCTCTATCCAGAAATTAGCTTTCTTGAGGCGAAAGAAGGGCTCCAACCGCCTTACGGGGTGGCCACGAGGGTCCAGGGCGCGCCCCCCCTGCCTCGTGGCCCCCTCGGGCATCGTCTCGCGTCGATTCTTCTTCCCAAAAATCATAAATATTCCAAAAAAATCTCCGTCAGTTTTTATCCTGTTTGGACTCCATTTGATATGGGTTTTCTGTGAAACAAAAAACATGCAACAGACAGGAACTGGCACTGGGCACTGGATCAATATGTTAGTCCCAGAAATAGTATAAAAAGTTGCCAAAAGTATATGAAAGTTGTATAATATTGGCATGGAACAATCAAAAATTATAGATACGACGGAGACGTATCAGCACCCCCAAGCTTAATTCCTGCTCGTCCTTGAGTAGGTAAATGATAAAAAGATAATTTTCGATGTGGAATGCTACCTAGCATAATCTTGATCATGTAATCTAATCATGGCATGAATATTAAGACATGAGTGATTCAAAGCAACGGTCTATCATTTGACACTAAGACAATAATACTTCAAGCATACTAATAAAGCAATCATGTCTTTTCAAAATAACATGGCCAAAGAAAGTTATCCCTACAAAATCATATAGTCTGGCTATGCTCCATCTTCACCACACAAAATATTCAAATCATGCACAGCCCCGATGACAAGCCAAGCAATTGTTTCATACTTTTGATGTTCTCAAACCTTTTCAACTTTCACGCAATACATGAGCATGAGCCATGGACAAAGCACTATAGGTGGAATAGAATATGATGGTGGAGGTTGTGTGGAGAAGACAAAAAGGAAGAAAGTCTCACATCGACGCGGCTAATTAATGGGCTATGGAGATGCCCATCAATCGATATCGATGCAAGTGAGTAGGGATTGCCATGCAACGGATGCACTAGAGCTATAAGTATATGAAAGCTCAAATTGAAAACTAAGTGGGTGTGCATCCAACTTGCTTGCTCATGAAGACCTCGGGCATTTGAGGAAGCCCATCATCGGAATATACAAGCCAAGTTCTATAATGAAAATTCCCACTAGTATATGAAAGTGATAACTCAAGAGACTCTCTATATGAAGAACATGGTGCTACTCTGAAGCACAAGTGTGGTAAAAGGATAGTAACATTGTCCCTTCTCTCTTTTCTCTCATTTTTTTATTTTTTCTCTTTTTTGGGTGGGCTTCTTTGGCCACTTTTTTTTATTTGGGCTTCTTTGGACTCTTTTATTTTGATAACCTCACCTGGGACAATGTTCTAATAATGATGATCATCACACTTTTATTTACTTACAACTCAATACTGGAACAAAGATATGACTCTATATGAACGCCTCCGGCGGTGTACCGGGATGTGCAATGATCTAGCATAGCAAAGATATCAAAAAACGGACAAGCCATGAAAATATCATGCTAGCTGTCTTACGATCATGCAAAGCAATATGACAATGAATGCTCAAGTCATGTATATGATGATGATGGAAGTTGCATAGCAATATATCTCGGAATGGCTATGAAAATGCCATGATAGATAGGTATGGTGGTTGTCTTGAGGAAGATATAAGGAGGCTTATGTGTGATAGAGCATATCATATCACGGGGTTTGGATGCACCGGCGATGTTTGCACCAACTCTCGAGGTGAGAAAGGGCAATGCACGGTACCGAAGAGGCTAGCAATGATGGAAGGGTGAGAGTGCGTATAATCCATGGACTCAACATTAGTCATAAAGAACTCACATACTTATTGCAAAAGTCTATTAGTCATCGAAACAAAGTACTACGCGCATGCTCCTAGGGGGGTAGATTGGTAGGAAAAGACCATCGCTCGTCCCCGACCGCCACTCATAAGGAAGACAATCAATAGATAAATCATGCTCCGACTTCGTTACATAACGGTTCACCATACGTGCATGCTACGAGAATCACAAACCTCAACACAAGTATTTCTACAATCCACAACTACCCACTAGCATGACTCTAATATCACCATCTTTATATCGCCAAACTATTGCAAGGAATCAAACATATCATATTCGGTGATCTACAAGTTTTATGTAGGATTTTATGACTAACCATGTGAATGACCAGTTCCTGTCATCTCTCTAAATAGATATAAGTAAAGCAAGAGAGTTTAATTCTTACTACAAAATATATGCCCATGCTCTAACAAATATAAGTGAAGCAAAAGAGCATTCTACAAATGGTGGTTTTCTATGTGAAGAGAAACAGGCAATCCAAACTTCAAATGATATAAGTGAAGCACATGAAGCATTCTATAAAGCCATACTCAAAGAATATAGGTGAAGTGCAATGAGCATTCTATAAATCGACCAAGTAATATCTCATACCAGCTTGGTGCATAAAATAAAAGTGAAAACTAAATGCAAAAGACGCTCCAAGACTTGCACATATCGCATGAATGAAACGAATCCGAAAACATACCGATATTTGTTGAAGCAAGAGGGGATGCCTTCTGGGGCATCCCCAAGCTTAGACGCTTGACTCTCCTTGAATATTTACTTGGGGTGCCTTGGGCATCCCCAAGCTTGAGCTCTTGCCTCTCCTCCTTCTCCTCATATCGAGACCTCCTCGATCTTCGAACACTTCATCCACACAAAACTTCAACAGAAAACTCGGTAAGATCCGTTAGTATAATAAAGCAAATCACTACTCTAAGTACTGTTGCAAACCAATTCATATTTTGTTTTGGCATTGTAGCTACTGTAATATAACTTTTTCATGGCTTAATCCACTGATAGAAATTGATAGTTTCATCAAAACAAGCAAACTATGCATCAAAAACAGAATCTGTCTAAAACAGAACAGTCTGTAATAATCTGAACATTCACCATACTTCTGATACTTGAAAACTTCTGCCAAAATTAGTAAAAATAAAAAATTTGTATAGAAATACAGTGCAAAAAGTTTCAGAACCATTTGACGTTCCAGTAAAAAATGTAAAATCGCGCACTACAGCCAAAGTTTCTGTCCGGCACCATACAAACCAACAAGCATGGTAAACATCCTAAAGGCAAACCTTGGCACATTATTTTTATAATACAATGGAATTGTACAAGGGGGTAATTATTTTAGTTGAAAAGTTTCTGTAATCAAGATTCACAAAGTTTCCGTGAGCATGAACAAAGTTCAAGGCTAGCTCCCACTTTAACAATGCTTGTCTTTCTCACTTTCACTTTTCTTTTTGAAAAAAGTTTTAGGTTCCCCTATTTATTTATTTTGTTTTTAAACTTTATAAAAGCACTCAATAGAAATAAATGACTCTCTAAAACTTCCGGGTTGTCTCCCTGGCAGCGCTTTCTTTAAAGCCATTAAGCTAGGCATATAGTGCTCAAGTAATGGATCCACCCGGATCCCAAGGTATATCAAAGCCAATTTTAATTAGCAATGATTTGGCATTTAGTAGTGAGCACAAAGCAACATATATCAAGCAATCACGAAGTCTAACTCTCTTCCTATGCATCGGAATGTCATAAAAGAACAATTCATGCACACATAGTAAAGGCCAATGCATAGTATAAATAGTTTCTTGCAATTTTATCAAGTTGGAAACATAGAGAGGTGAAGATGTAGTTCCTCTCTCATAATAATTGCAAGTAAGAGCAGCAAGCACATGCATATTATATCTATCAAAATCATCATGTGCAACGGTAAAAGGCAACCCATCAATATAATCCTTAATAAAGGCAAACTTCTCCGATATAGTGTAGTCGGGAGAATTCAAAAAGATAATAGGACTATCATGCGTGGGTGCAATAGCAACAATTTCATGTTTAACATAAGGAACTATAGCAAGTTCATCTCCATAAGCATAATTCATATTGGCATCTTGGCCACAAGCATAGCAAGCATTTTCAAAAAGGGATATTTCAAGAGAATCAACGGGATCATAACGATCATCATAGCATTCATCCTTCGGTAAGCACGAAGGGAAATTAAACAATGTATGAGTTGAAGAGTTACTCTCATTAGAAGGTGGGCATGGGTGATCAATCCGCTCTTCCTCCTTTTCTTCTTCGCTCTCCTCCTCATCTTTTTCATCCAATGAGCTCAAAGTTTCATCAATTTCTTCTTCCATAGACTCCTGCAAAATATTAGTCTCTTCTTGGACAGCGGAGGAGTCCTCAATATATGGTTTAACATAGGCATTAGAAGCATAATTATCATAACAATATTCAAGTATGGCAAAATTTTCAGATTTGTAAAGAGTAGCATCATACTTTTCAATCAAAGAAGCAATTTCATAGGCACCCTTAAAAGCAACAAATTCTTCTATTTGTTCCACATCATAGTAATCATATATACCATTAGCATAAGAAGCTGAGGTTTTATTATCATTAAATTTGCATAAAAAGGGAAGGTGTGGAGCCTTCATCCTAGAGCAACAAGTATAATCATAACTCAAGCATACTTGCTGAGCATACCACTTCAACATATAAATTTGATCCCATAATAGTTTCCCTTTTCGAGTCAAGAGATAATCCCTAAAGTATTCACGTTGATCCAACGTGTCTCCCATTACCAGATTGAATGGGGTTTTCTTAGGATTATCAAATTAGTACATAATGTCTGTCACATAACGAGCATTGAGGGTTTTAGGAGGTTCCCCATCTCCATGAGTAGCAAGTAAACCTAATTTTTTTGGTATTTCATGTTCCATATCCATAACTAAAGATAGAGAACAACTTAGAATAGCAAATAAAATCTACTTAGTGATAAAGCAAACAAGCACACACTAGAATATTCACCCCATGCTATAACTCCCCGGCAACGGCGCCAGAAAAAGGTCTTGATAACCCACAAGTATAGGGGGTACAGCGGGTTGCGGGAGAGTGGACCGCTGTAGATAAAGGGGGGAAAGTGATGGAAATGTTGGTGAAGATGGCGGAGGTGTTGGTGAAGATCGTGGTGATGATGATGGTGGTCACGGCAGCGTTCCGGCGCCACCGAAAGAGAGGGGGAGAGGGGGCCCCTTCTTCTTCTTCTTCTTCTTCCTTGACCTCCTCCCTAGATGGGAGAAGGGTTTCCCCTCTAGTCCTTGGCCTCCATGGCATGGGAGGGGCGAGATCCCCTCCGAGATTGGATCTGTCTCTCTGTCTCTCTCTGTTTCTGCGTTCCCAGATCTTGCCTTTCACCGTTTCTTTTATAACCGGAGATCCGTAACTCCGATTGGGCTGAATTTTGGACACGATCTCTATCTGGAAATTAGCTTTCTTGCGGCGAAAGAAGGGCTCCAACCGCCTTACAGGGTGGCCACAAGGGTCCAGGGCGCGCCTGACCCCCTGGGGCGTGCCCCCTGTCTCGTGGCCCCCTCGGGCGTCGTCTCGCGTTGATTCTTCTTCCCAAAAATCATAAATATTCCAAAAAAAAATCTCCATCAATTTTTATCCCGTTTGGACTCCGTTTGATATGGGTTTTCTGTGAAACAAAAAACATGCAACAGACAGGAACTGGCACTGGGCACTGGATCAATATGTTAGTCCCAAAAATAGTATAAAAAGTTGCCAAAAGTATATGAAAGTTGTATAATATTGGCATGGAACAATCAAAAATTATAGATACGACGAAGACGTATCATCACCCAAGTGGTCAAGCATGTAAGCATTACGTTTCAATTGTGTACTAACATAAGCATTGAAGTTTTCTTGTTTAACAATAAAATTGTCGAACTCATCCAAGCATTGACTAGCAGACTTATTATGAGGAATATCACCTTCATCAAATCTATGGAGGGAGTTTACTGCCACTACCTGTGTCGTGTTAACAAGACCATGTATTTCTTCAATAGGTGGTAGATTCTTAACATCTTCAGCTTTAATACCTTTTTCTTTCATAGATTTCTTTGCCTCTTGCATATCTTCAGGACTGAGAAATAGAATACCCCTTTTCTTTGGAGTTGGCTTAGGAGTTGGTTCAGGAAGTGTCCAATCATTATCATTACTCAATATATTATTCAATAGCAATTCAGCTTGATCAACAGTTCGTTCCCTGAAAACACAACCAGCACAACTATCCAGGTGGTCTCTGAAAGCATCGGTTAGTCCATTATAAAAGATATCAAGTATTTCATTTTTCTTGAGAGGATGATCAGGCAAAGCATTAAGTAATTGGAGAAGCCTCCCCCAAGCTTGTGAGAGACTCTCTTCTTCAATTTGCACAAAATTAAATATTTCCCGTAGGGCAACTTGTTTCTTATGAGCAGGGAAATATTTTTGAGAGAAGTAGTAAATCATATCCTGGGGACTACGCACACAACCAAGAGCAAGAGAATTAAACCATAACTTAGCATCACCCTTTAATGAGAAAGGAAACAACTTAAGAATATAGTAATAGGGATTTTTTTTCCTCATGAGCAAATAGGGTGGCTATATCATTCAATTTAGTAAGATGTGCCACAATAGTTTCAGATTCATAACCATAGAAAGGATCAAATTCAAGCAAAGTAATTAACTCAGGATCGACAGAGGATTCATAATCCTTATCAGTAACAAAGATAGGTGAAGTAGCAAAAGTGGGATCATATTTCATTCTAGCATTCAAAGATTTTTCTTTCAGCTTAGCTAATAGTTTCTTAAGATCCTCTCTATCATTGCAAGCAAAGAAGTCTCTAGCAGTTTCTTCATCCATAACATAACCCTCAGGTACAATAGGCAATTCATATCTAGGGGGAATCATAATCTTTAGTTTCAGTAATATCATCTGTTTCAGTAATTTCATTCTCTCTAACCCTAGCAAGTTTTTCATCAAGAAATTCACCAAGTGGCACAGTATTATCAAGCAGAGAAGTAGTTTCATCATAAGCATCATGCATAGCAGAAGTGGCATCTTCAATAACATGCAACATATCAGAATCAATAGCAGGTGTAGGTGTCGCAAGTTTACTCAAAACAGAAGGAGAATCGAGTGTAGAGCTAGATGGCAGTTCCTTAACTCCCCTCGTAGTTGAGGGAAAAATCTTGGTTCTTTGATCTTTCAAGTTCCTCATAGTAATCAACAGATATAAATCCCAAGTGACTCAGAGAATAGAGCTATGCTCCCCGGCAACGGCGCTAGAAAAGGTCTTGATAACCCACAAGTATAAGGGATCGCAACAGTTTTCGAGGGTAGAGTATTCAACCCAAATTTATTGATTCGACACAAGGGGAGCCAAAGAATATTCTCAAGTATTAGCAGCTGAGTTGTCAATTCAACCACACCTGAAAGACTTAATATCTGCAAAAAATATTTAGTAGCAAAGTAGTATGGAAGTGACGGTAACAGTAGCAAAAGTAACAGTAGCAGTTTTGTAGCAATCGTAATAGTGGCAACGGAAAAGTAACTTAGCAAAGATCAATATGAAAGGAACTCCTAGGCAATGGATCAATGATGGATAATTATGTCAGATGGCATTCATCATGCAACAGTTATAAACTAGGGTGACACAGAACTAGCTCCAATTCATCAATATAATGTAGGCATGTATTCCGAATATAGTCATACGTGCTTATGGAAAAGAACTTGCATGACATCTTTTGTCCTACCCTCCCGTGGCAGCAGGGTCCTAATGGAAACTAAGGGATATTAAGGCCTCCTTTTAATAGAGTACTGGACCAAAGCATTAGCACGTAGTGAATACATGAACACCTCAAACTACGATCATCACGGGGAAGTGTCCCGACTATTGTCACTCCGGGGTTCCCGGATCATAACACGTAGTAGGTGACTATAACTTGCAAGATAGGATCAAGAACACAAATATATTCATGAAAACATAATAGGTTCAGATTGAAATCATGGCACTCGGGCCCTAGTGACAAGCATTAAGCATAGCAAAGTCATAGCAACATCAATCTTAGAACATAGTGGATACTAGGGATCAAACCCTAACAAAACTAACTCGATTACATGGTGAATCTCATCCAACCCATCACCGTCCAGCAAGCCTACGATGGGATTACTCATGCACGGCGGTGAGCATCATGAAATTGGTGATGGAGGATGGTTGATGATGACGGTGGCGACAATTTCCCCTCTCCGGAGCCAAAAACAGACTCCAGATCTGCCCTCCCGAGGAAGAACAGGGCTTGGCAGTGGCTCTGTATCGTAAAACATGATGAATCCTTCGAGAAACTGTGTGCGATGCAATAATCGCAAACGGTGTTGTATGAAAACCGTCAGAAATGTATAAAACGTTTGCGATGACGGATGCATCAAACACGGTTCAGGTTTTAGTTGTGTGTGCGATTAAGGGCATACGGTTCAGTTCAATGAACTGTTTGCGATGAGGAGGAACAGAAGAAATGGGCAGCCAGATGAAGGCGTGTGTGATACACAACATACGGGTCACTCGGATGAATTGTTTGTGATTAGGCAACACAAAAGAAACGGGCAGCCAGATGAA
Source organism: Aegilops tauschii subsp. strangulata (assembly GCF_002575655.3). Lineage (NCBI taxonomy): Eukaryota > Viridiplantae > Streptophyta > Magnoliopsida > Poales > Poaceae > Aegilops > Aegilops tauschii. The sequence goes on along the minus strand of NC_053040.3, from coordinate 398,015,016 downwards.
GGTGTGTGTGATTGAGGGCATACGCTTCAGAAGGATTAACTGTTTGCGATTAGGCAACAGAACAGAAACGGGTCAGCCAGATCAAAGTGTCTGCGATTGATGGCATACACTTCACATGGATGAACTGTTTGCGATTAGCCACAACAAACTGAAACAGTTAGATAGATCAACATGTGCGCGCTAGACGGGCACACACATTCTAATTAAAAGAAGTGTGCGCGATGGTAATAACAAGCGCGCATGGTTGTTGGAACAAGACATGTGCTGACATTGCCTATTGCGGTGCACCCTATGGTGCAAACGCCACGTACGCGGCCGAGAAGGCGTACGTGCCCACGTTACGCCTTCCGGGAATAGTGTCGCACTTATAACCGTCAGTAAATTTTGAGCATGCGTCCCGTCACAATTTTTTTTAGAAGAACAGGGAGGCCCGTCCCGTCACATTCCAAATTGCAAACCTGTTCACACCGATCAAAACCTAAACGGTTTCCCACTTAGGAGCGTATTACTACTCGGTTATAAATACTACTACTCCAAGATGACTACACATTCCTCCTCAACTCCTCATCCACAGAAACAAACAAGTCATTCATCATCGTTCCCTTGTGTCTGCCATGGCCAGCGTGAGTTCTGGGTCGAGAGATTGCCACCAGGGAAAGGTGAGCCTGGAAGCGGAAGCACGAGAGATGTCCCGTATCGCCGTGAAAGCAGCCAACATGTCTTGCCACGCGGCCGTAGTAGCAGAGAGGTCCCGCCGCACCGCCGAAGCATCACAGAGGTCCCGCCGCACCGTCAATGCAGCGGACTGGTCCGGCCGCACCGCGAAAGCAGAAGAGATGTCCTGCCGCGCCGCGAATGCAGCAGAGATGTCTTCCCGCGCCGCGGCGGCCTGGGAAAATGTCTCGTGGGTAGGCGAGGACTCTTACAGGCGCATGCGTGCCCTCGTCCTTAGGCAGATGGATCAAATCTCCAGGTGGGCGAGGATGCAGGATGACCTGAAAGCCTCGTTTGAACAGTCTACCGGTGTCATCCGGCAACTAAATGAGAGCAATGCGAAGCTCCAGGCCGAGCGCCACCTGCTGAGGGCGAAGATCGTCGGAAGTGCGGAGCAGCAGGAGCAGACCACTGCCTTGTTGAAGAGGACCGGCGTCATCGTCGAGAAACTTTTGGACGAGAATGCCATGCTGCGCATCGAGCGCAGAAGGCTGGTGGAGGAATCCGTGGATGCTCTCAAGCAGCATCTTGAGGACAAGAAAGAGCTCATCGCCGCTCGCCGCAGAGACTAGTTCCCGCGGCCTATAGCAACGCATCAACAAAATAGAGATCAGCGAGCCAGATCGTTGTCTTCCTTCTTCTTTTGCTCTTGTGTATTTCGGGCGTTGCCGCATGTGGATTTTTTTAATTATGTCCCTAAATATGTAAAACAATTATTATCCACTGTCAACGTCCTTATATTCATCATGCTTGCTATAAGTCACAGTCGATGCTATATAGGTCCGTCGGATCTTACATCAAGATCCGTTCAAAACTTTCTTTTCAGATTTTCATTTTTCTCTCTTAGATCTCAGTCCAGTGAGACATATAGCCACGCCGTAGAACAGGTGCTCGGGCGCCATTAATGGGGACGTTGGGAGGGAGGTGCGCGGCGGATAGCAGTCAAAGGGCTCTCCTCCTGATGAGCACGCGTAGGGGTCTGATCACACGCCTCCCATACTCAAATAGGTACCCCGCATGGCACCTCCTAGCCAATAAAAAAAGGGGACGCGTGGTGGCACGTAATTGGTAAGTAGAACGCCCACGGTTTCAATAATACTTGTGTTTCCGATTTGTAACCTGACAACACTTGTTCCAAAATGACTTTGTTGATTGTTAATGTGTGCGCCTTGGCAAATCGGACAGAAAAATTACCACAGCATGTTGGTTCCATGTCATGACACCATGCCAGGTTTCATGATTTTCAGGCGTGTTTTGGATTTACAGGAATTAAAAAACCAAGTTTCTCAATCTTTCCAGCCGAGCCACGACGCCCAGATGTTTGAATTTCATTCCCATCTCTTGCATGGGACCTATAAATTCACCCAAGGACACACATGTGATTTTTCAAACAACTTTGGTGCACTGGAGCATGTGCTTGTAGTTCAAATTTAAATTATGCACATTAAATGCCCAGAAACTCAATTAATGCATAAAAATGCCAAACAAACCCGGAATAATTCCAAAATTTAGCACGATACTTCTATTTGGTCTAATCTGCCTGTGTAGAAAAAATTAAGGCGGGAGAAGGAAGTATACGTATCTCATTTCGCACACGGAGGTGACACGTTCCCTCTCGGAACCACGAGCCTTCTTGAGGGAAGCTCCGGTTTGCAAGGAGCTTACACCAAAGCTTGTCCCAATTCGGCCAAAAAATTTACCACAACATGTTGGTGCCATGTCATGACACCATGCCAAGTTTCATGATTTCCAGGCGTGTTTTGGATTTACAGGAATTAAAAAACCAAGTTTCTCAATCTTTCCGGCCGAGCCACGACGCCCAGATGTTTGAATTTCATTCTCATTTCTTCCATGGGACCTATAAATTCACCCAAAGACACACATGTGATTTTTTAACCAACTTTGATGCACTGGAGCATGTGCTTGTAGTTCAAATTTGAATTATGCACATTAAATGCCTAGAAACTCATTTAATGCATAAAAATGCCAAACGAACCCGGAATAATTCCAAATTTAAACACGACACTCATGTACTAGTTGCATGTTCACTGTACGTAAATGTTCTCGCAATTCAAACACCATCCTTTCCCTCCATAACACCATTTTGTCTTTCAAAACATAATAAAAAAATCAGGTATACCACAAACAGTTTACTAGAAAGAATCGTGTGGGATGCCATATAAAATATCTTGGCGCACCATCTTGTCTGGCTTACGCAGGAAGCTTCATCGTCTACAGTCCACCGCCCCCGCTTGAACCACACTTGCGCGCCAGCTTCTCGCGGCACCGAGCGAAATTTTTTTGCCACCGCGGAAATATCTATCTCCCCGCCCCCTCCCTCCTACCAAAAGCCACATTTCCACTATTTCTCCTTGCTTTCCAAGTTCAAAGCTTCACTGCTTCTTACTGGCAGCTCAGCCTCCTTGCCAGCGACCCTTCTTCTTGCAGCGCCGCCTCCTCGCCAGCGACCCTTCTTCTTGCAACGCTGCCTCCTCGCCGGCAACCCTACTTCTTGCTACACGGCCTCCTCGCCGCCAACCCTTTTTCTTGTTGCATGGCCTCGTCGATATGGTCAGGTAATCCACACCCCACCCACACCATCCTCCTGTTTTCCTGTCCCACATGCCCCGACCGACGGAGCGACACCTTCCACCGAAATCACTGCCCCCCTCCTCCAATTAAACGCCGCCCACAGCCATTTTCCATGCAGTATAACATGGAGCTCAGTAGCATGCGGCCGCACGCGCAAATGAGGTCGCTATGGCTGCCATGCGTGTCGACCGCCAGATCTTGCAGGAGCACCTCGTCTTCGAGGCCACCGTTGACACCGCCACGCGGTTGTCTACTTTAAAATACAGTTCATGATGTTTTTCGAGGCCACCGCCAGTGCCTTCTAGTGATTTGTCCTCTGTAATGTTAATATGCAATCTGATGTTCAATTAACAGTTTGGTCCTCTGAAATGTAATTTTCAGTTAACACTTTGGTCCAACAATTGCTACATTTCGTAGTACTGTTCTCAAGCATTCTTTGTTTTGTTAACTGTCTTATCTTCTAGTACATATTTCTATTCTGCAATGTCGTGCTTAGTTAACTATTTTGGTTCATTTGGTCTGCTGTCCATTTAACTGTTTGGTTCAGTTCTGCAATTTTATTTTCATTTGCTGTGGGTACAATTTTGTATTGTTATGCATGTGACACCAATCGAATTTGGCTGTACTCAATACATATTCTACTGATAGTATGGAAACTCTCAGTTAACCTGATCAAGATCTTCCTTATGTGTGTTGCAGGGAAACAATGGGATACACTGCGGTTTACCATCGAGGTTTCTTCAAGCAAGGTACTTTGGCTAATAGCACATTATTGTGCAGTTGCAGGAATCATTCTAATATTTAGGTTTCTTACAATTTGGTCTTGCACATGTAGGTCATGCTGTCAGAGGCTTAGACCCACTGCTCGACCCATTTTGCATATGGGGAAATGAGATGTCCATGAATATCAGTCAAGTCAAGAAACTCAGAAAGATTGTTAGGATTAAGAAACTTGCGACGAATAACAGCAAGATCTTTGTTTGCACAATGAAGAAGACATTAGTCAACTATAGGATGGTACCAACTCTTTTACCTTGTTTTTACCCCTTGCGCCATTTCAAAATTTACAACAGCGATTTATGCATAGCTTTCTTTTCAGTAATTTTCAAAGCAGTTCACCAATGATTACCTCTCAAACCACCTGCATGGTCAAGAGGCGAGGAAGTTATTCATTCAACACCCACGGTACAATATTGAAGTCTTGCTGAAGAGGATGAAGGTTCGGCGGGCAATTATCCATAGCCATTGGCCTAAAGTTGCAAGGACATTCAACATCACTGAAGGCTCAATATTTGCCTTACGCTTCTGCAGTTTCCCAGATGAGATTCATCTGTCTATTTACCATGTATGATGCTACTTTCCAAAGGTTTTTGATGCTGCATGTGAAACTTGGTGCTGTTGTGTAATGGCGTAACTGAGTGCCGAAGCTATCTGATGTAATTCGATTATGAAATCCTGGTTGCTTTTATACAGATATGGAATATCTGGCGTGTTTTATAAGAAATATCAGTTTGATTAGTACATGGATTATCAATAATAGGCTAATTACACTGCTTATTGGGGTTTTCTATTGCAAACGGTTACTCAGACAGCACCGTGGGCGATGAACTCAAACAACCCGCACAGTTTCTAGAAAGTAGACGTGTTCGAAACTAACAATCACACACGGCTTCCGGGAGCGAACTGTTTGCGTTAGACCACATTGCACAAATGTTTCCACACAAAGAACTGTGTGGGATATACATACCTACGGAAATGATTTTCTGGGATTCACCGTGTAGGATGTACATACCTACGGAAATGATTTCTGGGATTCACCGTGTGGGATGTACAAACCTACGGAAATGATTTCTGGGATTCACCATCTGGGATGTACATACCTACGGAAATGATTTCCGCGATTCACGGTGTGGGATGTACATACCTACGGAAATGATTTTCTCGGATTACCGTGTCGGATGTACATACCTACGGAAATGATTGGGTTTCGATGCCTCGCCCGATCGCACACGGCCCCAGCCTGGGTCCCAGGAGGGCCTATCCCCGACGATTTCTGGGTTGTGTGGGAAGGACCCCCCTATCGCCCACACTCACTTGGCGACGGTTCCAAATGCCGTCGCGGAAAGGGGTTAAAAATCGTTTGTTTAGCACGTCGTTGTACCAGTGTTAGAGTCCAAAAATAGGGCAAAAGAGTTTGGAGAAGTAGATACGACGGAGACGTATCACTCCCCTCTCCCTCCCACCTATATATATGTGGGGGCGCCCCTAGCACACCCCAGACAATTGCCTAGCCGTGTGCAGCACCCCCCTCCACCGTTTATGCCTCCGGTCATATTTTCATAGTGCTTAGGCGAAGCCCTGCGGAGATCACTTCACCATCACCGTCACCACGCCGTCGTGCTGACGGAACTCATCTACTACCTTGACGTCTTGCTGGATCAAGAAGGCGAGGAACGTCATCGAGCTGAACATGTGCAGAACTCGGAGGTGCCGTACGTTTGGTACTTGATCGGTCGGAGCTAGAAGAAGTTCGACTACAACAACCGTGTTGTCAAACGCTTCCGCTTACGGTCTACGAGGGTACGTAGATACACTCTCCCCCTCGTTGCTATGCATCTCCATGGATAGATCATTGCGTGTGCGTACAATTTTTTTTGTTTTCCATGCAACGATCCCCAACATGAAGATGGCCACCAGTGATGATTGCCCCCTCCGGCAGGGTGCCGGAACGGGGTCTAGATTGGTTTTTCGTGTCTATAGAGGCCTGCGGCGGCAGAATTTCTGATCTAGGGTTCTTTCTGATGGTTTCTCTACTTACAGGATTTTTTGGCGTCGGTTTCACACGAAGATGGGCCTCGAGGTGAGCACAACCCACCGGGGCGCGCCTGGGCCCCCTGGAACGCCCCGGTGTCTTGTGCCCTACTCCTTCACCTTCTGGTCCTTCCATGAAGTTTCGGGGATCTCTTTTGTTCCAAAAAAATCGTCAAAAATTTTCAGCTCATTTGGAGAACTTCCATTTCTGCACAAAAAACAACACCACGGTAGTTCTGCTAAAAACAGCGTGAGTCCGGGTTAGTTCCATGCAAATCATACCAAAACCATATAAAATTTTTGTAAACATGGCATGAATACTTCATAAATATAGATACGTTGGAGACGTATCATCAACCCGCAAATTTCCTCCCACATTCGTCCATGGACAGGGGGACCAGTTCGTGGACATGGATATAAGAGGACACCATCCAACCATAGCCGCATACATTTTAAACTCTTTTTCAACAAACCAAATGAAATCCGTGCAAACAAGGCGGATTTCCTACAGACCGGACCGGAATGGTTACATTTTGGACATATTTTCAACTCAAAAGCTAAAACTATGTGCACGTACAGTGGCGCGGAGCTTCACTCCCACGACACGGATACATTACACTGGTCTATTGGCCGGACGCGGCTTGTCTTTCCCATGTCCAGCAGTCCGCTAACCGAAATAATTGGACTGTTGGAAGCCTTGGAGGCATGTTCTTTCCCCGTATCTTCTCTATGTCCGGCAACGCCGCTCATCGGAGCGGCAAAGAGGGTGCTTCAGCCAGAAGGGGAGTGTTGTAGGGTGGAACCCTAAGTGGAGATCTTTCACGAATTGGAGGGGAAATCCCCAAGAACAAGAAGAACACAAAGGGGAAATCACAAGAGAACACTCAAGAACAAGTCCAAATCACACATCCACTAGACTCACATCCACACAAGATCCACAAAAGGTACATAAACAACAAGAGGAACATGGGTACATGGTAAAGTTCATCTCAAATCCAAAGGGAGATGAGGTCTTGAGATCTAAAGAGATCCTTCCCTAGATGGGGTCTTGAATCCACTAGGGATCTTCTCCAAAGGAGGCCTTGAACTCCAATGGAGTATCTCTCTCTCAAGAGGAGGAATCCCACAAGGGGAGGTACATGGGCTAAGCTCTATATTCTTAGCTAAGGGCATGTTCTGATGTCCTCCAGCTCCATGCTTCAAAAACTTCTCGGATGAATTTGCCCCGAGCGGATTTAGCCCGAGAAGCTGGAAACGAGAAGCTGAGCGATCCTATAGTGCAAAAATGAGAAGCAAGGCCGGCCCAGCTCCACCGAATCATGAAGCATGGAGTTCGCTCAAATTACAGTGAGCTGCCACCGCCAAGTATACCGCTTTGCTCCTCCCCCTCAAAAAGAAACAGAACCGAGTGAATCGTTACATGAATCTCTCACTCGAACAGGTACCCCTTCCTAATTGGGCTGCATCCAGCCGGCCCAGTCTACGCCTATCAGGCCACAGCCCTCCTAGCTGGGTTGCAATGTTGCGAGAAGCTGAGAACGCTTCCGAACGGTTTGCGCTCGCTAGGTGAAGTGAGAAGCTAGCTTCAGAAGCTGAATCTGTGGAGTTGAGGGAGTTGGGAAAGTTTCAGAACAGGCCCTGAGTCTAAATGGAGGAGGAGGGGGAGTATATATAGGTCCAAGACATGAAGGGGTAAGGAGGGACGAAATGGGGATTACATGGGAAAAGCCCGCAAGAACATTTAGGGGGCCCCGTGTGCACGGGGTAAGTGGAGCCCGTGCGCATGGGGTCTCCAGAGACCTGGCACATTAGCCCGTGCGCACGGGGTCTCCAGAGACCTGGCGCAATAGCTCGTGCGCACAGGGTTTGTGAGGCCGTGGACACGGGGGTCCCGTGGGCACGGTACACGCCTGTGCGCATGGGGTCTTCAGGACCGTCCAGCCTGGGGGGCGTGGGCACGGGGTTGGGGAGGCCCATGCGCATGGGGTTGCCTGGGAGCTTCTGCCTTCTTCTTGGACGGTTCCTTCTCTGCTTCCAGGCATCCGTCTTGGATGGTGAGTTGTTCTCTTGCGCTTGGACTCCTCCATGATGAATGTGTAGCTCCGCTCACACCTATGTATGCACACGAGAGAGGGGTCGAGTAGTATACCATCCTCGAAGGGTACAAGTGGACATGTGTAAAGGAGATGATTCACCTTTGTATGCATGAAGTAGATGTCGCACGTGTCACTGATGACCCACAAGGATAGGGGATGACAAGTAGTTTTTAGCAAGGTATTCTCTGCAAGCACTGAAATTATAAGTAACGAGTAGTTTGATAGCAAGGTAATTTGTAACGAGCAAGTAACGGTAACGGTAACAAAAGTGCAGCAAGGTAGCCCAATCCTTTTGAGGCAAAGGACATACCAAAACGGTCTCTTATGATAAACAAAGCATTCTTGAGGGTACACGGGAATTTTATCTAGTCACTTTCATCATGTTGGTTTGATTTGTGTTCGCTACTTTGATAATTTGATATGTGGGTGGACCGGTGCTTGGGTGATGTTCTTGCTTGAACAAACCTCCTACTTATGATTAACCCCCTCGCAAGCATCCGCAACTACGAGAAAAGTATTAAGAATAAATTCTAACCATAGCATTAAACTTTTGGATCCAAATCAGTCCCTTACGGAATAGCGCATAAACTAGGGTTTAAGCTTCTGTCACTCTCGCAACCCATCATCTAATAACTATTCCGCAATGAATTCCCTTAGGCCCAAATATGATGAAGTGTCATGTAGTCGACGTTCACATGACACCACTAAGGGAATAACAACATACATGTTGGAGAACGTAGTAATTTCAAAAAAAATCCTACGCACACGCAGGATCATGGTGATGCATAGCAACTATAGGGGAGAGTGTGTCCACGTACCCTCGTAGACCGAAAGCGGAAGCGTTAGCACAACGCGGTTGATGTAGTCGTACTCTTCATGATCTGACCGATCCAAGTACCGAACGCACGGCACCTCCGAGTTCAGCACACGTTCAACTCGATGACGTCCTGCGAGCTCCGATCCAGCAAAGCTTCATCGGAGAGTTTCGTCAGCACGACGGCGTGATGACAGTGATGATGATGCTACCGACGCAGGGCTTCGCCTAAGCACCGCTACAATATGATCGAGGTGGATTATGGTGGAGGGGGGCACCGCACACGGCTTGGAATAATCAACTTGTGTGTCTTTAGGTGCCCCCCCCCCCCGCCCCCGTATATAAAGGAGCAAGGGGGGAGGCCGGCCAGCCTTGGTGCGCCCCAAGGAGAGGAGGAATCCTCTTCCTACTAGGAAGACGATTCATCCTTTCCTAGTCCAACAAGGAAGAGGGAAGGGGGAAGGAAAGAGAGGGAGAGGGAGAGGGAAAGAGGGGCCACGCCCCCCTCCCCTAGTCCAATTCGGACTCCTCATGGGAGCGGCGCGCCACCTCCTGGGCTGCTGCCCTCTTTCTCCCCTCAGGCCCACTAAGGCCCAATACTTCCCCGGGGGGTTCCGGTAACCCCTCCGACACTCCGGTTTTCTCCGAAATCACCCGGAACACTTCCGGTGTCCGAATATAGTCATCCAATATATCAATCTTTACGTCTCAACCATTTCGAGACTCCTCGTCATGTCCGTGATCATATCCGCGACTCCGAACTACCTTCGGTACATCAAAACACAAAAACTCATAATACCGATCGTCACCGAACTTTAAGCGTGCGGACCCTACGGGTTCAAGAACTATGTAGACATGACCGAGACACGTCTCCAGTCAATAACCAATAGCGGAACATGGTTGCTCATATTGGCTCCCACATATTCTATGAAGATCTTTATCGGTCAAACCACATAACAACATACGTTGTTCCCTTTGTCATCGGTATGTTACTTGCCCGAGGTTTGATCGTCGGTATCTCAATACCTAGTTCAATCTCGTTACCGGCAAGTCTCTTTACTCGTTCCATAATACATCATCCCGCAACTAACTCATTAGTTACAATGCTTGCAAGGCTTATAGTGATGTGTATTACCGAGTGGGCCCAGAGATACCTCTCCGACAATCGGAATGACAAATCCTAATCTCGAAATACGCCAACTCAACAAGTACCTTCGGAGACACCTGTAGAGCACCTTTATAATCACCCAGTTACGTTGTGACGTTTGGTAGCACACAAAGTGTTCCTCCGGTAAACGGGAGTTGCATAATCTCATAGTCATAGGAACATGTATAAGTCATGAAGAAAGCAATAGCAACATACTAAATGATCAAGTGCTAAGCTAACGGAATGGGTCAAGTCAATCACATCATTCTCCTAATGATGTGATCCCATTAATCAAATGACAACTCATGTCTATGGCTAGGAAAGATAACCATCTTTGATCAACGAGCTAGTCAAGTAGAGGCATACTAGTGACACTCTATTTGTCTATGTATTCACACATGTATCATGTCTCCGGTTAATACAATTCTAGCATGAATAATAAACATTTATCATGATATAAGGAAATAAATAATGATTTTATTATTGCCTGTAGGGCATATTTCCTTCAGTCTCCCACTTGCACTAGAGTCAATAATATAGATTACACAGTAATGATTCTAACACCCATGGAGCCTTGGTGCTGATCATGTTTTGCTCGTGGAAGAAGCTTAGTCAACGGGTCTGCAACATTCAGATCCGTATGTAGCTTGCAAATCTCTATGTCTCCCACCTGGACTTGATCCCGGATGGAGTTGAAGCGTCTCTTGATGTGCTTGGTTCTCTTGTGAAATCTGGATTCCTTTGCCAAGGCAATTGCACCAGTATTGTCACAAAAGATTTTCATTGGACCCGATGCACTAGGTATGACACCTAGATCGGATATGAACTCCTTCATCCAGACTCCTTCATTCGCTGCTTCCGAAGCAGCAATGTACTCCGCTTCACACGTAGATCCCGCCATGACGCTTTGTTTAGAACTGCTCCAACTGACAGCTCCACCGTTCAATATAAACACGTATCCGTTTGCGATTTAGAATCGTCCGGATCAGTGTCAAAGCTTGCATCAACGTAACCATTTACGATGAGCTCTTTGTCACCTCCATAAACAAGAAACATATCCTTAGTCCTTTTCAGGTATTTCAGGATGTTCTTGACTGCTGTCCAGTGATCCAGTCCTGGATTACTTTGGTACCTCCCTGCTAAACTAATAGCAAGGCACACATTAGGTCTGGTACACAACATTGCATACATGATAGAGCCTATGGATGAAGCATAGGGAACATCTTTCATTTTCTCTCTATCTTCTGCAGTGGTCGGGCATTGAGTCTTACTCAACTTCACATCTTGTAACACAGGCAAGAACCCTTTCTTTGCCTGATCCATTTTGAACTTCTTCAAAACTTTGTCAAGGTATGTGCTTTGTGAAAGTCCAATTAAGCGTCTTGATCTATCTCCATAGATTTTGATGCCCAATATGTAAGCAGCTTCAACGAGGTCTTTCATTGAAAAACTCTTATTCAAGTATCCTTTTATGCTATCCAGAAATTCTACATCATTTCCAATCAACAATATGTCATCCACATATAATATTATAGATGCTACAGAGCTCCCAGTCACTTTCTTGTAAGTACATGCTTCTCCAAAAGTCTGTATAAAACCATATGCTTTGATCACACTATCAAAATGTTTATTCCAACTCTGAGAGGCTTGCACCAGTCCATAAATGGATCGCTGGAGCTTGCACACTTTGTTAGCACCCTTTGGATCGATAAAACCTTCAGGTTGCATCATATACAACTCTTCTTCCAGAAATCCATTCAGGAATGCAGTCTTTACATCCATTTGCCAAATTTCATAATCATAAAATGCGGCAATTTCTAACATGATTCGGACGGACTTAAGCATCGCTACGGGTGAGAAGGTCTCATCATAGTCAACTCCAGAACTTGTCGAAAACCTTTCGCAACAAGTTGAGCTTTGTAGACAGTAACATTACCATCAGCGTCTGTCTTCTTCTTGAAGATCCATTTATTTTTGATGGCTTGCCGATCATCCGGCAAGTCAACCAAAGTCCATACTTTGTTCTCATACATGGATCCCATCTCAGATTTCATGGCCTCAAGCCATTTTGCGGGATCTGGGCTCATCCACGCTTCCTCATAGTTCGTAGGTTCGTCATGGTCTAGTAGCATGACCTCCAGAACAGGATTACCGTACCACTCTGGTGCGGATCTTACACTGGTTGAACTACGAGGTTCGGTAGTAACTTGATCTGAAGTTTCATGATCATCATCATTAACTTCCTCACTAATTGGTGTAGGTGTCACAGGAACCGGTTTATGTGATGAACTACTTTCCAATAAGGGAGCAGGTACAGTTACCTCATCAAGTTCTACTTTCCTCCCACTCACTTCTTTCGAGAGAAACTCCTTCTCTAGAAAGGATCCAAATTTAGCAACAAAAGTCTTGCCTTCGGATCTGTGATAGAAGGTGTACCCAACAGTCTCCTTTGGGTATCCTATGAAGAAACATTTCTCCGATTTGGGTTCGAGCTTATCTGGTTGAAGCTTTTTCACATAAGCATCGCAGCCCCAAACTTTAAGAAACGACAACTTTGGTTTCTTGCCAAACCATAGTTCATAAGGCGTCGTCTCAACGGATTTAGATGGTGCCCTATTTAACGTGAATGCAGTCGTCTCTAAAGCATAATCCCAAAATGATAGCGGTAAATCAGTAAGAGACATCATAGATCGCACCATATCTAGTAAAGTACGATTACGACGTTCGGACTCACCATTACGCTGTGGTGTTCCGGGTGGCGTGAGTTGCGAAACTATTCCGCATTGTTTCAAATGAAGACCAAACTCGTAACTCAAATATTCTCCTCCCCGATCAGATCGTAGAAACTTTATTTTCTTGTTACAATGATTTTCTACTTCACTCTAAAATTCTTTGAACTTTTCAAATGTTTCAGACTTATGTTTCATTAAGTAGATATACCCATATCTGCTCAAATCATCTGTGAAGGTGAGAAAATAACGATACCCGCCGCGAGCCTCAACATTCATTGGACCACATACATTAGTATGTATGATTTCCAACAAATCTGTTGCTCGCTCCATAGTTCCGGAGAACGGCGTTTTAGTCATCTTGCCCATGAGGCATGGTTCGCAAGTACCAAGTGATTCCAAGAGTCCATCGGAATGGAGTTTCTTCATGCGCTTTACACCAATATGACCTAAACGGCAGTGCCACAAATAAGTTGCACTATCATTATCAACTCTGCATCTTTTGGCTTCAATATTATGAATATGTGTATCACTACTATCGAGATTTAATATAAATAGACCACTCCTCAAGGGTGCATGACCATAAAAGATATTACTCATATAAATAGAATAACCATTATTCTCTTATTTAAATGAATAACCGTCTCGCATCAAACAAGATCCAGATATAATGTTCATGCTCAACGATGGCACCAAATAACAATTATTTAGGTCTAAAACTAATCCCGAAGGTAGATGTAGAGGTAGCGTGCCGACCGCGATCACATCGACTTTGGAACCATTTCCCACGCGCATCGTCACCTCGTCCTTAGCCAATCTTCGCTTAATCCGTAGCCCCTGTCTCGAGTTGCAAATATTAGCAACAGAACCAGTATCAAATACACAGGTGCTACTGCGAGCATTAGTAAGGTACACATCAATAACATGTATATCACATATACCTTTGTTCACCTTGCCATCCTTCTTATCCGCCAAATACTTGGGGCAGTTCCGCTTCAAGTGACCAGTTTGCTTGCAGTAGAAGCACTCAGTCTCAGGCTTAGGTCCAGACTTGGGTTTCTTCTCCTGAACAGCAACTTGTTTGCCATTCTTCTTGAAGTTCCCCTTCTTCTTTCCTTTGCCCTTTTTCTTGAAACTGGTGGTCTTGTTGACCATCAACACTTGATGCTCCTTCTTGATTTCTACCTCCGCAGCCTTTAGCATCACGAAGAGCTCGGGAATCGTCTTATCCATCCCTTGCATATTATAGTTCATCACAAAGCTCTTGTAGCTTGGTGGCAGTGATTGAAGGATTCTGTCAATAACACTATCATCCGGAAGATTAACTCCTAGTTGAATCAAATGATTATTATACCCAGACATTTTGAGTATATGTTCACTAACAGAACTATTCTCCTCCATCGCAGCTGTAGAACTTATTGGAGACTTCATATCTCTCAATCCGGACATTTGCTTGAAATATTAACTTCAACTCCTAGAACATCTCATATGCTCCATGACATTCAAAACATCATTGAAGTCCCGGTTCTAAGCCGTAAAGCATGGCACACTGAACTATCGAGTAGTCATCAGCTTTGCTTTGCCAGATGTTCATAACATCTGGTTCAACTCCTGCAGCAGGTTTGGCACCTAGCGGTGCTTCCAGGACGTAATTCTTCTGTGAACCAATGAGGATAATCCTCAAGTTACGGACCTAGTCCGTGTAATTGCTACCATCATCTTTCAACTTTGCTTTCTCAAGGAACGCATTAAAATTCAACGAAACAATAGCACGGGCCGTCTATCTACAACAACATAGACATGCAAAATACTATCAGGGACTAAGTTCATGATAAATTAAAGTTTAGTTAATCAAATTATTAAAGAACTCCCACTTAGATAGACATCCCTCTAATCATCTAAGTGATCACGTGATCCATATCAACTAAACCATGTCCGATCATCACGTGATATGGAGTAGTTTTCAATGGTGAACATCACTATGTTGATCATATCTTCTATATGATTCACGCTCGACCTTTCGGTCTCAGTGTTCCGAGGCCATATCTGCATATGCTAGGCTCGTCAAGTTTAACCTGAGTATACCGCGTGTGCAAAACTGTCTTGCGCCCGTTGTATTTGAACGTAGAGCTTATCACACCGATCATCACGTGGTGTCTCAGCACGAAGAACTTTCGCAACGGTGCATACTCAGGGAGAACACTTCTACCTTGAAATTTAGTGAGAGATCATCTTATAATGCTACCGTCGATCTAAGTAAAGTAAGATGCATAAAAGATAAACATCACATGCAATCAATATAAGTGATATGATATGGCCATCATCATCTTGTGCTTGTGATCTCCATCTCCGAAGCATCATCATGATCACCATCGTCATCGGCGCGACACCTTGATCTCCATCGTAGCATCATTGTCGTCTCGCCAACTATTGCTTCTACGACTATTGATAACCCACAAGTATAGGGGATCAATTGTAGCCTCTTTCGATAAGTAAGAGTGTCGAACCCAACGAGGAGCTAAAGGTAGAACAAATATTCCCTCAAGTTCTATCGACCACCGATACAACTCTACGCACGCTTGACGTTCGCTTTACCGGAAACAAGTATGAAACTAGAAGTACTTTGTAGGAGTTCTTGGATAGGTTTGCAAGAATATAAAGAGGACGTGAATAAAAACTAGGGGATGTTTAGATAAAGACACAATAAAGTAAATATAGCGAGTGTGGAAAAGTGGTGGTAGGAGTTGCGAAATTGTCCCTAAGCAATTGACTACTTTACTAGACCGATAGCAAGTATTATGTGGGAGAGGCCACTGCTAGCATGTCATCCCTTACTTGGAATTCTATGCACTTATGATTGGAACTATTAGCAAGCATCCGCAACTACTAACGTTCATTAAGGTAAAACCCAACCATAGCATTAAGTTATATTGGTCCCCCTTCAATCCTGTATGCATCAATTTCTATGCTAGGTTGAAGCTTCTGTCACTCTTGCCCTCCAATACATAGTCCTATCAACATACAACTAACCCTATGGTGTGATCCACGCGCGCGCTCATATGATGGGCACCAAAGGACAGCAACATAACCTCAAGCAAATTAAATCAATCATAGCAATTCATCAACCACCGATAGGACAACGAAAATCTACTCAGACATCATAGGATGGCAACACATCATTGGATAATAATATGAAGCATAAAGCACCATGTTCAAGTAGAGGGTACAGCGGGTTGCGGGAGAGCGGACCGCTGTAGATAGAGGGGGCAAGGTGATGGAGATGTTGGTGAAGATGGCGGAGGTGTTGGTGTAGATCGCGGTGATGATGATGGCCCCCGGCGGCGTTCCGGCGCCACCGGAAGCGAGGGGGAGAGAGCCCCCCTCCTTCTTCTTCTTCCTTGACCTTGTCCCTAGATGGGAGAAGGGTTTACCCTCTGGTCCATGGTCTCCATGGCGTGGGAGGGGCGAGAGCCCCTCCGAGATTGGATCTGTCTCTCTGTCTCTCTTTGTTTCTGCGCTCTCCTCTTCTGCCTTTTCACCGTTTCGTGTATATATGGAGATCCGTAACTCCGATTGGATTGAAACCTTCGCCCAGATTTTTCTCCGAAAATTAGCTTTCTTGCGGCCGAAGAAGAGCAGTAACCGCCTTATGGGTGGCCCACGAGGGTCAGGGGCGCGCCCAGGGGGGCAGGCGCGCCCCCTGCCTCGTGGCCACCTTGGGCACCGTCTCGCATTGATTCTTCTTCCGGAATTCTCCAAATATTCCAAAAATATTCTCCGTCCGTTTTTATCCCGTTTGGATTTCGTTTGATATGGGGTTTCTGCGAAACATAAAACATGCAACAAACAGGAACTGGCACTGGGCACTGGATCAATATGTTAGTCCCAAAAATAGTATAAAAAGTTGCCAAAAAGTATATGAAAGTTGCATAATATTGGCATGGAACAATCAAAAATTATAGATGCGACAGAGACGTATCAGCATCCCCAAGCTTAATTCCTGCTCGTCCTCGAGTAGGTAAATGATAAAAAAGATAATTTTTGATGTGGAATGCTACCTAGCATAATCTTGATCACATATCTAATCATGGCATGAATATTAAGACACGAGTGATTCAAGGCAATAGTCTATCATTTGACATAAAAACAATAATACTTCAAGCATGCCAACCAAGCAATTATGTCTTATCGAAATAACATAGCCAAAGAAAGCTGATCCCTACAAAATCATATGGTCTGGCTATGCTCCATCTTCACCACACAAAGCATTCAAATCATGCACAACCCCGATGACAAGCCGAGCAATTGGTTCATACTTTTTAACGCGCTTCAGCCTTTTCAACCCTCACGCAATACATGAGCGCAAGCCATGGACATAGCACTATAGGTGGAATAGCATATGATGATGGAGGTTGTGTGGAGAAGACAGAAAAAGGAGAAAGTCTCACATTGACGCGGCTAATCAACGGGCTATGGAGATGCCCATCAATTGATGTCAATGTGAGGAGTAGGGATTGCCATGCAACGGATGCACTAAGAGCTATAAGTGTATGAAAGCTCAAACTAGAAACTAAGTGGGTGTGCATCCAACCTGCTTGCTCATGAAGACCTCGGGCATTTGAGGAAGCCCATCATCGGAATATACAAGCCAAGTTCTATAATGAAAATTCCCACTAGTATATGAAAGTGATAACTCAATGAGACTCTCTATATGAAAAACATGGTGCTACTTTGAAGCACAAGTGTGGTAAAAGGATAGTAACATTGCCCCTTCTCTCTTTTTCTCTCTTTTTTTTATTTTTTTCTTTTTTTCTCTTTTTTTGGTGGGCTTCTTTGGCCTCTTTTTTTTATTTGGGCTTCTTTGGCCTCTTTTATTTTGATAAACTCACATGGGACAATGTTCTAATAATGATGATCATCACACTTTTATTTACTTACAACTCAATATTACAACAAGATGTCTAGAATAAAGATATGACTCTATATGAATGCCTCTAGCGGTGTACCGGGATGTGCAATGATCTAGCGTAGCAATGACATCAAAAAAAACGGACAAGCCATGAAAACATCATGCTAGCTATCTTACGATCATGCAAAGCAATATGATGATAAATGCTCAAGTCATGTATATGATGATGATGGAAGTTGCATGGCAATATATCTCGGAATGGCTATGGAAATGCCATAATAGGTAGGTATGGTGGCTGTTTTGAGGAAGATATAATGAGGCTTATGTGTGACAGAGCGTATTGTATCACGGGGTTTGGATGCACCGGCGAAGTTTGCACCAACTCTCGAGGTGAGAAAGGGCAATGCACGGTACCGAAGAGGCTAGCAATGATGGAAGGGTGAGAGTGCGTATAATCCATGGACTCACATTAGTCATAAAGAACTCATATACTTATTGCAAAAGTTTATTAGCCCTCGAAGCAAAGTACTACTATGCATGCCCCTAGGGGGATAGATTGGTAGGAAAAGACCATCGCTCGTCCCCGACCGCCACTCATAAGGAAAGCAATGAAAGAACACCTCATGCTCCGACTTCGTTACATAACGGTTCACCATACGTGCATGTTACGGGACTTGCAAACCTCAACACAATTATTCCTCAATTTCACAATTACTCAACTAGCACGATTCTAATATCACCACCTTTATATCGCAAAACTATTGCAAGGAATCAAACATATCATATTCAGTGATCTACAAGTTTTATGTAGGATTTTATGACTAACCATGTGAATGACCAATTCCTGTCATCTCTCTAAATAGATATAAGTGAAGCAAGAGAGTTTAATTCTTTCTACAAAAGATATGTCCACGCTCTAACAAATATAAGTGAAGCAAAAGAGCATTCTACAAATGGCGGTTTTCTATGTGAAGAGAAACAGGCAATCCAAACTTCAAATGATATAAGTGAAGCACATGAAGCATTCTATAAAGCCATACTCAAAAGATATAAGCGAAGTGCAAAGAGCATTCTATAAATCAACAAAGGACTATCTCATACCAGCATGGTGCGTAAAAGAAAAAAAAAGGAAAACTAAATGCAAAAGACGCTCCAAGATTGCACATATCGCATGAACGAAACGAATCTGAAAACATACCGATACTTGTTGAAGAAAGAGGGGATGCCTTCCGGGGCATCCCCAAGCTTAGACGCTTGAGTCTACTTGAATATTTACTTGGGGTGCCTTGGGCATCCCCAAGCTTGAGCTCTTGCCTCTCCTCCTTTTCCTCATATCGAGACCTTCTCGATCATCGAACACTTCATCCACACAAAACTTCAACAGAAAACTCGGTAAGATCCGTTAGTATAATAAAGCAAATCACTACTCTAAGTATTGTTTCAAACCAATTCATATTTTGTTTTGGCATTGTAGCTACTGTAATATAACTTTTTTATGGCTTAATCCACTGATATAAATGGATAGTTTCATCAAAACAAGCAAACTATGCATCAAAAACAGAATCTGTCTAAAACAGAACAGTCTGTAATAATCTGAACATTCAGCATACTTACGATACTTGAACAATTATTCCAAAATTAGGAAAAATAAAAAATTTGTACAGAAAGACAATACAAAAAGTTTCAGAACCGTTTGTCGTTCTAGTAAAAAATTAAAAATCGCGCACTACAGCCAAAGTTTCTGTCCTGCACCGTACAAACCAACAAGCATTGTAAACATCCTAAAGGCAAACCTTGGCACATTATTTTATTTTTAAGCTTTATAAAAGCACACAACAGAAATAAATGACTCTCTAAAACTTCCGGGTTGTCTCCCTGGCAGCGCTTTCTTTAAAGCCATTAAGCTAGGCATATAGTGCTCAAGTAATGGATCCACCCGGATCCCAAGGTATATCAAAGCCAATTTGAATTAGCAATGATTTGTAATTTAGTAATGAGCACAAAGCAACATATATCATGTAATGACGAAGTCTAACTCTCTTCCTATGCATTGGCATGTCATAAAGGAACAATTCATGCACACAAAGTAAAGGCCAATGCATAGTATAAACAGTTTCTTGCAATTTTATCGTGTTGGAAACATAGAGAGGTGGAGATATAATTTCTCTCTCATAATAATTGCAAGTAGGAGCAGCAAGCACATGCATATTATATTCATCAAAATCATCATGTGCAACGGTATAAGGCAACCCATCAATATAATCCTAAATAAGGGTAAACTTCTCCGATATAGTGTAGTTTGGAGAATTCAAAAAGATAATAGGACTATCATGTGTGGGTGCAATAGCAACAATTTCATGTTTAACATAAGGAACTATAGCAAGTTCATCTCCATAAGCATAATTCATATTGGCACCTTGGCCACAAGCATAGCAAGCATCATCAAAAAGGGATATTTCAAGAGAATCAACGGGATCATAACAATCATCATAGCATTCATCCTTCGGTAAGCACGAAGGGAAATTAAAAAATGTATGAGTTAAAGAGTTACTCTCACTAGAAGGCGGGCACGGGTAGCTAATCCGCTCTTCCTCCTTTTGTTCTTCGCTCTCCTCCTCATCTTTTTCATCCAATGAGCTCACAGTTTCATCAATTTCTTCTTCCATAGATTCCTGCAAAATATTAGTCTCTTCTTGGACAGCGGAGACTTTCTCAATAAGCGCATCAATATAGGAATTATATTCATAATTATCATAGCAATATTTCAATATAGCAAAATTTTCAGGTCTATAAACATCATCATCAAAAGCTTCATACTTTTCAAACAAAGATTCAATTTCATAAGCACCCTTAAAAGCAACAAATTCTTCTATTTGTTCCACATCATAGTAATCATATATACCATTAGCATAAGAAGCTAAGGTTTCATTATCATTAAATTTGCATGAAAAGGGAAGGTGTGGAGCCTTCATCCTAGAGCAACAAGTATAATCATATATCAAGCATACTTGCCGAGCATACCACTTCAACATATAAATTTGATCCCATAATAGTTTCCCTTTTTGTGTCAAGCGATAATCCCTAAAGTATTCACGTTGATCCAACGTTACTCCCATTACCAAATTGAATGGGGTTTTCTCTGGATTATCAAAGTAGTACATAATATCTGTCACATAACGAGCATCGAGGGTTTTAGGAGGTTCCTCATCTCCATGAGCAGCAAGTACACCTAATTTTTTTTGGTATTTCGTGTTCCAAATCCATAACTAAAGATAGAGAACAACTAAGAACAGCAAATAAAAATTACTTAGTGATACAGCAAACAAGCACACACGAGAATATTCACCCCACGCTATTGCTCCCCGGCAACGGCGCCAGAAAAGGTCTTGATAACCCACAAGTATAGGGGATCAATTGTAGCCTCTTTCGATAAGTAAGAGTGTCGAACCCAATGAGGAGCTAAAGGTAGAACAAATATTCCCTCAAGTTCTATCGACCTCCGATACAACTCTACGCACGCTTGACGTTCGCTTTACCGGAAACAAGTATGAAACTAGAAGTACTTTGTAGGAGTTCTTGGATAGGTTTGCAAGAATATAAAGAGGACCAATAGCGAGTGTGGAAAAGTAGTGGTAAAAACTAGGGGTTGTTTAGATAAAGACACAATAAAGTAAATATAGCGAGTGTGGAAAAGTAGTGGTAGGAGTTGCGAAATTGTCCCTAAGCAATCGACTACTTTACTAGACCAATATCAAGTATTATGTGGGAGAGGCCACTGCTAGCATGTCATCCCTTCCTTGGAATTCTATGCACTTATGATTGGAACTATTAGCAAGCGTCCTCAACTACTAACGTTCATTAAGGTAAAACCCAACCATAGCATTAAGTTATATTGGTCCCCCTTCAATCCTGTATGCATCAATTTCTATGCTAGGTTGAAGCTTCTGTCACTCTTGCCCTCCAATACATAGTCCTATCAACATACAACTAACCCTATGGTGTGATCCACGCACGCGCTCACATGATGGGCACCAAAGGACAGCAACATAACCTCAAGCAAATTAAATCAATCATAGCAATTCATCAACCACCGATAGGACAACGAAAATCTACTCATACATCATAGGATGGCAACACATCATTGGATAATAATATGAAGCATAAAGCACCATGTTCAAATAGAGGGTACAGCGGGTTGCGGGAGAGTGGACCGCTGTATATAGAGGGGGGAAGGTGATGGAGATGTTGGTGAAGATGGCGGAGGTGTTGGTGTAGATCGCGGTGATGATGATGGCCCTCGGCGGCGTTCCGGCGCCACTGGAAGCGAGGGGGAGAGAGCCCCCCTCCTTCTTCTTCTTCCTTGACCTTCTCCCTAGATGGGAGAAGGGTTTCCCCTCTGGTCCATGGTCTCCATGGCGTGGGAGGGGCGAGAGCCCCTCCGAGATTGGATCTGTCTCTTTGTTTCTGCACTCTCCTCTTCTGCCTTTTCACCGTTTCGTGTATATATGGAGATCCGTAACTCCGATTGGATTGAAACCTTCGCCCAGATTTTTCTCCGAAAATTAGCTTTCTTGCGGCTGAAGAAGAGCAGTAACCGCCTTACGGGTGGCCCACGAGGGTCAGGGCGCGTCCCCCTGCCTCATGGCCACCTCGGGCACCGTCTGGCGTTGATTCTTCTTCCGGAATTCTCCAAATATTCCAAAAATATTATCCGTCCGTTTTTGTCCCATTTGGATTCCGTTTGATATGGGGTTTCTGCGAAACATAAAACATGCAACAAACAGGAACTGGCACTGGGCACTGGATCAATATGTTAGTCCCAAAAATAGTATAAAAAGTTGCCAAAAAGTATATGAAAGTTGGATAATATTGGCATGGAACAATCAAAAATTATAGATACGACGGAGACGTATCAACTATCGCTATCGCTTAGTGATAAAGTAAAGCAATTACAGGGCGATTGCATTGCATACAATAAAGCGACAACCATATGGCTCCTGCCAGTTGCCGATAACTCGGTTACAAAACATGATCATCTCATACAATAAAATATAGCATCATGTCCTGACCATATCACATCACAACATGCCCTGCAAAAACAAGTTAGACGTCCTCTACTTTGTTGTTGCAAGTTTTACGTGGCTGCTACGGGCTGAGCAAGAACCGTTCTTACCTACGCATCAAAACCACAACGATATTTCGTTAAGTATGTGTTGTTTTAACCTTCACAAGGACCGGGCGTAGCCACACTCGATTCAACTAAAGTTGGAGAAACTGACACCCGCCAGCCACCTGTGTGCAAAGCACGTCAGTAGAACCAGTCTCGCGTAAGCGTATGCGTAATGTCGGTCCGGGCCGCTTCATCCAACAATACCGCCGAACCAAAGTATGACATGCTGGTAAGCAGTATGACTTGTATCGCCCACAACTCACTTGTGTTCTACTCGTGCATATAACATCTACACATAAACCTGGCTCGGATGCCACTGTTGGGGAACGTAGTAATTTAAAAAAAAAATCCTACGCACACGCAGGATCATGGTGATGCATAGCAACTATAGGGGAGAGTGTGTCCACGTACCCTCGTAGACCAAAAGGGAAAGCGTTAGCACAACGCGGTTGATTTACTCGTACGTCTTCACGATCCGACCGATCCAAGTACCGAACGCACAGCACCTCCGAGTTCAGCACACGTTCAACTCGATGACGTCCCGCGAGCTCCGATCCAGCAAAGCTTCGCCGGAGAGTTTCGTCAGCACGACGGCATGATGACGGTGATGATGATGCTACCGACGCAGGGCTTCGCCTAAGCACCGCTACAATATGATCGAGGTGGATTATGGTGGAGGGGGCACCGCACACGGCTTGGAACAATCAGCTTGTGTGTCTTTAGGTGCCCCCCCCCCCCCGCCCCCGTATATAAAGGAGCAAGGGGGAGGCCGGCCAGCCTTGGTGCGCCCCAAGGAGAGGAGGAATCCTCTTCCTACTAGGAAGAGGATTCATCCTTTCCTAGTCCAACTAGGAAGAGGGAAGGGGGAAGGAAAGAGAGGGAGAGGGAAAGAGGGCCCCCCCTCCCCTAGTCCAATTCGTACTCCTCATGGGAGGGGTGCGCCACCTCCTGGGCTGCTGCCCTCTCTCTCCCCTCAGGCCCACTAAGGCCCAATACTTCCCCGGGGGGTTCCGGTAACCCCTCCGGCACTCCGGTTTTCTCCGAAATCACCCGGAACACTTCCGGTGTCCGAATATAGTCGTCCAATATATAGATCTTTACGTCTCGACCATTTCGAGACTCCTCGTCATGTCCGTGATCATATCCGGGACTCTGAACTACCCTCGGTACATCAAAACATAAAAACTTATAATACCGATCGTCACCGAACTTTAAGCGTGCGGACCCTACGGGTTCGAGAACTATGTAGACATGACCGAGACACGTCTCCGGTCAATAACCAATAGCGGAACCTAGATGCTCATATTGGCTCCCACATATTCTACGAAGATCTTTATCGGTCAAACCGCATAACAACATACGTTGTTCCCTTTGTCATCGGTATGTTACTTGCCCGAGGTTCGATCGTCGGTATCTCAATACCTAGTTCAATCTTGTTACCGGCAAGTCTCTTTGCTCGTTCCGTAATACATCATCCCGCAACTAATTCATTAGTTACAATGCTTGCAAGGCTTATAGTGATGTGTATTACCGAGTGGGCCCAGAGATACCTCTCCGATAATCGGAGTGACAAATCCTAATCTCGAAATACGCCAACTCAACAAGTACCTTCGGAGACACCTGTAGAGCGCCTTTATAATCACCCAGTTACGTTGTGACGTTTGGTAGCACAAAAAGTGTTCCTCCGGTAAACGGGAGTTGCATAATCTCATAGTCATAGGAACATGTATAAGTCATGAAGAAAGCAATAGCAACATACTAAATGATCAAGTGCTAAGCTAACGGAATGGGTCAAGTCAATCACATCATTCTCCTAATGATGTGATCCCATTAATCAAATGACAACTCATGTCTATGGCTAGGAAACATAGCCATCTTTGATCAACGAGCTAGTCAAGTAGAGGCATACTAGTGACTCTCTGTTTGTCTATGTATTCACACATGTATCATGTCTCCGGTTAATACAATTCTAGCATGAATAATAAACATTTATCATGATATAAGGAAATAAATAATGACTTTATTATTGCCTCTAGGGCATATTTCCTTCAATACATACCATCAAAATATCAAACACATATCGAGTTCACATGATTACTTGCAACAAGATTTCTCTCGTGACCTCAAGAACAAAAGTAACTACTCACAAATGATAATCATGCTCAAGATCAAAGGCGTATTAAATAGCATAATGGATCTGAACATATAATCTTCCACCGAATAAACCATATAGTAATCAACTACAAGATGTAATCAACAGTACTAGTCACCCACAAGTACCCATCTATAATTTCGGTACAAAGATTGAACACAAGAGATGAGCTAGGGTTTGAGAGGAGATGGTGTTGTTGAAGATGTTGATGGAGATTGCCCTCCCCAAGATGGGAGAGTTTTTGGTGATGATGATGATGATTTCCCCCTCCAGCGGAGGGCAAAATTGCTCTTGCCCAAGTTCCGCCTCGAGACGGTGGCGCTTCGTCCCGAAAGTCCTCTCCTAATTTTTTCTAGGTTAAAATGAATTATATACCAGAAGAGGGGCACCAGAGGTGGGCCGAGGAGGGCACAACCCACCAGGGCGCGCCCAGGTGGGTTGTGCCCACTTGGTGGGCCCCCTCTGATACTTATTTGCTCCAATAATTCTTATATATTCCATAAAAAAATTCATGAAGTTTCAGCTCATTTGGAGTTCTGCAGAATAGGTAGCCTGACGTGGCTTTTTCGGGTCCAGAATTCCAGCTGCGGGTGTTCTCCCTCTTTGTGTGAACCTTGCATATTATGAGAGAAAGGCATTAGAATTACTTTAAAAAGCATTATTATGCATAAAAACAATATAAATAACAGTAGGTAAATATGATGCAAAATAGACGTATCAGTCACTTGCCAAATGGACTCTTGACATGGTGATGTCCGTAGGATGCTCCGCATCAGGGAGGGTGCTTCCGTGGAGCTCAGGTGGGTTTCCAGGATGGTCTAAGATAAAGGAAAACCGGTCGGGTAACCGGCGGTGCCCTTCTTGGGACCCAAGCGGCGACGACCCCCCGTGTTCTACTTCTACTCGATGATGACGACGGGCGCGGACGGGCGGGCCGCCACCTCGTCCACATCCGCGCAGCCGGCTTCTTTCTCTGCATGCATGGCGCCGCTATGCGCGTGTCGATGGCAGATGGCGTGGTCGCAGGCACTGGATGGGGCGATGCCCGTGCCGCCATGCTCCCCGTCGTGCTGGTGTGGAGCAACTCGCCATTCCTCATCGAGTTGGCCTGGAGTGGCAAGTTGCCGAACTACGCGGCGGCTTGGAGCGACGGCTTGCTTCGTCGGGTCAGGCATGGGAGATGGAGTAGCGAGCTGCCTCGCTCATATCCCGCAGGCTCGGCGGACCACCCAACCGGCTTGTAGGCCGGAGAACTGCTCTTCGGAAGCCATCGGAAGAGTGAAAAAAATGATGAAGGAGGAGATGGGGAAGCTGCGGAGGGGTGCAATTTTTCCCCGGCGTCTGGCTGTGACGCCCGGATAATTAAGCTACAGTAACTTTCTACTAATGATGCCACGTCACCTCGATTACTGTTGCTAATCTCATGTTAGTTCGAAACTGATTCAAATTCAAATTCAAAATCAAGCAAACAATAAAAGTTTTCAAATATTAAAATTTAAATGTTCGGGATGAGCCAAATAATCCATACTAAATATTGGTGTAGAAACCACACTCCTCTAAAGTATTTAAATGCACCATAGTAGTTAAAACAGCGGCAAGACTGTTATTTAATAAATACTTTTAAATAATAAATAATTACAAAACTATTTTATTTAGGTGCCAAAGTTAATGTGGCAGTAGTATATTTATAAATACAAATTTAGGTGCTAGTGTTAATTTTTATAAAACTGAAATAAAAAGGAACAAAAATAAAACAAAAAAAGGGAAAAGTCTAAACAAAGAAATAAAGAAAAATAAGAAAAGGAGAAAAGCAAACCCCCCCCCCTCTCACTGGGCTTCGGCCCAGCTGGCCACCGGGCCAACCAGGCCGGCCCAGCCGCCCCCTGCTAACCCCCCCCCCACCCCGACCGAACCCTAGAGCCCAACCCCCCACTCTCCCCCCGCACGATCCCCTCTGCCTTCCCCCGACTTGATCCAGATCGGGGCAACGGCCTCCCGACCCCCATCGCCGATCCCGCCGCCCGTCGCCCCACCTCGCCGGCGCAGAAGGCCACCCCACGCCACGGCCTCCTCCCCGCTGCTCCCCGCGGCCCCGGCGAGCACGCCCACGCCCGAGGGCTGCCGTCTCCGCCCTGCAGCTCCTTCACTGCCTCGACCACCGCGCGACCCGACATCGCCGCCGCACGAGGACCCGAAGCCGCCTGACACTGCCCCGCCGTCGCCGCGTCCCCGTCCTCCTCCCCGCCGGACTGCGTCCGCCTCCCCAACGCGGCGACGACGCCTCGTCCCCATCCTCCTCCACAACGGTCGCCCCCGAGCCTCGCCGCCCCGCTTCTCTCCAACGCCGGTGAGGCCACCTCCGGCCTCCACTCCCTTCTCCCTTCCCCGCGCCGTACCCGCCCGCTGCCCGCCTCGCATCGCCCCACCGCGCCTATTCCGGTAGCCGCCCGTGCCGCCGCGGATGTCGACTCCGCCGTCGACGCCGGCCAAGTCCGGCCGCCCCGCGACCACCGGTCGACGTGGTCGACCACCAGCTACCCATCGGTCCCCTTCGCGCATCGAACCGACGCCCGTAGCGCAAGCCCGGTGGGTTCCCGCGTTGCTGTCGTCGCCGGCGCACTGTAACTCCTCGCCGGCGTTAACCACGATGACGTGGACGTCATTAACCCCCTAACCAAATCCCTAACAGCCACTGACATCGGACCCCACAGTCCTAATTAATCTCATCGGTTTTGTTTAAAAGTCTGTTAAACAAATCACTCAATGACACTCGGGCCCCACTGGGCCCTTTGACCAATCAAACTACTGAGTAGGACTAGCCCAGTCAATGGTAGGTGGGACCCCGTGGCCCACGTTGACCAGTCAACAGGGACCAGTCAACTGCTGACTGAGCAGTCAACTGGGACCCACTGTCATCCTCACATACAAATAGCTAGGTACACTCTCTATCTACCCGTAGCAATTTAACATTTAATTTCGAATTAAAACAATTTAGAAAATGTTTTAAAACTTTAAATATTAATATAAAATAATCCGTAACTCGGATGGAAAAACTTTGTACATGAAAGTTGCTCAGAACGACGAGACGAATCCGGATATGCAGCCCGTTCGTCCGCCACACATCCCTAGCATAGCAAACACGCAACTTTCCTCTCTGATTCATCTGTCCGAAAACGCGAAACACCGGGGATTCTTTACCGGATGTTTTCCCCACTTCACCAGTATCACCTATTACTGCGTTAGGTCACCTTTAGACCGCGTATTGCCATGTTACGTTTTGTGATGCTTTGATTGCTCTGTTATTTATTGTGTTCCCCCTCCGTTACTTCTTTCCGGTAGACCCCGAGACTGTCGGCGACCCCCAGTTCGACTACGGTATTGATGAACCCTCCTTCATGCCAGAGCAACCAGGCAAGCCCCCCCTTGATCACCAGATATCGCCTATTCCTTCTCTATACTGCTTGCATTAGAGTAGTGTAGCATGTTACTGCTTTCGGTTAATCCTATACTGATGCTAGCCTATCATTGTTGCTACAGTTGTTACCCTTACCTGCTATCCTACTGCTTAGTATAGGATGCTAGTGTTCCATCAGTGGCCCTACACTCTTGTCCGTCTGCCATGCTATACTACTGGGCCGTGATCACTTCGGGAGGTGATCACGGGTATATACTATATACTTTATATACATGACACATGTGGTGACTAAAGTCGGGTCGGCTCGTTGAGTACCCGCAAGTGATTCTGATGAGGGGGCTGAAAGGACAGGTGGCTCCATCCCGGTAGAGGTGGGCCTGGGTTCCTGACGGCCCCCGACTGTTACTTTATGGCGGAGCGACAGGGCAGGTTGAGACCACCTAGGAGAGAGGTGGGCCTGGCCCTGGTCGGCGTTCGCGGATACTTAACACGCTTAATGAGATCTTGGTATTTGATCTGAGTCTGGCCATTTGGTCTATACGCACTAACCAACTACGCGGGAACAGTTATGGGCACTCGATGTTGTGGTATCAGCCGAAGCCTTCGTGACGTCAGCGACTGAGTGGCGCGCACCGGATTGGACTGGAACGCCTGCTAGGCTAGGTCTGCTTCCGGCCGCGTTCGCAACGTGCAGGTGTGCAATGGGCGATGGGCCCAGACCCCTGCGCCATAGGATTTAGACCGACGTGCTGACCTCTCTGTTGTGCCTAAGTGGGGCTGCGATGTGTTGATCTTCCGAGGCCGGGCATGACCCAGAAAAGTGTACCCGGCCAAATAGGATCGAGCGTGTTGGGTTATGTGGTGCACCCCTGCAGGGAAGTTTATCTATTCGAATAGCCGTGTCCCTCGGTAAAAGGACGACCCGGAGTTGTACCTTGACCTTATGACAACTAGAACTGGATACTTAATAAAACACACCCTTCCAAGTGCCAGATATAACCCGGTGATCGCTCTCTAACAGGGCGACAAGGAGGGGATCGCCGGGTAGGATTATGCTATACGATGCTACTTGGTGAACTTACCATCTACTCTCTTCTACATGCTGAAAGATGGAGGTGGCCAGAAGCGTAGTCTTCGACAGGATTAGCTATCCCCTCTTATTCTGGCATTCTGCAGTTCAGTCCACCGATATGGCCCTTTACACTTATACCCATGCATATGTAATGTAGCTCCTTGCTTGCGAGTACTTTGGATGAGTACTCACGGTTGCTTTTCTCCCTCTTTTCCCCCTTTCCCTTCTACCTGGTTGTCGCAACCAGATGCTGGAGTCCAGGAGCTAGAGATCCCGAGGATGATTCTACATGGAGTTCGGCTTCGAGGAGTAGTTTGGAGGTCCCAGGCAGGAGGCCTTGCCTTTTCGATCGTTGCTACTTTTGTGCTAGCCTTCTTAAGGCAAACTTGTTTAACTTATGTCTGTACTCAGATATTGTTGCTTCCGCTGACTCTCTATGATCGAGCACTTGTATTCGAGCCCTCGAGGCCCCTGGCTTGTATTATGATGCTTGTATGACTTATTTATGTTGTAGAGTTGTGTTGTGATATCTTCCCGTGAGTCCCTGGTCTTGATCGTACACATTTGCGTGCATGATTAGTGTACGGTCAAATCGGGGGCGTCACACTGGCCTCGTTTAAATAGAGGACGGACGGGAGTGGGTCGGCCGACGTTACGTTTAATGCCGGCCAGCTCATGAGCGGGCGTGTGGCCGAAGTAGCTTTCTCGGCTTCCGCGCGGGTGTAACGAAGGTGTATGAATGTGACGAGAAGCCATGTTCAGCCGGGCGTGCAGTGGGCGACGTTCTCGGCCGGTGCGCTGCTTCAATGACGAAAGCAATGAGAGGTCGCGTCCGCTCTGACCCGTCTTCAATGTAGAGCAGCGCGCTCGGCATAAATGCGGGCAACCGGGGGAAGCGCAGCGAGAGAGGGGAAGGATTTTTGGTGGGGCAGGCGATCACAAGCGGGCTTGGAATCTGTCCGGACTCCCACAAATCTCCTCCATTTTTGTCTCCGGTTTATTTGAGAAATTGCATGCGGACCACTTCTTGAACCCGATACAGCCCCACGGGTCCGCCCTCGAGATGCCTTGGTGCGGCGCTAGGGTATGGGGAGATCGATCGAAACCCTAATCCCCAATCCCCACCAAAAATGTCCACGCCGCCGTCGGAGGAGGGAGGAGGAGGAAGCCTTCCACTACCGGCGGACTGCGAAGGCTTGATCAGCGAGAAGACGTGGGCGTTGCTGGGTGAGGAAAGGCGTCGTATGATCATGGATACCCTGCACCGGACGGAGGCGGATAACGTGGAGGCACCGCGGGGACGCTTCGACGGTACCCTCCTTCCTTCTCCTCGCCGCGCGCGCTTCCATTAATCTCTGATCCGCTTATGCGTGGATGGGCGCAGAGTTCCACTTCTCTCCTGTCTCTCCTGGCTTGGGTTTCAAGGCCATGATGCCGTCCGATGGTTACTGGGAAGCCGTGCGCCGGCTGAAGGAGGAGGATGCGCGCCGGCAGGAAGAGGAGGATGATCGCCGCGAGAAGAGAGAGGAGCTCGCACGCCAGCAGAGGGAGGAGCTTGTGCGCCAGCAAATGGAGGAGCACGCGCGCCAGAAGAGCGAGGCGATGCTGCTGCAGACTAAGCCAGTCGATGACCCCAGCCATTAGCGACAGCCAGGTCTAATAAGCCGTAACACTGGAGATGGACCAGAGGAGAGGATC
This sequence comes from Aegilops tauschii subsp. strangulata, assembly GCF_002575655.3. Taxonomy (NCBI): domain Eukaryota; kingdom Viridiplantae; phylum Streptophyta; class Magnoliopsida; order Poales; family Poaceae; genus Aegilops; species Aegilops tauschii. The sequence continues at coordinate 397,983,697 of NC_053040.3, read as the reverse complement.
CATGTACGTCAAGTATGACTTGTTTAGGCTCGTTAATTGATTATTCTTCTGTGAACAAATTTCATATGTTCTGGGGATTATATAAGATTTGAATGTCCAGTGCAAATTTAATCTCCTTTTGGATTTAAGTGGGAGAAGATGGAGAAAGAAGAGGGTACTTTCATTTTAGTATGGAACGGTTTGTTTTTCTTGTCAATCTGTCATAGTTGCCATGTTTGCTGATGCGCTTATGCTCTTGCTTTTTTTATCAGGATTACAAGGAAGCTAACGGTTTACTTCTGTTTACTGCTTCGTAGTTGGCTTTGATTATATCAAATATGTGCTTACATTAGTGGGTAAGAAGTGTAGAACAACGTTTTCCCCCTTAACACGATTCACTACTATTTCTGGGATGGAAATCAGTAGTGAAAGATATCCCTGTCACCGGTTTGGTACGGATTGTTTTGTTGAGCAACGTTAGATGATAACAGTTTTCAGGCAGTCACTTTGTGCATTTAATTATGTATTGGTGCCATGCTGTGTATTGAAACTTGATTAGACTTAAGAATTGTTCATTTGCTCAATGCTTTTACTGCCAATCTTAAGTTTGATAATGTATAGAGAAGATAGCTGTAGTTGAGCTCAACTTTGAAAAGTAGACACCGCATGTTAACTGAAGTCTCTTTTCAACCATGAACAATCAAGTATGAGACTGGCATAACTTCTACTACCTCCGTCCCATAATATAAGAACGTTTTTGGCACTAGTGTAGTGTTAAAAACGTTCTTATATTTTAAGACAGAGGGAGTACCATACTATACACCCTTTGTTCCTAAATGTAAGACATTTTTGCAGTTTTTATGAATGGAGGTAGTAAAACACGTTTTTTTACAATGTGTGTCCAGTTAACCAAATTTTGGCTTGCAGTTGTCACATTAATGAAGTTTGCCACCTAAGAAACCCCAACATTCTTGTTAGATATTTTGGTCCTGCACTTGAAGTTCATGTTGTGAATGGAGCATGCCAGAACGGGCAAGCAATGTTGCATCCCTTTTTTGCATCCCATTGTTGATTGTAACACCAGTTCTAACTTCTAAGCAAGCAGCAAATAAATATGCCGTGCATGTACCTTTGGCTTCTAATAATTTTTACCAATTAGTAACATAAATCCGAAATCAGTTTATTGCCATGTTTAGACAAGAATGATTTAGCAACTGCTAGCATGCCAATAATTGCAAGGGATCATTGATCATGTTCGGATAAATAGGCAGTGCAGTCAGGCCAACTCCAACAGGCGACCCCATTTGGTCTGGCCCTGTCCGTTTGGGTCGAAACGAACAAATGGACGGCCTAACGCACCGGAGCAAGGCCAAATCTTGTCCGTCGCGACCCAAATTCGAAGCAATTCTGGGCTAGATTTGCGTCAAACCGGACAACGGACGCGCATACTCTGCTTCTTCCTCCCCTGTTCTAATTTTACCAATATCATGTTGCCTGCAAGCTGTTTGCTGAAATGTGCATGGGATCTTCACCCTGATTCGCTCGAACCTCACAGCTGCGGCGCGCCATGTAGCTTGCGACGACCGTCGCATTCCCTGTGCTCGGCCGGCCGGTCACCATGATCCTTAGTTGAGCAGTGTTGGCGGTGGAGAGCAGAGGCCATTGAGTACTGTAGATGCCACACATAAATTGGTTGGGTATCTCTGCAAACTCGGTTGCATCTGATCTGACAGTCACTGCTGCTCTGAAATGCAGGGATGGAACTAAACATTTCTTGCGCTGCGCCGTCTCTTCTGTCCTCTGCTGACCATACTCTTAACCTGGTAGAGAGGTTTCTAATTTGGCAAAGTTTGGCACTGTAATCCTCAAGTGAACAGCAACATACGACGCTCAGTCAAGTCTGAACGACAAGACATCAGCCCACAATACCTGCATAGGGCGAAGATAAGAGGCCGCATTTAAATAGATTGATACTATTATCTACGCTTAACAGTCCAAATGGATTCCTATAGAAAAGGTCCAAATCAGTTAGAGTCCACGATGTCGTCACAGGAAAGCGACATCGTCTCCGCCTCCACCATCTCCACTACGGCTGCCACCTGCTCAAAATCGCCGGCTACTCGCAGAGCAAGCAGCTCGGCAATGGCGCGAAGCTGCGATCATGCGAGTTCGAGGCAGCCGGGTGCTCGTGGTGCATCGTGTACTACCCACGGCCCTTGAAAAACACCGAGTACGTCGCCCTCGCCCTGAAGCTCACCACCGAGCGCGTCAGCCAGCCGATCAACGCCGCCGTCCGGCTCACGCTGGTCCCTCACCACGGCAAGCCGGCGCCGGCCACGCCGTACCATCTTAGCCACCGGTCGAGCTTGGATCACACGGGCGATTTCTGGTTCTACCCGCTCATCACGAGGGAGGAGCTGGAGAGCTCCGAGTACCTCGTGGACGACTGCTTCTCCGTCCGGTACGACATCCATGTCATCAGCACATCGGCGGTGGCGGATGAGGTCGTGCAGGCGCATGACCTCGAGAGGATGGGGCTGGCCTGCGCCTGCACGGACGAGCTTTGCACGCGCCGCCACGCGTCCAGCTGGGCCTTGCAGAAGGAGAAGCCTTCCGCCTCAGGGTCCGCGACGACGACGTCGGTGCAGCGCCGCATTAAATCAAGAGAGAATTTCTTATTTAACATTGTCTTAAAAAATTTTGCCCTATTCGACACTGAAAAACTTTTTCTTCCTTATATAACACAAAGTTTAAATTTTGTTTCTTTTGTGACATTTTCATCCATTTTGACAACTAACGGTGTTAAATGGCACCTGAAAATATGACTTTACCCCTGATGCAATTTGTGACAAGAATTATTCAAATGACCAAAGAAGCCGTTATTTACATGGTCGTGGAAGGTGGCGGACAAAAGCAGAGACGTTTTTATACCTGATGCACACGTACAAACACACGTACATGTGAAACTGGCATGTACTGCATGAACCGGATCCATGAGGTCGATAGCCTCGCTAGAGAGCAAGCTTAGCCAGCCCAGGCTACGTGCACGTATGCAAAGTTTATGATGTTGCTTGTGTGTGCTATTGATACAGAAATCAGTCAAGCTGCTTGCTAGTCTGCTTCTTTGAGCTAACTTTGCACGCACACAATTTCCAATGACTTGATTTAGAGTTTTAGAAACCAACATGCCCGTCCTCCGTCCGGCCGGTTCCTGTCCTTCTGTACGTGGCGGCAGCAACTATACGGTTCCGGCCACTATCGGCATTGTACATGGGACCGGGCTAATTAGGCCAACCAAGCTTAATAATGGCTATCGAAACGTGACGCCGGGCAGCTTAGTGGTCGAGTAAACAAAACAAAGTTGCCAACATAATTTAAGCTGGATGTTAGTTTTCGCGTGTGCAATCAGGCAGTCAATGCAGTACATTTCTTGTTGTTAATTAGCCGTTCAAAAACAAGTCAACCAACCTATATATTGGTGTCTTGCAAAGATGCAGAGGCGCCTGCATGCACCAAGCGACCAGCACATCAGTCCATAAGGGCAGGAGATGATAGAGCTCAAAAGGTATGCTCTACACTCGTAGAAAAAAAGGGTTTGTCTATTGTCCTATACTACCTCAGCATCTGCACATATACTCTTTCTCCATGTAGCTGAAATATCCGACGGTGTCATGGCGCACTGAAACTTCATTGTTCATGTAACCACAAAAAGTATATATTGCCTTTTTATTCCTGTGAATAATGCACTAGGGGTAAAAATCGTCTTTTCACATGTCAATTAACACCGTTAGTACTTAAAATGGATGAAAGTGTCACAAAGGGAACAAAATTTAGATTTGGTGTTATATAAAGAAGGAAAAAATTTCCAGTGTCAAATAGGGAAACAACATTTAAAATAGTGCTATATAAGGAATTCTTTCTTAAATCAATCTGGTTTCGCCTCTTCGGCCGTAAACATTAGTTTCTGTTTCCATGATACAGTACACGTTAGTAGTAATTTATAAGTATTATACACGGTTTATTTGGACGATGACGGTGAATAATGCATGAGATCGCTGTAATCAGAATCAGATCACCCATGTCTCTTGCTGTTATAGTAAAGACAGTAGTACTTGTCTTGCATTGCATGTACTCTTTCCGTTTCTTTTTTACTTTCATTGATCCTTAGTTGAGCAGTGTTGTCGGTGGAGAGCAGAGGCCATTGAATTTGAGTAGATGCCACACTAATTATTATTTTTTGAGACGGATGCCACACTAACAGGTATGTGGTGCATGTAATGGTTCTACCACATTAAGTTGGAGGGGCTATCTATACACCTGATTAAATGACAATATTTGTAGATACTTTTTGGATAAGATTCAATTTTGGGTGTGACTCCTGACCTTAGTTGTGCAATTTAAAAAATTTGCTCAGTTTTAGATAGGAAATATGTACGAGTGCTCAGGATGTGCACGTTTTGGATTCAATACATTGCGGTCCTAAATAGTTTCCCCATTTTCAGTTGAAAAGAGTTTAGATAAGCCAAGGTTGCTTTTGGGTCTCCCCGCAAAAAAAAGTTGCTTTTGGGTCTTAGTAGAAACAATATTGTGTGGATTCAGATATTCTTTGTAGATGCGAATTTCGATGGTTACTACATCATGTGTGGGTTCAGAAACTGTGATAAGAATCGGAATGTCGAGGCTTAAAAAAAGGTGTCTTTAGCATGATGCTCCCCTGTCATGTCATCGCCGTTAGATATACAATAGGAAAGCAACTGTGAGCAAGCATAACCATAAACCATAAAACTACTATGGTTCAAAAGTTATATTCTATAATAATTTTGGATGGATGATAGGTAAAATTTATGAATGTGTTTCTCTGCTTTTTTTTCACCAAGCTTCTCTCATGAACATCATAAATTTGTCCTACCCAGAAACTATCAAATATTGTGTCAAAAATAATATTCTCTATTTATTTGGTGTGGCTTGATTAATCAATATGATGTTGCAATGTATTATATTACTCTCTCCGTTCCCAAATATTTGTCTTTCTAGAGATTTTAACAAGTGACTAGATACGGAGCAAAATGAGTGAATCTACACTCTAAAATATGTCTACATACATCCGTATGTTGTTGTCCATTTGAAATGTCTAAAAAAACTTACATTTAGGAACGGAGGGAGTATTTGTGAGCACCACATATATGTTCAATTGTGTTTTCTGCACTATTAACTTCCAATTTGTCCTTTAACGACATTTTTTCCTCCAGTTTTTTTACTACATAATTTTCAAAGGTATTATTACTGTTCTAATAGTAAGGAAATTACTTGTTGCTTGTATATTGCAGAACTTGGATGGGAAGTTGAGCTGTTGTAGCGTACAAGGTGTCCTCGGGCAAGCTATCTCATGGCAGTACCCAAGTTCAACGCAAGCTATCTCATGGCAGTATCTCAATGCAAAGCGAGACATTTAAGGATAATAGGCAGACCACACATAACAGATCCAGAGTACAGGAAACAGTGCAAACATAACATATACAATGGAGGAGCCCCACACAACAAAATTTACAGCAGCAGCATCATGTATGCTACTCAACAAACAAATAGTTGCTACACCAAAGAGATCTTTTAAGGGCACATACAGAGATGACATTCATGTTTCCACAACAATGAAGTAAAACATACCCAACCACACACAATAGGAAAGGAAAATTCAGCAAGGTAAACTAAGAAGAAAGGCAATACAAGTCACCGAATTCAGTCAAATGAGAGGAACTTCTGAACCACATGGTTCATGCTCGGTCTCTGGCTCTTCTCCTTCTCCAAGCACATAGCAGCCACCTCCAGCATCAACAGCACCTCCGAACACATGGCAATTTATACTTTTCCATGGCAAATTTACGTTTAACATACATGTCGAAATTTTGCCATGAAAAATTTAGTTTAGTGGATCATGGCAAAAATAGTAATTGGCCATGGAAACTTTTTATCATCCCGAACATAGTACAATTATCTACTTTTTATGGGACGATGGCGAATTTAGTTGACGGTCATGGGCTCATGGCAAATTTATCTTATGCATCATGGCATTTTCTAGTGCATGGACCATGTCAATTTTTTTAAACTGTGGCCATGGCAAATTTATTTCATATATTTTTAATATACATATATCATTTTGCATTTTCTGGTGATGATTTGTGTTATGCTTATATGCATGACAAATTTCTTTATACAAGCATGGCAATTTTACTTAAAATACCATGGAAATTTTTAATGTCCATATGCCATGGCAATTTCTAGCTCATATTTTAATGTCCATACGCCATGGCAATTTTCATGTCATTTTTCTGCTTTCAAGCATTTTTTTGTTTTTTCCCAGAAAAAGAAAACAAAATGTGGGTTTTTTTTCTTTTTTTGGTACTGGGCCTTTTTTTTCCTTTTTGTTTTTATAGGGAAAAGGCCATGTAAGGGCCTTGGGGGAGGGCGTTCGTGATTTGGGCAATTCCACCCGAACGAAATCGTTCGTCGTAACGAACCGCTCGTTCGGTCTGGCAGGTCCCCAGACCGGACGTTCGGGGGATATGGACGTCCAAATTTTCTAGGCGAGTTTGTTAGATTTCGCGATCTTCCACCACCGTTTTTCTAGTCTAGGAATAAGGCATGCATGTGGACGTGCGTGTATATAAATCCACTACGTATATATCCTTATCGTTGGCATCTTGTTCGCCTTTGGGTTGGTAGAAGAGCCCACCATGTCGCCACAGGAAAGCGACATCATCATCTCCGCGACTCCGCCTCCACCATCTCCACGACGGCGGCCACCGGCGGCGGCTGCCACCTGCTCAAAATCGCCGGCTACTCGCAGAGCAAGCAGCTCGGCAACGGCGCGACGCTGCGATCATGCGAGTTCCAGGCAGCCGGGTGCTCGTGGTGCATCGTGTACCACCCACGACCCTTGAAAAACACCGAGTATGTCGCCCTCGCCCTCGAGCTCACCACCAAGTGCGTCAGCCGGCCGATCAACACCATTGTCCGGCTCACGCTGGTCCCTCACCACGGCAAGCCGGCGCCGGCCACGCCCTACTCTCGCAGCGACCGATCGTGCTTCAGTCGCACGGGCGCTTACTGGTTGTATCCCTTCATCAAAAGGGAAGAGCTGGAGAGCTCCGAGTACCTCGTGGACGACTGCTTCTCCGACCGGTGCGACATACATGCCGTCGAAACGTCGGCGGTGGCGGACGAGGTCGTGCAGCCGCATGACCTCGAGAGGATGGGGCTGGCCTGCGCCTGCGCCTGCACGGACGAGCTTTGCACGCGCCGCCACGCATCCAGCTGGGTCTTGGAGAAGGAGAAGGAGAAGGAGAAGGTGAAGGTGAAGGAGGAGGAGAAGCCTTCCGCCTCGGTGTCCACGACGTCGGTGCAGCGCTGCATTAAATCAATCTGGTTTCGCGTCTTCGGCCGTAAACATTAGTTTTTGTTTCCAGGATACACGTTAGTAATTTATGAGTATGATACGCGGTTTATTTAAACGATGAGGGTGAATAATGCATTAAATCGCTGTGATCAGAGTCTCTTGCTGTTATAGTAAAGACAGGAGTTATTTATCCAAAACCACCACACTTGGGGCTAGGGTAACCACTTGATACCATATTAAAGGCAGATCACAAAAAACCACCGGAAATGTGCCTAATGCGTATCGCGGAGCACTGATAGTCGGATAACCTCGCGAAAACAGTCAAACTGACTGGTTGGGCCCACCTGTAAGGCTGACGTGGATTGCCTATGTGGAAATTTTGCTGAATTGGACCTAGGTCCCACCTGTCATTGACTTTAAGTGTTTTTTTTCACATTTTCTTTTTATTTCTCTCTCTTTTTCTCTGTGGGCATTTGACCGAACAGGTTGCGGACGAGCATTGGACACAGACATCACCGGCGCCGCCACCACAGAGGACATGTGCAGCGGTAATGCCTGGCCAGCACCACTCCTGGCTGCCGCCGGCGAGCTCCTCCGGGAGACCAGCTCGCTTCCGCTGGCCGCGTCATGGAAGCCTAGCTGCTCGTCCTCCGGTGGACGCGGACATGGCTAGGGCGGGATCTCGCCCGAGCTCAGCGCACGGCCCCGCCTCCTTGCTTCCACTCCCGAGCGCCGCTGCTGCTGCGGAGCTCCACGCCGCCAACACCGACCGCGGCCACCGGCACGGAATGAAGGGACGAGGCAGAGACACAGCAAGCGGGAGCAGCGCCAGCAGCAGGACGTGCGAGCTTGCTCCGCGCTCGCATCGCGCTCTCCCTGCCGCGCGACCCTGCCTCCTCGCTCCCACTCCTGAGCGCTGCCGCCGCCGCGGAGCTCCACGCCACCAACACCGACCGCCGTCACCGTTCGGTGATCGGAGCGCCGCCGCCACGCGCCTGCCATACTATTCCTCTTCTGGCCAAGGGGGTGAGGCGGACGAGCACCACTCCACAACCAGAGTGGCCTGCTTTTTTCAGTTATGGGAGCGCGGTGGCCTGTACCGCTCCAGGCTGCCGCCGGCGAGCACCTCTCCACCGGAGCTCCCGTCCTCTGCTTGACCGATTGAAGAGATGGGGAGGAAGAAGACAATGGATGGATGACAGGTGGGACCTAGGTCCAACTCAGCAAAATTTCCACATAGGCATTCCACGTCAGCCTTATAGGTGGGCCCAATCAGTCAGTTTGACTGTTTTCGCGAGGTTATCCGACTATCAGTGCTCCGCGTTACGCATTAGGCACATTTTCGGTGGTTTTTTGTGCTCGACCTTCAATGTGGTACCAAGTGGTTACCCTAGCTCCAAGTGTGGTGGTTTTGGGTAAATAACTCTAAAGACAGTACTCGTCTTGCATTGCATACTCTTTCCGCGATAATCATCTTCTGAGCCCAGGCTCCTCTTTCCGTTTCTTTTTTACTTTCATTGATCCTTGGTTGAGCAGTGTTGCCGGTGGAGAGCAGAGGCCATTGAATTTGAGTAGATGCCACACTAAATTGGATGGGTATTTCTGCAAACTCTGTTACATCTGATCTGACAGTCACCGCTGCTCTAAAATGCAGGACTGGGACTATACATGTCTTGCCCTGCGCCGTGTCTTCTGTGGTAGAGAGGTTTCTAATTTGGCAAAGTTCGGCACCGGAATCCTGAAGCGAAACAGCAATGTATATTTATACGACGCTCTGTTAACTCGCTCAGTTAACTCTGAACGACAAGACATCGGCTCCTGTTAATAATCAAAAATTGAGATAGTGTGTGACTGTACCTTTTTTTTTATGCAATTGAGGAGGATGGTATTCCATACTGATCAATACCTGCATTTTGTGTAATAATATGGTCTTCAGTGCCTTGGTAACTTTGTTGGCCAGTACTATGTTGTTTTCAAACAGGTATGTGGTACATGTAATGGTTCTACCACATTAAGTTGGAGGGCCTGTCCACACACCTGATTAAATGACAATATTTGTAGACCCTTTGAGGATAAGATTCAATTTTGGGTGTGACTCCTGACCTTAGTTGTGCAATTTAAAATTTTGCTCTGTTTTAGATAGGAAATATGTATGAGTGCTCAGGATGTGCATGTGTTGGATTCAATACATTGCGGCCCCAAATAGTTTCCCCGTCTTCAGTTTAGATGAGCCAAGGTTGCTTTTGGGTCTTAGTAAAAAAAATATTGTTCTGGATTCAGATATTCTCTTTAGATGTGAATTTGGATGGTTACTGCATCATGTGGGTTCAGAAACCATGATAAGAATCGTAATATGTTAATATTTAAACAAAAGGTGTCTTTAGCATGATGCCCCCCTGTCGCCGTTAGATATACAACAGGAAAGCAACTGTGAGCAAGCATAACCATAAACCAGAAAATTACTATGCTTGAAGAGTTATATTCAGTATAATATTTTGGATGGGTGGTAAGTAAAACTGATGGATGCATTTCTCTGATTTTTTTTTCACCAAGTTGTGATCTCTCAAGAACATCATAAATTTGTTCTACCAAGACACTATCAAATATTCTGTCAAAAATAATATTATCATATTTGTTTGATATGGTTCGATTAACCAGTATGATGTCGTAATGTATTATAAGACAATATACAGATTATTTGTGAGCACCATATCTAGGTTTATTTGTGTTTTTCTGCACTATTACTTTCCAATTTGTCCTTTCACAACATTTTTTCTTCAAGTTTTCTTACTACAGAATTTTCGAAGGTATTATTATTTGTTTTAACAGTAAGGAAATTACTTGTTGCATGCATATTGCAGAACTTGGATGGGAAATTGAGCTGTTGTAACGTACAAGGTAGCTCAGGCAAGCTATCTCATGGCAGTACCCAAGTTCAACAAGGTATCCTGAAGAAATTGAACTATAGGTTTCAATGCAAAGCAAGATATTTCAGGATAATAGGCAGACCACACATAACAGATCTAGAGTACAGGAGGAGGAGAGGACAACAATGCAAACATAACACATAAAATGGGGGAGCCTCACATAACAAAATTTACAGCAGCAGCATCACGTATGCTACTCAACAAACAAATAGTTGCTACACCAAAGAGATTTAAGGGCACATACATAGATGACATTCAGCAAGGTAATAAGAACAAAGGCAACACAGTACAAGTTACCGAATTCAGTCAAATGAGAGGAACTTCTGAACCACATGGTTCATGCTCGGTCTCTGGCTCTTTTCCTTCTCCAAGCACAGAGCAGCCACCTCCAGCATCAACAGCACCTCCGAATACACGAAGTCACCCTCCAACCTAGGATCCACAAAGCCATCAATCCATGTCAGGTCGTCACTTTCCATCTTCTCTTTGATTGTCCACTCTAGCTGCCGCAGTGCAGCCTCTGCATCCTCGCGGCCATCAGTAGCCCGCTCGGATACTCGAGACCCCATGACTAGCTCCAGCAGCACCACCCCGTAGCTATAGACATCCACTTTTTCAGTTAAGGGGGCGGTGGACACCCATTCTGGGGCCATGTAGCCTCTGGTTCCACGAACCTTGGACATGCTGCCGGGATCGGCCTGGCCTCTCTGCAGCAGCTTTGCGAACCCGAAGTCGCTGATCTTGGGATCGAAATCCATGTCTAGAAGTATGTTCTCAGGCTTCACGTCGCAGTGAATGATCCAGTCCATGCACTCATGGTGAAGGTACGCGAGGCCTTTGGCCACACCAGCCGCGACCCTGTACCGCTGATGCCATTGCAGTGGCCCTTTGTCGCCGAACAAGAACATAGCCAGTGAGCCATTCTCTACATACTCGTAGACCAGCAGCCGGTGACTGCGCTCTGAGCATACACCCATCACCCTCACCAGGTACATGTGGTAGATCTTACCGATCACGCTCACCTCGGCCTCAAACTCGTCTTCACCTTGCTTCACGTCGTTGAGCTTCTTGACTGCGACTACACGGCTGTCGTGCAGAATCCCCTTGTACACAGAGCCATGTCGCCCATGGCCAAGCTCCTCCTTGAAATTCTTAGTGGCCCTCCGCAGTTCCTTGTGTGTAAAACTACGGAAATGGTCCGTCACCACCCTGTAGCCTTCCTCTGCTGCCCAGATCTCTGATCGTGCCGAGTGCTGTCTTGACATGAACCACCAGCCAGAACCAATGAAGCAGACCTCCACAAGAAAGAACACAGCGAGGAACCAATAGTAGTAGTGCCACATTGTTCCCTGTCCGTCATTGGTGTGTGTGGTATAGCTCACGGTCTGCTTGTTTGACGCATCACAAGCATGACCATGATGGAAAACAGAGTCAGATGTGTGCGGCTGCGACAGAAAGCTCTCGGGAACCTTGAGATATGCCGTGCCGGGGTATCCTGGAAGCGTCTTGCCATTGAAGAGAGCAGACTTGAGGAAGCAGGCGTTTGGGAACGTTTTGTACTCGAATGCCACACATGCACAACTCCCCAAGCACATCTCCTTGCAAGTGTGCATGGACGTTGACATGGTGTAGTTCAGATCGGAGCCCCAAAAGTCGGTCTCAGGAATGCGCACGAAGCCCGTACGCTGGCCGCAGGTGAGGTTGAACACCGGCTTGCAGCCCTTGCTCCAGTCGCTTGGATCACTGACCACATAGCCGGGAGGACAAGAGCAGCGTGGTGTTGGTGAGTACTCACATATTCCATTCCAACCACATAGGCCATGTATGTCACAGGGCTGGGAGAAAGCCACCCAAGAAACATACCAGCTCCGATCAAATTCATCGAGGCTGTAAAGCCTGAGATTACCATCATAATCTAGTGTTAGCCTCCTCTTGATCTCCAAGCCCCAATCAGAGGCACGAAAGGTGGTGTTGTCAGTAGCCACAAACTGACCCAGCTTATCAAGCACAGCCCTCCTACTACTGTTATAGGAGATTCTATAGTTCATCCAGCTACTGTGGTCAGGGTTAGGCCAGTAGTGGTTAGAAAGATCCGGCCCCTCATACGCGAGCGACAGGACATATCGGTTGTCGAAACACAATGTATAGTAACTTGAAGGGTGTGAGAGATCTTTTGATACCAGCTTTGCAGTGGCCGTCACTGGCTGGCCTGGTAGCAGAGTGTCGGTCGGGTGGTCGAAGCTTTGCCACAGTATGTTGCCACCTTGATCCTTCATCACAAGGTTCCCGGAGTCCATGAGCTCCGCGTGATCGGCCTCCGCGGACAGCGCGTTGGTTCGCCACACGACCGTGCCATCGTAGTCCGTGAGGACCATGCTTCTTCCATCGGTGTTCAGCTTGACCTTGGACCCGACCCCGTGTACGGGGCGGTCTCGGTTCGCGCTCCAGGCGACGGTCCTGTCAGCCGACTTGGTGAACCAGATCGACAGGGTGAAGGCAGTGGATGAAAGGTTGTAGAACCCAAATGAGAAGGTGCCATCAGGCGACTCTATGACATCGGAGGCATGCTTCACGGCTAGTGAAGATCCTTTGTGCAGGTAGTTAACACGGCCAACTGCTGCTATAGTGGGAGCTACTCCCTCCGTTCGGAATTACTTGTCGCGGAAATGGATGTATCTAGACGTATAGATACATCCATTTCCGTGACAAGTAATTCCGAACGGAGGGAGTACAATGGAAGAGACCAAAAGAAATGCGAGGTTCAAGATCCAAAATGAAGCTGCCATAATGGCATGAAAGGAAGCTGCTGCTGCTCCTGCTGCTTGATGATGAGAGAGGAGATAAATCACTTTCATGTATGGTATTTTCGTAGTTTTGTATAATCAAGTTGCATTCAAAGTGTTAAACAACACAGTCAGCACATGCAAGTGATTAAGAAGAGTAATTACTAATCATAACCTAATCAGTTGGACCGACTTCCAACATGATCATTTTGGACTATTGTCCCATTCAGTATTTCTCCCCTTGGATTTCCACAACCTCTGTATGATTGATTTCACACATCTCCATCATAACTATTTTTTTACTCGACCAATCCGGCAGCCCCCTAATAAGCGGTGACTTTTTAAGTTCAGGACAGTTTGGTCTTCATCTTGGTTCTACTTAAATACTCCCTCTGTTCCTAAATGTAAGGTGTATTAGTTTTTCAAAAAGTCAAATGGTGTCTATGTTTGACCAACTTTATAGCAAAACATATAAATATTTACAATACTAAATATACAAAATCTAAAAATACATTTCAAGGTGAATCTAGTGACAATGATTTGATATTCTAGATATTGATATTTTTGACAATCAACTTGGTCAAAGTTAGAGAAGTTTGACTTTTAATAAAAATAATACACCTTATATTTAGGAACGGAGGGAGTATATTATTACATTGCTATAGATCCAAATGCATGGTTGGCTGATAGTATTGGAAAAGTACACATGATTTTATATGGGGAACGTAATATATGGAGCGGGATTAACAATGGATTTTTTGCGCTATCAACAAGTCACGATCTGTTTTAGTTTCTTCCATCCATTTTCGTTACTTGACTATTATGATGGTAGTCTTTGTGTGAATGTGTGACCGACGGATTTTGCATTCAATGATAGTCCTGTAATAATACATTAAAGAAGTTTAGGGGAAGATGGCTCACCTGTACGTCCATTGCTAAAAGTTTTATATACCCCATTGGTGCTGAGGTTGGTGGCAACCTCTTGCCATGGTAGTATGATATTCCCTCTGTTTATTTTGGCAATCAACTACAACTATTTCAACCTCACTCATTTTTAGTATGCCTTTTTTTTGTCAAACTCCCCCTATCATTGGCTCAAACGTTTGTTGCTCTTGGTGTAGGTTCAAATCGGTGGGTTTCACATTGGAGGGGATACTTCCTGCGATCGTGATGTATTAACATTCTCAGGGAATGCGATTGGTTGCAGAGATGCACTACCTTGTTACAGTTTGAAATAATTGGATGCTCCTATGGGCAAACAGCTAAAATGTTGCTGTGGGTTAAGCATTGATGAGAAAACTCCACCGAAGACGATGTCTTAAAAAAGCATTGCTCCTCTGTATGTTGCGCATATGCAGCTCAAGCATATTGTAGACTTGACCCTGGTTCTTGTTGCTTCTCATTGTCTTACTTACTTTGTTCCATATTATTCCTTGAACTACATTTAACTTCATTCTTGAACACACACTCTGAAATCTGAATAGATAAATCACCAAAATCAGGGTACAGATAGCATTTTGGAAGAAGCATGTCCTGATGATATCCTTCCCAAACTGCCAACGTTGAATCAAATAGGTAGGGGTTTGTTGTTGTTTTATGAAAAGTTGGCATGCCATTTTGCTAGAAATCTTTGGGTAGTTTGTGCCACCTTTCGTGACAATCCACTTTCTTATTAAAAGGTTAATTTGATTTGTTAAACATGATAGTATATATTTTCAAAATGCCAAAAAATATTACCGAAGATAACTGGAGACTAGAAACTGAAGATGTATGTAATTTAAGCACCGGGGTTAAGCCCATGTATGCATGAACGAGGAGATTTGGAATGACGCATATTCTTTCTTGTGGAGAAGCTATTGGATGGGTGTATGCATCTATTATTGTATTTATTTCTTGTTTGGCTACTTGAACTTATGTATGTGTTACGTTTCCGGTCGACTTTAAGAAAAATATCCTTTGCGGGCATTTCAGGTTTGGATACTTTTAATGTTTCATTTTTGTTTCCTAAATATTCATTCACTTTTGCAGTGCTGCAAAAATAAAACTATTAGGCAAGACGTTGCATTCATTTGTGTTATTACTATCATAGAAAATTACTTTAACTGTGATGAAATAATAGCAAGTCCATGACATACTATGTTAATAATTCGATTCCATGTGGGGAAAAAAGACTTGCAACTACAGCAACACTGAGACCAAAGTATAGTTCAGCATATTTATTTTTTAAATGTTGAGCTGACATCACATCCTCCGTCTAATAGTGGATTTACAACATTTATCATATTATGCTTTTGCAGAGTCTGCAAGTTGTGTTGCTAAAAAGAAGGGAAAGGCGGGAGCGACAATTGAGGATAGGGTGGACAAGCTGCAAGGGAACGCTATGGCAGCGCGGAGCAACATGGCAGTGGGAGGAGGAGAGGGAGGTGGATAAGAGGGCTGGGTGACCGGGATACAGGGTCAGTTTGGTTCACATCCTGGGTATTTGATGCCTGGCCTGGGACCTCCCTGGGAGCTGCCTGGGTGCTGTTTGGTTGAGATCCTGGTGATCAGGGAGCCAGCCTGGCCACAAAATGTGACAATGCAATTAGCCTGACCACAAAACGAGGCAAGTTGGTTAGCCTCGTCCAGGCAAGCGAATTTGGACGCCTGGGCCTGCCTGGAGCAGCAGTCTGGACTTATTAATTATAGGGCTCAAGGAACGAGGCATCAGGGAAGGAATCAAATCGCTGTGTCAGAGAAGAGATTGCTTTTTAGCGCTCACCAGGCGAGGTTGTGAACCAAACGGGGCTTCGCTCTACTTGCCTGACCAGGCAATTTTTTGTAGTTTCTCGGGCGCATGCCAGGCATCGATATTTCCCAGGCGTGTTGTCGAGGACACCAACCAAACTGACCCTGAATGCCGGAGAGGTACCGACCATTTGCAATCCTCAACAGATTCAGACGTGGAATTGAATTATTATGCGTAGTAGTGATTCGGAAGTCATATCGAAGCCATGGGATATGCTGTTTCTAACTTTGATTCTGCGCCTTTGTTACTTTATTGGGTAAGTCATAATAACTCAAATGCACAAAATTTTATTTCTATTAGTCAAGACATGCTTGCGTATTCAAATTTTGAATTCTATAACAAGATTGTGCGCATACGCTAGCTAGTGTAAATAATTCGTGTACTTCTTTTCCTGTTTTGTTACCTTAATGGAAGTATAATCAGCTTCTTTCGACAGATGGAGTCAAGGATGTTGCCATGGTTATCCATAGGGCAAAGGCAACATCTCTTGTAATTTCCTTTTCTGTTTCTGTTTCACATTATTTCGTACAAATTATTTAATGAATAGATAAAATTTACAATAGTACGCTGTCCTGCTATTTCAGGTAAAGAAAATCCGAGCTCCAAATGCAGCGAGTTTTATTTAGCTGCCAAATGCAGCGAGTTGATGCTAAACAAACAGACACAAGTTCAGTAAAGAAAAGCCTCAATTTACCAACCACAAAATTGTACACCCAGATAAGTAAAAACGACGCAAACCTGCAAGAGCCTCTTTTACTTTCAAGGAATGGATTAAAGCTAGACATCTAGTACAACTACTCAGACGTTAGGATACCACCACTAACCGATTACAAGATTCGACATCAGATAACCAAACTCCAGTTCTGAACCTACCAAGAAATCACTACAAAAATAGTACAGAGCAATCGAACGAGAAAGACGCAACAGTTCATGGTGAACAAGGGACTGGATCAGCGTCCGTGTGCTGAATGGGCGTGTCGTCTTCTTTCACTGTTGCAGCTTCATTCGGGGAAGCTGGTGTTTTCGGCTGTGCCGCCACAGCAGCAGCTTTCTTACCAGCAGACCGGGAACTCTTGCTCTCGTTCTGCTGAGTGCTCATCGAGAGCCTTCTACCAGGGGACCCGTTGGCCACGCTGCCGTTGGGCTTTGGACTAGGTACCTTCTTTGCACTGGCCACTCTATAGGGACTGACACGTGTCCCGAACGGCCCTTCACGGTCGATGTTCAGTAACTGCTCAGTGTAGCGCTTTTGTTCCTGGAATGTGAAAGGAACAGAACTATGACAGCTGATTGCAGTTGCAACATTTGATCAAAAGCATGGATAAGTATCACTTCAACACCCTTGTTGGTTTATATGTGAACGTTACATATCTTCAACCAAACACAAAGTAACTCAGAACTGTGGCAAACTGGCAACTGAGAGAGAAATTTTAGTACGCAAAAGAGGTAGAGACAGAAACTATGCATATTGGCCAGCGTGGCAGGTTGACATCTGGAAAACGCAAGCAAGCAACTACTGTAACTACATCACAGTTAACAGAAAGCAAGAACATTATATAACTAGAAGGACACAGGTACATTCAGGTTCAATATCTAGTTTCTACTTGGCATTTAAATTCTTTCAAGAGTGCAATAAAGGAAGTAACACTAACCCGCATTTTTCTCTTCTCTTCTTCCTTCTCTTGCCTAAGCATCACATACTCATCCAACATAGCTAGAAGAGGAACACCATCATATGTGAAGGATAGACCGTGATTCTCTTCCCAAGCCGTTGTCTTGGCCACCAGAGTTTCAACAAGGCCTAGAAGAATGCTTACATCAGCAAACAGACAGGAAAATAAAATAAATCAAGAAGAAAAGCATTTGCCTATTCTGCATTTCCCCTCAAAGAATCTCTTCTACACTTGGATTGTAGTAAATGCATCAAAAGAAGGCATAAGTTTATTCAGTGTCACAGCAAAGATTATTTGCTTATGCGCCAACAAAAGCACCTGGAATTTTGTTAACTTGAATACGAGCCTTTTCAGCGCGTTTGAGATTCAGGTGGGCACCTCGGCCTGAATTATATCTGTTATCATCCTGCAAAAGAAATTTGCTATAAGAAAAAAAAGTTCCAGAAAGGAATAACTTAGTCGCACCAGTTCACAGAGAATACAAGTATGATCATGATTTACTAGAACTAGAGACTAGCATACTCGGTTATAATCTTCAAGCCAGCTTTCTTCCTCGCATGCAGATATCCATCTCTCAACTTTATCTAAAATTTCTTTCCTGCTTAGAGCTTCTTCCTTTGCTTTCAATATCTGACTATCCATATCAGCAATCAATTCTGTAGGTTCCATGCTCCCTGATTCGATCAGCGCAAATATTTTATCATGGGCAGCTGCTGTGTCTATTACGATGTGAGCACTCGCATAAATGTCTTCCAGTGTGGTTTGCTTCTTAAAAGCTATTTCTTTCATCTTGCTGTATTTGAGCTCATCCAATCTTTGAACCTCGACCTCAGCCTGAATATTGGGGGGAAAAGGTCAAACAAGAATACTAGAGGAATAAAATGACGATATTGCTTCATCTCACTTGATTAATTATGTCTAGAGCAAGTGCCCCAGGTGCGGTGACTTCCTCAGCACTCGCTGTTCTGTTACAGGTAACGTGATCAAACAAGCTTCTTTCTTCCGTTGGTGTGTCCATGAGATCCCAGAGATCATTTAGCTGAGTGGCAAGCTCTTGAAGCTGGAAATGATATTTTGAACATATTCACAAAACTGAATGTAAAAATAGAGTGGCTATTGGTTGGCAAGTATATAATTGGACATATGCCTTACCTTCTTTAGCCTCAATGTTTTGTCCTCATTAAGAGTAGCTATTGTCCTATCAAGTTTTGACAGGGTATCATTGCTAATGCTCTTGTGGTCTTTACCAACAGAGTCGTCTAGACTCTCATGAACTTCAGTTATTATGCTAAAATGTTCCATCTTCAATACAGAACAGAGATCTTGTACTGTACTCACATGCTCAAGTACCTTCTTCAGCCTCTCCCTCTGTAATGTCAAGAAAAATGTATCTTATCTTCTCCATGAAACCAAAGATATGACAATCAATAAGCACTAAAACACTACTACAAAGCAAATGAAACAGAGAAATGCATACCTTCTTTTTCTCGAGCTCTTGGAGCTGAGACTGGAAGTCCCGAAGTTTCTCATCTGTCAAGTCATCCTCATTGATTTGTGGTATTGCTACCTGCTGGCCTATCTCGAGATTGCCAGCAATCTCACCCCTTATTTGCTCGATTCTTGACATTATATCAGCAAATTTATTTATTCTCTCCTTTTTCTGCTTGCCCAGTTGTTCAAGTGTTGGAGCTAAAGCAGCAAGCTGTTGCTTGATTGTTCGTGCTGTTTTCTCAGGCTGCAAACATAAAGAGCTATCAATCTTACACCCTTTTGTAATCATTATGAAAACATGTGAAAGTATCATCTGACATCTGGCATGCAGCAAACCAGTAACTAGTAAGATCAACTGCTTCTGAACTGAACTTATGGGGAAGTAGCAACAAGGCAAGCACTGAAATTAATCTAGCATAGCAGAGCAGAACTACAAGTCCAACAAAGAACACACGACAAAACATTGCTACACGACACTGAGAATGCTGAAAACTCTAGTTGGTCAAGCATGCCTCATTTCTTCAGAGTTACAGACAGGCTGAATTAGCCTAACATTATTGAAAGCAGACATGTATTTTCACTTACACTTGTTGCTATGGATTTCTCTCCAAGGGCAGAAGCGAGCCTGGCTAACTCCATCTTTGAGTAGTCCAGTGCTTGGAGAAGAAGGTCCCTCGACTTGAGTGCCTGATCAACTTTCCTCTTGTACACATCCAAGCATTCCTGATCCAGCTGAAACAGAACCTTGTCGCGGTCCTCATCGCTCTCACCAACTTCATCCCATACTAACTGAAAATCCGAAAACAAAACAAAGAAGAAATGTCACCTTGCCAACAAATCAGATGCCAAATGAAAGAATCGGCTTTTTTATGGCATTATAAAGTAACGAGCAGTCTGAGCATGTACCTGCAGTTTTTGTAGCAATGATCCACACGAGGTTTGGCCGTGCAAAGCGTCCATTCCAGAACAGACGAATCCTTTCGTTGAGGGTTCAAGGATATATGATTGTCGAGAAGTCTAGCTTATGGTTACGGCGATGACGAAATGTGCTTCTGAACTTCCCAACACCAATGCTTAATCGAACGGCACCTGCTGGTTGAGCATTCAAATCAGTCAGAAACAAATAGATGGTGAAACTAAGACACACGTGGGCATACCAGCTAGTACTACCGAACTTGACATGTCCACCCTAAATTGGCAGGCATTCGGTTAAAAGTTAATTACTTTACTTCAACAAGACAACAACTAATGGCCCAAGCAAAACTGTACCACGTAATAAATAACTGCCACACAGCAAGCAAAACAGGCAGTATACATTTGGGAGTCTCAACAGCCAATGTCGGTCCTAAACCTAAAGGATCCACCGGCGCAATGCGGCCGGAGAACGAGAAGGAGCGGCGTCGAGAACATCGCGACGGGCCGAATCACGTAGGCCGCACAAATCCTAAACCGCAAACATGGAACAGGTTTTCACCAGTTCAACTACCAGAAGCGCTTCCTAAAACCACCGGAAACATCGGGCTATCTGGACCAGGGGGGCAGAAACAGAAGCACTCCGCCGCTGCGGTGATCGCATCTCCCAGGCCGAGGCCGTCCCCTGGATCCCACATTCGCGCGCAAACCCTCCGCTCACCCACGCTAAGCGCCGCCTCGCCAGATCTCGGCGTGAACAGTAGAGAGGCTTACCGGTTACCAGATCGCGCGAAGGAGAAAGCAGGCGGCGGGCGAGGGCGAGGGGGAGTCGGGGAGGCGGCGGGAGCTGGCCGTCGCTGAGCGGCGCCCGGAGAGGGGAATGGCGGAGGGGGAGGGGGAGGGGGCGGTGGTCGGTGGCGGCACTGCTGTGTTGCTGCGCCTTCTGGTGTGGCAGTGTTGGCTGTGGGGTGTGGCCGTAGTGGAGTTGGTGTGTGGGATCGGCGCGACGTGGCGGTCGACGAAGCGGTCACCGGACGGTGCGGCCCGGGCCAAGGAGGAGGATGCGGCCGTCGCCGCTTGACTCGCTGACCAGATAACACGACTGAAATCAGAATTTTTTTTTAAATCAGGATTTGGAACTGTGGATTGGCAGAGTTTGGACTATGGGGCCGTGAAATCTAAAGAACATCCGTATCACGTTAAATAATTCAAGAAGGTACATGTGTTACCTCCATTTCAAATTATTTTGTTTTAATGTGTTTAGAGCATCTACAGCCAGACGCCCTATATCCGTCTCATACGTCCGGGCAGGCGGTCCGGCATTGACCGGTAAAAAAAAGACCCAACCGAAACTCTCAGACGGGCCTCAAACGCCCGGACCGGCACTTCTCATATTCGTCTCAAATGTAGGGCGGATATGAGACGGCCTGTGCACGCTTGAGAGCGTCCGCCACGTCAGCCCGGCCCACCGCTGGCCCACCCTGACCCCATAAAAACCTCCGTCTAGCAGAAACCCTAGCTCACTCCGCTCTGCTCCGCTCCCTTCCCCGAGGCTCTCATTTCCCCAATCCGCCAAATCCCTAGCGCCAGCGACCATGTCCAGCACTGGCAGCCACTCCAACGGCAGCTCCGGAGACGAGGAGGAGCTGGTGCTCCGTATCGCGCTCAAGCGCTCGTGGGTCGATACGGGAGGCAGCTCCGGTTCGGTGTGACGCCACCTGTCGCACGTCGCCACAGCACCGACGCCGACGCCGGCCCTTCCCGCCCCGCGCGCGTCTCTGCGAGGCATCTACGCTCTGCTCCCCCTCCCCCCCCCCCATGACGGCCTCCTCCACCTCTGGCCGCTGCTCCGCGCGGGCAGCGCTAGGTTCTAGTGCCCGCTCCAGCACAGCCGCAGATGCGGACTCCGGAGTCGGAGGCGCGTGCCGCCCGTCGCGAGAGGCAGAGGGCAAGGGAGATGGCGAGCGGGTCCGACGCGTTTGCGCAGTCCGCCCGCCGCCATCGGGTGCCCGACGAGGACGACCGTCTCCTCGAGTGGGTGTGCCGCCGGTCACTTGCTGAGGCGGAGACGAAGGCCCGGCGGCTCCGGAGGATCAACGCCAAGCAACTCTGGCTTGGCATTGAGCAATCCGAGCGGGAGGCAGCGGCAGAGGCAGCGAGGGTGGCCAAGCTCAAGCGCAAGCAAGACCGTGTCGTCCGGCGCTTGCAAGGCTACATCGTCATCTCCGGTTCCTCCTCCGACGATGATGGGTCCGACGGCTCCGACGTGGATCCACCTCCTGTCGCGGACTCCTACAACTGCGTTGGCGACCGGAAGGGCAAAGGGCCGGCGAGGAAGTGGTGAACATCCGTCTTAATTTCAAGTTTTTAGTTGTAGTTTGAACTTGTCCGCCGTATATGTGTAATATGTGAACTTTGGCTATCTTTTGAAAATCCCGTTGAGATCTTTTGATGAACCAATTGTGCATTTATATGTCCGCTCACGATCTACGTAGTTTTTATCAACGTTGCATGGTTTAATATGAATATAAGGGACGGAATTTGAGATATGTGGGTGTGAAGGCGTGTACATAGGGAGTGCCCGGTCAGTATCCGTGGGCGTGCCCGGACGCGTCTACGGACGTATAAGGGGCAGGATTTGTCAAGTCCGGCTGTAGATACTCTTAGATACGGATGTATCTATCTAGACACCGAGGCGAGGGAGTATGAAATTCCTACTCTAGCAAGTTGCATTTGGTAAGTGGGTATATGCCTTTGGTGAGTTGAAAACGCAACCTCAGAGCAACTCTAACAGGTGATTTATAATAGTCTTGGTGATGTAAAAACTAACTTTTGATTCTGGGGCTCGCTCCCACCTTGCTGTCAAGTATGGATGGTCTGATAACCGGGACCTTGATATTCCTCACCCTTTCGAATCTAATGTTCGACACCACATTGCCAAGGGGCTTGAATTTTTCCGATCAATAACCAAGGTGCATATTGGCAATAGTATGACCACCGCCTTTTGGCTGGACCTTTGGGTACAGAACTCCACCCAAAATCTCGCAACAACTTTCCCTGCTCTTTTCTCCCATACTCTCAGACCCTCGGCCTCAGTTGCCCGGGTACTAAGCATTCCTACTTTTAACCTGGATTTGGCACCGCGCTTTTTCTCATGTCGCTGAGCTGGAACTAGAAAACATACGCGCTATGCTGGCAACTGTCTCCTTGAATGTGCAGGTACATGACAAACAAATTGGGCGTATCAACGGCAAGCCGCTGACTTGCAACTCGGCTTGCAAGGCTATTTGGAGTGACAAGCCTCTCGACTACTTCGCTCTAGCCATTTGGAAAAATTATGCACCCAACAAATGCAGAATTTTTCTATGGCTCGCAAGTAAAAATCGACTCTTCACCAACGAAAGACGCTTCAACATGGGCCTACCTGACTCCAACTGCTGCCCGTTCTGCCCAGCCTCTGAATTAACGAGTCACCTATTCCTTCAATGTCCCGATCTTCGCCCTCTTTGGCACGAACTGAGCTCTCTTTCTGCTACAATACCGTCGGATTTTCAGCATGTTTGGGGCATGGACCTGGCCAACAGACCACGATCAACGGTCATCATTGCTATTCTCTGGAATATCTGGAAAAGAAGAAATGCAAAAGTTCTTAGGCAGGAACTGCAACCTATCCACCTCATCGCCGCTCAGCTGTAGACGACCTCATGCTTTGGTCCAACAGATGCTCCAACGAGCAGGCCGTGAACCTTCTGTGTGATTGGTGTACTATGTTGTTCCACTTATCTATGAGATTGTAACCCAACTGTTTTTGTAATCTCACCCTCGTCCCCAACTCTCAACCTTTGTAAATGTACTCTATCTTATAATGAAATGCATGGTTCAGGCTGGCGTAAGCCCGCCGTAGCACCGTAAAAAAAATGTAAAAACTAACTTGTATATCACATGGGGCCAAGAATGCCTCTCCAACGGGTGATCTAGACCTATATAGTGATGTGAGTATAATTTCGGGGCAAGTGATCTCAATCAAACGGTAAGGGCGTTCGATGGGAGTTCCTTCCCCGTGAGCGTCCACCAGTTAGCGTTGTCATATAAAAAAGTTGTCCATTATTCGAGCAAAAACAAATACGAGTGGACTGGTTGTTCTCTTGACCTTAACCTGCGGTTCTCGTCACTGGAGCTTTAGCCTAACTCTTCTTCTTCTTTTGCCGTGCAGCGACCTTTGAGAAACTAAGAGCCTTCAAGGGCGTGTTTGGTTGCAGTTTGCAACAGTAGTTGCATTGCATGTCCATCTTCAGGCAGTCTGGTTCTTGAAATGCAGCCTCATATGTAGCAGATGCAACCTGTTTGGTTGCCTGCAATGCATGGAGGGGCACTTACCCTCCTGCTGTTTGGTTGCCGTTTTTGTGCTTAGGGTGTGAGCAGATGCAAACTTCAGCTGTTTGGTTGCAAACATCGTTTGTGTTTTGCTCACCCCATTCAAATGTGGTGGTATGTGGTGGTCTTACCACCACATGATAGCACAACAGCAAGATCAAACAAAGCAAGCAACCAAATGAAATCAAACACAACAAGCAAGGAAATGACAGCAAACTACTTAACTACATAGTATAAGTCTAGATTAACAGCAGGGGCATCCTCCTTCCCTGCTCCATGCCAGGGTGCTGCTCCTGGCCAAAATATGAACAAGTTCCCAGCACAAGTCTCGCCACACACCATAAAAGTTCAACACTAACACCTTACTTAACTACATAGCATGCTCGATGTCACCAACGAAATTTTGCCTGCTGCAACGAAACCTGCACATGACCGAGGAGTCGTGGTTGTAGATCTGAACCTTCAGTCCGAGTCCTGAGATGCGCACAACGACGAGGTCGCCGGGGACGATCCGGTGGCGGCGGCAGAAGTAGTTCCAGCCCCGGCCAAGCACCATGTGCCCCTCGAAGTTCTGGACCTGCACCCAGAACACGCACCGCTTGTTCACCGACAGCCTAACCACGCGCGGGAGCCGCTTGATGACCAGCCAGGTGTTCATCACCTCCACGAACTTGCGAGGGACGACGAGCATGGCGAGGTCCTCGTTGTCCTTGATCTGCTGGTAGAAGCGCAGCGGCTCCCGGGCCCCCTCCTCGTGGCCCTGCCTCGGAGATCGTCCCCTTGAACGAGGCAGGCTCATGAAAGCGATCCTGCCAGGCAGGTCCACCGTCCTGAGCCACCTGTTCGTGGGGATGAAATCCTCGGCGCCGTCAGCTCCGGCCACCACCTGAGCTCCTCCACCCGCCACATCCCAGTCAGTCTTCAATACCTTGTCAAATAAGATGACGAGTATTAGTGCACAAAATCTTTGCAAAATGGCACTGATCAGAGACATTTGCCTTGGGCAAGTCTCTAATCAGTGCACAAACTCTTTGAGAATGCCACTGATCAATGGAACTTGCTGTTGGGAAAATGCCACTAATCAGTACTAATCAGTGTTACTGATCAGTGGACTTGCCCAAAAGCAAGTGCCATTGATCAGTGGCATTGTATGGGAAAATGCCACTGATCAATGGCACTTGTTGTTGGGCAAGTCCACTGATTAGTGGCACCTGCTTTTCTGCAACTGCCACTCATCAGTGCACTATCCTAACCATGGAAATATCTAAAAATAGCAACAACAAGTGCCAATAGCACCCATGTGCACCCATGCACATTTGGCAGCATCCTAAAATGGTCCTACTACATGCATGTATAACAATCAACACAAACCCTAGCTCGAACATGTATGTACCAACATGAACA
Source organism: Aegilops tauschii subsp. strangulata (assembly GCF_002575655.3). Lineage (NCBI taxonomy): Eukaryota > Viridiplantae > Streptophyta > Magnoliopsida > Poales > Poaceae > Aegilops > Aegilops tauschii. The sequence continues at coordinate 397,957,973 of NC_053040.3, read as the reverse complement.
ACAACATGAACATGATCCATGCATGTATGTAGCAACATGATCCTTGCATGTGTTGGGGAACGTAGCAGAAATTCAAAATTTTCTACGCATCACCAAGATCATCTATGGAGTAATCTAGCAACGAAGGGAAGGGGAGTGCATCTACATACCCTTGTAGATCGCGATGCGGAAGCGTTGCAAGAACGCGGATGAAGGAGTCGTACTCGTAGCGATTCAGATCGCGGTTGATTCCGATCTAAGCACCGAAGAACGGTGCCTCCGCGTTCAACACACGTGCAGCCCGGTGACGTCTCCCACGCCTTGATCCAGCAAGGAGAGAGGGAGAGGTTGGGGAAGACTCCGTCCAGCAGCAGCACGACGGTGTGGTGGTGGTGGAGGAGCGTGGCAATCCTGCAGGGCTTCGCCAAGCACCGCGGGAGAGGAGGAGGAAGAGGGGTAGGGCTGCGCTATGAGGGAGATGTGTTCTCATGTGTATGGCAGCCCCAAAAACCCCAATATATATAGGGGAGGGGGAGGGGCTGCGCCCCCATCTAGGGTTCCCCCCCAAAGGGTGCGGCCAGCCCTAGATGGGACTTGGGGCGGCCAAAGGGGGGAGAGAGGGGGGCGCCCCACTAGATGGGCCTTAGGCCCATCTGAGCCTAGGGTTTCCCCCTTCCCCCCTTTCCTGCGCCCTGGGCCCCTTGTGGGAGGCGCACCAGCCCACCTAGGGGCTGGTCTCTTCCCACACTTGGCCCACGCAGCCCTCTGGGGCCGGTGGACCCCCGGGACCCTCCCGGTGGTCCCGGTACGTTACCGATAGCACCCGAAACTTTTCCGGTGACCAAAACAGGACTTCCCATATATAAATCTTTACCTCCGGACCATTCCGGAACTCCTCGTGATGTCCGGGATCTCATCCGGGACTCCGAACAACATTCGGTAACCACGTATATTTATTCCCTATAACCCTAGCGTCATCGAACCTTAAGTGTGTAGACCCTACGGGTTCGGGAACCATGCAGACATGACCGAGACGTTCTCCGGCCAATAACCAACAGCGGGATCTGGATACCCATGTTGGATCCCACATGTTCCACGATGATCTCATCGGATGAACCACGATGTCGGGGATTCAATCAATCCCGTATGCAATTCCCTTTGTCAATCGGTATGTTACTTGCCCGAGATTCGATCGTCGGTATACCGATACCTTGTTCAATCTCATTACCGGCAAGTCTCTTTACTCGTTCCGTAACACATCATCCCGTGATCAACTCCTTGGTCACATTGTGCACATTATGATGATGTCCTACCGAGCGGGCCCGGAGATACCTCTCCGTTTACACGGAGTGACAAATCCCAGTCTCGATTCGTGCCAACCCAACAGACACTTTCGGAGATACCTGTAGTGCACCTTTATAGCCACCCAGTTACGTTGTGACGTTTGGTACACCCAAAGCATTCCTACGGTATCCGGGAGTTGCACAATCTCATGGTCTAAGGAAATGATACTTGACATTAGAAAAGCTTTAGCAGACGAACTACACGATCTTTTGCTAGGCTTAGGATTGGGTCTTGTCCATCACATCATTCTCCTAATGATGTGATCCCGTTATCAACGACATCCAATGTCCATGGTCAGGAAACCGTAACCATCTATTGATCAACGAGCTAGTCAACTAGAGGCTTACTAGGGACATGGTGTTGTCTATGTATCCACACATGTATCTGAGTTTCCTATTAATACAATTCTAGCATGGATAATAAACGATTATCATGAACAAGGAAATATAATAATAATAACCAATTTATTATTGCCTCTAGGGCATATTTCCAACAGTCTCCCACTTGCACTAGAGTCAGTAATCTAGTTCACATCACCATGTGATTAACACTCATAGGTCACATCACCATGTGACCAACATCTAAAGAGTTTACTAGAGTCAACAATCTAGTTCACATCACTATGTGATTAACACTCAATGAGTTCTGATTTGGTCATGTTATGCTTGTGAGAGAGGTTATTAGTCAACGGGTCTGAACCTTTCAGATCCGTGTGTGCTTTACGAATATCTATGTCATCTTGTGGATGCTACCACGCGCTATTTGGAGCCATTTCAAATAACTGCTCTACTATACGAATCCGGTTTACTACTCAGAGTCATCCGGATTAGTGTCAAAGTTCGCATCGACGTAACCCTTTACGACGAACTCCTTTTCACCTCCATAACCGAGAAAATTCCTTAGTCCACTAGATACTAAGGATAAGTTCGACCGCTGTCATGTGATCCATTCCCGGATCACTATTGTACCCCTTGACCAACTCATGGCAAGGCACACTTCACGTGCGGTACACAGCATAGCATACTGTAGAGCCTACGTCTAAAGCATAGGGGACGACCTTCGTCCTTTCTCTCTCTTCTGCTGTGGTCAGGTCTTGAGTCTTACTCAATACTCACACTTTGTAACACAGCCAAGAACTCCTTCTTTGCTGATCTATTTTGAACTCTTTCAAAATCATGTCAAGGTGTGCGTTCTTTGAAAGTATCATCAGGCATCTTGATCTATCTCTATAGATCTTGATGCCCAATATGTAAGCAGCTTTATCCAGGTCTTCCTTTGAAAAACTCCTTTCAAACAACCCTTTATGCTTTCCAGAAATTTTACATCATTTCGGATCAACAATATGTCATTCACATATACTTATCAGAAATGTTGTAGCGCTCCCACTCACTTTATTGTAAATACAAGTTTCTAACAAACTTTGTATAAACCCAAAAACTTTGATCACTCCATCAAAGCGTATATTCTGACTCCGAGATGCTTGCTCTAGTCCATGGAAGGATCGCTGGAGCTAGCATACCTTTTAGCATCCTTAGGATCGATAAAACCTTTCTGATTGTATCACATACAACCTTTCCTTACGAAAACTGGTAAGGAAACTTGTTTTGACATCCATCTGCCAGATTTCATAAATGCAGCTAATGCTAACATGATTCCGACGGATTTAAGCATCGCTACGGATGAGAAAATCTCATCGTAGTCAACTCCTTGAACTTGTGAAAATACTCTTTGCCACAAGTCGAGCTTCATAGACGGTAACATTACCGTCCACGTCCGTCTTCTTCTTAAAGATCCATTTATCTCAATGGCTTGCCGATCATCGGGCAAGTTCACCAAAGTCCATGCTTTGTTCTGATACATGGATCCTATCTCGGATTTCATGGCTTCTAACCATTTGTCAGAATATGGGCCCACCATCGCTTCTCCATAGCTCGCAGGTTCATTGTTGTCTAGCAACATGACTTCCAAGACAGGATCACGTACTACTCTGAAGTAGCACGCATCCTCGTCGTCCTACGAGGTTTGGTAGTGACTTGATATGAAGTTTCATGATCACTATCATAAGCTTCCACTTCAATTGGTGTAGGTGCCACAGGAACAACTTCCTGTGCCCTGCTACACACTAGTTGAAGTCATGGTTCAATAACCTCATCAAGTCTCCACTATCCTCCCACTCAATTCTTTCGAGAGAAACTTTTCCTCGAGAAAGGACCCGTTTCTAGAAGCAATTACTTTTGCTCCAGATCTGAAATAGGAGGTATACCCAACTGTTTTGGGTATTCTATGAAGATGCATTTATCCGCTTTGGGTTCGAGCTTATCAGCCTGAAACTTTTTCACATAAGCATCGCAGCCCCAAACTTTTAAGAAACGACAACCTTAGGTTTCTCTAAACGGTGCCCTATTTAAAGTGAATGCGGTTGTCTCTAATGCCTAACCCATAAACGATAGTGGTAATTCGATAAGAGACATCATGGTATGCACCATATCCAATAGGGTGCAGTTATGATGTTCGGACACACCATCACACTGTGGTGTTCCAGGCGGTATTAATTGTGAAACACTTTCCACAATGTCTTAATTGTGTGCCAAACTCGTAACTCAGATATCTCTATGATCATATCATAGACATTTTATCCTCTTGTCACGACGATCTTCAACTTCACTCTGAAATTACTTGAACCTTTCAATAATTCAGACTTGTGTTTCATTAAGTAAATACACTCAGCATCTACTCAAATCGTCTGTGAAGTAAGAACATAACGATATCCACTGCGTGCCTCGGCACTCATTGGACTGCACACATCAAATGTATTACTTCCAACAAGTTGCTCTCTTGTTCCATCTTACTGAAAACGAGGCCTTTCAGTCATCTTGCCCATGTGGTATGATTTGCATGTCTCAAGTGAGTCCAAACGATCCATCTGCATGGAGTTTCTTCATGCATATATACCAATAGACATGGTTTGCATGTCTCAATCTTTTCAAAAACGAGTGAGTCCAAAGATCCATCTACATGGAGCTTCTTCATGCGGTCTATACCAATATGACTCAAATGGCAGTGCCACAAGTATGTGGTACTATCATCACTATTTTATATCTTTTGGCACGAACATGTGTATCACTGCGATTGAGATTCATTTTAGGTGCAAGACCATTGAAGGTATTATTCAAATAAACAGAGTAACCATTATTCTCCTTAAAATGAATAACCGTATTGCGACAAACATAATCCAATCATGTTTATGCTCAACGCTAACACCAAATAACAATTATTTAGGTTTAACACCAATCTCGATGGTAGAGGGAGCATGCGATGCTTGATCACATCAACCTTGGAAACACTTCCAACACATATCATCATCTCACCTTTAGCTAGTCTCCGTTTATTCCGCAGCTTTTATTTTGAGTTACTAACACTTAGCAACCGAACCGGTACCTAATACCCCGGTGCTGCTAGGAGTACTAGTAAAGTACACATTCATATAATGTATATCCAATATACTCCTGTCGACCTTGCCTGCCTTCTCATCTACCAAGTATCTAGGGTAGTTCTGCTTCAGTGACCGTTCCCCTCATTACAGAAGCACTTAGTCTCGGGTTTGGGTTCAACCTTGGGATTCTTCACTAGAGCAGCAAATGATTTGCTGTTTCATGAAGTATCCCTTTTGCCCTTGCCCTTCTAGAAACTAGTGGTTTTACTAACCATCAACAATTGATGCTCCTTCTTGATTTCTACTTTCGCGGTGTCAAACATCGCGAGTTGCTCAAGGATCATCATGTCTATCCCTGATATGTTATAGTTCATCACGAAGCTCTAATAGCTTGGTGGCAGTGACTATGGAGAACCATCACTATCTCATCTGGAAGATTAACTCCCACTCGATTCAAGTGATTGTAGTACTCAGACAATCTGAGCACATGCTCAATGATTGAGCTTTTCTCCTTTAGTTTGCAGGCTTAAGAAACTTGTCAGAGGTCTCATACCTCTTGACGTGGGCACTAGTCTGAAATCTCAATTTCAGTCTTCGGAACATCTCATATGTTCTGCGACGTTTCAAAAACGTCTTTGGTGCCACAATTCTAAACCGTTAGCATTACGCACTGAACTATCACGTAGTCATCAAAACGTGTATGTCAGATGTTCCGCAACATCTACAGACGACGCTGAGGTTCAGCACACCGAGCGGTGCATTAAGGACATAAGCCTTCTGTGCAGCAATGAGGACAATCCTCAGTTTACGGACCCAGTCCGCATAATTGCTACTATCAACTTTCAACTAAATTTTCTCTAGGAACATATCTTAGTAGAACTAAAGCGCAAGCTATGACATAATTTGCAAAGACCTTTTGACTATGTTCATGATAATTAAGTTCATCTGATTATTTAATGAACTCCCACTCAGATAGACATCCCTCTAGTCATCTAAGTGATACATGATCCGAGTCAAACTAGGCCGTGTCCGATCATCACGTGAGACGGACTAGTCATCATCGGTGAACATCTCCATGTTGATCGCATCTACTATACGACTCATGTTCGACCTTTCGATCTCTTGTGTTCCGAGGCCATGTCTGTACATGCTAGGCTCGTCAAGTCAACCTAAGTGTTTCGCATGTGTTCCGAGGCCATGTCTGTACATGCTAGGCTCGTCAACACCCGTTATATTCGAACGTTAGAATCTATCACACCCGATCATCATGTGGTGCTTCGAAACAACGAACCTTCGCAATGGTGCACAGTTAGGGGGAACACGTCTCATGAAATTTTAGTGAGGGATCATCTTATTTATGCTACCGTCGTTCTAAGCAAATAAGATGTAAACATGATAAACATCACATGCAACTCATAAAGTGACGTGATATGGCCAATATCATCTTGCGCCTTTGATCTCCATCTTTGAGGCGCGGCATGATCACCTTCGTCACCGGCATGACACCATGATCTCCATCATCATGATCTCCATCATCGTGTCTTCATGAAGTTGTCTCGCCAACTATTACTTCTACTACTATGGCTAATGGTTAGCAATAAAGTAAAGTAATTACATGGCGTTTTTCATTGACACGCAGGTCATACAATAAATTAAGACAACTCCTATGGCTCCTGCCGGTTGTCATACTCATCGACATGCAAGTCGTGATTCCTATTACAAGAACATGATCAATCTCATACATCACATATATCATTCATCACATCCTTTTGGCCATATCACATCACAAAGCATACCCTGCAAAAACAAGTTAGACGTCCTCTAATTGTTGTTGCATGTTTTACGTGGCTGTTATGGGATTCTAGCAAGAACGTTTCTTACCTACGCAAAAGCCACAACGTGATATGCCAATTTCTATTTACCCTTCATAAGGACCCTTTTCATCGAATCCGATCCGACTAAAGTGGGAGATACAGACACCCGCTAGCCACCTTATGCAACTAGTGCATGTCAGTCGGTGGAACCTGTCTCACGTAAGTGTACGCGTAAGGTCGGTCCGGGCCGCTTCATCCCACGATGCCGCCGAATCAAGATAAGACTAGTAAAGGCAAGTAAATTGACAAAATCGACGCCCACAACTACTTTGTGTTCTACTCGTGCATAGAAACTACGCATAGACCTAGCTCATGATGCCACTGTTGGGGAACGTAGCAGAAATTCAAAATTTTCTACGCATCACCAAGATCGTCTATGGAGTAATCTAGCAACGAAGGGAAGGGGAGTGCATCTACATACCCTTGTAGATCGCGATGCGGAAGCGTTGCAAGAACGCGGATGAAGGAGTCGTACTCGTAGCGATTCAGATCGCGGTTGATTCCGATCTAAGCACCGAAGAACGGTGCCTCCGCGTTCAACACACGTGCAGCCCGGTGACGTCTCCCACGCCTTGATCCAGCAAGGAGAGAGTGAGAGGTTGGGGAAGACTCCGTCCAGCAGCAGCACGACGGTGTGGTGGTGGTGGAGGAGCGTGGCAATCCTGCAGGGCTTCGCCAAGCACCGCGGGAGAGGAGGAGGAAGAGGGGTAGGGCTGCGCTATGAGGGAGATGTGTTCTCATGTGTATGGCAGCCCCAAAACCCCCAATATATATAGGGGAGGGGGAGGGGCTACGCCCCCATCTAGGGTTCCCCCCCAAAGGGTGCGGCCAGCCCTAGATGGGACTTGGGGCAGCCAAAGGGGGGGAGAGAGGGGGGCGCCCAACTAGATGGGCCTTAGGCCCATCTGAGCCTAGGGTTTCCCCCTTCCCCCCTTTCCTGCGCCCTGGGCCCCTTGTGGGAGGCGCACCAGCCCACCTAGGGGCTGGTCTCTTCCCACACTTGGCCCACGCAGCCCTCTGGGGCCGGTGGCCCCACCTGGTGGACCCCCGGGACCCTCCCGGTGGTCCCGGTACGTTACCGATAGCACCCGAAATTTTTCCGGTGACCAAAACAGGACTTCCCATATATAAATCTTTACCTCCGGACCATTCCGGAACTCCTCGTGATGTCCGGGATCTCATCCGGGACTCCGAACAACATTCAGTAACCACGTATATTATTCCCTATAACCCTAGCGTCATCGAACCTTAAGTGTGTAGACCCGACGGGTTCGGGAACCATGCAGACATGACCGTGACGTTCTCCGGCCAATAACCAACAGCGGGATCTGGATACCCATGTTGGCTCCCACATGTTCCACGATGATCTCATCGGATGAACCACGATGTCGGGGATTCAATCAATCCCGTATGCAATTCCCTTTGTCAATCGGTATGTTACTTGCCCGAGATTCGATCGTCGGTATACCGATACCTTGTTCAATCTCGTTACCGGCAAGTCTCTTTACTCGTTCCGTAACACATCATCCCATGATCAACTCCTTGGTCACATTGTGCACATTATGATGATGTCCTACCGAGTGGGCCCAGAGATACCTCTCCGTTTACACGGAGTGACAAATCCCAGTCTCGATTCGTGCCAACCCAACAGACACTTTCAGAGATACCTGTAGTGCACCTTTATAGCCACCCAGTTACGTTGTGACGTTTGGTACACCCAAAGCATTCCTACGGTATCCGGGAGTTGCACAATCTCATGGTCTAAGGAAATGATACTTGACATTAGAAAAGCTTTAGCAGACGAACTACACGATCTTTTGCTAGGCTTAGGATTGGGTCTTGTCCATCACATCATTCTCCTAATGATGTGATCCCGTTATCAACGACATCCAATGTCCATGGTCAGGAAACCGTAACCATCTATTGATCAACGAGCTAGTCAACTAGAGGCTTACTAGGGACATGGTGTTGTCTATGTATCCACACATGTATCTGAGTTTCCTATTAATACAATTCTAGCATGGATAATAAACGATTATCATGAACAAGGAAATATAATAATAATAACCAATTTATTATTGCCTCTAGGGCATATTTCCAACAGCATGAACACACATCCTAGCAAGACCCTACCATGAACACAGATCCTAGCAAAGCACACTACCATTGGGGATTCTAGCATGAACACAGATCCTAGAACACACTAGCAGTAGCAGAAGAAAATTATCCTAGGACACACACTGTACGAAACAAGAATAGATCGGTCCGATTGGATTCGATTGGGATCGCATCCAATCGGATCTACTCGAATCCTATCTAATCCTATCGAATCCACTAACTACTAGCACATGCCTAAGAAATAAACCCTTAATCTACATCTACGAGCAAGCATTGAGGGGGTTTGACTCACCGGAGCACGCGCAGTCGCAACGAATCGAGGCCGGGGTGAAAACCCCGGCGGGAAGAAGAGAGGCGGCGGAGCAGAGCAGGAGCCGGCCCTGGCGACGGCCTACGGCATCGGCCCCGTGCTCATCGCCATGCCGGAGGTCGAGGAGGACGCCCCGCCGACACCAGAAAACCCTTGAACGGGGGTCAAGAAAACCCCCCTGCCCAATGGGGTCCCAAGAAGCGGCGGCTCCGTGGACGGCGCCGGCGCCGAGCCCAGACCACGAGGTCCGGAATCGGCGGCGGAGCAGGAACGGCCGGCACCGCATTGGCCGACGCTTGTGGTGGCCGGCAGCAGATGGGGGACGGCGCTCGCAGCGCCGACGCCAGGTCTCGGCCCGAGTTCTGGAGCCCGGCCAGCCAGCGCTCCTGGATGCTGGCGATGCGCTGATCGACGGGGTCAGAGGACGGCGTGGCGGTGGGCGAAGCGGAGCCATCAGAGGAGAGGAGAGGGAGGGGCGGTGAGGAAGAGAGGGAGCGGTGGGAACAGGGCGACTGGGGCGGTGGCAGGAGAGTGGGGCGAATTATGAGACGTCCCCTCCGTCTCCCGCGCTGCCCGAGGCGTGCAACTACCTCGCACGCGTGGCCGCGCCGATCCAGGCTCGCGAGTCGGCAGTTTCCACCGGGCCAAGCTGCGGCCTGCTTTAAGATCCGTGCGGGCCACAAACCGCATGCAGTCCAGGCAACCAAACAGGCCACGCACATCCCGCGCGGGGCTGGTTGGGCTGCATGCGGGCAACCAAACACGCCGCAAGCTACACAACCTACCGTTCTCGTGGCTGGAGTACTGGACTGGTTGTTCGAGACAGCTCCCTTTATAGCCAACCAAGTATTGCAAATGACTCGTTTCATCGTGTGTCGCTCTTCGTCTTACCACACATCATGTCTTTCGTCTCCGCTACGAGCCACCGGGCGGCCGCCGCCGGCATTTTGTTTCTGGCCGCTGCCATGCATCAACACGTCGCAGGACCGCACCCGCTGCTGCCGTCCACCACGTCGTCGGAGGCGACCCGGGCTGGGCCGTGGCCTCCGACGTCCTTGCCTGGTCGGCGGGCAGGCTCTTCACGGTCGGGGACACACTCTGTAAGTCCATCCCACACGGCATATTTCAGTTAAACGATAACTTCGCCTGTCGATCTCAGGGTTTGCGTATGAGGCGGCGGAGGTCGCCGGCGAGGCGGAGTTCGAGCCGTGCGAGGCCGGCGACCCCATCAGAACGTACACGGACGGGCTCAGCAGGGTTAGGGTAGGCCTCGACGACGAAGGCACGAGGTATTTCCTCAGCGCAGACCCCGCCAAGTGCAAGGGCGGGCTGAAGCTGCGGGTCGACGTGCGGGCTACAGTGTCGGTGTCGCCGCGGTCGGTGGACCGAGCTGCCGCAGCGGCGCCCGCGCCGCCCGCGTCGAGTGGCACCCAAGCTGTGGTACCGCTGGTGCGCCGTGCGTTGTGTCTGGTCTCCGTGTGGTGCTTTCTGTTCCTGGGTGCATGAATGCGACGATCGTGCTGTGTTTGATCGGGTTATGATGGGGAACGCCATGATTATACGCATATGTGTGGCAACCTATGTGTACGTCATGTATTATAAATCAATCAAATCAAATTTTATCAAAACCTTAGCAAAATCAAAAAAAAAAAAGCCTTCCCCTACCCATACCTAAATCAAATCATATCTTACCAAAACCTCAACTAAATCAAAAAGCTTCTTAGCCTTCACTTACTCATACTCAAAAATTAAATTACCAAAAACTAGAATATGATAGGTACTCCCTCCGTTCCAAAATAGATGACTCAGCTTTCTACTAACTTTAGTACAAAGTTGAGTCATCTATTTTGAAACGGAGGGAGTATAAGGTTTATGTCAGACATGATTAATGTTTAACCATTAGATTATGGATGCCCATGTTGCAACAACAATTCGCTAGTACAGGTAGCGACTCACTTCATAGCTCAATGTCAGACGAGTTGTACTAATATAACATTGCGGTGTTTTCACTTTGGTTCATTTCATCACCTTCGCATGGATGCAGTCAAGGTAAAGCTCTCGTCTCCTTGGCACAAGTTGATCATGACGGCAAATGTCATTATTATGACGCAAACGATTCAGTCCCCAGTCAAAGCATGTCTAATTACAGCATCGCAGATTAACACGGAGCAACAGAACGAATCAGCTAACTAGAAACGCAAGTACAACAACCTCACGAGGCACCAAGAAGCTCCGGGCATCTGCATAAATTCAAGGGAAACCCGTGTCAGCAGAAATGAAGAATGAGCTGGGCGATGCCGACAAACTCGTGTAATAATAACCTATCTGATGAGCGTGTTTCATTCAAGGGGCAAACCAGTCAAGAACACAGATAGAAGGATTTTAAGAGAGGTCGGGGTGCAGAACAAACCTCGACGAAAATGGTTGTCCATCACTAATAAATCTAAATAGGTGATCCAGGAGAATGAAGAGAGCATGGCTAATCACTGATGCTAGCTGATCTACTGGTGCATCCTTCATGCCCCCCATCTGTTGAAGATTAAACATAAGGTCAGGTACAAATTGCTATATCTGAAAGGGTTTAGCAATTACAATTTGAAAAGGCCGATGGGGGTATGACATTTGTTTGCTACACTAGGTCTCATCTGTGAAGCACATACTGGACCATGAGGATTCAGTTAGGCCACAGTTGCATCATAAGATTCTAAATCAGCTATAGAAACAGCCAATTTTGAGTAAATTTTCCACTATGACTAAAACATATTTATTATGATAAGTTAATAACTGGTTGGATTAGAAACGTACCTGCAAAAGTAAATTGGATGCAACCTAATATCTGAATCTAGTTGTTGTCTTCTCTTAGGGCCACACTGCAACCCACAAGGTGACCCTCCTTAGTCTCCTGACTGCATAAAGCTTCATCTGTGGCTGGTAGCACCCCATTTGGAATTAACTGATGGTTGGTATGATGATCTGACATTTCGCTGAAGTTAGACTTATCTATGCATGCCTCTTCATGGCGAGGTTCTCCTACTCCATTTTCAGTTGATCCATCTGCTAGTTGTGTGTGATCTGCTTCCAATCCAGCATCGATGGTCATCTCCACATCTTTGACTACAGATGTCGCTTCAGATTGGGGCTTTTCTTCAATACCAACATCGCTTTTCTCATCCATTACTGATGTCATTTCCACATCTTCGATCAATTGTGGCTCAGAGGTTGCCCGAGTTCCAGTATTATCTTCAACAGCGATTTTTCCTTCTATAGCAATGTTGCTGCTTTGACCTATGGTGATTCCAGTGCTGGTAGTCATCTCTACATCATTGATTGTATGTGGTTCAGAGTTTGCTTCAGTGTGGACTTTCCCTTCCACAACAACAGCGCTACCTTGATCTATTGGTTTTTCTGTGTTAGTAATATCCACATCGTTCTCTGTATCTAGCTCTGGCTCAGAGGTTGCTTGAGTCCCCTTATTATGTTCACTGCCAATATTGCTTGCTTGATCCACAGGTGTCACATTTTTATCAACCATTTTCACAGCTCCGCCCAGGGCTTCGGACTGTGCTTCAGACTTGATCTTCGTATCAGCAGCAATAGCAGAAGAATTATCTGGACAATTTGCCCTAGAAGTGACTGTAGATTGCTGCCCGTGAACGGTATCATTGGGTGAATCCACAGAGTGCAAAGATAATTCACTACCAGCAGTGAGTTCGCATCCTGTACTGCTGCATGATTGCTCATTCCATTCCATATCATTAGAGGAGGTTTCAGCATTATTAGCATTTACTTTTGCAGGCCCGGAGATAGAAACTGCTTGTGATTGCGAGAGATCAGTAGCAGCATTCAGAGCCAATACAGGACTGTTTTTTACAGTGTTACCAGTTTTCATGGAGTTTGGCTTGATAATGTTTCCATTTGTAGCAAGCGCTTGGTGATTTCCCTTTGCAACCGTATTTCCCCCCACTCGCTGAACAGAAAACTGTGTTCCACCAACAGGTGGACCAGACTGTGATGTTACAACAGTTCTTGTGACCTTGCCATATTTTGGTGGAAGGGGTTTACCCTTGCTCTGTGCTACACATGTTGGACAATGCCAGTCAGCTATAGGAATACCTTTGTTACCATAATGCTGAAGGCACTTCAAGTGTGCTCCCCTCTCACAAGCATCACAAACAAGCAAACTGTTTGCATCCATGATAGCAACTTTGCATATTTGGCAGTCCAAACGAGCTTGCATATACTCAGTTGATGGTGGAGTCCAGCTAGGATGATTAGCAGGTTGTTGCAGAACATTTTGAACACTTTTCGCTATTGCATTGTGGTTGGCAAAAATAGGTTTTGCAGTAACAGAAGACGCTGTCCCTGGTGTAGCCTGATGCCCCATAACAGGGTTTACGGTCACAGCTTGAACTGCCGCTACCTTTGTGTCCTGATTTTTCACGACCTGATTGTTACTCGCAGCGGCATTTGAATTGGACCTAGCAGATGTATCGTGAAACGGTTTGTTCAAGTGGCCAACAGTCGCTGCAGCAGTGGGCAACACAGCCAAATTAGTTTCTGGGCTAGGAAAACCAAAAACAATCACACATACCAAGATTATTTTTAGACATGAGAGGAAGTAATAGTGTGAAACTGAGTACGAAAGCACCTTTAGGAATAATTCTCGAGCAAAGTTTTAAATTCTATATGAAGAGTAGCTAGACAGTTTCAGTTATCCATACCCATCATATTTAAGGAGTTGACAATACAAAACATTTATGTAAAATCATAGGCAAAAGCAAGACATTGTTCCAGAACCAAGCAAACATGTTACAGCATTTAATCTACACTCTAGAAAGAATGGTATTCATGAGCTAAAAACATCAAGTGTTTACTTAAAGAATGAAATGCTGTAGACAAGATGATGGAGCAGTACCTCGTGTTAAATTCAAAGGACCATTAACACCTCTTTCTGACTTAACATGTGGTTGACCAGTATGGGATAGTGCAACAACTGAATGGTTAGTAACTGGCTTTACAGGAGATGATCCATGCTGTTTCAAGGCCATTACAGAGGTAGAAGTTACTGGGACAGTAGCAGGCGAGGCTGCAGCAGCTGGTGGAGTCCTATGAGATCCAACAGCAAACATGGGAGTCCCATGCGGCTGGAATTCAGCTGTTCCACTCGAGACAGTCGTTTGAGGTGTGATTGCTGTTGGTTGAACTGGAGATTCCTTGACTTCTTCCATCTATATAACGAAAGAAGGTAGCCAAAATGATCCATGAGCAGATATATATTGTGTTTAGCATAGACCAGAAATAATTCAAATGAATTCAGCAGCTAGGAGTAAAATGAATAAAACTACACTATAAAATATGTCTATATACATCCGTATGTAGTCCATATTCAAATCTCTAAAAAGACTTATATTTAGGAACGGAGGGAGTAGCTAGCCAAGCGATACATAATCAGTAGATAAAAAAAATATCCATATCCAAATGACCAAGTTAAACATCGCTGTGCTTTAAAGTACAATCATATACACACAGTATAGTAAATGACATCACAAAGATAGAAGCAGTAAGCTTAACAGAGGTAAATTCACAACGAGACCAAAGTCACAGGCGTTAATTTTAGAACCCTGAAAAACATAAAGCTAAATATTTCAAAAAACCACTTTGGCTCCCGAGCCCCAGTGCACTTGTTATCTTGGCCATCTGCTGCTATGTGAGATGCCAAATCAACGCTTGTACAAGGCCTAGTACTAAACCGTATATGATATTGTATTTCTAGTTCTCCCCTCGTATTTCTCTCTCTCTCTCTGCCACTGCCAGGGCGATTAACTGATATCCCAGACCACATGTCCACGTAGCATTGGGTATCTGAGTATGCTTTCAAGGTATTATCACGTAGGCTGCCCTATTTACCTACCTAACATAGAACGTGCTTTGTTACTTATTCTTTTTTAATTCATTATTCCGGTAATTCAATTTTTTCCTTGCTATAATATCTCTGAGATAATTATTTTTGGAAACAATTGCTCATCATAGTAAAAAATTATATTACTTCCCAAATTTAGCTATTTATTATTTTTCCATTTGTACAATTTCTTACAGTTCATCATATAACTTATTAGTATGATTAATGTTTTGCGCACATTAAATTCCACCCAAAGCAATACTGACTTCAGCTAATTACGTGTCCCAATATTTTTGGTCAGGGAGAAAAGAAAGGATCGGGTCCGGAATGTTGATATACGTGATAGAGCTGGGGTAGCACCAATTGAAGAGAAGCTTGTCCAACATCATCTGAGATGGTTTGGTTCGGGCATATACAACGTGCATAGCGGAAGGATAAAGCGTGCTGATGATATCAAGAGAGGTCGGGGTAGACCGATGATATATCAAGAGAGGCCGGGGTAGACCGATGATATCAAGAGAGGTCGGGGTAGACCGATGATATCAAGAGAGGTCAGGGTAGACCAATGATATCGAGAGAGGTCGGGGTAGACCAAACTTGACATGGGAGGAGTCCATTAAGAGAGATTTGAAGGACTGGAATATCACCAAAGAACTAGCCAAGAAACAGGGGTGTGTCGTACGTGGAAAGTTGGGACGACAATGGCCTTTGGCCCCATACCTGCCAAACCCATGGGGATTTCATCTATTAGGGGGTGAGGATTGGCAAAACCCTTCCCCATAGGGATATTTACCAAACTAGTTTATTCCCCATAGGATACGATGGGGATGGGGACGACACCCCCTTCCCCATACCCGATACCATTGGTAACCCGCTTTTTAAATATAACGCTTGGACCATGTACATGCCTATATATACACAACGCGGTCAAACCTAAGAATTTCACAAACAAATTCGCAGAACAACAAAAGCCTTGAAAAACTTTAACCCTACCTTACCTCAGTCTCCGCCATGACGAAGAAGTCAAAATGGACAAGATTGGCTGCAACTTGGACAAGGCAACTCGGTAGCACTAGGTCCAAAGGTAACACATTGTCTTATCCGGGCATGTTGCTGCCTTCCTCAGCCACCACCCAAACACCAGCTAGAGTGCCTCATTATATTCATATATGATTATTATTTTTATGGGGAAAGGGGGCACCAATGGGGTCCCCCAATGGGATGGGATGGGCAAATTTCATCCCCGGTCATGTAAATGGGGATGGGATAATTGGGAATAGATGAGGATGGGGATGTCAGGGCCCCCAATAGGGGATTGTCCCCATTGCCATCCCTGCGTGGAAGTTAGCTATCCACGTGCCAGAACCATAACTAGGCTTTGAGATCTTATGGGTTTCAACTCTAGCCTACCCCAACTTGTTTGGGATTGAAAGGCTTTCTTGTTGTAGAAAAGAAATGCAATACATCCTCAATAAGTTTGGTGTAGACGAATTAGAGGAATGTTGGCTTAAATGAATCAGAACAAGCCTTTTACAATTCGACTGGTGGATTACTTATCATTCCATTTTTACACATCCATGATTTTCGATAACTTTTTTGCGAGGTTAAACATAATAGCTCTGTATAACTTCTCATTTCATTTGTACGCATCCATTAGAACTTTTCTTGCTTACCTTTTATGCAAGGTTAAAAAGCCAGTACAATTTATTTACGTGCCAACATCAGGATCAAAGTGTCATAGCTAAGCCCACCTATCTCGTGTACGCGCACATCAGCCGCTGATGAAATTAATATCAATTGTGCACGTCCTGGACACACTGCAACACGCTGTTTTCCCATACATATCCCTTGTATTACTACTGTATACTCCCATATATATTGATTAAATTACCATTTTAGCACAGATCACAAGTCAATGTCTGTCGGACAGGATTCCAAGCACCAGTGTGCTCGGGAGCCAAAAATCTGATTCACAAATATTTGCTCAATATATGTGCATGACAAAAGCAGCTCTATTAGCATTGTCACATCACGTGCTGGAATATCCGGACAGAGAGAAATCACAGGATCTTCGACTCGGCTTATGATTTGGACCAATCAGTTTGTAGATGTCGCCATAAAAGGCACCTTGCATCCTTTACCGTGGTAAAATGATAATAACGGCTAGATATCCCTACCTCGGGTTTTCTTCCTGTAGTTATATTTCAAGCGTTTCAGATCCTCCCCCCCCCCCCCCCCCCCCCCCTTCTAACAGTCTTAGGAGAAAGCGCTCTTGAGCAATGACGGGCCAGGCTGATGCATGGGGGTACAGCTCTGCAGCCCCTGATGTTTGTGTCAGCGATGATACTCTGACGAAGGAGGACCAGGTGAGTGAGGCGGGAAGGAGCGTTTGAGCCTCACGCGCTCATTTAAAAGAAAGAGTCCAGTGGACCGGACAGTGATGGTGGGCTGCAGCCCAAGTCAGGGAAGGCACCAGCCGAGAGTATAAGGATGACTGTATGGTGTTTGGCTAGTTTCAGTTTTCGAATTAGTTCAGTCCCTATTTCCATTTCTTGTGTCTGTCTCTGACCTTCCCCAAGTCTATCTATCTCTCTCTACAGACTCAATTCTCCAATGTATCCCAAATTATCTTACCTACACGTCCTACAGTGAAGTTGTGATCCTAAATAGGGTTTGGGATATCACAGTTTGTAACCACAAGGATAGTGATGGTTTAGTGGACAAGATGTTATTACCATACCACAAGCAGTGTTCAAGCCTTGAGTAAGCAATTGGCGTGCAGCTGTTCTGCAACTGATGCTTCAAACATGTTATGCTTTTTTTCTAAGCTATTTTAGTTGCTGGCGCATGATTTTTAATACCGTTTAGGTAACTGAACCTTTTTGGTTGGCATATCTTGGAATCATGAATATATCAGATATTAGAGACGACTGCCAGCCATTGGCAAAGCTTGCACACCGCTCGGCCAAAATCCTGCCTCCCCCAATGCTCATGAGAGCAAATAAAATCCATCGAACTAAAGTACAACAGGAGGGGTTGAACTATATCGAAAAATCAGCAGACATAAAGCAGCATCCACATGGTAATACACATAGCCTGTGCTTCTACTAGCATACAGACTATAGAATTTTGATAGACGCGAGCAGCCTCACATCCACATCGACATCGGCATCACCAAATTGCTTCGATTCCGGTCACTAGTACGACTGCGCCACAAGGCCAGTAAACTGGTAGGAAGCGGGAATCGGGAATCCACAAACCTTGCGCTTAGTAAGCGAGAGCCTGTCGGCGATGGAGGCCTTGGGCGGGCGGAACCCCATGGCGGCGGGGTCCTTGGCCCTGTTGAGGCCGAGATCCTCGACGACGGCGCGCACAGCCTCCCCCGGGAACAGATCCTTGGGCCGGGTCGCGCCCCCGGCGACGGCGGCGGCCAGCCTCTCCCGCGCCTCGGCCGCGAGCGCCCGCTCCGCCGCCGTGGGGTCCCTCCCGCCTCGCATCTCCCCGGCGGCGGCCAGCACCATGACGATCTCCGCCACCCGCCGCATCCCCGCGCCGTCGTCCCCGCGCCGCCGCTTCGCCGGCGCCGCGCGGGGCGACGCCGCCGCGGCGTCCCCCATGGCCGCGCGAGGGGGTCCCGGAGCGAAACCCTAGGCGGGCCGGGCGGCAGAGGGGGCGCCCCGAGGAGGCGCTGGAGGCGGAAGCTCGCGGGGAATTCAAATGGCGCGCCCGTTTGGCGCTTCAATTAGACGGGGGAGGGGGTTGAGAGGGCGTGGCGGTGAGATGGGCGAAGCGGAGGAGAAGTTTCGGTCGGGGGAGACGGGGCGGGGGCGATGAGAGAGGGGATTCCCTTCTAGTCGAGCACCACACCAGCAGAGCACGCAGAGTTTCCGTCGGCTTTTTTATCTGAGCCTTTCTCTTCTGCGTGGGGATTTCTCGGAGCGGTGCGGTGGGTTGGTGTGTGGGGTACTCCGGGGTCCGGGCCCGGGGTCAGATGGACGGCGTGGATGACAGCGGAGGGTTTGGAAGGTCATGTCGATGACGTTGGCTTGGCTTTTTCCGGATGACGCAGGTTTTTTTTTTTTCCTTTCTTTCTTGGACCCGTTATCTGCCGAACGTTTGCTCAGGAGAAATTGCCAGCGAACGCTCAGTTGCCATGGCAAAATAATTAAAATTGGCATGCATTTTCTAGGGACTGGCCATGTATGAAATGAAAAATTGCCATGTTTGGAGAAAAAAAATCATGCATTTGATCACGAACCGACGGCTTTAAGGTTG
This sequence comes from Aegilops tauschii subsp. strangulata, assembly GCF_002575655.3. Lineage (NCBI taxonomy): Eukaryota > Viridiplantae > Streptophyta > Magnoliopsida > Poales > Poaceae > Aegilops > Aegilops tauschii. The sequence goes on along the minus strand of NC_053040.3, from coordinate 397,938,741 downwards.
TTCGTTGGCAGCTCCCTCCCAGCAAACGTTCGCCATTCAAATATACCTTTTTTTGGGGGGGGGGGGGGGGGGGGGGGGGGGTAGGCCTTGTCAAACTGAGGAGGTCTGGGCTCATAGTGTGCTAGGCCTTATCAAACTAGAGGCTTTCGTTTGTTTAGCATCAAGTCTTTATTTGTTAGAAAAATATAAATATGGTACCTTGATGAAGAAATAGTATCGTTTTGTTTAGCAAATATCAAGGTGGCAAAACTACTGAAATGAAGATTTCTAGATCTAAAAACTCTTCTGATTTTCTCACTCAAAAAGGTCCGAGGATTTAAAGATGATTAAAATTACACCATTGGTGCCCACCTATCGGGTGTCACTTGCAAAACAAACAACTGGCATGAACTTGGTGAACTCATTATTTCAGATCTGTTTTCCAAATCAACTCATTATACCGTGTTCATACACACAATGTCGAGATTGCCAAAAATAGCTCAATTACATGGTAGATTAGATTTACCAAAAGTGTTCTTGGCATAGTCATCTATCCTGCGTCGCCACCCGACGTCAAAGACATCACCGGCGTGCGCCCGTTTGCAAGAGATAGATGGGGGAGGGAGAGAGCGAGGATATATGAGAGAAAATATGAGAGGGGTGGTGTACCTTGATCTAGCCGTTGTCCATTGTTCCAACTCGGAGGGCGCCATGTCAGGAGAAATCAAGATGGGAGGGTCGGAGGAGGCTAGATCTGGAGAAATCGAGAGGGGCATGGTAATGGAGTCATCAGGTAGAAGGAAAGGGGGAGGGGCTTTGATCTGCTTTAGTGGAGGGTGGGAGGTAAGTGAGCGAGTGGGTGTGGTTGGCTCCATCCTGCACATTTTGTCAGCTCCGCTCGACCACTGTTTCGGGGATATTTTTGGAATATTGGATACCCCGTCCTTCCCCATCCCTCTTAACCCCAAACTAAAATAGGTGGCATTATCCCAATCCGAGGGATAGCTCATAAAGCAAATGCACTCATAAAATAGGTTTTTTATCGACCGACTGGAAAATAACTAGATCAAACATATATTTAACCTCCTTCAAGTACCCTTGTTTGTTTATTTCTCATGGAGTAACATTTTAAGGGAGAGAAACCAAATAAATAACCTCTGACTCAGTTTCAAAGGCTTTGTGAATTGGCAAATAGTTATGCTGGTGTGGAAATTTCGTCCTCCAAGACCCTTTCAAGGTCGGACACTCGTGGACAAGTTGATAAAACCATGCCTATGTCATTATACGTGGAGGCTCACGCAATACAGTAGTCGTTGCATTGTCCCTTCTCTCCCCTTTCATCGTGTTGCTCCACAGGAGGACAACTCCAGTTTGGCAGACGACAAACGATGGGCTTGTCTTCTCTTCTGGAAGATGCTACTCACGATGGAGTTGTTGGATTTCCCTGAAGAGGAATGGTGATGTAGCACAGCAGCAGAAAGTATTTCCCTTGGTTAAGAACCAAGGTTTACCGAACCAGTGGGAGTCACAGAGCTAACATTATTGGTGGTTGCTACTTGTGAGCTGCATTGGGATTTTCCCGAAGAGGAGAGGATGATGCAGTACAGTAGAGATAAGTATTTCCCTCGGTTAAGAACCAAGATTATCAATCCAGTAGGCGAACCACGCAAGACCTCGTGAACAGCACCTAAACACAAAATAACAAATACTTGCACGAACACAAACAAGGGGTTGTCGACCCCTTGGTGGTTAATTGTAAGGATCAAATCTCGTAGTGATAGATAGATAAAAAAACACAAAAGTAAATAAATTACAGCAAGGTATTTTTGGATTTTAATATATGATAAATATAGACCCGAGGCATGGTTTCATTAGAGGCTTCTCTCTCAAACAAAAAGCATACGGTGGGTAAACAAATTACTGTTGGGCAATTGATAGAAAAATGCATAGTTATGACGATATCCAAGGCAATGATCATGTATGTAGGCATCACGCCTGAGACAAGTAGACCGACTCCTCCCTGCATCTACTACTATTACTCCACACATCGACCGCTATCCAGCATGCATCTAGAGTATTAAGTTCATAAAGAACGGAGTAATGCCTTAAGCAACATGACATGATGTAGACAAAGCAAATCCAATCAATTTGAATAAACCCTATCTTTTTATCCTTAATGGCAACAATACAAATACGTGTCTTGTCCCTTTCTTGAAGGAAATATGCCCTAGAGGCAATAATAAAGTTGTTGTTTATATTTCCTTATATCATGATAAATGTTTATTATTCATGCTAGAATTGTATTAACCGGAAACTTAGGACATGTGTGAATACATAGACAAAAGAGAGTGTCCCTAGTATGCCTCTACTTGACTAGCTCGTTAATCAAAGATGGTTAGGTTTCCTAACCATAGACATGTGTTGTCATTTGATAAACGAGATCACATCATTAGAGAATGATGTGATGGACATGACCCATCCGTTAGCTTAGCATTATGATCGTTTAGTTTTATTGCTATTGCTTTCTTCATGACTTATACATGTTCCTTTGACTATGAGATTATGCAACTCCCGAATACCGGAGGAACACCTTGTGTGCTATCAAACGTCACAACGTAACTGGGTGATTATAAAGATGCTCTACAGGTGTCTCCGATGGTGTTTATTGAGTTGACATAGATCGAGATTAGGATTTGTCACTCCGGGTATCGGAGAGGTATCTCTGGGCCCTCTCGGTAATGCACATCACTATAAGCCTTGCAAGCAATGTGACTAATGAGTTAGTTACGGGATGATGCATTAGAGAACGAGTAAAGAGGCTTGCCGGTAACGAGATTGAACTAGGTATGATGATACCGGCGATCGAATCACGGGCAAGTAACATACCGATGACAAAGGGAATAACGTATGTCGTTATGCGGTTTGACCGATAAAGATCTTCGTAGAATATGTAGGAGCCAATATGAGCATCTAGGTTCCGTTATTGGTTATTGACCGGAGATGTGTCTTAGTCATGTCTACATAGTTCTCGAACCTGTAGGGTCCGCATGCTTAACGTTCGATGACGATTTGTATTATGAGTTATGTCTTTAGGTGACCGAAGTTTGTTCGGAGTCCCGGATGAGATCACAGACATGACGAGGAGTCTCGAAATGGTCGAGAGGTAAAGATTGATATATTGGACAAAGGTATTCAGACACCGGAAAGGTTTCGGATATTTATCGGGGAACCGAGGGGTTACCGGAACCCCCCGGGGAAGTTATGGACCTCAATGGGCCATAAGGGAGTAGGAGAGGGCAGCCCATAGGGTGGCACGCGCCCCCAAGGGCAGTCCGAATTGGACTAAGGGGAGGGGGAGCGGCCCCCTCTTTCCTCTCCCTCTCCCTTTCATTCCCTCCTTCCCCCTCTTGGAATAGGAAAGGGAGTCCAACTAGGATTGGGAATCCTAGTTGGACTCCCCCTTGGCACGCTCCCTCATGGCCGCCGGCCTCCTCCCTCTCTGAGGGAGTCCTGGATTAGGGGGTCCTCGGACAGCCGGACTATATTCTTTGGCCGGACTGTTGGACTATGAAGATACAAGATTGAAGACTTCGACCCGTGTCCAGATAGGACTCTCCTTGGCGTGGAAGGCAAGCTTGACAATACGGATATGTAGATCTCCTCCCTTGTAACCGACTCTGTGTAACCCTAGCCCCTTCCGGTGTCTATATAAACCAGAGGGTTTAGTCCGTAGGACAACAACAATCATACCATAGGCTAGCTTCTAGGGTTTAGCCTCTATGATCTCGTGGTAGATCAACTCTTGTAATACTCATATCATCAAGATCAATCAAGCAGGAAGTAGGGTATTACCTCCATCGAGAGGGCCCGAACCTGGGTAAAACATCGTGTCCCCCGCCTCCTGTTACCATCCGCCTTAGACGTAGAGTTCGGGACCCCCTACCCGAGATCCGCCGGTTTTGACACCGACATTGGTGCTTTCATTGAGAGTTCCACTGTGTCGTCATCATAAGGCTTGATGGCTCATCTTGTTGTCAAGGACAACATCACTTCTGCGGGAGCCCTGGCTGTAGGCCAAACTCTCCGACTAGGCGGTTTCGTCATGACCGCCTATTCGGCCGCTGCGCCGGCGATGACTTCTCGGGTCATCGAAAACAGCCTCCACATCGGCTCGGAATTCGCCGAGCAGTTGGATCCAATGGAGCTCTCTTCCTTGAACGAGCTCTTGGATTGCATCGCCTCCTTGGGAGTCGCTACGGACTATGATCAGATCGGGCTTAAACCTGACCAAAGGGAGATTAACTCCCCGCCGGTCACCCATCAGATAGCGGTGGTGGAGGAGCAATGCGGCGATTCTTCCTCTATCTTGAGGACAAACTATGTCCGGATTCCCGAGCTCTCCGAGCCGGATACCCGTCTACGGGAGGACATGGCCCAAACCTTGAACCTAGAATCAGGCAGCGGGTCAGGCCTATTGGGCAACATCTCGGAGCCCGAACTTCCAAGATCGGAAACTCCTTCGCCCCTGGGTCTCAGATCGGGTCAGGGTTCGGACCTAAATCTACCCACCCACCCAGATATAAGCAACCTTTCCCACATAAGACAAGAGCCCCAGGAGACAGTACACCACTATTGGGCTAGATTCCTCCTTGTAATGAACAAGGTCAAGGACTGTCGCGAGGAAGACGCAATTTCATTCTTTTGCAATAATTGCACGAACAAGGGAATCCTCAACGCCATAAGTCACCGTGACATAGCACACTTCGCTGACTTGGCGGCCATAGTACGGAAGTACTGTGCGATGGAAAGCGCCTGGAAAACCCAAACAAAATTTTGGGATCCCCCGGCTCTGACGAAACCCCTAGTCCGAACTAAAAGGGTGCACTCTCATAAGTCGCCCGACCCAATTGCAAAGAAGCAAAAGCCCACTACAGGGCGTGGAACCGTATTGGAGGGATGGCTTAATGGGCCATGCAAAATTCACAGTACAGCGGATACCATACCAACACACAGCCTTAGAGCATGTTGGGTACTCCGGCAGGTGGCCAAGAGCGGTGAGGATCTCCTCATCAACAATACTGCAGAGCACCATCCCGTAGAGAACAACAATACAATATTGACAGTCTTCGAGACCTTCGCCTCAAATAATAGGCGTAAGCGAGCACTTTGCAGCCTTGCCGAAGTCTGCCACGTGGCAGCAATAAATCCATGGAGCGATACGGCCATCACCTTCAACGCCAGTGATGAACCTAAATTCCGAACAGTCAGAGCACCAGCCGCCTTGGTCCTTAGTCCAATTGTGGACGGCTTCCGGCTTACTAAAGTGCTCATGGATGGCGGCGGCGGATTAAACCTCATCTATGAGGAGACTCTTCGAAAAATGGAAATAGACAGAAGCCGCCTTGAGCAAAGCAGCACGACCTTCAGAGGAATTATCCCTAGTCGGGAGGCACAATGTGCTGGGAAAATCACACTAGATGTGGTATTCGGCACACCGGAGAATTATAGGTCCGAAGAAATCACATTCCAAGTGGCCCCGTTCAATAGCGGATACCACGCCCTTCTAGGGCGGGAGGCATTCACGATCTTCCAAGCCATACCCCATTACGGGTACATGAAACTCAAAATGCCCGGGCCCAATGGAATCATCACTCTAACTAGTGATCCGGACATAGCACTCTGCGCCGAAAATAAAACAGCCGCACTGGCCCTCGAGGCGTTATTCGAAGCCCTCACGGCCGAGGAATTAACTGCGCTGCGCTCTATAGTGGACAGAGACAACGTGATACTTGACAAAAGATCCAAGTCCACCTCTTTTAAACCAGCGGATGAGATAGTCAAATTCCAAGTCCACCCAACGGACCCTACAAAAACAGCATCCATCGGGGCACAGTTAAACCCCACAGTAGACGCCACACTACGGGAGTTCCTGCGCGAGAATTGGGACATATTCGCCTAGCATCCTTCAGACATGCTAGGAATCCCACGCAGGCTGGCCGAGCATAGCCTTAACATTCTAAAGGGGTTCAAGCCGGTCAAGCAGACTCTTCGGCGTTTCTCTGAACCTAAGCGACAAGCCATGGGAGAGGAGCTAGCCAAGTTACTGGAGGCCGGATTCATTAGAGAAATAAAACATCCAGACTGGCTAGCAAACCTGGTGATGGTACCAAAGAAGGATAAATCCTGGCGCCTATGTGTCGATTTCAAGGACCTTAATAAGGCTTGCCCCAAGGATCCCTTCCCCCTCCCCCGCATCGATCAAATTATCGACGCTACTGCAGGACACGACTCATTGTGTTTCCTCGACGCATACTCCGGATACCATCAAATCAAGATGGCGGAGTCCGATCAAGCCGCAACGGCATTTATCACCCCATACGACCCCTTCTGTTTTAACACCATGCCTTTCAGGCTTAAGAACGCCGGTGCAACCTATCAACGCATGATTCAGACATGCCTGGAAACACAGATCGGCAAAACAGTGGAGGCATACGTAGACGATGTGGTCGTTAAAACCAGACATGTCAAATCCTTAATAGACGACTTGAGGCTCACATTCGACAATCTCCGAACATACGACATCAAGCTCAATCCGGAAAAATGCGTTCTCGGCGTGCCCGCCGGAAAGCTCCTGGGCTTCATCGTCTCTAGTAGAGGAATTGAAGCAAATCCGGCTAAAATCCGAGCTCTGTCACAGTTGGCTATCCCAACAAACCTCAAGCAAATCCAGAAATTAACTGGATGCATGGCGGCCTTAAGCCGCTTTATCTCCCGATTAGGAGAAAAGGCACTACCCCTTTATCGCCTTCTTCGGTGCACCGAACACTTCGAGTGGACGGATGCGGCCACGACCGGATTGGAAGAAATAAAAGCCATCCTGGCCACCAACCCAATCTTGGCCGTGCCAAATGTCGGCGAACCGATGCTGTTATATATAGCAGCAACTCACCAAGTTGTGAGCGCAGTGCTCGTCGTCGAACGAGAGACGGACGGACATAAATTCCCACTTTAAAAGTCGGTATACTATGTATCCACTGTCCTCACTCCATGAAAATCACGGTACCCACATTATCAAAAGATAGCATACGCGGTATTCATGGCATCCCGGAAATTACGATACTACTTTCAAGAGTGTTCAATTACGGTGGCCTCGGAAGTACCACTCAACGACATAATAAATAACCGCGATGCCACGGGCCAGATTGCTAAATGGGCTATCGAGCTCCTCCCGTTCGACATAACATATAAACCACGGCGAGCCATTAAGTTGCAAGTACTGGCCGATTTCATCGCCGAATGGACGGAAGCCGAACTCCCTAAAGAGTATGGCGCGTACTCCAATTGGATCATGCACTTTGACGGTTCAAAGATGCTGGCGGGTCTGGGGGCAGGCATCGTCCTGACATCCCCCACCGGAGATACAGTCCAATACGTACTCCAAATATTATACACAGACTCCAATAATGCAGCAGAATATGAGGCCCTGTTGCATGGTCTCCGGATAGCAGTCTCCATGGGCATTCAACGCCTAGAGGTGCGTGGGGATTCGAATCTCGCAATATCTCAAATAAATGGAGACTTTGATGCCAAGGACCCAAAAATGGCGGCTTACCGCAACGCCGTCCTCAAAATGTCAGCTCGGTTCGAGGGGCTCGAATTCCACCATGTGATCCGAGAAAACAATCAAGCGGCGGACATCCTAGCCCGCATCAGCACTAAGCGCGACCCTGTCCCACCCAATATCTTCTTGGAAAGGCTGTTTAAGCCATCCGTGGTATGGGAAGGAGAGACCGGCAACAACAGTCCGGATTTGGCCACAACACCAGATACCGAACACTCTGACATAATCGGAGGCTCTGCCACCGAAATAACACCTTCCGCCCACGTGATTATGGTTGTCATTGCCCTGTGGACAGAACCCTTCCTGGCCTACCTAACTAGGCAGGAACTACCTGAGGACCCAAACGAGGCACGTAGCATTGTGCGGCGGTCTAAAGCCTACAAGGTCCACGAGGGAGAGCTTTATAAGAAAAGCGCTACTGGAGTCCTTCAAAGGTGCATCTCCAAAGAGGAAGGACGGCAACTTTTGGCAGAAATTCATGTTGGACTCGGCGGTCATCACGCCGCATCTCGGGCCCTTGTAAGCAAGGCCTTCCGTACATGTTTCTACTGGCCGACGGCCCGAGCAGACGCACAGGACCTCGTCCAACGTTGCGTCGGTTGCCAGCTTTTTGCAAACCAAAGCCATATGCCGCCTACCGCTCTCCAAACAATCCCAATTACTTGGCCCTTTGCGGTCTGGGGGCTTGATATGGTCGAACCCCTCAAAGGGGGAAGCCATAAGAAAAAATACTTATTGGTCATGGTGGATAAATTCACCAAATGGATAGAAGCCAAACCAGTTAAAACGGCCGAATCCGGACCAGTGATAGACTTCATATCCGGGGTTGTACACCGTTATGGCGTCCCCCACAGCATCATCATCGATAATGGCTCGAACTTTACAGCTGACGAGGTAAAACTTTGGTGCAGCAACATGGGCATCAAGCTCGATTATGCTTCTGTCTATCACCCGCAAACTAACGATCAAGTCGAGCGAGCAAATGGTCTTATCATGAGCGGCATTAAACCCAGATTAGTGCGGTCCTTAAAGGAATCAAACACACACTGGGTAGAGGAGCACGACTCCGTACTATGGGGGTTGCGGACCACGCCGAGTCGCACTACCGGATACACACCGTTTTTTATGGTGTACGGCGCAGAGGCGGTACTGCCCTGTGACATAATTCATGACTCACCTTGAGTGCGCATGTATGAAGAGAAAGAAGCCGAGCTTGATCGGCAGGATAGTTTGGACGCCCTGGAGGAGGAGCGTGACGTGGAAAAAACCCGTTCCGCATTCTATCAGCAACAGGCTCGAAGGTATCAAAGCAGTGAAGTACGGGCCAAAACCTATAACGTTGGCGAACTCGTTCTACGCCTATCGGAGAAGAAAAAGAACAAGCTCAAGCCCAAATGGGAAGGTCCCTTCATTATTGACCAAGTTCTGACCGGTGGAGCGTACCGTCTGCGGGATGCATCGGAAAATCGACTCGAGCCAAACCCATGGAACGCAGCCAGACTCCAAAGGTTCTACGCCTAGTGCCGGACTCTATGTTCGTCTCCTTACCTCCGTCAATTTTTTACATATCCGTTATCTGTCTTTTATTTCGTTCTTTTTTCCTTTTTCTTCAAGGCCTTAAAAGGCTAAATTGTGTCTTGACTACACAATCTTGACGCGCTAACCGCGCTCATCATACCTGGGGGCTTCTTATACAGAAGCTTAACTATTTTCTGGGCTCTATGCCCCGCACATGTGTTATTCTTCCACATGTACCTTTTTTCGCCATTATATGCATCGATATGACTTAAGTTTTGGCCAAGCTGGGTTGCCTGGCTCTTGTGTTTATGCCCTACATTCCCGTTAATTCGGCTAGGGCATAAGGGGAGCACCTCTGCGATTGTTACTGCCGGGTCAGCCGGATGTGTACCTCAGACTGGGTGAAGCCGAAAGCTAGCGTTCTTAAGGGAATACTCGGTCGGTGAACAAAAGATGACTTTTATTTATTTTAATACATGCCCCCAGATGTTTATATCCTGCGTCTCTTTTCGCAGTTCGGACATGCACATTAGGGCATGCGTACCCAGGAAAAGGAACCCTTAACGGAACTATTCCCTGGAAGATGTTTCTTACTATCCATGTAATATAACATAGCTAGTTGGGTACTTGTCTGTTCAAGCACTTATGACCCCTACGCCTGGTTTCCACGCGTACCCCGGTTTTTTCATAACTGAGCGGGTATTCGGATACACTCCGGACTGTCGGGTCCAGAGGTTGAAGCGAAAAGGTCCGCCATGACAAATGATTTACAATCCGGCTAGGGACAATACATGTCACTTGAAGTACACAGTCACTTAGACTGACTAAATTCTTCTTCTATACCATCCAACAGGCTGTCTAGCCTACAATCCTGTTGGGAATACTTTGCGGCTAATTCTACTTGGTCATACACCAAACTGACGGGGATTTCTTTCCCATCGGGCCCCACAGGTCCAACCTCGGCCATGTGGTTCGGGTCAGCCTTGGTATATCACGTCTTCACCATGGCCCAGGCTTCCCTTGCACCTTGTCGGCAGGCTGATATCTTCCATAATCGGAAGCGCCGCCGTGCTCCCTTGAGCTTCTCTACGAGCTCCCCCATGCCTCCTGGCTGGGAGGCGGATGTCCACAAGGCTTGGGCAATGCCCTGCATCACCTGCCGAACTTTTTCGTGCAATTGTGAGAGCTCTGGCAGAAGATCACCTGCAGACCCGGGCATTTCCTCTGCGGGACGACCCGTCAGCATACCTACAGATATAACTCTGTTAGCCGGTTTCTTTGCCGAACTCCATAAAAAGTTCGTTCAAGCACTTACTAAAAATGCCGCGTCAAAGCCTCTTATTCTCCTTTACGGAGTCAACAAGTTGGGCCCGAACATCTTTCAGTTCAACACTCAGCCGGATATTGGCATCTTGGAGATCGTTTTTCTCCTGCCTAACCTGCTTAAGCACGCGCTCGCCAGCCTTTAACTGTCATTGAGCATGTTGCTCATCCCCTTGCACTACCTCCGGATTAACCCCGGGATCATCTGCAGAATCTATTGTTAGATTTGCATGCATGCCGCATACCAATCGGTACATGTCATTCTTTTTGATAGAGACAAGTGTTACCAGAGGGGGCCTTCTCGGACTCCTTCATTGCGGCAACTGCGGCCCGTCGCTGGGCTTTGCACCCTTCCAGCTCTTGAGACAATTGGGTATTCTTCTCCGTAAGAACCTGCACATATAATGATCCTTAAATCAGTTGTGTCAACTGCTTCAAGTCTCAGGGGCTACTGATATACATAATCATCAGATTTTCTTACCCGTATATCCTTTACATACTGGTCCGTGGCTCTGGCAAGACCATTTTGAGCAGCACGGATGTACGCATCTCCTGGGTTGAAGGCATCGAACGCCTCTTGGGAGAAACAAGCGTCATGGAGTACGGCCCGGTGACGCCTGTGATTCATAGCGCTCTCCACTTCGGAATGTGTAGCGGATAGCCTATCCGCATCATCTGTAGGAGGAACGTCCGGCGTTCGCCCCATGTTAGCGCCCGCCTCTATGTCCGGCTCTGGAGCCCGACTGGTGGAGGCGTGACCCGCAACCTCTCCAGATATAGTCCGGCGAGCGTTTTTCCTACTAGGAAACATGGACGTTATTATATTTTAAAAAGACGACAACCATGGAGCGGGGTTCTGTATCATACCTCTGCGACGGCATCTCAGTCCTGACCGCCTTTCTTTTAAGCCTACCCGGCTTCGGTGCCCCTTGTTGGTGAATCACTGCGGGTTCGGCATGGCGTCCCGAGGGCCTTCCCTGCAAGACACCATATGTGTGCAGTAGGTGAAGTGCAGAAAAAGGGATCCTTCTCGGAAGTTGGGACTCCGGTTTTACTTACATGCGATGCAGGGAGTAGTCCAGGATAATCGGCTATGATGGCCACCATGGCATCATCGCAGCTCAATTGATAGAACGTCTTGTCAATCAGTTCCACAAATATGTCTGGATCCTCGTCGAGTCCAGGATCGAGGGCCCGATCAGGGTCCTCTAGTTGTGGAGGCGGGCTGTGGACCTCCCACACAGCTTTTCGCAGCTCCTGCTATGAAATGGCAAGGTAAATATTTATGACAAAGAATGCGGGAAGGTCTGGAGTAAAAAGTGACAGCTCACCCAGCTTGGAGGGTTGTACATGGAGAATCCATCTCGTGGCTTAATGCGGATGAACTCCTCTTCCCCCCCTTATATAAATCAGACAGTATCTTCGCTAGAGCAGCGACGGAGTCCGGCCCCTTACGACCGCAGCGGGTAGCATCGTCTTCTCCATTGAAGTGCCACATGGGTTGTCCCCGATATTGAAGTGGCTACACCCCCCGCATTATACATATTGACATAACCTCGATTATCGTCAGTCCTGATTGAGCCAGCATTTTATCCGGCCCATCAGGTAAAGGACTTCTCCGTTATCTTCCTCCTGGGGGCCCCGAGGGCGCCAGCTGCGGTGTTTCTTCAAGGGAGCATTGTCGAACTCAGGAAGGCCCATCCGAATAGGGTCCGGAAGGGGGACGTCCTCCATATAAAACCACTCCGAAGGCTGTTGGGGAACGTAGCAATAATTCAAAATTTTCCTACGTGTCACCAAGATCAATCTAGGAGATGCTAGCAACGAGAGAGAGGGAGTGCATCTTCATACCCTTGAAGATCGCTAAGCGGAAGCGTTACAAGAACACGGTTCATGGAGTCGTACTCGCAGCGATTCAAATCGCGGAAGATCCGATCTAGCGCCGAACGGACGGCGCCTCCGCGTTCAACACACGTACAGCCCGGGGACGTCTCCTCCTTCTTGATCCAGCAAGGGGAGAGGAGAAGTTGAGGGAGAACTCCAGCAGCACGACGGCGTGGTGGCAATGGAGCTCGTGGTTCTCCGGCAGAGCTTCGCTAAGCACTACGGAGGAGGAGGAGGAGTTGGAGGAGGAGAGGGTTGTGCCAGGCAAGGGGGTGCGGCTGCCCTCCCACCCCTCCACTATATATAGGGGCAAGGGAGAGGGGGCCGGCCCCTTAGATCCCATCTGGTGGGAGGGGCGGCGGCCAGGGAGGGTGGCTTGCCCCCCAAGTCAAGGGGGGCGCCCCCTCCAGGGTTTCCCCCAACCCTAGGCGCATGGGCCCTAGGGGGAGGTTGGTGCCCAGCCCACTTAGGGGCTGGTTCCCTTCCACCTACAGCCCATAAGGCCCTCCGGGGCAGGTGGACCCTCCGGGTGGACCCCCGGAACCCCTTCGGTGGCCCCGGTACAATACCGGCATACCCCCGAACACTTCCGGTGACCGTATGATGACTTCCCATATATAAATCTTTACCTCCAGACCATTCCGGAACTCCTCGCGACGTCTGGGATATCATCCGGGACTCCAAACAACCTTCGGTAACCACATACTATTTCCCATAACAACTCTAGCGTCACCGAACCTTAAGTGTGTAGACCCTACGGGTTCGGGAACCATGCAGACATGACCGAGACATCTCTCCGGCCAATAAAAAATAGCGGGATTTGGATACCCATATTGGCTCCCACATGTTCCACGATGATCTCATCGGATGAACCACGATGTCAGGGATTCAATCAATCCCGTATACAATTCCCTTTGTCAATCGGTATGTTACTTGCCCGAGATTCGATCGTCGGTATCCCAATACCTCGTTCAATCTCGTTACCGGCAAGTCACTTTACTCGTTCCGTAACGCATGATCCCGTGGCTAACTCCTTAGTCACATTGAGCTCATTATGATGATGCATTACCGAGTGGGCCCAGAGATACCTCTCCGTCATACGGAGTGACAAATCCCAGTCTCGATTCGTGCCAACCCAACAGACACTTTCGGAGATACCTGTAGTGCACCTTTATAGCCACCCAGTTACGTTGTGACGTTTGGTACACCCAAAGCATTCCTACGGTATCCGGGAGTTGCACAATCTCATGGTCTAAGGAAACGATACTTGACATTAGAAAAGCTCTTAGCAAACGAACTACACGATCTTGTGCTATGCTTAGGATTGGGTCTTGTCCATCACATCATTCTCCTAATGATGTGATCCCATTATCAATGACATCCAATGTCCATGGTCAGGAAACCATAACCATCTATTGATCAACGAGCTAGTCAACCAGAGGCTTACTAGGGACATGTTGTGGTCTATGTATTCACACATGTATTACGGTTTCCAGTTAATACAATTATAGCATGAATAATAGACAATTATCATGAACAAGGAAATACAATAATAACCATTTTATTATTGCCTCTAGGGCATATTTCCAAAAGTCTCCCACTTGCACTAGAGTCAATAATCTAGCTCACATCACTATGTGATTGTAATGAATCCAACACCCATGGGGTTTGTTCATATCTCGCTTGTGAGAGAGTAGTCAACGGGTCTGAACCTTTCAGATCCGTGTGTGCTTTACAAATCTCTATGTCATCTTGTAGATGCAGCTACCACGCGCTACTTGGAGCTATTCCAAATAACTGCTCTACTATACGAATCCGGTTTACTACTCAGAGTCATCCGATTAGTGTCAAAGTTTGCATCGACGTAACCCTTTACGACGAACTCTTTTACCACCTCCATAATCGAGAAAATTCCTTAGTCCACTAGATACTAAGGATAAGTTCGACCGCTGTCATGTGATCCATTCCCGGATCACTATTGTACCCCTTGACTAACTCATGGCAAGGCACACTTCAGGTGCGGTACACAGCATAGCATATTGTAGAGCCTACGTCTAAAGCATATGGGACGACCTTCGTCCTTTCTCTCTGTTCTGCCGTGGTCAGGTCTTGAGTCTTACTCAATACTCACACCTTGTAACACAGCCAAGAACTCCTTCTTTGCTGATCTATTTTGAACTCCTTCAAAATCTTGTCATGGTATGTATTCATTTGAAAGTACTATTAAGCGTTTTTGATCTATCCTTATAGATCTTGATGCTCAATGTTCAAGTAGCTTAATCCAGGTTTTCCATTGAAAAACACTTTTCAAATAACCCTGGATGCTTTCCAGAAATTCTACATCATTTCTGATCAACAATATGTTAACAACATATACTCATAAAAAATTCTATAGTGCTCCCACTCACTTCTTTGGAAATACAAGTTTCTCATAAACTTTGTATAAACCCAAAATCTTTGATCATCTCATCAAAGCATACATTCCAACTCCGAGATGCTTACTCCTGTCCTTAGAAGGATTGCTGGAGCTTTGCATACTTGTTAGCATCTTTCAGGATTGACAAAACCTTCTGATTGTATCACATACAACCTTTCCTCAAGAAAATCATCGAGGAAACAATATTTTGACATCCCATCTGCAAGATTTCATAAATAATGCAGTACCTGCTAATATAATTCCAACAGACTCTTAGCATCGTTACGAGTGAGAAAGTCTCATCGCAGTCAACTCCTTGAACTTGCCGGAAAACATCTTAACGACAAGTCGAGCTTTCTTAATGGTGACACTTACCATCATTGTCTGTCTTCCTTTTAAAATCCATCTGCACCCAACAGCCTTACGACCATCAAGTAGTTCTTCCAAAGTCTATACTTTGTTTTTATACATGGATCCTCTCTCGGATTTT
Organism: Aegilops tauschii subsp. strangulata; assembly: GCF_002575655.3. Classification (NCBI taxonomy): domain Eukaryota; kingdom Viridiplantae; phylum Streptophyta; class Magnoliopsida; order Poales; family Poaceae; genus Aegilops; species Aegilops tauschii. The sequence continues at coordinate 397,923,510 of NC_053040.3, read as the reverse complement.
ATGGCCTCGAGCCATTCGTCGGAATCTGGGCCCACCATCGCTTCTCCATAGCTCGTAGGTTCATTGTTGTCTAGCAACATGACTTCCAAGACAGGATTACGTACCACTCTGAGGTAGTACGCATCCTTGTCGTCCTACGAGGTTTGGTAGTGACTTGATCCGAAGTTTCATGATCACTGTCATAAGCTTCCACTTCAATTGGTGTAGGTGCCACAGGAACAACTTCTTGTGCCCGGCTACACACTAGTTGAAGTGACGGTTCAATAACCTCATCAAGTCTCCACCATCCTCCCACTCAATTCTTTCGAGAGAAACTATTCCTCGAGAAAGGACCTGTTTCTAGAAACAATCACTTTGCTTCCGGATCTGAAATAGGAGGTATACCCAACTGTTTTGGGTATTCTATGAAGATGCATTTATCCGCTTTGGGTTCGAGCTTATCAGCCTGAAACTTTTCCACATAAGCGTCGCAGCCCCGAACTATTAAGAAACGACAGCTTAGGTTTCTCTAAACCATAGTTCATATGGTGTCGTCTCAACGGAATTGCGTGGTGACCTATTTAAAGTGAATGCGGTTGTCTCTAATGCCTAACCCATAAACGATAGTGGTAATTCAATAAGAGACATCATGGTATGCACCATATCCAATAGGGTGCAGTTATGATGTTCGGACACACCATCACACTATGGTGTTCCAGGTGGTATTAGTTGTGAAACAATTTCCACAATGTCTTAATTGTGTGCCAAACTCGTAACTCAGATATCTCTATGATCATATCATAGACATTTTATCCTCTTGTCGCGACGATCTTCAACTTCACTCTGAAATTACTTGAACCTTTCAATAATTCAGACTTGTGTTTCATCAAGTAAATATTCTCAGCATCTACTCAAATCATTTGTGAAGTAAGAACATAACGATATCCACTGCGTGGCTTAGCACTCATTGGACTGCACACATCAAATGTATTACTTCCAACAAGTTGCTCTCTTGTTCCATCTTACTGAAAACGAGGCCTTTCAGTCATCTTGCCCATGTGTTATGATTTGCATGTCTCAAGTGATTCAAAATCAAGCGAGTCCAAACGATCCATCTGTATGGAGTTTCTTCATGCATATCTACCAATAGACATGGTTCGCATGTCTCAATCTTTTCAAAAACGTGTGAGTCCAAAGATCCATCAACATGGAGCTTCTTCATGCGTTTTATCCCAATATGACTCAAATAGCAGTGCCACAAGTATGTGGTACTATCATTACTATCTTATATCTTTTGGCACGAACATGTGTATCACTACGATCGAGATTCAATAAACCATTCATTTTAGGTGCAAGACCATTGAAGGTATTACTCAAATAAACAGAGTAACCATTATTCTCCTTAAATGAATTACCGTATTGCGATAAACATAATCCAATCATGTCTATGCTCAACGCAAACACCAAATAACGATTATTTAGGTTTAACACCAATCTCGATGGTAGAGGGAGCGTGCGATGTTTGATCACATCAACCTTGGAAACACTTCCAACACATATCGTCATCTCACCTTTAGCTAGTCTCCGTTTATTCCGTAGCCTTTTATTTCAAGTTACCAACACTCAGCAACCGAACCGGTATCTAATACCCTGGTGCTACTAGGAGTACCAGTAAAGTACACATTAATATAATGTATATCCAATATACTTCTGTCGACCTTGCATGCCTTCTCATCTACCAAGTATCTAGGGTAGTTCTGCTTCAGTGACCGTTCCCCTCATTACAGAATCACTTAGTCTCGGGTTTGGGTTCAACCTTGGGTTTCTTCACTAGAGCAGCAACTGATTTGCCGTTTCATGAAGTATCCCTTCTTTCCCTTGCCCTTCTTGAAACTAGTGGTTTTACTAACCATCAACAATTGATGCTCCTACTTGATTTCTACTTTCGCGGTGTCAAACATCGCGAGTTGCTCAAGGATCATCGTGTCTATCCCTGATATGTTTATAGTTCATCACGAAGCTCTAATAGCTTGGTGGCAGTGACTATGGAGAACCATCACTATCTCATCTGGAAGATTAACTCCCACTCGATTCAAGCGATTGTAGTACTTAGACAATCTGAGCACATGCTCAACGAGTGAGCTTTTCTCCCTTAGTTTGCAGGCTTAAGAAACTTGTCGGAGGTCTCACACCTCTTGACGTGGGCACGAGCCTAAAATCCCAATTTCAGCTCTTGGAACATCTCATATGTTCCGCGATGTTTCAAAATGTCTTCGGTGCCTCAATTCTAAACCGTTTAACATTACACACTGAACTATCACGTAGTCATCAAAACGTGTATGTCAGATGTTCGCAACATCCACAAACGACGCTCGAGGTTCAGCACACCGAGCGGTGCATTAAGGACATAAGCCTTCTGTGCAGCAATGAGGACAATCCTCAGTTTACGGACCCAGTCCGCATAATTGCTACTATCAACTTTCAACTAAATTTTCTCTAGGAACATATCTTAGTAGAACTAAAGCGTAAGCTACGACATAATTTGCAAAGACCTTTTGACTATGTTCACGATAATTAAGTTCATCTAATCAAATTATTTAATGAACTCCCACTCAGATAGACATCCCTCTAGTCATCTAAGTGATACATGATCCGAGTCAACTAGGCCCTGTCCGATCATCACGTGAGACGGACTAGTCATCATCGATGAACATCTCCATGTTGATCGTATCTACTATACGACTCATGTTCGACCTTTCGGTCTCTTGTGTTCCGAGGCCATGTCTGTACATGCTAGGCTCGTCAAGTCAACCTAAGTGTTTCGCATGTGTAAATCTGGCTTACACCCGTTGTATGCGAACATTAGAATCTATCACACCCGATCATCACGTGGTGCTTCGAAACAACGAACCTTCGCAACGGTGCACAGTTAGGGGGAACACGTCTCTTGAAATTTTAGTGAGGGATCATCTTATTTATGCTACCGTCGTTCTAAGCAAATAAGATGTAAACATGACAAACATCACATGCAAATCATAAAGTGACATGATATGGCCAATATCATCTTGCGCCTTTGATCTCCATCTTCGAGGCGCGGCATGATCACCTTCGTCACCGGCATGACACCATGATCTCCATCATCGTGTCTTCATGAAGTTGTCTTGCCAACTATTACTTCTACTACTATGGCTAACGGTTAGCAATAAAGTAAAGTAATTACATGGCGTTTTCATTGACACGCAGGTCATACAATAAATTAAGACAACTCCTATGGCTCCTGCCGGTTGTCATACTCATCGACATGCAAGTCGTGATTCCTATTACAAGAACATGATCAATCTCATACATCACATATATAATTCATCACATCCTTTTGGCCATATCACATCACATAGCATACCCTGCAAAAACAAGTTAGACGTCCTCTAATTGTTGTTGCATGTTTTACTTTGCTGCTATGGGTTTCTAGCAAGAACGTTTCTTACCTACGCAAAACCACAACGGTGATATGTCAATTTCTATTTACCCTTCATAAGGACCCTTTTCATCGAATCCGATCCGACTAAAGTGGGAGAGACGGACACGCGCTAGCCACCTTATGCATCAAGTGCATGTCAGTCGGTGGAACCTGTCTCACGTAAGAGTACGTGTAAGGTCGGTCCGGGCCGCTTCATCCCACAATGCCGCCGAATCAAGATAAGACTAGTAACTGTAAGAAAATTGAACAAATCGACGCCCACAACTACTTTGTGTTCTACTCGTGCATAGAATCTACGCATAGACCTAGCTCATGATGCCACTGTTGGGGAACGTAGCAATAATTCAAAATTTTCCTACATGTCACCAAGATCAATCTAGGAGATGCTAGCAACAAGAGAGAGGGAGTGCATCTTCATACCCTTGAAGATCGCTAAGCGGAAGCGTTACAAGAACGCGGTTGATGGAGTCGTACTCGCGGCGATTCAAATCGCGGAAGATCCCATCTAGCGCCGAACGGACGGCGCCTCCGCGTTCAACACACGTACAGCCCGGGGACGTCTCCTCCTTCTTGATCCAGCAAGGGAGAGAGGAGAAGTTGAGGGAGAACTCCAGCAGCACGACGGCGTGGTGGCAATGGAGCTCGTGGTTCTCTGGCAGAGCTTCGCTAAGCACTACGGAGGAGGAGGAGGAGTTGGAGGAGGAGAGGGCTGTGCCAGGCAAGGGGGTGCGGCTGCCCTCCCACCCCTCGACTATATATAGGGGCAAGGGAGAGGGGGGCCGGCCCCTTAGATCCCATCTGGTGGGAGGGGCGGCGGCCAGGGAGGGTGGCTTGCCCCCCAAGTCAAGGGGGGCGCCCCCTCCAGGGTTTCCCCCAACCCTAGGCGCATGGGCCCTAGGGGGAGGTTGGTGCCCAGCCCACTTAGGGGCTGGTTCCCTTCCACCTACAGCCCATAAGGCCCTCCGGGGCAGGTGGACCCTCCCGGTGGACCCCCGGAACCCCTTCGGTGGCCCCGGTACAATACCGGCATACCCCCGAACACTTCCGGTGACCGTATGATGACTTCCCATATATAAATCTTTACCTCCGGACCATTCCGGAACTCCTCGCGACGTCTGGGATCTCATCTGGGACCCCGAACAACCTTCGGTAACCACATACTATTTCCCATAACAACTCTAGCGTCACCGAACCTTAATTGTGTAGACCCTACGGGTTCGGGAACCATGCAGACATGACCGAGACATCTCTCCGGCCAATAAAAAATAGCGGGATTTGGATACCCATATTGGCTCCCACATGTTCCACGATGATCTCATCGGATGAACCACGATGTCAGGGATTCAATCAATCCCGTATACAATTCCCTTTGTCAATCGGTATGTTACTTGCCCGAGATTCGATCGTCGGTATCCCAATACCTTGTTCAATCTCGTTACCAGCAAGTCACTTTACTCGTTCCATAGCGCATGATCCCATGGCTAACTCCTTAGTCACATTGAGCTCATTATGATGATGCATTACCGAGTGGGCCCAGAGATACCTCTCCGTCATACGGAGTGACAAATCCCAGTCTCGATTCGTGCCAACCCAACAGACACTTTCGGAGATACCTGTAGTGCACCTTTATAGCCACCCAGTTACGTTGTGACGTTTGGTACACCCAAAGCATTCCTACAGTATCCGGGAGTTGCACAATCTCATGGTCTAAGGAAACGATACTTGACATTAGAAAAGCTCTTAGCAAACGAACTACACGATCTTGTGCTATGCTTAGGATTGGGTCTTGTCCATCACATCATTCTCCTAATGATGTGATCCCGTTATCAATGACATCCAATGTCCATGGTCAGGAAACCATAACCATCTATTGATCAACGAGCTAGTCAACTAGAGGCTTACTAGGGACATGTTGTGCTCTATGTATTCACACATGTATTACGGTTTCCAGTTAATACAATTATAGCATGAACAATAGACAATTATCATGAACAAGGAAATACAATAATAACCATTTTATTATTGCCTCTAGGGCATATTTCCAACAAAGGCCAGTCCTCGGATGTCTTCTTCGGAGTACCAGACAGGTATCCGGTCCCGGCGATGCGCCATATTTCGGCTCCGCCCACTTGGTATCTTGACCCCTCCTGTGTACGGGGTACGAGGCAGAATAGCCTCTTCCATAGCTCGAAATGAGCTTCGCAGCCCAGAAATAGCTCGCAAAGGGCGACATAGCCAGCGATGTGTAATATGGAGGCGGGAGTGAAATTATGCAGCTGGCCGTAGAACTCCAGGAGCCCACGAAGGAACGGATGAATTGGAAATCCAAGCCCTCTTAATAAGTAAGGGACAAGGCATACCCGCTCCCCCATGGATGGTTTGGGAAAGCTCTCCGCTTGCTCCCCGCCATTGTAGGTGGCGAGCCCGGCTCGAACGGGGACCATATACGCTGGAGGGAGAAATCCCTGGGTCTGTAACTCTACTAATTGGCTGTGGGGGACGGAACACTTCTTCCAATTGCCGGGCTTCGGGCTACGGGAGCGAGAGGAGGAGCTGCGATGGCCGGCCATGTTGGAATGGATTTTTTCCGGGCGCGCTCAGATGGATACTCGCTGCGGGAGGATGGTGTGATCTGGATCTGAGAATCCCCGTCTCTTTAATAGACGATTTACTCGCATGGCTAGTGTCGTGGTTCTAAGTCTGACAGTAGAATGGGGGGTAGGGATGTAGAGGCAAGATCCTAGCTATGAAGAAGTTGTACGCACGAGTTTTACGAGTTCAGGCCCTTCTCGGAGGAATAACGTCCCTACGTCTCGGAGCCCGGAGGCGGTCGACTGGATTATATGCGTGTGTGTTACAGGGGGTGCGAACCCTTGTCTCAAAGGAGGGGGTGGCTTATATAGAGTGCGCCAGGACCCCAGCTCCCCTCCATTACACAGGGTTCAATGTTCATAAAGAAGGAGCGTTACAGGTAACGTCCGTAGTAAAGTGCTATAGATGACTATTAAGTCTAAGGGTAAATGCCCGACCGTTGCTACGCGGAGTGGTTTAGGTCTTCTGCACGTCGAGTGGTTTAGTGGTCGAGTGACCTGAACAAAGGGGGGGGGGTCTCCGAGTGAATGGTAGGTCGAGTGGATTGCACTCGACACCTTTGTTGGGTCCTCTCTATTTATTCTTGAACCTCTTTGCTTCTAGGACAAGGACCTTAGGTAGGACATATAGGTCAGGCCTATTACCCTACCTCAGGTCTATGTCCTCATCATTAGCCCCCGAATGGATTGAGGCCCGAGTGAAAAGAAGGTTGAAGTCGACCTTGCTTTGACTCTTGCTGTCATCTTCAAATGGATGCCAGTTGTTGGAACTTCGGCTTTGTTTCAGTCGCCTTGATCGATTCAGAAATGGCCGACTGGTTTTTATAACGTCATCCGTCGAGTGTTATCCTTGACATGGAATCTTTGGCGTGATCGGTCGTAGAGGATCCCGGATTTCGCGGGATTCGAAATTTTGGTGGAAGCACGCCGGGCGGAGCGCGCCGTGGTAAGCGGAGTAGATAAAATAGGACGTTTCGATTTCCGCGCCACCTTTTTCGCCACGTATCCCATGTGCGATTGTTAAGGGATTTGACAGGATCGTCCGGGCCCACCGGGTCAGCCACTCGGAAGTAGGCCTTTAAAAGCGGCGAGGCCGAGGCGTCCACACTGTGCGTGCCCATTCTCCTTCTTCTTCCTCTTGCTCCTTTACCACGTTCAGCTTCTCCACTCTCGACGCTGCCGCTCCGCCGCCATGGGGAAGGAGAAAATGGCGGCGCTGGAACGCGCGAAGAAGGCGACGGGGGCGGCGAAAAGCAAGAAGACAAATCAGGGATCTTCATCGCGCTCGGGGCTGCCATCGGGTTGGATCCAGGGAGATTGGATCCAATCCTCACTTCGGCAGGAAGACTTGGACGATATGGCCGAGTTAGGGCTGATCATCCATGAGTCCGCGCGGCTGCCGGAGGGGGAAACGGAGCCACATCCGCGACCGGGTGAGTGTGTTCTGCTCACCACTCATGTCGACCGCGACTTCTCGCTTCCTCCACACCCCTTCTTTCGAGGTTTCTTGAATTTCTTCGGGGCTCAACTCCATCATTTCACTCCCAACACCATCACATACCTTGCCGCATTCGTGTCCATGTGCGAGAATTTTCTGGGGTGTCGACTGCACTGGGGTCTTTTCAAGCACATTTTCACCATCCGCTCCCAAACAGTGAAGAAAGCGAACTCGAACGACGAGAAAACCCATGTTATCCAGATGTGTGGGGGTCTGGGTATTCAGAAGAGGAAGAGGAGTTCCTTCCCTTTGATGACTCTTCCTGAGTCGGTCAGGGACTGGCAGTCGACCTGGTTCTATTGCCAGGATATCGCGACCCCAGGCCAGTCGACTGGACTTCCCCCTTTCTCTTTTGATCGTGTTCAAACTCCATCTTCGTTGAAAGTGACCACCGCAGAGAAGGCGGAGACGGGCATGCTGGTCGAGAGAGTAGTTCAACTGATCAACCAAGGTGTCACCGGCATGGATCTGCTGGAGGTGTTCCTCAGTCGGCGCATTCAACCACTCCAAGCTCGTGACCACTCAATGTGGATGTACTCCGGGGCTGGTGATACCGCTCGGGTTCACCCGGAGGAGATGGCAGCCAAAACAGTGGCCCAGTGGCTGAGGGGCATCACCGGGAACAAGGACAACCCTAGGGGCGCCAGGAGAGTCAACCCTTTCAGCGACAGCAACCAGCCAGACACGGTTTGGCCACTACAACTGATTGAATTTGGATGTGTTTTCTGACTGTTTGTTGATCCGACTGATTTCCACTCGGCTCCTTGTTTTGTAGATTTATACAGAGATGTACTCAATGCCCAATGGCGAACAAGCTCTGGAGCAGGACCATGAAGGCGAGGACAGCACGGAGGAGAGCGGCGAGTGGGAGTCATGAGCCGACGATGATGAAGATGAGAGCGATGAGTCGGACGACGAGGAGGTAGCCGACTCACCACCTCGTTCCGAACGTCGATCCAAGCAGCACCATGATCCCGCGGGCAGGCGCGGCAAGGCTGTGGCCTCGAGCGCTCCATCTCAAAAGCGCGCTCGGTCTTCGACTCCAAAATTGGCTGAGAAGGTCACCAAGCAGCTCAAGATCAATCCTTCGAAGGCTCGGAAGACCTTGCCTAGAATCAAGATGGACGTTCCTGTTGCTTCTGGGTAAATGTTCTCCTCGTATTTTCTTGTTCTGACCGATTCTCTTGTACTGACCGAGTGGATGATGAACTTTTACAGCCCGGCCTCGGCTGCGACTGATATGGATATCGACAAGACCCCAGACGATGAGGAAACCGACGATGCAGCTACCTCCAAAGCCAGTAAGTCTGCCCGACTCGAATTTATTTGGACGACTGGATTGTTTGTCAGCTATCTCTTTGACTTTCTCTGTTTGTTGCAGCACCACGGGACATTGTTGTGCTCCCGGACGATGAAAAAGAAGTACCACTGAGGGGAAGGAGGAGGAGGGACAAGGAAGTGAGCGGGAAAGCGCCTGAGGCCCAGGTTCCTCAGTCGACTGAGATGTCTGGCACGATAGTCGAGCGATCGACAGATCCGGCACGTACCAACGTCACTTTCGCTATCCCACTGTTGACTGATTGCCCATCAGGATCAGCTGCTCAGACTTCTGCTGCACCAATACAACTCCACGCATCAGACTCAGCGGTTGCTCCGACTGCTCTGCCATCGTCGCTTTCACTGCGTATCAAACCCCGAACGACCCACCGACTGCCGCCAAGGAAGCTCTTCTTCAGTTGAACCTTGTGATGGGGCAAATGAAAGTGGTGCATGAGGCCAGTCAGGTGGCCTTCAACGCCGGAGCTGCTCTGTAGACCAATGTCCAGGTTAGTTGATTTCTGATTGATCATACTTCTCATCCGATCACCCACTGGGGTGTGACTGTTTTGAAGTTGCACGAGTCAATTTGAGTCATCTTGAATTGAATCTTTGAACTAGTGGGGGCACTCTTAGTGCACCCAGTGGGTGTAGTCCCCGAGACCATAGTTGACTGCGGGTAGTCGACAGTGGTCCGAGAATCTGAATTTTGTCACTCGGTCTGGACGGACCAGGTCGAATGAAACCAGAACCAGTGGGGGCACGCTAAGTGCACCCACTGGGTGTAGTCTCCGAGACCGTGGTTGACTGCGGGCAGTCGACTATGGTCTGAGAACTGCTTTTTTTTACTCTCGCGCTGGGCAGGCCATGTCGAGTGTTTATTCAAACCAGTGGGGGCACGCTAAGTGCACCCACTGGGTGTAGTCCCCGAGACTGCCATTGAATGTTTGATTCGGTGGTAGTCTTAGAGTAGCTATCACTGTGATGTCTTTTTATCTTAGTCAACTGATATGGCTTATACTGCAGAAATCTTGTGATCTTGGGGCTCAGCTTTCTACAATGAACAAGCAGCAAATCAGCCTCAACCTTGATCTGGAATTGGCCAAGAAGAATCTCAAGACTGCTCGTGATGAAGTAGCTGCCATGGGAGGTAACCAATCGTCAACTGTCTATCTCACTGCTGGCACTTTTCCTTTCCATTTTTTGAACCGAGTGACTCCACTCGAGCAGATGTATGTAGTGAAAATCGTCAACTCCAAGCCCGTCTGAAGAATGTTGTTTCTTTAGAGAAAATGAAGCAGGCTTTGGAGAAGAAGGATCTAGATCTTGCTGCTGCACAGAAGGAAGCACGAGAGAAAATGACGCTTGCTTACAAGAAGCTTGCTTCAGTCGGCAAGTTAGAAGAAGAGAACTCCAAACTGAAGACTGCTGTTTCTGTCGCCAATCGGGAGGTCGAGCGACTGAAGAAAGACAAGGACAAGCTGACTGACGAGCTTGGGAGTCTCAAGGCCAAGAAGGGCGAGTTGGAGTCTTATCTGGGCCAGCTTGCTGCAAAGCTGGTCCTAAAACTTGAAGGTACTGATGATTGACTGACTTATTACTGTCGACTGTCAAGCCTGATCATATCGTCGACTCACCATTTACTCAACTGTGCAGAGCTTTGCCAAGACTTTGAAGCGGAAACTGGGCGGGTCGAGACGGGTCTCGATCCCATAAATTGTCCAGTCAAGGATGATGTTGCGATGAATGTGCTGCGGCTGGAATCTCGCATGGACAGCGCTGTTGCTTATCTTGCCCGCCTGAAGGCAGCGATGACTCGGGTTGATACTGAACTCTGGCCTCAGGCGGAACTGTCTCAAGACCTCGAGTCTCTGATGGCTCGACTGAATCAAATACCCGACCGAGTGCAAGAATGGAAGAAGTCATCTGCTCGCTGTGGCGTTGATGCCGCGTTGTCCTTGGTCCGAGTGCACTGCAAAGACGTCAAAGAAGACAAGCTGGCGGAGCTCAAGGTTGCTAACACAAAGAGGCATACCTTCCAATCATTCATGGACACTTTCCTTGACGCCGCCACTCGCATTGCAGACAGCATAGACCTTGACAGTTTCTGCGACCCAGCCAGTCCTTCTCCTGACGCGTGACCGAGAAACATTATGCTCCACCTTTATTTGCCTCGGAATGCTGAGTGATTGTGTAATCGTTAAACTTCTTCGGGCTTGACGCTCGAATACTTTTGATCCGTCGTCCGGAACTTTAGGATTTATCTGAACTTGGTTTATCTCTGAATATGCTTGTGTTTTCCTTTGAGTGGAATTTTCTCTTCAATTGGAATAATCTTTGTACTTGAGATGCAGCTATTGTACTTATGGCGCAGCTCCGAGGAGAAGGTTGCAGTCTACATGCACCACGCCGTCCTTGCAGATGAGGATGGGGCGCATGTTGTACTTGTGGCGCAGGAGAAGGTCGCAGTTAACCTGAAGGAGAAGGAGAAGGTCGCAGTTAACCTGCACCTCGTCGTCCTTGCGGGTAGGGAGGCAGCACACATTGTACTTGTGGCGCAGCTCAGAAAGAGAAGGTTACAGTCGACCTGTACCATGTTGTCCTTGCGGATAGGGAGGCAGCACCCGTTGTACTTGTGGCGCAGCTCCGAAAGAGAAGGTTACAGTCGACCTGTACCTCGTCGTCCTTGCGGATAGGGAGGGAGCACACATTGTACTTGTGGCGCAGCTCCGAAGGAGAAGGTTACAGTCGACCCGCACCTCGCCATCCTTGCGGATAGGATGGAGCGCACATTGTACTTTTGGCGCAGCTCCGAAGGAGAAGGTTGCAGTCGACCTGCACTTCGTCGTCCTTGCGGATATCGGCGTGTTTCGAACTTAGACGAGTACTGGACTACAGCTAAGCCCCCGAGTGAGAGGGTTGCCCACCACTCGGTAGAGTTTTTCAAACTTAGGCGAGTACTGGACTGCAGCTAAGCCCCCGAGTGGGAGGGTTGCTCACCACTCGGTAGGATTTTTCAAACTTAGGCGAGTACTGGACTGCAGCTAAGCCTCCGAGTGGGAGGGTTGCTCACCACTCGGTAGGATTTTTCAAACTTAGGCGAGTACTGGACTGCAGCTAAGCCCCCGAGTGGGAGGGTTGCTCACCACTCGGTAGGATTTTTCAAACTTAGGCGAGTACTTGACTGCAGCTAAGCCCCCAAGTGGGAGGGTTGCTCACCACTCGGTAGGATTTTTTCAAACTTAGGCGAGTACTGGACTGCAGCTAAGCCCCCGAGTGAGAGGCTTGCTCATCACTCGGTAGGATTTTTCGAACTTAGGCGAGTACTGGACTGCAGCTAAGCCCCCGAGTAAGAGGCTTCCTCATCACTCGGTAGGATTTTACAAACTTAGGCGAGTAATGGACTGCAGCTAAGCCCCCGAGTGAGAGGCTTGCTCATCACTCGGTAGGATTTTTCAAACTTAGGCAAGTACTGGACTGCAGCTAAGCCCCAGAGTGAGAGGTTGGCTCATCACTCGGTAGGATTTTACAAACTTAGGCGAGTACTGGACTGCAGCCAAGCCCCCGAGTGAGAGGCTTGCTCATCACTCGGTAGGATTTTTCAAACTTAGGCGAGTACTGGACTGCAGCTAAGCCCCCGAGTGGGAGGGTTGCTCACAACTCGGTAGGATTTTTCAAACTTAGGCGAGTACTGGACTGCAGCTAAGCCCCCGAGTGGGAGGGTTGCTCACCACTCGGTAGGATTTTTCAAACTTAGGCGAGCACTGGACTGCAGCTAAGCCCCCGAGTGGGAGGGTTGCGCACCACTCGGTAGGATTTTTCAAACTTAGGCGAGTACTGGACTGCAGCTAAGCCCCCGAGTGAGAGGGTTGCTCACCACTCGGTAGGATTTTTCAAACTTAGGCGAGTATTGGACTGCAGCTAAGCCCCCGAGTGAGAGGCTTGCTCATCACTCGATAGGATTTTTCAAACTTAGGCGAGTACTGGACTGCAGCTAAGCCCCCGAGTGAGAGGCTTGCTCATCACTCGGTAGGATTTTTCAAACTTAGGCGAGTACTGGACTGCAGCTAATTAAGCCCCCGAGTGAGAGGCTTGCTCATCACTCGGTAGGATTTTACAAACTTAGGCGAGTACTGGACTGCAGCTAAGCCCCCGAGTGAGAGGCTTGCTCATCACTCGGTAGGACTTTTCAAACTTAGGCAAAACGGATTCGCGGCTAAGCCCCCGAGTGAGAGGCTTGCTCACCACTCGGTAGGATTTTTCAAACTTTAGGCGAAACGGATTCGCGGCAAAGTTACCCACTGGGGGGGATTTCAGACGCAAACAAAAGTAACAACAACCATTTAGGAAGACTGTAAAGCTCTTGTCTTTGATAAACAAACTACAAAGATATTTCTTATTACATCTCATCCGAAGAGTACTTAAGTATAAAAGGGGCGGAGCAGCTCCGCGTTCCAAGCCCGTGGCTCGTCTTTCTGATGCTCGAGATTGTAAAGATGGTATGCTCCATTGTGGAGGACTCTGGTGACAATGAAGGGACCTTCCCAAGCAGGGGCGAGCTTGTGTGGTTTCTGCTGATCCACTCGAAGAACCAAGTCTCCCTCTTGAAAGGCTCGGCCTCTCACATTTCTGGCGTGGAATCGACGCAAATCTTGCTGATAAATGGTCGACCGTATTAAGGCCATTTCTCTTTCCTCCTCTAGGAGATCAACTGCGTCCTGCCGGGCCTGTTCTGCTTTGTCTTCAGAGAAGAGCTTGACTTGCATTGTGAAGCAAGTCACTCGGTAGAACAGCTTCAGCTACATAAACCAAGAAGAATGGAGTTCGGCCAGTCGACCGATTGGGAGTTGTCCTCAATCCCCAAAGGACTGATGGAAGTTCATCGACCCAGGCGCCTGCTGCGTGCTTGAGATCACGCATCAGTCGGGGTTTCAGTCCTTTGAGAATCAAGCCATTTGCTCTTTCTGCTTGTCCATTCGACTGGGGGTGGGCGACTGAAGCATAGTCGACTCGTGTGCCTTGGGAAGCACAGAAGGCTCTGAACTCATCAGAATCAAAGTTCAACCCGTTGTCAGTGATGATGCTGTACGGAACTCCATATCTGAATGTCAATTCTCTGATGAAGCTGACGGCAGTACTAGCTTCAAGATTCTTGATAGGCTTGGCTTCAATCCATTTGGTAAACTTGTCGACTGCTACAAGCACATGAGTGAAGCCGCTCCTACCAGTCCTCAGGTGTCCATCCATATCCAATCCCCAAATAGCAAAGGGCCAGACGAGTGGAATAGTCTTCAGGGCTGACGCAGGCTTGTGGGACATATTGGAGTAAAACCGGCAGCCTTCACATTTGTCGACTATATCTTTCGCCATTTCATTTGCTCGTGGCCAATAAAATCCAGCTCGGTATGCTTTGGCCACAATGGTCCGAGAGGACGCATGGCGACCACAGGTCCCGAGTGGATGTCGTTGAGGATCACTCGACCTTCTTCCGGTGTTATGCATTTCTGGCTGACTCCGGTTACGCTTTCCCTGAACAGTTGTCCTCTTATCAAAGTAAAGGCTTTGGATCGACAGACGATCTGTCGAGCCTCTTCTTCATCCTCTGGGAGTTCCTTCCTAAGGATATACGCAATGTATGGCACTGTCCAGTCGGGAGTGATGACCAAAACCTCCATGATCAGGTCGACCACGGCTGGGACTTCGACTTCAGTCGGATCTGTGGCACTCTTAGGCTGCGGGGGCTCTTCAGTGAAAGGATCTTCTTGAACTGAGGGTGTATGAATGTGTTCCAAAAACACGTCGCTGGGAATGGCTTCCCTCTTGGAACCTATCTTTGCCAAATCATCGGCTGCTTGATTTTTCAGTCGGGGTATATGATGGAGCTCTAACCCCTCAAACCTCTTTTCCAACTTCCTCACTGCGTTGCAGTAACCAGTCATAGCTGGGCTTCTGACGTCCCACTCCTTCATCACTTGATTGACTACCAAATCTGAGTCGCCGTAGACCATGAGGCGACGGACGCCGAGTGAGATGGCCATACGTAACCCATATAAGAGTGCTTCATATTCCGCTTCGTTATTGGAGGAATCAAAGTGAATCTGGAGAACATATCTGAGCTTGTCTCCTCGGGGGGATACCAGTACCACCCCCTCACCGGAACCATTCAGCATCTTGGAACCATCAAAGAACATGGTCCAGTGCTCCGAGTGGACTTGAGTCGGCAGTTGTTGTTCGATCCACTCGGCGAGGAAATCTGCTATTGCTTGGAACTTGATAGCTTTCTTTGCCTCAAACTTAATATCCAAGGGAAGGAGTTCAATCGCCCACTTTGCCACTCGACCAGTTGCATCTCTGTTGTTCAGAATCTCTGATAATGGAGCGTCGCTGACGACTGTAATGGAGTGGTCAGAGAAATAATGTGCAACCTTCTTCGTGGTCATATAAATCCCATAAACAAGCTCCTGATAATGTGGATATCTTTGCTTTGATGGAGTCAAAACTTCAGAAACATAATATACTGGGCGCTGAACTTTATAGGCTTTTCCTTCCTCTTCCCGCTTGACCGTAAGGTACTATACTGACGACTTGTCCAGTGGCTGCAATGTAAAGCAGTAAAGGCTGTTTGCTGATTGGGGCAACAAGCACCGGCTGGGTGGAAAGCAGGGCTTTGAGCTCTGCAAATGCTGCATCAGCTTCAGAAGTCCACTCGAACTTATCAGACTTCTTCATCAGTCGGTAAAGAGGCAATGCCTTTTCACCGAGGCGAGAAATGAATCGACTCAAGGCGGCCAAACAACCTGTAAGCTTCTGGACATCGTGCACACGCACAGGGCGTTTCATTCGGAGAATGGCACCAACTTTCTCTGGGTTAGCGTCGATCCCTCGTTCGGAAATGAGGAAACCGAGTAATTTTCCGCCCGGAACTCCAAATGTGCACTTTGATGGATTAAGCTTGATATCATACCTTCTGAGGTTGGCAAAAGTTTCAGCAAGGCCAGCCAATAGGTCGGAACCTTTACGTGACTTGACCACAATGTCATCCATGTATGCTTCCACATTCCGACTGATTTGAGTGAGTAAACACTTCTGAATCATCCTCATGAATGTGGCTCTAGCATTCTTCAGGCCGAATGGCATGGTGACATAACAGAAGCACCCAAATGGAGTGATGAAAGCTGTTTTTATCTCATCGGGTCCATACAGTCGGATCTGATGATACCCGGAATAAGCGTCCAAAAAGGACAAGCGCTCACACCCTGCAGTCGAGTCGACTATTTGATCGATGCGGGGGAGAGGAAAGTGATCTTTCGGGCAGGCCCGATTGATATGCTTGAAGTCAATGCACATGCTAAGCGAGTCGTCCTTCTTGGGGACCATGACAACATTGGCTAACCACTCGGAGTGGTAAATCTCTCGGATAAACTCAGCTGCTAGGAGCCGAGCCACTTCTTCACCGATTGCTTTTCTCTTCTGCACGGCGGACCGTCGAAGATGTTCTTTGACTGGTTTCATTTTTGGGTCGACTCGCAAACGGTGCTCAGCCAGCCCCCTGGGAACACCCGGCATGTCAGAAGGTTTCCATGCAGTCCCAGTTCTCACGGAGGAACTGGATGAGCGCTTCTTCCTATTTGGAGTCGAGTGTTGTCGAATTGTGAGTCGGAGCAGCATTGGGATCGGTCGGGTGAATATGAATCGGCTTCGTTTCACCAGACGACTGAAATGCTGAATCCGTGGCAGGCTTCTTAGCTCGCAACAAATCACTCGGATCTGCATTTTTTTGATACTCCTGCAATTCCACTACTGCCATTTGCGCATCGGCGATCTTTGAGCCCTTCTGGAAGCACTCTTCTGCCTTCTTCCGATTGCCAGTGATAGTGATCACTCCTTTAGGACCAGGCATCTTCAATTTTAGGTAAATGTAACATGGTCGAGCCATGAAACGTGCATAAGCCGGCCTGCCCAGAATAGCATGATAAGCACTCTGGAAATCGACGACTTCAAACGTCAACTTTTCTTTGCGGTAATTTTTGGAATCACCGAAAACCACATCGAGGGCGATCTGGCCAAGTGACTCAGCCTTCTTGCCAGGAATAACCCCATGGAAACTCATATTGCTTTCACTGAGTCTGGACATCGGAATGCCCATTCCTTTCAAGGTCTCCGTACAGTATATTCACGTCACTGCCACCATCCATCAGAACCTTAGTCAACCGAGTGCCTTCGACGACTGGGTCGACCACCAACGCTTGCCTCCCAGGGGTGGCTATGTGTGTCGGGTGATCAGACTGGTCTAATGTAATGGCAGTCTGGGACCACTTCAAATAACTGGGCGTCGCCGGAGCGACCATGTTCACTTCTCTGTTGATGACTTTCAGTCGAATCTTGCTCTCAACATCAGCAAAAATCATCAGGGTGGAATTGACGTGGGGGTAACCATCATCGTCCTCTTCCTTATCCTCAACTTTGTACGATTCTTTCTCCTTTTCTTTGGGCTGTTTCTCTCGGAACTGCTGGATTAGGATCCGACATTGTCGAGTGGTATGTTTCGGGTAAATGAGATTACCCTCCTCATCTTTTTTGGTGTGAATGTGGCATGGTAAATCAACACATCATTTCCATCTTGATCTTTTACTTTCTTGGGGTTCCATGGCCCTTTGGGCTTCCCCTTGAACTTTCCTTGAGTCACGGCTAAGGCTTCTCTGGGAGCAGCTGGTTCGGCTTTGCGCTTCTGCTTCCGACTGGAGTTCCCTCCCCCGGTTTCGTGGGCGACTGTTTTGTGCTTGCCACTCCGGAGTCGATCTTCCTCCTCACCGTTAGCATACTTGGTGGCAATTTCCATCATTCGACTCAGAGACATATCTCCGGTCCAACCGAACTTCAGATTCAATTCTCGATACTTGACGCCTTCCTTGAAGGCACAAACTGCTTGGTGATCAGACACATTCTCCACCGCGTGGTGCAACGTGATCCACCTCTGGATATAATCTCTCAAAGTTTCATCCGACTTCTGCACACAAGACTGTAGCTCTGTTAGCCCTGCTGGCCGTTTGCATGTACCTTCAAACGTTCTGACAAACACTCGGGCAAGCTCTTCCCAGCTATAAATACTGCCAGGTGCTAACTGATTCAACCATGCTCTGGCCGAGCTTTCTAACATCAGAGGAAGGTGCTTCATGGCCACTTCATCATTGCCACCACCAATCTGCACAGCCACTCGATAGTCCTCAAGCCAAGTGTCAGGCTTGGACTCACCAGTGAACTTGCTGACTCCAGTCGCCAACCTGAAGTTGGGAGGAATTATTGCTGCTTTGATGGCTCTGCTGAAACACTCGGGACCTGAAACATGCACCCTGCTGCCGGTCGGGTAATCTCTATCGTGGCCATATCTGTGTGCTCTGTTCCTGTCAACCAGACCTTGAACGAGAATGGATCTCGCGTCAAAGCCCGGCTCCCGGGGGTCGATTGGAATCCTTCGCCCACCACTGTGAGGGCGCCTGTCATCGTGTTGCCGAGGCGCGTATGACCCACTCCTTGGGGGAGGCGTGGGTACTCGACGACGATCATACTGCTCACGGTTTCTGTACTGATCCTGTTGATCTCCACGTCCCTCGGGCCTTGGAGGTGATCTTGGGCTATGAGCCGACTGAACTGTGTCTGCCATTACAGATCTACTATGAATCCTATTCCGAGATTGTGACACTGCTATGTTCTGCTCTCCCGCCGCCCGGAGCAAAGCCTGGATCTGCATCAAACCCCTACCAGCCTCCGATTGGGAAGGCTGAATCGACTCTGCTATTCGGGCAGGAGCTGTGAGATTCTGGATTGGAGTTCGATATACCTGGGTTGGAGGCGAAAAAGTTGTCGTCGACTGGATTCAAGAACTCGCTGCCGAGCACGCTCGTCGAGTGCGTGCTGGAGATTCTCCAGTCGAGTGCGCTCAGCCAAGTTGGCCAGGCGCACCTCCTCCAAGGCCCGGGCCTCGGGGGTTTCTCCAACGATAGGAGTGTGAAGTGCATCCATGTTACAGCGGCGAAGCTCTTCCCTCTGCTGCGAAGAGAGGGGGCTCGGGGCGGTACTCCTCGTGGACACGTGACGGATCGCCTCCGCCATCACCACCGTCGTCGCGGGGGAAGCCAGGAGGACTGAGCGGTCTGTTGACCATCAGGACTTCTGCCGCGGGGTCACTGCTGTCGCACTCAGACGCGATCTCAATGGAGCCAGTCGAACAGGCCGTAGAGAGTTTCGTCGGGCTCGATTGCCGCGCTTGGGGGTGGCCGATTGGCGAGCCACCGCGTGCCTCACCCACCGCTGGAGCCTCGACCGACCGGAACGCTTGTGCCGGCGGGCAGCAGGGAGTGAAGACGCCACCGGAGCCGACCGATACTGAGTCGACGGCTGCCGCAGGAGGACGCCACGGACGCACGCGCGAAAGTGCATTGCCCCGCGGACGGGGAGCGCCTCGACGTCGAGTGGAGCTTCTTGGAGCCAAGCGTTGTCGTCGGCGACGAACACGAGCGCGCCGAGACGGATCTCGTGGCCCTCGGCCAATCCTCCGCCTGAAACCATGCTGATGGGATCGGAAAAATTGCAACTTCTCCAACAAGTCGCTAAGACACCTGCCCCACGGTGGGCGCCAACTGTCGTGGTTCTAAGTCTGACAGTAGAATGGGGGGTAGGGATGTAGAGGCAAGATCCTAGCTATGGAGAAGTTGTACGCATGAGTTTTACGAGTTCAGGCCCTTCTCGGAGGAAGTAACAGCCCTACGTCTCGGAGCCCGGAGGCGGTCGACTAGATTATATGCGCGTGTGTTACAGGGGGTGCGAACCCTTGTCTCAGAGGAGGGGGTGGCTTATATAGAGTGCGCCAGGACCCCAGCTCCCCTCCGTTACACAGGGTTCAATGTTCATACAGAAGGAGCGTTACAGGTAACGTCCGTAGTAAAGTGCTATAAATGACTATTAAGTCTAAGGGTAAATGCCCGACCGTTGCTGCGCGGAGTGGCTTTAGGTCTTCTGCACGTCAAGTGGTTTAGTGGTCGAGTGACCTGAACAAAGGGGGGTCTCCGAGTGAATGGTAGGTCGAGTGGATTGCACTCGACACCTTTGTTGGGTCCCCTCTATTTATTCTTGAACCTCTTTGCTTCTAGGACAAGGGCCTTAGGTCGGACGTATAGGTCAGGCCTATTACCCTACCTCAGGTCTATGTCCTCATCAGCTAGGGTGGCAAATGTAAAAATGTCCTGGCTTCTCGCATACGCTCGACACGTGGAAAATAGCCATTATTAGGCGCGGAAGCCAAGGAGTGCAACATTTATGGGAAGCCGGACACTACTCAACAGGTATTCAGAATTTGGAGAAGAACCCACCTTGCAATGTCGAAGACAATCTGCGCGCCGGACTCATCGCCATTGAAGCCTGGTTCGGGGGCTACTGAGGTAGTCCTGGATTAGGGGGTCCTCGGACAGTCGGACTATATTCTTTGGCCGGACTGTTGGACTATGAAGATACAAGATTGAAGACTTCGACCCATGTCCGGATGGGACTCTCCTTGGCGTGGAAGGCAAGCTTGGCAATATGGATATGTAGATCTCCTCCCTTGTAACCGACTCTGTGTAACCCTAGCCCCCTCCGGTGTCTATATAAACCGGAGGGTTTAGTCCGTAGGACAACAACAATCATACCATAGGCTAGCTTCTAGGGTTTAGCCTCTACGATCTCGTGGTAGAACAACTCTTGTAATACTCATATCATCAAGATCAATCAAGCAGGAAGTAGGGTATTACCTCCATCGAGAGGGCCTGAACCTGGGTAAAACATCGTGTCCCCCGCCTCCTGTTACCATCCGCCTTAGATGTACAGTTCGGGACCCCCTACCGAGATCCGCCGATTTTGACACCGACACTCTCCTCCTTTATATACGTGGCCAAGGGGCACCCCAAAGTGACAACAGTTGTTTCTTAGCCGTGTGCGGTGCCCCCATCCACAGTCTACCACCTCGTTCATATTGTCGTAGTGCTTAGGCGAAGCCCTGCGCGGATCACATCACCAACACCGTCGCCACACCGTCATGCTGACGGAACTCTCCCTCGACCCTCTACTAGATCGAGAGCTCGAGGGACGTCATCGTGCTGAACGTGTGCTGAACAAGGAGGTGCCGTACGTTCGGTACTTGGATCGGTTGGATCGTGAAGACGTTGGACTACATCAACCGCGTTAACTAAATGCTTCCGCTTTTGGTCTACGAGGGTACGTGGACACACTCTCCCCGCTCGTTGCTATGCTTCTCCTAGATAGATATTGCGCGATCGTAGGAATTTTTTTGAATTACTACGTTCCCCAACAGTGGCATCCGAGCCAGGTCTATGCGTAGATGATATATGCACAAGTAGAACACAATGAGTTGTGGGTGATAATACTCATACTGCTTACCACCAACGTCTTACTTTGATTCGGCGGTATTGTTGGATGAAGCGGCCCGGACCGACATTACATGACCGCGTTCATGAGACTGGTTCTACCGACGTGCTTCGCACACAGGTGGCTGGCGGGTGTCTGTTTCTCCAACTTTAGTTGAATCGAATTTGACTACGGCCGGTCCTTGTTGAAGGTTAAAACAGCACACTTGACGAAAATTCGTTGTGGTTTTGATGCATAGGTAAGAACGGTTCTTGCTAGAAGCTCGTAGGAGCCATATAAAACTTGCAACAACAAAGTAGAGGACGTCTAACTTGTTTTTGCAGGGCATGTTGTGATGTGATATGGTCAAGACGTAATGAGATATAAATTGTTGTATGAGATGATCATGTTTTGTAAAAGTTATCGGCAACTGGCAGGAGCCTTATGGTTGTCGCTTTATTGTATGAAATGCAATCGCCATGTAATTGCTTTACTCTATCACTAAGCGGTAGCGATAGTCGTAGAAGCAGTAGTTGGCGAGACGACAACGATACTATGATGGAGATCATGGTGTCAAGCCGGTGACGATGGAGATCATGATGGTGCTTTGGAGATGGAGATCAAAGGCACAAGATGATGATGGCCATATCATGTCACATATTTTGATTGCATGTGATGTTTATCTTTTATGCATCTTATTTTGCTTAGTATGGCGGTAGCATTATAAGATGATCCCTCACTAAATTTCAAGGTATAAGTGTTCTCCCTGAGTATGCACCGTTGCTACAGTTCGTCGTGCCGAGACACCACGTGATGATTGGGTGTGATAAGCTCTACGTTCACATACAACGGGTGCAAGCCAGTTTTGCACGTGCAGAATACTCGGGTTAAACTTGACGAGCCTAGCATATGCAGATATGACCTTAGAACACTGAGACCGAAAGGTCGAACGTGAATCATATAGTAGATATGATCAACATAGAGATGTTCACCATTGAAAACTACTCCATCTCACGTGATGATAGGACATGGTTTAGTTGATATGGATCATGTGATCATTTAGATGACTAGAGGGATGTCTATATAAGTGGGAGTTCTTAAGTAATATGATTAATTGAACTTTAATTTATCAAGAACTTAGTACCTGATAGTTTTTGCATATCTATGTTGTTGTAGATCAATGGCCCGTGCTACCGTTCCCTTGAATTTTAATGCGTTCCTAGAGAAAGCTAAGTTGAAAGATGATGGTAGCAACTACACGGACTGGGTCCATAACTTGAGGATTATCCTCATTGCTGCACAGAAGAATTACGTCCTGGAAACACCGCTAGGTGCAAGACCCGCTGCAGGAGCAACTCCGGACATTATGAACGTCTGGCAAAGCAAAGCTGATGACTACTTGATAGTTCAGTGTGCCATGCTTTACGGCTTAGAATCGGGACTTCAAAGACATTTTGAACGTCATGGAGCATATGAGATGTTCCAGGAATTGAAGTTAATATTTCCAGCAAATGCCCGATTGAGAGATATGAAGTCTCCAATAAGTTCTATAGCTGCAAGATGGAGGAGAATAGTTCTGTCAGTGAACATATACTCAGAATGTGTGGGTACCACAACCACTTGACTCAACTGGGAGTTAATCTTCGTGATGATAGTGTCATTGACAGAGTTCTTTAATCACTGCCACCAAGCTATAGAAGCTTCGTGATGAACTATAATATGCAAGGGATGGATAAGACAATTCCCGAGCTCTTCGCGATGCTAAAGGCTGCGGCGGTAGAAATCAAGAAGGAGCATCAAGTGTTGATGGTTAACAAGACCACTAGTTTCAAGAAAAAGGGCAAAGGGAAGAAGGGGAACTTCAAGAAGAACGACAAGCAAGCTGCTGCTCAAGTGAAGAAGCCCAAGTCTGGACCTAAGCCTGAGACTAAGTGCTTCTACTGCAAAGGGACTGGTCACTGGAAGCGGAACTGCCCCAAGTATTTGGCGGATAAGAAGGATGGCAAAGTGAAAGGTATATCTGATATACATTTTATTGATGTGTACCTTACTAATGCTCGTAGTAGCGCCTGGGTATTTGATACTGGTTCTGTTGCTCATATTTGCAACTCGAAACAGGGGCTACAGATTAAGCGAAGTTTGGCTAAGGACGAGGTGACGATGTGCGTGGGAAATGGTTCCAAAGTCGATGTGATCGCCGTCGGCACGCTACCTCTACATCTACCTTCGGGATTAGTTTTAGACCTGAATAATTGTTATTTGGTGCCAGCGTTGAGCATGAACATTATATCTGGATCTTGTTTGATGCGAGACGGTTATTCATTTAAATAAGAGAATAATGGTTCTTCTATTTATAAGAGTAATATCTTTTATGGTCATGCACCCTTGATGAGTGGTCTATTTTTGTTGAATCTCGATTGTAGTGATACACATATTCATAATATTGAAGCCAAAAGATGCAAAGTTAATAATGATAATGCAACTTATTTGTGGCACTGCCGTTTAGGTCATATTGGTGTAAAGCGCATGAAGAAACTCCATGCTGATGGACTTTTGGAATCACTTAATTATGAATCACTTGATGCTTGTTAACCATGCCTCATGAGCAAGATGACTACGACTCCGTTCTCTGGAACAATGGAGCGAGCAACAGACTTGTTGGAAATAATACATACTGATGTATGCGGTCCGATGAGTGTTGAGGCTCGCGGCGGGTATCGTTATTTTCTCACCTTCACAGATGATTTGAGCAGATATGGGTATATCTACTTGATGAAACATAAGTCTGAAACATTTGGAAAGTTCAAAGAATTTTAGAGTGAAGTAGAAAATCATCGTAACAAGAAAATAAAGTTTCTACGATCTCATCGTGTAGGTGAATATTTGAGTTATGAGTTTTATCTTCATTTGAAACAATGTGGAATAGTTTCGCAACTCACGCCACCTTGAACATCACAGCGTAATGGTGTGTCCGAACGTCGTAACCGTACTTTATAGATATGGTGCGATCTATGATGTCTCTTACCGATTTACCACTATCGTTTTGGGGTTATGCTTTAGAGACGGCTGCATTCACGTTAAATAGGGCACCATCTAAATCTGTTGAGACGACACCATATGAACTGTGGTTTGGCAAGAAACCTAAGCTGTCGTTTCTTAAAGTTTGGGGCTGTGATGCTTATGTGAAAAAGCTTCAAACTGATAAGCTCGAACCCAAATCGGAGAAATGTGTCTTCATAGGATACCCAAAGGAGACTGTTGGGTACACCTTCTATCACAGATCCAAAGGCAAGATATTCGTTGCTAACAATGGATCCTTTCTAGAGAAGGAGTTTCTCTCGAAAGATGTGAGTGGGAGGAAAGTAGAACTTGATGAGGTAATTGTACCTACTCCCGAATTGGAAAGTAGTTCATCATAGAAATCAGTTTGAGTGATTCCTACACCAATTAGTGAGGAAGCTAATGATGATGATCATGAAACTTCAGATCAAGTTACTACCGAACCTCGTAGGTCAACCAGAGTACGATCCGCACCAGAGTGGTACGGTAATCCTGTTCTAGAGGTCATGTTACTTGACCATGACGAACCTACGAACTATGAGGAAGCGATGATGAGCCCAGATTCTGCGAAATGGCTTGAGGCCATGAAATCTGAGATGGGATCCATGTATGAGAACAAAGTATGGACTTTGGTTGACTTGCCCGATGATCGGCAAGCCATAGAGAATAAATGGATCTTCAAGAAGAAGACTGACGCTGACGGTAATGTTACTGTCTACAAAGCTCGACTTGTTGCGAAAGGTTTTTGACAAGTTCAAGGAGTTGACTGCGATGAGACCTTCTCACTCGTAGCGATGCTTAAGTCTGTCCGAATCATGTTAGCAATTGTCGCATTTTATGATTATGAAATTTGGCAAATGGATGTGAAAACTGCATTCCTTAATGGATATCTTAAAGAAGAGTTGTATATGATGCAACCAGAAGGTTTTGTCGATCCTAAAGGTGCTAACAAAGTGTGCAAGCTCCAGCGATCCATTTATGGATTGGTGCAAGCCTCTCGGAGTTGGAACATACGCTTTGATAGTGTGATCAAAGCATATGGTTTTATACAGACTTTTGGAGAAGCCTGTATTTACAAAAAAGTGAGTGGGAGCTATGTAGCATTTCTAATATTATATGTGGATGACATATTCTTGATTGGAAATAATACAGAATTTTTGGATAGCATAAAAGGATACTTGAATAAGAATTTTTCAATGAAAGACATCGGTGAAGCTGCTATTGGGCATCAAAATCTATAGAGATAGATCAAGACGCTTAATTGGACTTTCACAAAGCACATACCTTGATAAAGTTTTGAAGAAGTTCAAAATGGATCAGTCAAAGAAAGGGTTCTTGCCTGTGTTACAAGGTGTGAAGTTGAGTCAGACTCAATGCCCGACCACTGCAGAAGATAGAGAGAAAATGAAAGTCATTCCCTATGCCTCAGCCATAGGTTCTATCATGTATGCAATGCTGTGTACCAGACCTGATGTGTGCCTTGCTATTAGTTTAGCAGGGAGGTACCAAAGTAATCCAGGAGTGGATCACTAGACAACGGTTAAGAACATCCTGAAATACCTGAAAAGGACTAAGGATATGTTTCTCGTTTATGGAGGTGACAAAGAGCTCATCGTAAATGGTTACGTCGATGAAAGCTTTGACACTGATTCGTATGACTCTAAGTCACAAACCGGATACGTATGGCAGTTGGTGCAGTTCCAAACAGAGCGTCGTGGCGGGATCTACGTGTGAAGCGGAGTACATAGCTGCTTCGGAAGCAGCAAATGAAGGAGTCTGGATGAAGGAGTTCATATCCGATCTAAGTGTAATACCTAGTGCATCAGGTCCAATGAAAATCTTTTGTGACAATACTGGAGCAATAGCCTTGGCGAAGGAATCCAGATTTCACAAGAGAACCAAACACATCAAGAGTCGCTTCAATTCCATCCGCGATCAAGTCAAGGAGGGAGACATAGAGATTTGCAAAATACATACAGATCTGAATGTTGCAGACTCGTTGACTAGGCCTCTTCCACGAGCAAAACATGATCAGCACCAAGACTCCATGGGTGTTAGAATCATTACTATGGAATCTAGATTATTGACTCTAGTGCAAGTGGGAGACTGAAGAAAATATGCCCTAGAGGCAATAATAAAGTTGTTATTTATATTTCCTTATATCACGATAAATGTTTATTATTCATGCTAGATTTTTATTAACCGGAAACTTAGTACATGTGTGAATACATAGGCAAAAGAGAGTGTCCCTAGTATGCCTCTACTTGACTAGCTCATTAATCAAAGATGGTTAAGTTTCCTAACCATAGACATGTGTTGTCATTTGATAAACGAGATCACATCATTAGAGAATGATGTGATGGATAAGACCCATCCATTAGCTTAGCATTATGATCATTTAGTTTTATTGATATTGCTTTCGTCATGACTTATACATGTTCCTTTGACTATGAGATTATGCAACTCCCGAATACCGGAGGAACACCTTGTGTGCTATCAAACGTCACAACGTAACTGGGTGATTATAAAGATGCTCTACAGGTGTCTCCGATGGTGTTTGTTGAGTTGGCATAGATCGAGATTAGGATTTGTCACTCCGAGTATCGGAGAGGTATCTCTGGGCCCTCTCGGTAATGCACATCACTATAAGCCTTGCAAGCAATGTGACTAATGAGTTAGTTACGACATGATGCATTACGGATCGAGTAAAGAGGCTTGCCGGTAGCGAGATTGAACTAGGTATGATGATACCGACGTCGAATCTCGGGCAAGTAACATACCGATGACAAAGGGAATAACATATGTTGTTATGCGGTTTGGCCGATAAAGATCTTCGTAGAATATGTAGAAGTCAATATGAGCATCCAGGTTCTGCTATTAGTTATTGACCGGAGATGTGTCTCGGTCATGTCTACATAGTTCTCGAACCCGTAGGGTCCGCACGCTTAACGTTCGATGACGATTTGTATTATGAGTTATGTCTTTTGGTGATCAAAGTTTGTTTGGAGTCCCGGATGAGATCACGGACATGACGAGGAGTCTCAAAGTGGTCGAGAGGTAAAGATTGATATATTGGACGAAGGTATTCGGACACCGGGAAGGTTTCGGGACGTTTCGGATATTTATCGGGGAACCGAGGGGTTACCGGAACCCCCCGGGGAAGTTATGGACCTCAATGGGCCATAAGGGAGTAGGAGAGGGCAGCCCATAGGGTGGCACACGCCCCCCAAGGGAAGTCCGAATTGGACTAAGGGGAGTGGGCGCGGCCCCCTCTTTCCTCTCCCTCTCCCTCTCCTTCCCTCCTTCCCCCTCTTGGACTCCCCCTTGGCGTGCCCCCTCATGGCCGCTGGCCTCCTCCCTATCCTCCTTTATATACGTGGCCAGGGGGCACCCCAAAGTGACAACAGTTGTTTCTTAGCCGTGTGCGGTGCCCCCTCCACAATTTACCACCTCGGTCATATTGTCGTAGTGCTTAGGCGAAGCCCTGCGTGGATCACATCACCAACACCGTCGCCACACCGTTGTGCTGACAGAACTCTCTGTGACGCCCTCAATTCAATCGTACACTAATCATACACGCAAATGTGTACGATCAAGATCAGGGACTCACGGGAAGATATCACAACACAACTCTTGACACAAATTAAAATAATATAAGCTTTATATTACAAGCCAGGGGCCTCGAGGGCTCGAATACATAAGCTCGAATACACAAGAGTTAGTGGAAGCAACAATATATGAGTACAAACATAAGTTAGACAAGTTTGCCTTAAGAAGGCTAGCACAAAAGCATCTACGATCAAAAAGGCAAGGCCTCCTGCCTGGGAGCCTCCTAACTACTCCTGGTCGTCGGCGGTCTCCACGTAGTATTAGGCATCGGCGGTGCCATCTGGCTCCTGGGCTCCGACATCTGGTTGCATCAACCGGAAAGAAGAAGAAAGGGGAAAAAAGGGGTAGCAAAGCAACCGTGAGTACTCATCCAAAGTACTCGCAAGCAAGGATCTACACTACATATGCAACATTATCAAAGGAAGGCTGTATATGTGGACTGGGTTGCAGAAATGCCAGAATAGAGAGAAGGCCTAGTCCTATTGAAGACTAGCATCTTCAGCATCTTGCAGCATTTAGAAGAGTACAGATCAACATAATGTAAAGTAGTAGTAGCGTTATCAACCTCGGCCAGAGATCCTTTCTCGCCTCCCTGCGAGAAGGCAATCCCAGAGCCATACTATCCATTTCTCATATAATCCAATTCTCATCACAATATCCAGTTCTAGTTGTATCAATCGGGATACAACTCCAAGTGTCCGTTACCGTAATACAGGCTATTGATAGATGTTTTCTTCCCTGCAGGGGTGCACCAACTTACCCACCACGCTCGATTAACTCCGGCTGGACACACTTTCTTGGGTCATGCCCGGCCTCGGCCAAACAATACGCCGCAACCCGACCTAGGCTTAATAGAGAGGTCAGCACGCCAGACTAAACGTATGCCCCCAGGGGTCATGGGCCATCTCCCCAGGAACTCCTGCACGTTGCGTGGGCGGCCGGTGAGCAGACCTAGCTACCTCCTTCAAAAAGGTAGGTGCTTACGCAGTCCAACCCGGCGCGCGCCGCTCAGTCGCTGACGTCTATTAAGCTTCGGCTGATGCATATGACGCAGAACGCCCATACTATGACCACGTGATGGTTAGTGCTATCAGGCCAGAGGCCCCTCGGATCAAATATCCAAATCGTAGTGGATTAGGAGCACACGGTAACAAGCAGAGACTCACGAAAGATGTGACCATGTTGCCCCATCTCGAGGACTTGCGACAAGGGCTAGGAATGCCTGGCCACGCCTCGTAATTATCTCGCGGGCACCCTCCAGGTCAACCCGTCTCCACATCACTCGCGGGTACCCCTCAGGGTCGACCCACCTTTCCAAGTAATAGATGTAAAGTCCAAGTATCCGTGTGGCCAAACATCAAGGGGCAAACCCGAGGAATCACCCCCGGTGAATTCCACTTGATGTAATCATCAAGGTGAACGTAAGAGGAACCACCCCCGAGGTTCACACTTGAGGGGTTGCACGACCGAGTCGTATCAGAAGTGGTTAAGGCGGAATCACCCCCGATGACCATGACCGAATAGCCACACTACAGAGTTGACATCAGAAGTGCTGTAGAGGTCTCACCCTCGGCACTCGGTAGTAACCCAGTAGTGTCGAGCAACTAAGGGGAAAGTGACGTGCGGTGCCGGGGCCTGGTCTCCGATCCCGTTGATCGGGTCTTCAATGATGAAGCAGGGGCAACAAGGACAAGGTGGGGGTCACTAATGGATCACTAACCAACCTATACTAAGCAGTTTAGGATAAGCAGGTAGGTAACAATGAGCAGGTTACAAAAGCAGGCTATGCATCAGCATAGGAGCAAACAATAACAGTAGCAAAATCTAATGCAAGCATGAGAAAATGGAATGGGCGATATCGGGATTATCAAAGGGGGGGCTTGCCTGGTTGCTCTGGCAAGGAGGGGTCATCGGTGACGTAGTCGATCACACGGGCGGCATCGGTCTCGGGGTCTACCGGAGAGAAGAGGGGGAAGAAACAGTAAATATAAAGCAAACAAGTGCATATCAAGACAGCAGGCAGAGCTAGACGTGTTCTAACGCGGTGCTACACGATACCGGCGAAGGGGGAAGTCAACCGGGAATGTATTCCCGGTTTCGAACCTATGTCAGACAGACGACCGGAGGGGGAAAGTTCCATGTTCAGATAGTTAGAGGCATCTGACAGGTATGTGGGTAGCGTATTCGGGTTCGTCTCGTCGTTTTGAGCAACTTTCATGTATAAAGTTTTTCGATCCGAGCTACGGTTTATTTTATATTAATTTTCAAAGTTTTAAACATTTTTTGGAATTACTTAAATTAACAGAAAAGGAAAATGACGTCAGCATGACGTGTGTGTGACATCATCAGTCAACAGTCCGGTTGACTGGTCAAAACTGACATGGGGGTCCCACCTGTCGTAGACAGTGGGTTAAACAGAGTTCAAACTAATCTAAATTTAGTTAGTAAAACTACCGGGCCACCTGTCAGTGTGTAATTAACTAAACTAATTAGTTCTAATTAGAGGATTAAGCGGTGGGACCCGCACGTCAGTCTCACCGGGCAGCCCAGTCAGTAGTTGACTGGGTCAACCCAATCAACTGGGACCCGTGTGGCCCACGGTCAGCCACCCATAGGTGGGGCCTGGCCTTGCCACGTTGGCCGGCCGGCGGTTGAACGCCGGCGAGCACGAAAACGCGGCGGAGGGCACGCGCCCTCGTCGGAATTTGCCTGTAGGGTGTCTTCGGGGTTGGGGTTAGGCGCGTTCGAACGGGGAGTGAGCGGCGCAGCTGGTGGTGGTGGTGGTTTTACCGGAAACGGCCGGAATCGGCGCTGGCGACGAGCGAAGGCAGCGACGTTCTCGGGCGCTCGTCGAGCTAGGTGCTAGGGGACACGGGAAGGCGCGTGCACGTTGGGCTCCTGTGAGCACCAGGAGCTCGATGCCGTGCTCAGGCGAGCACGACAGGGGCCGTGGCCACAGCGGCGAGGCGTACCGCGGACCTGAGCTCGGCCCAGGGCGGCGAGCATGGTTACGGGCGAATGGGATGTCGCAGGCAGGGGGAAGGAATCAGAGGCTCACCGGGAACCTGCAGGTGTGCAATCGTGGGCTCGGGGAGGCTCGGCGGAGCGAATCGACGGCGGCGAGCTCGAGCGTCCCGAGGAGGAAAACGGGGTGGATCCGGCGCTGTGGTGCCTTCCGGCTTAACGACGGGCACCGGTCGACTTGGAGGAGGACGGCGGACGCCTATGGCATGTCGGCGATGCGACGCGGCGACAACGGCTGCGGGATCGATGCGGCGACGGCGGCGATGGTGCTTGGCAGAGGGGGAGAGGAGCGAGCGTGCGAGAGAGAGGGAGGAGAAATATCTGTGGGGGGAGGAGGGGGGATCTGACGTGGTCGAGAGGTGTGGGGAGGAGGTCGAGGCGTCGAGGGGAGGGGTCAACCTTATCCTCCTCGTCGACAATGAGGTGGTTCGGCGGCGACGCGCGGGCGCGCGCCCTCAGTCGGTTGAACAGGGGGAGGGGAGAGCGACCGGGGAGGTAGGTGGGCCGGCCTGCTGGGATGGGCCGAAGCCCAAGGGGAGGCGAGGGGCTCTCCCACCTCTTCTCCTTTTCTTTTCCTTTTTTTAACTTTTGCTTTTTCTTTTAACAACTCTGTTTTAGCTATTTTAGGCCATTTAGACACTTTGCAAAAAAATGTTGGTTCACCACCAATATTACCAGAAGAATACTTTCCACATGATGAACATTTTAGTTTTCATGTTTGAGCATTTTCGAATTTCGCACATAATTTGAAATTGAATTCAACTGGAATTTGAAATGGAATATTGATCAAAGTGACCAAGCACTGTTTAGTAAAATGATTAGCTTAATCACAGAGAGTTACTGTAGCATGACACTGGGGGTGTTACAAATCTCCTCCACTACAATAAATCTCGTCCCGAGATTTAAGTGGGGAAGTAAAGAGTAACTCCGGGAGAACTGACCCTTAAAGGGTTAATTATCTGGTGAACAATTCAGGGAATGAGGCAGAGGTATCTCTCGAGTTGAAACTTAATAAAACATCGAGAGCAAAGTATGAAGGTACAATAGGAAGTTTCAACCGAATGGACAAACGATTGATACCTGAACAGAGTGAGAGAAAGGGGTTCAGAGCATTGGGAATAGATTATCTCTCGGAAGGTGGCTCGTGAATTGATACGAAGCCAAATGCAAGAATATTTCGGAATCAAAGATATACAGGAGAGTCAGGTTTTGATCATGTGGAACTGTGGGTTATGGGCCCACCATGTGGGTTACACGTAGAAAGGGCGCTGACCTCTTGCACAGTCATGATAGCAAGGCATGTGAGAGGATAGCATGTCAGTTATGTTGGCAACAACGCTGGTACCAAGGGAGAGGGACGAAGAGAACCATTTTCCTGCTCGTTAAGACGAGGCAGACCAATAGGCAAAGTTCTCATCCATCGATGGCTACCGGAATGTCATCAACAATAAAAATAAGGTATTACTGACAGAGCTTGTACACCGAGGTGTTTACATGAGCAGGGAATTATCTCTACTCAGACAAGTTAGAAGAAAGGTTAAACAAAACTATGGAAAGGAAAATGTGATTATTAGATTAAACAGACCAATGGCAAGGAAAATGTCTTTATACCTGGGTATCAAGAGTATATCTTTCCCAAGGAAAAGCATAGCATGATATACATGATAGGGCTCCAAGTAAGAAACCAGTTAAACAAAAGGGCAAGGAAGTTATGAGGTTTACCCATACAACGGTGTTTGGATAATTGATCAAGAAGATTTAGCATTGCGCTTCCAATGTTCTTAATGATGTTCGGAGTACTTCAACCATGCTTCGAGGTAACATTAACATGGTGATTCAAGCAAGATTGAATCTAAAGGTCACAAGAAGTACAAAGGAACAATTCCAAGAATGTTAAGGAATGTAAGATATAACCAAAACATGACCAAGTCTGTGTTGGCAGGAAGTCAAGGATGTCGTCGATGATATCACAAACCATCGAGGGGCAGGGATGGTATTTCTAGCCATGAATTCAATTGACATCTCTGAAGAAGCCAAAGTGTTGACGGTGATCACGACAAATTTTGTTGAGAGGCTCTATGAAGATGCCATCGAGTAGCGACGACATCAAGCAAAAGGAAGGATGAAGTGAAAGGCTATGAGAACCACAGATTTGACACAAGCTTGAAATCAAGCTTGTTGTTCGAGGTGAAATGATAAGATGAGGAAGATCAATGTAGGCTTAGCTCATCGACGGAAGTTGCTCTGGGCATAAGGACCAGGTAGCACAGTTAGAATTAGCACGATAATGATTTAGTTGATCAGGCTAGGAATGACTTGAAGGAGTATTAAACTCGTAAGCAACGAAAATTACTTAGAGTTGTTGAATCGGAGTGCGGGATCAATTCTCTTATCGGTGTTCTGGATTGATAAACAACCCAGAAACCGTGAAGTGATAATGGCAGGGAAAGGTAGTGCTTCATCAAAAGTTCATAAGATGTAGTGCAATGGCATGATATCCTCGAGATACCAGGGGTAATACCCGAAGGAGATGCATTGATCTGTAGAAGACAAGTGCTTTAACTTGTCCGAGAATTGGAATCAAAGGGGAACAATCATGGTCAGAGCCACGGTTGCAAAGGACCAAACATAGATACCAGATTAACTTATAACAAGGGGATTATTATTATCACAAGAAGCTTCCCTGATAAGTTCCACATCGGGTTCATGGGCATGAACACAAAGTTCAAGGTCGACTCCCACTTCTTCAATGCATAACCTTCCATTCACTTCGTTGTTAAAAATTATTTGCAAGTGAAGAACTACCTGGTGAATTACCAGAGGAGTATGACCCGTGAAAACCATCGGGTTGACCCGGATTAGAGATGGCATAGGTTCAACCCATCGGGGCATATTAGGAACATATACCACGAACTTCAAGAATAATGAACACCAGATCGAAAGTAGAGCATGGTTGACAAAAGGAGAGGTTACAATTTACCAAAGGCATTATATATCAGGGAAATAACTCACAAGGTGATTAAATATGAAGGACACTGTCAGATAATAATCCAACAATGGATTTGGCG
The DNA here is from genome assembly GCF_002575655.3 of Aegilops tauschii subsp. strangulata. Taxonomy (NCBI): domain Eukaryota; kingdom Viridiplantae; phylum Streptophyta; class Magnoliopsida; order Poales; family Poaceae; genus Aegilops; species Aegilops tauschii. The sequence goes on along the minus strand of NC_053040.3, from coordinate 397,889,490 downwards.
GTCCAAAATGGAGCGGATGTGAGTATCGGTACTCAATCAGAGGAAGAAGGAATGCAAGGGCATCGGATTATAGAACATCTGAAGAATTCGATACTTAGATAACAAAGGAATTATGATTTCCAAAATGAAGGATCAGAAGCATACCCTCTGATCAAGGATGTATCAGTTGAATAGACTAGGGGCACAATCGACGACAAATAGATTGGTCGAGAACCAGCTCATGTTCAAAATGACGTCTGAGCAGAAAGATAATTTAGAAGGATCAACTGATGATTGCATGCATTCACACACATGTTGAATCAATAGGATCAAAATGACGGTGTCAAAGGATACTAATGAATATTGCTAAACATATGGGAAGCATCCATAATGCAAAAAGACAAGTATTTGCAGAGCAATAGTTTGAAGAGGATTCTCGGAAGATCGGATAGTATTTCAAGTATCTTATGAAGCATACAAACAACTGGGGATGAAACGGATACTCGATAAGTGCGAGGAATTATCCATAGGGGTATTCATGTGGCAAAGAGCTGCAAGGCAATAGACATAGTATTCTCGGAACAATAGAGAGAATTTCGAGGAATCTTGTAATAACAAGATCAACGGGGAATGATTGTATGAATGGAAAGTGTAGGTGGTTATCCATAGGGGTTTATCGATGGAAGGGAATTTCAAAAGCGATGGCACAAGTCTCGAGAGAACATTGGAGAGTAACTTTGAAGTCTTCTGGTGAAGCAGGCGATCATCTGGAATGAAGGGGCTCTCCGGGTGGAAGTGGTTACGAGATCCTAGAGTCAGAGTAAGAAAAATCATTTAACCCGAATAAAGGAGAGATCAAAATCGCAGAGTAAAGACGGGGAATAAAAGATCCTAATACCACCCAATGGCGACGTGGGCCCGTAAGCCACACAACCAAGTTAGTAAAACAATTTTGGACGACTAGACTCAACTTCGGCCAAGGAGTTGGAAAGGGGGCTACCTACATGCAGTCGGCTCTGATACCAACTTGTGACGCCCTTGATTCAATCATACACTAATCATACACGCAAATGTGTACGATCAAGATCAGGGACTCACGGGAAGATATCACAACACAACTCTAGACACATTAAAATAATACAAGCTTCATATTACAAGCCAGGGGCCTCGAGGGCTCGAATACATAAGCTCGAATACACAAGATTCAATGGAAGCAACAATATCTGAGTACAGACATAAGTTAGACAAGTTTGCCTTAAGAAGGCTAGCACAAAAGCATCTACGATCAAAAAGGCAAGGCCTCCTGCCTGGGAGCCTCCTAACTACTCCTGATCGTCGGCGGTCTCCACGTAGTATTAGGCATCGGCGGTGGCATCTGGCTCCTGGGCTCCGACATCTGGTTGCATCAACCAAAAAGAAGAAACTGGAAAAAAGGGGTAGCAAAGCAACCGTGAGTACTCATCCAAAGTACTCGCAAGCAAGGATCTACACTACATATGCAACATTATCAAAGGAAGGCTGTATATGTGGATTGGGTTGCAGAAATGCCAGAATAGAGAGAAGGCCTAGTCCTATCGAAGACTAGATCTTTAGCATCTTCAAGCATCTTGCAGCATTTAGAAGAGTACAGGTCAACATAATGTAAAGTAGTAGTAGAGTTATCAACCTCGGCCAGAGATCCTTTCTTGACTCCCTGCAAGAAAGCAATCCCAGAGCCATACTATCCATTTCTCATATAATCCAATTCTCATCACAAGTATCCAGTTCTAGTTGTATCAATCGGGATACAACTCCAAGTGCCCGTTACCGTAGGACAGGCTATCGATAGATGTTTTCTTCCCTGCAGGGGTGCACCAACTTACCCACCACGCTCGATTAACTCCGGCCGGACACACTTTCCTGGGTCATGCCCGGCCTCGGCCAAACAATATGCCGCAACCCGACCTAGGCTTAATAGAGAGGTCGGTATGCCGGACTAAACCTATGCCCCCAGGGGTCATGGGCCATCTCCCCGGGAACTCCTGCACGTTGCGTGGGCGGCCGGTGAGCAGACCTAGCTACCTCCTTCAAAAAGGCAGGTGCTTACGCAGTCCAACCCGGCGCGCACCGCTCAGTCGCTGACGTCTATTAAGCTTCGGCTGATGCATACGACGCAGAACGCCCATACTATGCCCACGTGATGGTTGGTGCTATCAGGCCAGAGGCCCCTCGGATCAAATATCCAAATCGTAGTGGATTAGGAGCACACGGTAACAAGCAGAGACTCATGAAAGATGTGACCCTGTTGCCCCGTCTCGAGGACTTGTGGCAAGGGCTAGGAATGGCCAACCACGCCTCGTAATTATCTCGCGGGCACCCTCCAGGTCAACCCGTCTCCACATCACTCGCGGGTACCCCTCAGGGTCGACCCGCCTTTCCAAGTAACAACTGTAAAGTCCAAGTATCCGTGTGTCCAAACATCAAGGGGAAAGCCCGAGGAATCACCCCCGGTGAATTCCACTCGATGTAATCATCAAGGTGAACGTAAGAGGAACCACCCCCGAGGTTCACACTTGAGGGGTTGCACGACCGAGTCGTATCGGAAGTGGTTAAGGCGGAGTCACCCCCGATGACCACGACCGAATAGCCACACTACAGAGTTGACATCAGAAGTGCTGTAGAGGTCTCACCCCTAGCACTCGATAGTAACCCAGTAGTGTCGATCAACTAAGGGGAAAGTGATGTGCGGTGCCGGGGCCTGGTCTCCGATCCCGTTTATCGGGTCTTCAATGATGAAGCAGGGGCAACAAGGACAAGGTGGGGGTCACTAATGGATCACTAACCAACCTATACTAAGTAGTTTAGGATAAGCAGGTAGGTAACAATGAGCAGGTTACAAAAGCAGGCTATGCATCAGCATAGGAGCAAACAATAATAGTAGCAAAATCTAATGCAAGCATGAGAGAATGGAATGGGCGATATTGGGATGATCAAAGGGGGGGCTTGCCTGGTTGCTCTGGCAAGAAGGGGTCATCGGTGACGTAGTCGATCACAGGGGCAACATCGATCTCGGGGTCTACCGGAGAGAAGAGGGGGAAGAAATAGTAAATATAAAGGAAACAAGTGCATAAGAGGACAACATGCAGAGCTAGACGTGTTCTAACGCGGTGCTACACGACACCGGCGAAGGGGGAAGTCAACCGGGAATGTATTCCCGGTTCCGGACCTATGTCAGACAGATGACCGGAGGGGGAAAGTTCCATGTTCAGATAGTTAGAGGCATCTGACAGGTATGTGGGTAGCGTATTCGGGTTCGTCTCATCGTTCTGAGCAACTTTCATGTATAGAGTTTTTCGATCCGAGCTACGGTTTATTTTATATTAATTTTCAAAGTTTTAAACAGTTTTTGGAGTTACTTAAATTAAGAGAAAAGGAAAATGATGTCAGCATGACGTATGTGTGACATCAGCAGTCAACAGTCCGGTTGACTAGTCAAAACTGACATGGGGGACCCACCTGTCATAGACAGTGGGTTAAACAGAGTTCAAACTAATCTAAATTTAGTTAGTAAAACTACCGGGCCACCTGTCAGTGTCTAATTAACTAAACTAATTAGTTTTAATTATTAAAATGTTTTAATTAGAGGATTAAGCGGTGGGACCCGCACGTCAGTCTCACTGGGCAGCCGAGTCAACAGTTGACTGGGTCAACCCAATCAACCAGGACCCGTGGGGCCCACGGTCAGCCACCCATAGGTGGGGCCTGGCCTTGCCACGTTGGCTGGCCGGCGGCTGAATGCCGGCGAGCATGAAAACGCGACGGAGGGCACGCGCCCTCGTCGGAAATTGCCTACAGGGTGTCTCCGGGGCTGGGGTTAGGCGCATTCGAACGGGGAGTGAGCGGCGCAGATGCTGCTGGTGGTGGTTTTGCCGGAAACGGTCGGAATCGGCGCTGGCGACGAGCGGAGGCGGCGACGTTCTCGGGCGCTCGTCGAGCTAGGTGCTAGGGGACACGGGAAGGCGCGTGCGCGTGCGCGTCACTACAAAAAAAGACACATCCGTGACATTTTGGTCCAAACAATTTTTTTTGTCATACATATGACACTTCTATGACGATAATTGTGACAAAACCCGGTATCATCATAGATGTGGTGGGCTCCTACTTCTATGACAAAAAATCATGATAGAAAATGGGCTTTTCGTCCTGGGCGGGCCGGAGACGCAGCTGCATGACATTCTTTGGGCCGTCCATGACGGAAAAAACCGTGGTAGAAGCAAGGGGGAGGAAAATTTCGGGGAGTTCCCGGTTATGGTGGGAGGTCGGGGGCCGAGCGATGCGTGTTTCTCTTGTACACGTACGCGCGTGTGTGCGAGGCGTTGGCTCTAACTGAACCCGAGCGAGGCGTTGGGCTCTAACTGAACCCGAGCGATTGCACTGCAGGCTACGCGTTACTGAACCCGAGCGATCGATCGATGGTTGTTAACTGAATCCGATCGAGCGATTCCTTCGCTACTGCTGCTAACTGAAGCCGATCGATTGGATGAACAGTGAGCGTTGCGGGGGAGGGGGGGGGTGGATGAACTGTGAGCGGTGGCGTAGCGTCTGGATGAACAGGACCCCGTGGCGTGTAGGACTGGATGAACAGTAGATGGTGGAGGGGTGCCCGTGGAGGGGTGGTTGAACAGGACCCCATGGTGTGGAGGGCTGGATGAACAGTAGACGGTGGAGGGGTGCCCGTGGAGGGGTGGTTGAACAGGACCCCGTGGTGTGGAGGGCTGGATGAACAGTAGACGGTGGAGGGGTGCCCGTGGAGGGGTGGTTGAACAGTAGCCGGTGGAGTAGCGCGCGGTGGAGGCTGGATGAACAGGAGCCCATGGAGGCTGGAGGAGGTCGACGGTAGCCCGTGGAGGCTGGAGGAGGTCGACGGTGGAGATGAACAATATCCCGTGGAGTCCCGTTTTGCGGTACGCCACACCCCTCCCGATGAACAGGACCCCCGTTTCGACCGTAGGAGGTCCGTTTTGTCCGTTTTGCGGTACGCCACACCCCTCCCGATCAACAGGACCCCCGTTTCAACCGTAGGAGGTCCGTTTCCTCCGTTTTGCGGTACGCCACACCCCTCCCGATCAACAGGACCCCCGTTTCGACCGTAGGAGGTCCGTTTCCTCCGTTTTGCGGTACGCCACACCCCTCCCGATCAACAGGACCCCCGTTTCGACCGTAGGAGGTCCGTTTCCTCCGTTTTGCGGTACGCCACACTCCTCCCGATTAACAGGACCCCCGTTTCGACCATAGGAGGTCAGTTTCCTCCGTTTTGCGGTACGCCACACCCCTCCCCATGAACACGACGCATTCCGTTGCCTCCCCATGAACACGACGCATTCCGTTGCCTCCCCATGAACACGACGACGATGTTGTTTCTCCGTTCCGACCCAGCCATGTACACGAGCCCTCGCCGTACGTATGCGCGAGTAGGCGTTCGTGACCCTGCCCGTATGTACGTACGTGGCCGTATTTTCTTTCTTGCATCCTGGCCGCTGTACGTACGTGTACATGCTACGTGCGCGCCTCTACTACGACACGTACGCGCCTCTACTATGACACGTGCGCGCCTCTACATCGACCAGTATATATGTACGTACACGTTCGCGACCAGAATGACAACGCTACGTACGCTTCGACCAGGTGGGTCCCGACTCTCAGGCACTTCCTTGCCTGCGAAGATGTAGCTGGTGGGTCCCAGCAGTCAGGGGGGCGAATCGTTTTGGTTATTTTTTTGCTCGGACGCACTTCCTTGCGTGCGAAGATGTAGCTGGTGGGTCCCAGCAGTCAGGGGGGCGAATCGTTTTTTTTGCCCGAACGCACTTCCTTGCGTGCGAAGGTGTAGCTGGTGGGTCCCAGCAGTCAAGGGGGAAACGTTTTTTTCACAAAATACGGTGGCCCGTCCGGTGGGTCCCTCCTGTCAGGTGGACGAATCATTATTTTCCGCGTATTAAGGTGGCACTTCCTTGTTGCCACCGTGGACCCAACCGTCAGCCTCTCCACGTACAGTCCATGTCTGATGGAAGTCGTTCCTTGACCACGTTGACCACGCCACGCCGAGAGCACCAGGGCGGTGGACGACTGCGAGGCCTAGGAAGGGGACGACGCGGAGCCGGTGAAGACGCGACAGTGGATGCCCACGCGGAGAGGAGTATGAGGGTTCACTCGTTCGGCTGCGGTGTGAGGCTGCCGTCGCCGCAGGGCCTGGCCAGCGGTGGGAATAGTAGGGGCGGTGAGGCCTCCGCGGCAGCACAGCCGGCCACGGGAGGCAGGAGCAGGCGGCACGACCGGTGCTCCTTTGGGCGGCTGGAGCAAGAATACCAGAAGTTGAAGAAGCACTACGGCCGTTGGATGGACATCGTACGGTCACTGGAGCTAGAATCGTTCATATTGACTAAGTTGACAAAGCCCTCTGTAACATCCCAAATTTTCAATTTGGAATGTTATACATAGAGCATCATTGCATATCATGTTTTATTGCATTTTGACAAATCCTCGATAAATCCTAAGCAACTCAAGGACCCTCAGAGAGAGTTGGGGATTTTCTCGAATTTTCTTATTAGATTTTTCAAACGAGGATTGGGATTTTTAATTATTTTTCTCTCCGGAAAAATATTTCAATTTTAAGATAAACGAGAGGAGAAAATGTGACTTCTCCAAAAAAATTGAAATACTGGAGGAAAAATGTTAAAAACATTATTTGGAATTTATTTGCAATTTTTATTGCATTTAAAAATATGCATGTTTCAAAATATTTATTTTTGATTTTAAAAATGTTCACCCTATTCTAGATTTTCTAACTAGACGGGGAAAATTTATTTCGTATTTTTCTGATTTTTATTTATTTTTCTATGCAGTTTTCTTCGCGGAACTTATTTAAAAAAAAAACACCTCGCCGCGCCGGCTGGGCCGAGCCCAACCGAGCCCGCCCGCGCTCTCCTCCTCCCCCACGTCGTCGCCGGAGTCCGGCCACGCCACGGAGCCCGCCGCCGCCTCGGATGCCCCCTCCCCCAAGCCTCTAGCCCCCCTCCATATATATAGCCCCCCCTCCGTTTTCGCCGCCACCATCGCCGGAGAAGCCGCCGCCGCCGCCCCGCATCTAGCCATCGCCGCCGCCCGCCGGTTGCCTCGCCGCCCGTCGCCGGGAGCGCCGGAGCCCCGCCCCTCGCCGCCGGAGCCGCCGCCCCCGAGCCCCGCACCCCGCCGCCGACCCCGCCCGCCGGAGCCCCTCGCCGGAGCGAGCCCGTCGAGGTACTGCCGCCGCCGTTCGTCGAGTTGACCGGTTTTCTGAAAAAAAACCTTTTGTTTAAAAAAAACCCTAGATCGGTTTTTTCGGTTTTCTTATTTCACGAGCGTTCACCGAACCGTTCGTTTTAACGAACGCGTTCATCGGTTTTTCTCTGTTAACGAACGTCCGTTATTTAACCGTTCGTCCGTTTTTCTTTTTTCGTCGGATTTTTCCCGTTATTTTTCTCAGATTCGATTTCTGATCGAATCTTCGATTCTGTTTAACTTCTCGCTCGTTTATCGGAATCAGGTGATTCAAGCGCCTAGAGTTTCGTCTCGAAATTCTCTTTCCGTTTAACCTACTCAAACAAGATTTTGCCACAGTAAAATTTGACCTAGATCCAGATTAGCAAACGAAGTTTCTTTCTTTAGCCGTTTGACTTTCGTTGCTTCTTTCGAGTTGATTCATTTTGCAAACCGGAGTTCTTAAGTTGAACTTTCTGGTTGGATCTTTCTATCGAGTTTTACCTGTGCATTAGATGAGTGTTGATTGTGTGCTTGTTTGTTTTGCGATAGAATACCCGGAGTGTGCCGCTTGTTACTTCGACTCGTTAGCTTTTGCGGATCATCAGCAAGGCAAGTAACACTTTGATCATACCCCGTTCATACCCAGTTTTATTGCATTAGATCTATTTCCTCAAACACATTGCATGATTAGGATCTAATTAAATTGTGGGTATTGGGAAGTAGTTGAGGTAGTACCTATTACCTGTTTCATATATCAAACCCTCGGGAGTTACTTCTACGTTGCTTTTATTATTGCCATGCTATGCTTGTAGACGTGGATTGGGTTTGAGTGATATTCATGACAGATGTGAGTGTTTAATAATGGTTTAACTTAAGGTGGCAACTAAAACTCACATCTGGGTGGATTGAGACACCTGGAGAACCCAGTGTTGTCTGTATGTATAAGGTCCGCCACCCAGGCTCAAAGGGATCATAAGATATTTCATGCTAGAAACTTCCGTGTGCAGCCGCAAGCTATTATGGGCTCTAGCATAGCTGAGTAGGTTACAGGATCTCTTGAAGAGGTGGACTAGCAGATGTAGGGGAAAGTAGGTGTACCGGTCCATCCAGAGTAGAGAGTGACTGTTTCTGAAAGACTGTGTCTCGGTCATCCATTTCTCAAACATCATGCAGTGCGAGAATCAAGCGGAGGCGATCGAGTCTTGTGGGGAAAAGTGCACAAACCTCTGCAGAGTGTACAAACTGATCATGATTAGCCGTGTCCCCGGTTATGGACAACTTGAGTATCTAGTACCTGGATTATCATTTGAATCTCATCACCGTGATACTTATAATTAATTTTGTTGGGTTATTGATGACACTTAATTGGGATTGAGTTGGAGGTACCTTCTCAATGTTTCAACCACCATGATAGTTAAATAAAACTTATTCCTTTGTAGTAGGATAAAGTTGGCTTTTCGCAAAACTGTAACCATAGAGCTTTCCACCAACCATATATGCATATAGTATAGCATTATTATTGTTCATTGTTCTCTATGTGTTACATTGCCAGCATATTCCATGTGCTGACCCGTTTTCGGGCTGCAACGTTTCATGTTGCAGACTTTTCAGACGACGAGTAAGGTGCCTTAGGTCGTGGTCTTATACTCAGTGATGCCGCTGGAGTTGATGGACTCACTTATCTTCCAAGTCTTCCGCTGTTATCGTTTTTAGATGGCCTTAAGCCATATTTATCATACTTTATCTCTTCGGAGATAGTCGATGTAATGAGTGTGTGATTGCTACTCTGTTATAAATCCTCCATTTGTACTGTGCGTGTCAGCATTACTGATCCAGGGATGACACTGGTGCACAGCAGCACAGGCCATTTGAGGTCTGGTCGCTACACCCTCCGTCCCCGTCAACTTAGTAGGCCCACAAGTCAGCCTCCCACCAAGGTGGGTCCCAGCTAGCAGGGGGAGTATTCATTTTTTTGTGCGTAATAAGGAGGCACTTCCGGTGGGTCCGAGCTGACAGCGGGGGGAACTTTTTTTTTGCGAAATATGGTGGCCCGTCCGGTGGGTCCCAGCAGTCGGGGGGAAACGTTTTTTTCGCGAAATAAGGTGGCCCGTCCGGTGGGTCCCCGCTGTCAGGTGGAGGAACAATTATTTTGCGCGTAATAAGGAGGCACTTCCTTGCGGCCGCCGTGGACCCAGCTGTCAGCCTCTCCACGTACAGTACTCTTCCGATGGAAGTCGGTCGTTGACCACGCCGCGCCGAGAGCACCAGGGCGGTGGACGACGGTGATGCCTAGGAAGGGGACGACGCGGAGCCGGGGAAGACGCAGCAGTGGAAGCCCGCGCGGAGAGGAGTACGAGGGTTCACTGGTTCGGCTGCGGTGTGAGGCTGCCGTCGCCACAGAATAACAGGGGGTGTGGGTGAGTGGAGGGATGGCCTGGCCAGCGGTGGGAGTAGTATGGGGCCGGTGAGGCCTCCGCGGCAGCACAGCCGGCCACGGGAGGCAGGAGCAGGCGGCACGACCAGCGCTGCTTTGGGCGGCTGGACCAAGAAGACCAGAGCTTGAAGAAGCACTACGGCCGTTGGATGGACATCGTACGGTCACTGAAGCTAGAATTGTTTATATTGACTAAGTTAACAAAGCCCTTGGTATGCTCCAACTTAGTAGGCCCACAGGCCAGCCTCCGAAACGGTGCGCCCCAGATGTCAGGGGGAGGAATCATTTTTTGGGCGGCCGAAGCTAAGAATATCCGAGATTGAAGAAGAAGCACGACATCCGTTGGATAGACATCCAACGGCCATTGCTGCTAGAACCGTGTGTTGACTATAACAAGTTGACAAAGCCTTGCATACGCGTCAACTTATTTTTTTTAGGGGACGCGCCACTTAGTAGGCCCACAAGTGTGTGGCAGAGAACTTATAGCCCATTTGCGTTTTGTAAGAATGTACAGCCCATTTTTGAATTCTAATGGAATTTACAACAGCCCATTTACAGTTTGTTAAAAGTACAGCCCATTTTTAGCTAGGACAACGATTAATAATTTCAACCAACCGTTGAAGACAGAATTCAATAAAATTTCCCACATTTTGATGGGATCCGAAATATTTTTATCCCGAAATTTCTAGTCAGATTAAATATAAATGTGTATTACGTAAAAATCCAACGAAACATTGCGCGCCCAACAATGAAAATTTAAGATTTTCAAAATCCATAAATAATATTTTATAAACTAATTTCATGTTTGGTGCATTTATTTATAGTTACTGCCCAGTTTTTATAATTACATCCCATTTATTATTTTTAAAGCCCATTTTCCTGTTAAGCCTAATGCATCCCTCCTAGGAAAGATTTGCAGCCCAGCGGGGCGGAGAATAACAAGTTGACCTTGCCTCGGTATTCCTCAAAAAGACGTATAGCTGGGCTAGCCATTTTCATCTTGAAAAAATTAGTATCTGGGCTAGATATCTGGCCTGGGCTAGATGGGTCACAGCCCGCCCAGTTAATACCCTGCTCTCCTCTAAACAACAACGAAATCATCGCCAAGAAAAACTCTGCAGTGCTCACGCCTCAAAAACACAAATACTGCTCGAGCTGCTTGGTCCCAGCTGTCGGCCGCACCTTGTGCAATTCTCTCGTTTATATTGACTACATAGGTTGACAATGGTGTGGGACCGTGATGTCAGGAAACCAGGAGAAAGTAAAAAAAATAGTTGTACATAATAAGGAGGCAGTTGCGTACGTACGGCTATGGCCCTAGTGGGTCCCTAGTGTCATCCAGTCAAAATAAAGTCATCTCCTGAATCCTCATGTTCGTTGACGATGTTAACAATGCTCGGCGCCATGGCGAGCGCAACAACTCGAAGGACAACGGAGAGGGCCTCGCGGGCCCTACGGATGGTCTGATACAGCGCCTGCTGCTCATTCAGGAAGCCAGGATCATCGGACACCTATGAGCACCTTCGAGAAACTGAGACGGCATGAAACGGTAAGGCCACGCTTGGGTGAAAGAGAACAGCGCAGCTGGCAGTGGATTGCCTCCCTCGCCGAAGGCGATAGAGTGAACGCTGCACCTCCTCCCCTTCCCGGTGCGACGGGATACAGACGCCTCCTTCACCAGCTGTGAGAGGGGAGAGAAAGACAAGAGGCCAACGCAGTCTTGTTTAGATCTGGTGAAGAGAGGGTGAGAGACTGTGAACATAGCAAACCCTAGCAAATGAACGCTGAGCCAAGAAAGAAAACTCGATCAAAAACACGCCCCTGCTTCCTGGTCGCGAGAGTCGTCGCGCACACACACATAGACATAGACATGCATATTCGTGTTTACGTAAAATTCCATTTCCATCTCCATCTCCAATCATATTTGTCCAACTGGCACATTATTTACGTTGTTAATTATATACGCAGCAATATTAACGTACATCATCTCTTGTTTGCGCACGTCCGGACCGCTGCCACGAACGGTCCTGACCAACCCGAACCCTCTTCATCACCCGCGCGTGCTTCCCGCCCGAAACGGTCAGTGCTGCATTCATGCCCGGCCAGAGCGGACGCGACCTCTCACTAGCGCCGGCATTGAAGCGGCGCGCCGGCGGAGAGAGCATCGCCCGCGCTGCTTCTGGGTGCACGCGGCTGCTCCGCGTTCAAAGGACG